>NC_086177.1:113889166-114623333 GCF_023053635.1 Elgaria multicarinata webbii | reverse complement strand
CGGGGAGGCGGCGGCGGCAAGGACGCGCCCGGATTCCCCAGCCTCCTCCTCCTCCTTCTCTTCTGGCTGTAGTCCACACTATCGTTTTGGGGTCGTACTTGGGGCGCATGCATACGCCTTCAGTACGGCGTGTGGAAGGGCCCCTGGAGTAGAGAGGCCTTTGGTCTGAGCTTGCAGGGGTCTTATTTGATTTATTACATCGCTCCATAGCCGAAGCTCTCTGGGCGGTTTACAAAAGTTAAAAACAGTGGACATTAAAAAGTGTACAAAATTTCAACCATCAAAAACATAAACAGTATAAAAACAACGGTATCCATTTAAAACAACAGTTCTGGGGTCCGTTAAAAAACAAACTTAGCGTTGTGAAATGCTGTTAAATGCCTGGGAGAAGAGAAAAGTCTTGGCCTGGTGCCGAAAAGATAACAATGTTGGCGCCAGACGAGCCTCATCAGGAAGATCATTCCATAATTGGGGGGCCACCACTGAAAAGGCCCTCTCCCTTGTTGCCATCCTCCAAGCTTCCCTCTTACGTTGCACATGCAAAGGTTTTGTCACCTAATCATGAAGGGACACTCCGATGCCTTACAGCTTGAATAGGTACCTTTATTTCAGGAGCATCTTTAATGGTGTTGTAGGGTGCAGCTGGTAACTGTGATGGACTGACCATCTCCAGTTTCCCCTCAAACTGTGTTACAGGCCTTAGCTAGACCTAAGGTTTATCCTGGGATCGTCCCGGGGTCATCCCTGTTCATGTAAAACTCAATCCAGACAAGACGGAGGTACTGTTAGCGGGTGGTTCATCTCTCCGGCGAGGTGATGTTTGCCCTGTCCTGGACGGGGTTGCACTCCCCCTAAAGGATCGGGTCCGTAGTTTGGGGGTGCTCTTGGATCCAGAACTGTCACTTGAGGCACAGGTGAACTCAGTGGCAAAGAGCACCTTTTATCAGCTCAGGCTGATATACCAGCTGCGCCCTTATCTGGACAGAGATAGCTTAGCTACAGTTATCCATGCTCTGATAACCTCTCGTTTGGATTACTGCAATGCGTTATACGTGGGGCTGCCTTTGAAAACGGTCCGGAAGCTTCAGCTGGTACAAAACAGGGCAACCCGTTTACTAACAGGGACTGGCCGGCGAGATCACATTACGCCAGTCCTTTTACAACTTCATTGGCTGCCAGTCCAGGTCCGGGCCCAATTCAAAGTGCTGGTATTGACGTTTAAAGCCCTAAACGGTTTGGCGCCAGGTTATTTGAAGGAACGCCTCCTCCCATATGTACCTGCCCGGACCTTAAGATCATCTACAGGGGCCCTTCTCCGTGAGCCCCTGCCAAAGGAAGTGAGGTAGGTGGCTACTAGGAGCAGGACCTTCTCCGCTGTGGCACCCTGGTTGTGGAATGAGCTCCCCAGAGAGGTCCGCCTGGCGCCTACACTGTACTGCTTTCGTCGCCAGCTGAAGACCTTTTTATTCACTCAGTATTTTAACACTTAATTTTAACTTACATTTAAATTTTACTGTTTTAACTCTGTATTTTAATCTTATATCAACTTTGCTGTGTGGTTTCATCCTGGTTGCGCTTTTTATACTGTATTTCGTAATTGTGTTTTAAACTGTTGGGTGTTTTACTGTGGTTTTAATTTTTGTGAACCGCCCAGAGAGCTTCGGCTATTGGGCGGTATAAAAATGTAATAAATAAATAAATAAATAAATGTAAATGACACACAGGGGATCTCAGGAGCAGGCAGGGAAGACCCGGGGACGACCCTGGGATAAACCTTAGGTCTAGCTAAGGTCACAGATACCAATACATCTACTTGACCAGAAACAGACCAGGAACCCTACTCACTGTATTTAATGTTCACTTTCTGGTCTGGTCAACTATTTTCCTGTATCTCTGATATGAGCAGAACATTTGAGGCCGAAATGTTCTGGTGTGCCGTGCCCAAGTTGCACATAGAACGTGATCCAATTCTGTTCATTATAACTCTCAATATTTCTCAAACAAGGTTCTATGCAATTGAAGTGAACTATAAAAGTGTGTGCATTTCAAGCTTCCAATTCATACAAGTCTGGAGACAACATTTTGACCACTCATAATAGTCACTTGTATTTTCACTAGTTTTTTGTTGTTGTAAATTGTCCTCTTTGACGCAATTCATTGTTTTTTTCCATACTGGTCCTTTGAGTCATGTATAGCTAAGAGGTGACCTGCAGTTCTTAGTTTGGTTTTTTCCCTGATGCCTGGTGGCCTAAACTTAAATGCCAGATTGCTCAATCTCTGGGGAGATTTCTGGATGATATGGTTGGCTCTCTACCCGAAACCGTGGTTGATCTGTGGAATGCAGAAATTACCTGGGCGCTTGACACAATTGCCCCTGAGTACCCTCTCTGGAGTAGAGCTTGTACCGCTGTGTTGTATACCGCGGAGCTGAGAGCGAGGAAACAAAATAGTAGTTGGGTTGAGTGCAGGTAGAGAAGAACTCTTAGTGGATGCAATCAAATGCTGGTATGTGCCTATGCTGCAGCATATCCAAGGGCAGTGAGGGCGGCAAAAATAACATTTTGTTGCCTCTACGGCTTCATAAGGGGGTTGGACAAATTCCTGGAGGCAAAGGCTATCAATGGCTACTAGCCCTGATGGTTGTGTGCTCTATCTAGTATTCGAGGCAATAAGCCTGTGTGCACCAGTTGCTGGGGAACATGGGTGGGAGGGTTCTGTTGCACCATGTCCTGCTTAATCATAGAATCATAGAATAGCAGAGTTGGAAGGGGCCTACAAGGCCATCGAGTCCAACCCCCTGCTCAATGCAGGAATCCACCCTAAAGCATCCCTGACAGATGGTTGTCCAGCTGCCTCTGGAAGGCCTCTAGTGTGGGAGCGCCCACAACCTCCCTAGATAGCTGATTCCACCGTCGCACTGCTCTAACAGTCAGGAAGTTTTTCCTGATGTCCAGCCGGAATCTGGCTTCCTTTAACTTGAGCCCGTTATTCCGTGTCCTGCACTCTGGGAGGATCGAGAAGAGATCCTGGCCCTCCTCTGTGTGACAACCTTTTCAGTATTTGAAGAGTGCTCTCATGTCTCCCCTCAATCTTCTCTTCTCCAGGCTAAACATGCCCAGTTCTTTCAGTCTCTCTTCATAGGGCTTGGTTTCCAGACCCCTGATCATCCTGGCTGCCCTCCTCTGAACACGCTCCAGCTTGTCTGCGTCCTTCTTGAATTGTGGAGCCCAGAACTGGACGCAATACTCTAGATGAGGCCTAACCAGGGCCGAATAGAGAGGAACCAGTACCTCACGTGGTTTGGAAGCTCTACTTCTATTAATGCAGCCCAAAATAGCATTTGCCTTTCTTGCAGCTTGTTCATCCCTGGCCGATGGTTGGATGGCCCCTGTGTGAACAGAGTGCTGGACTAGATGGAACCTTGGTCTGATCCAGCATCAGGGCACGTCTTATGTTCTTATGTTCTCTATGTGTCACCCAGTGGGGGTTTGCAGAGTGCTGGGGGATTATTGCTCTGTGCCATGGCACCTAGGCCATGGCTTCCACAGGGCTCTATTTTACCCCCTATGCTGTTGAACATTTACATGAAGCCCCTGGGAGAGGTTATCTGGAGATGTAGGCTGAAGTGTCATCAATATGCGGATGATACCCAGCTCTACTTTTCCTTTTCATCACACCCAGGTGAGGCAGTGGCTGTTCTGAACCAGGGCCTGGGCACGGTAATGGACTGGATGAGGGCTAACAAACTGAGACTCAATCCAGACAAGACGGAGGTACTGTTAGCGGGTGGTTCATCTCTCCGGCGAGGTGATGTTTGCCCTGTCCTGGACGGGGTTGCACTCTCCCTAAAGGATCGGGTCCGTAGTTTGGGGGTGCTCTTGGATCCAGAACTGTTGCACTCATGTCTTGCTTTGTTGGTCCCTGGCCGACAGCTGGTTGGCCCCTGTGTGAACAGAGTGCTGGACTAGATGGACCCTCGGTCTGATCCAGCATCCCCTCATCTCTCATTCCCTCTTACTGTCAACGATGTCACGCTTACTCCGGTCAAGGAAGCTCGTAGTCTTGGCTTTATATTTGACTCCTCGCTCTCCTTTACTCCTCACATCGAGGCAGTAGCTAAATCCTGTCGTTTCTTCCTGTATAATATTGCCAGGATCCGACCATTTTTGTCTGTCTCTTCTGCCAAGACTCTCGTTCACGCACTGGTTATCTCTCGGCTGGACTACTGCAACCTTCTTCTCTCTGGCCTTCCTTTGTCTCACATCAGTCTGCTGGTCTCTGTCCACCACTCTGCCGCTAAGATCATCTTCTTGGCCCACCGCTCTGACCATGTCACTCCACTTTTGAAATCTCTTCATTGGCTTCCAATTCACTCCAGAATCCAATACAAACTTCTCCTGTTGACCTTCAAAGCTTTTCACGGCCTATCTCCTGCCTATCTCTCCTCTCTCATCTCACACTATTGCCCCGCTCGTGCTCTCCGCTCCTCTGATGCCATGCTTCTCGCCTGCCCAAGGACCTCCACTTCCCTTACTCGGCTTCGTCCTTTTTCTTCTGCTGCCCCTTACGCCTGGAACGCTCTTCCAGGACACTTGAGAACTACCAACTCAATCACAGCTTTCAAAACTCAGCTAAAAACCTTTCTGTTCCCTATAGCTTTTAAATATTGAGTTTGTTCTGACTCTATACTGTTTAGCTTCACCCTACCCAGTGCCTGTTTACACTTCCCTGTGCCTGTTTGCATTCTCTTTCCCTCCTTATTGTTTACTACAACTTTATTAGATTGTAAGCCTATGCGGCAGGGTCTTGCTTTTTACTGTGTAATCTGTACAGCACCATGTACATTGATGGTGCTATATAAATAAATAAATAATAATAATAATAAATTCTTATGCCTGCGCAGACCCTAAGATCATCTTTAGGGGTCCTTCTCCGTGAGCCCCCGCCAAAGGAAGACACAACAATTAAAGAAACAGGCAGCCGCCACCAAAAATCCCCTTCAGCCACACACATGCCCAAGGCCTCCTTGAATTGTGGTCCGCCGAAGGAAGGGCAGCCGAGAGAGAACCAGTTCAGCCTCCCTCGGTAGGGAGTTCCACAGCCTCAGCCTGGGAGTGGCTCAGGTGGAGATGTGGAACCGCATGGCGCATAGAGCTGACCCTGAGGAACCCCATACTGGAGAATCCACGGGGCCCAGCAATGTTCCCCAAGCACCACCTTCTGGAACCACCCCTAACCTGTCTTTTATTACTGCACACCATTTTTGGCAGGAAAGCAGGATATAAATAACATTAAAAAGTAATAATAATGTCCAGACTGCCCTGCATAGCCAGCATTGAATAATAATAATAATAATAATAATAATAATAATAATAATAATAATTTATTTATTTCTTACCCGCCTCTCCCTTTGGATCGAGGCAGGGAACAACATTAGTACAACAATACAACATAAATCAAATACATAAAATTAATAAAAGAGCATATAAAACTAACAATCAACACATCTTTAAAAATTCTTAGATTTCTAATTCATCTGGGTAGGCCTGCCGTATTATCATTTAGGATTAGGAAAATTGGCTCTCAGTATTCCGTATTTAATATATGTGTGCACTGAGTATAACTAGGGTGACCCTATGAAAAGGAGGACCGGGCTCCTGTATCTTTAACAGTTGCATAGAAAAGGGAATTTCAGCAGGTGTCATTTGTATATATGGAGAACCTGGTGAAATGCCCTCTTCACCACACCAGTTAAAGCTGCAGGTGCCCTGCCCTCTTTTAAATCTAGTCACTCTAGTATAGCTCCTGCAGCTTTAACTGTTGCGATGAAGAGGGAATCTCACCAGGTGCTGCATGTATCCAAGTGACACCTGCTGAAATTCCCTTTTCTATGCAACTGTTAAAGATACAGGAGCCTGGTCCTCCTTTTCATAGGGTCACCCTACCAATGGTCACCCTAGTATAACACTCACGCATCTGATGAAGTGGAGTCCACAAAACATATTAGTCTTGAAGGTACCATTCTACATGTTTTGCAACTATTCCCAAGTCTATGAATCTTTTGGACACCAGTCCGTCACTCATTCCTCCTCTGACCAATCTCTACCACCCCCGCCTGCTCCTTGGCCAATCAGGCTTTGCGATTTCCTCCCGCCCTTTCGGCTCTCCGGCGGACTCACTCCCAGCCCCGCCCATTCGCTCTGAGGCCGTTCTAGCCTGGCTTCTCGCTCGACTGAGCCTCCGCTGCTGCCTCGGTGGTTCCGGCGGGGCTTGTTTCCACCCGGACCGTTGCTGCGGTTGCTCCTCGCCGGCTGAGGGGGATTTGAGGAGTGGGGCAGGGGAGGTAAGCCCGGTTTACCGGTTGTGGGGTGGGGGAAGCACGGTTAGTCGGGCGGGGGGTGCTGTGTGTGTGTGTGGGGTGCAGGCAGGAGGCCCTGTGGGGCTGGCCGCCATTGCTTTCTACACGACAGGCAGCCTTCACTTGGACTCTACGCCTGCCCTATCCAGGGATCTTGAGGCGAGTCGCGGTTAAGCAAAGGAAGCCCTACACCGCCCCACAGCCAAATCCATGTGGCCCCAGAGGTCGAGGCAGGGATGCTTTAGGGTGGATTCCTGCCTTGAGCAGGGGGTTGGGCTCGATGGCCTCTTAGGACCCTTCCAACTCTGCTATTCTATGATTCTATGAATGGGACCCCCTGTCCCTCCTCCCCGTCCTGTCTTGGGGGCTGGAGCGGGGTCTTGTCCGCCTCAGGGCCTGAACTGGTGCTTTGCCTCAGGGGACCACTGGTAGGGTTGCCATATTCTGAATCCACAAAACCTGGACAATTGGGGGGGGGGGGGCTAGGATTTTCCTAAAAAAACTGGACAATATGTAAAGGTCTAGGGAAAGAAAGAAAGCTATCTAAGCTTTAGTTATCTAACACTGCAATCCTATGTGTGTCTACTCAGAAACAAATCCTATTACGTTAAGTAGGACTTATTCCCAGGTAAGTATGCATAGGATTGCAGCCTAAAGCACTTAAGCACCTGCAAATAAATAATAGGCAAAGAACAATTTAAGCAAACAAACAGGGAAAAATGACACTAAATTACATTTCTAAATTACATGAGCCAACAGTGCGATATGGCTGCAAGAAAGGCCAATGCTATTTTGGGCTGCATTAATAGAAGTATAGCTTCCAAATCATGTGAGGTACTGGTTCTTCTCTATTCGGCCCTGGTTAGAGCCTCATCTAGAGTATTGCGTCCAGTTCTGGGCTCCACAATTCAAGAAGGACGCAGACAAGCTGGAGCGTGTTCAGAGGAGGGCAACCAGGATGATCAGGGGTCTGGAAACAAAGCCCTGTGAAGAGAGACTGAAAGAACTGGGCATGTTTAGCCTGGAGAAGAGAAGACTGAAGGGAGACATGATAGTACTCTTCAAATACTTAAAAGGTTGTCACCCAGAGGAGGGCCAGGATCTCTTCTCGATCCTCCCAGAGTGCAGGACACGGAATAACGGGCTCAAGTTAAAGGCAGCCAGATTCCAGCTGGATATCAGGAAAAACTTCCTGACTGTTAGTGCAGTACGACAATGGAATCAGTTGCCTAGTGAGGTTGTGGGCTCTCCCACCCTAGAGGTGTTCAAGAGGCAGCTGGACAACCATCTATGTCCGGGATGCTTTAGGGTGGATTCCTGCCTTGAGCAGGGGGTTGGACTCGATGGCCTTGTAGGCCCCTTCCAACTCTGCTATTCTATGATTCTATGATTCTCTACTAGTTCTCAAAAGCTAGAGGCGACTTCAGTATAGAGACTTACACTCCACCAAGCAGGCTCAAGGCACCATTTTGGAGGTTGGAATTCCTCTGGCCGGCTGGAACAGGAATCCGGGATTCTTGACTGAGTGGCCGGGACATTTTGGAAATGCTTGGAAACCGGGGCATTCCCGGTTTTCCAGGACGTATGGCAACCCTAACCATGGGGTGAGGGGCTCCTGGCTTCACCTGACTTAGAGGCCTCTTCCTCAACTCCCAGTTGCTGGGGAACATGGGTGGGAGGGTGCTTTTGCACCATGGCCTGCCTTGTGAGTCCCTGGCCGACTGCTGTTTGGCCCCTGTGTGAACAGAGTGCTGGACTGGATGGACCCTGGCTCTGATCCAGCCTCAGGGCTCTTATTTATTTATATATATTTATATTTATTTAAGCATTTTTATGCCGCCATTCAGCCAAAAAAGTCTCTCACGGCGGCTTACAGAAGTATTTCTTGACAGTCCCTGCCCACAGGCTTGCAATCTAAAAGACATGACACAAAAGGAAAGGGGATTGGGAGGGAGGAGGAGGAGGGGGGAAAGCAAAGCAAATTCAGGCACTACAATCTTAGTTGCAAAATGTTCTTAAAGGGAGACCTGATAGAGGTGTACAAAACGATGCCTGGTGTGGAGAACGTGGATAGGAAGATATTTTTCTCCCGCTGCATCATCTCCAAAAGAACCCAGTACAGCAATTGTGCTTTAAATGCGTGAAGTGCTTTTACAGGGGACAAAATAGAGGTGGACAAAATTGTTCATGTTATTATTATTATTTATTTATTTATTTATATAGCACCATCAATGTACATGGTGCTGTGGGGTGGAGAATGTGGATAGGGAGACATTTTTCTCCCGCTCCCATAATACTAGAATCCAGTGGGGCTCATTATCCCATGAAGCTGATGGGTGGGAGATCCAGGACAGATAAAAGGAAGGACTTCTTCACACAGCGCCTAGTGAAACTATGGAACTCGCTACCACAAGATGTGGTGATGGCCACCCATTTGGATGGCTTTAAAAGGGGGTTGGATAAGTTCCTGTAGGAGAAGGCTGTCCATGGCTACTAGTCTTGATGGCTATTTTTATTTATTTATTTATTTATTTATTTATTACATTTCTATACCGCCCAATAGCCGGAGCTCTCTGGGCGGTTCACAAAAATTAAATGTGCTATATGCACCAGTTGCTGGGGAACATGGGTGGGAGGGTGCTTATGGATTTGCCATGGCCGTCTGGTTGGCCACTGTGTGAACAGAATGCTGGACTGGATGGACCCTTGGTCTGGTCCAGCATCAGGGCACTTCTGATGTTCACACTTCCCAGTTTTGGTCTCTGGGGGTTTCTTTGGTTTTTTTCTACTGGTTATTTGTTTTTGTGTTTTTGTGTGTGTTACCATTATATTCCACCTTTTCTCCAAGAAGCCCAAGGTGGCATACATGACCCTTTTCTCAAATTTATCCTCACAACAATCCTGTGGGTAGCTTAGGCGAAGAGTTAGTGTCTAGCCATAAGTCACCCACTGAGCTTTGTGACTGAGTGAGAACTAGAACCCGGACCTTCTGAGGCCTAGTCCAGAACTCTAACCATTACACCACACTGGCTCTCACTTTTGTCTAGGAGGACTAAGAATGCAACACACCAGGAGTAACTCCTCTAATGTGCTGAATGTCCTTCCTGTAGGCTTCCCATGGGGTGATTTGGTTGGCCGCTGTGTGAATTAAATAGGCCTTTGATCTGATCTAGTTTCAGGGCACTTATTGTGTTCCTATGATTAGTCTTTGAAAGCAGCCTTTGCATTGTGGAGAGGATGTTGAAGTCACAAGACTCATGCTAATTCAAGACTTCCATTCTAGCACTCTCAGTGGTTGTTGAAAGAGATGTGGATATAGGATATGTATCTCTTGGGTTGTGCAGTGCAGCTATTTGGAGAGGCAGAATGTCAGTGGCGGGCCTCTGCTTCTCTCCCTCTCCCTCCCCCACTCTCCTCATCACCCCAGGTAGCAGCCCATTCCCCTCCTGGCATCCCCAGACTTCTCAGTAAGCAAGAGAATTGTTTCAGTGGAGCTGTAAAATTCCCTGTGGAGAATGTGGGAAAACCAGGAGAGGGAATCAGTTGTGGGTAGAATTGATGCAAACGTGATCACAAGGAAATTGCTTTTGTTTCGTGGATCGAAACATGGATTATATAATTGCATATGAAAGGAGTCAAGATAAATATGGGAAGTTGGCATTTTATTACACTGTAACGGGTATGAGCATTTCTGCCAGCTCATTTGGAAAAAGTATCTGTAGGCCCTGCTTTCCAAATGCCATTGAAAAAAACAGACAGGCCTCATGAAATGTCTGCATAAGGCTCAATGTTGCCCTGACTATCAGTTACTCTCATTTAAGGAAAGCCCAGGGCGAACGTGTTTCTAGAGGGCTGGTTCGCATAATCAAGTAGCCCACCGTGGCTTATTTAAGCTATGGTGGGCTGTGGTGCCTGCTGATGGCCATTTTGAATATTCAAGCTGTGACTGTGGCTTGTCACGGTGCCCGAACCCAGTGACGGTGGGTTGTTGCTGTAGATAACAAACCATCCAGAACGATGAGCTGTTTTAGGGTTGTTGGTGGTTTGTTAACCATGCCAACAACCAAGTCTCACCGGGTTTGGGCAGCTTGAAAATTCAAAAGTCTGCTGGTACGTGCCACAACCCACCTTTGCTTAAATAAGCCATGATGGGCTGGCTGCGGTGATCGTGCAAACTTGGTCAGTATCTCTTCATTGGCTTCCAATTCACCTCAGAGTCTAATATAAACTTCTCCTGTTGACCTTCAAAGCTTTTCACAGTCTATCTCCTTCCTCTCTCTCCTCTCTCATCTCACACTATTGCCCCGCTCTTGCTCTTCACTCCTCTAATGCCATGTTTCTCGCCTGCCCAAGGGCCTCTACTTCCCTTGCTCGGCTTCGTCCATTTTCTTCCGCTGCCTCTTATGCCTGGAACGCTCTTCCAGAACATTTGCGAACTGCAAGTTCAATCACAGTTTTTAAAGCTCAGCTAAAAACATTTTTTCCCTAAAGCTTTTAGAACTTTATTTTGATCTTACTTTTATACTGTTAGTTTTACTCTCCCCTGTGCCTGTTTGGTGCATTCTCTTCCATTTCTTACTGTTTTATTATGATTCTATTAGAATATAAGCCTATGCGGCAGGGTTTTGCTATTTTATTGTTTTACTCTGTACAGCACCATGTACACTGATGGTGCTATATAAATAAATAATAACAATAACAACAATCTGGATGGATCAGAGATTAGAGATTAGTTCAAATACTTACCACCACTTTTCATACATCTTCCTTTCCAACCTTTCTGTCCTGAATACTTGAGGACAGAGGCGGGGAACGTGCAGCCCTCCAGACGTTGTTGGGCTGTAAGTCCCGTCATCCCTCACCATTTGCCTATGCTGGCAAGGGCTGATGGGAGTTGTGGTCCAACAACATCGGTGGGGGGGAACACCTTGACCACTCCCTGCTCTTGGACAATACACCAGGGTGCAAAGAAGCTGTTGGGCCATGACTATGGCAGATGAATCGGGAAGCCATCTTGTCTCATGCTGATCTGTCAGTTCAAATATTTATTTATTTATTTATTTATTACATTTATATACCGCCCCATAGCTGTAGCGCCTGGGCGGTTTACAAAAGTTAAAAACAGTAAAAAAAGTATACAAGATTTAAAACCATAAAAACAACAGTATTAAAAATAAATATTGTACTATCCACGACAACTGTTGTCAGCTTCAAGAATGGCGTCATCTTACACAATCAGATTGCGGTCTGTGTGTTGTCAGCGATCTTCATCTTCCATTGTTTGTCTGAACCCTTTGTTACCAGAAATACACTGGAGTGGGGGAAAGGAGCCCCTGTCAGGGATGCTTTAGGGTGGATTCCTGCATTGAGCAGGGGGTTGGACTCGATGGCCTTGTAGGCCCCTTCCAACTCTGCTATTCTATGATTCTATGACTCCCCCTTCAGGAACTAAGACTGGATGTGATACGGTGATGGTTCAGGTATAGAGCGCTGTTCCAGGACTTTTGGGCTGCTCAGTTCAGGGGTTGCACAGGGTGATTGCTCAAGAGGAGTTGCACCTGCGATTCTGGATTTATCTCTGATTTTGACAAGCCTGCATTAGTCCAAATACCGTATTTCTTTGACTGTAAGGCGCCATTTATTGTAAGACGCACACTAATTTCAGTACCACCAACAGAAAAAAACAACCCTAAGACACACCTGGGTTTCTAAGAAACACCCCGTTTTTAGAGATGTTTATATGGGGGGGAAAAGGTGTGTCTTAGAATCGAAGAAATACGGTATATGACCTGTGTTGGAGCAGCGTGCACTGATGACTTTGCTCACCTTCAGGAGTTTCCCCTTTTATTTGGTGCGCCCTCCTCTCCCAACTCTTCCTGGCTCTCTTGGTCGCTTTAGAAAGCCCAGACCAGCAATAATGGTTGCTAGCTGTCAAGTCCAGCTTCTTTCAAGTTGGGCAAACGGAAGGTGAGGTAAGGCAAGGCACAGGGTGAGGAATGTCTCTTGTAAGGAACCCAACAGCAGAGCCCCTGGGAATTCCCTCCTTTGGCCAGAGCTGGTTGGTAGATACGCGGACATCGCTCAGGGTCAGGAGCTGCTGGGGGCCTTAGTCCTGACATTTGCCTCTTCCCCACTGCCCGCTCCCCCCACCCACTGAGATTCCCCCCACCCACTGAGCTCCCAAATCACGTGAGGTCCTGGTTCCTCTCTATTGGGCCCTGGTTAGGCCTCTTCTAGAGTATTGTGTCCAGTTCTGGGCTCCACAATTCAATAAGGACGCAGACAAGCTGGAGCGTGTTCAGAGGAGGGCAACCAGGATGATCAGGGGTCTGGAAACAAAGCCCTATGAAGAGAGACTGAAAGAACTGGGCATGTTTAGCCTGGAGAAGAGAAGACTGAGGGGAGACATGAGAGCACTCTTCAAATACTTCAAAGGTTGTCACACAGAGGAGGGCCAAGATCTCTTCTCCATCCTCCCAGAGTGCAGGACACGGAATAATGGGCTCAAGTTAAAGGAAGCCAGATTCCAGCTGGACATCAGGAAAAACTTCCTGACTGTTAGAGCAGTACTACGATGGAATCAGTTACCTAGGGAGGTTGTGGGCTCTCCCACCCTAGAGGCCTTCAAGAGGCAGCTGGGCAACCACCTGTCAGGGATGTTTTAGGGTGGATTCCTGCATTGAGCAGGGGGTTGGACTCGATGGCCTTGTAGGCCCCTTCCAACTCTGCTATTCTATGATTCTATGTGCTTCTTTGCAGGGAGCCTGCTAAGATGTACGCCGTGTACAAACAGGCCCACCCTCCCACGGGGCTGGAGTTCTCCATGTACTGCAACTTCTTCTCCAACGCTGAGCGCAACTTGGTGGTGGCAGGGACCTCTCAGCTGTATGTTTACAGGCTCAACCATGATTCCGAGGTACTCTGAACTACCTGTTTGTGGAAGATAATTCATTTTGCTATAAGTGTGCATGTTGGTTGGAGGGATCGAAGAGGGAACCCTTACTTGGTTCCTTAGCTTGGAATATATTTTATTTATTTTATTCATTTATTTATTACATTTTTATACCGCCCAATAGCTGAAGCTCTCTGGGCGGTTCACAAAAATTAAAACCATCATAAAACTACCGACAGGTTAAAAGCACAAATACAAAATACAGTATCAAAAGCACAACCGAGATAAAACCACGCAGCAAAATTGATATAAGATTAAAATACAGAGTTAGAACAGTAAAATTTAAATTTAAGTTAAAATTAAGTGTTAAAATACTGAGAGAATAAAAAGGTCTTCAGCTGGCAACGAAAAGAATACAGTGTAGGCGCCAGGCGGACCTCTCTGGGGAGCTCATTCCACAGCCGGGGTGCCACAGCGGAGAAAGCCCTCCTCCTAGTAGCCACCTGCCTCACTTCCTTTGGCAGGGGCTCATGGAGAAGGGCCCCTGTAGATGATCTTAAGGTCCGTGCAGGTACGTATGGGAGGAGGCGTTCCTTCAAATAACCTGGCCCCAAACCGTTTAGGGCTTTGAATGTCAATATAAGAAGTGGGCGTTTACCTTCTGAAACTAAGAGGCCGTGGATTAAACAACAAACAAAGACGTTCTTTTCCACGCAATGTAACGTCGTCCTGTGGAGCACATGAAGTTGTATAGAGGCCAAGCCTACGACGCGGAGTGTCAAACAAGGAGACCGGGCCCAGCAGTGACTCAGAGCTGGTACAGGATGCAGCCCTAGGAGGGTTTCCCAAACCCCGCTTGGGTGGGCAGTTCACGCTTCATGTGCCCCGTGGCATCCTTGGGTACTGGCAGGAAGCTGGGACAGGTTGTGATAGTCTGGTTGGGGGCTTGTTTGCTTGGGCATTGGGATTAAGCAACCAGATGTGCCTGGAAGTGGGTGAAATGGCTGCTCTTTATTGGTGTCAGGATTAGAGATGTAAAATTTCCAGAAATTTTGAAGTCATGAAAAAAACCCGGTTTTCCCCCATTTTGGGGGAGGGGGGGAAACGGAAATTTTCGGAAAAATTGAAATAATGCAGTATTAGCACTTTTACATATTGAAAGTCACTTTGTTACTTTAGGAACATAAAATGTAATTACATCCAAGTTGGTTTGGCATAAAATTATTACATTAAAAGTAGTGAATTCAAACAATTATTACAAATTTAATTTACTTTTTTAAACTTTGTTTTGGTAACAAATGGAGCTACAAGCTCCTGCACTGTTAGGAACACCTGAACTGTAAGGAACCTCTTTGGTTCTGCCAGTTTATGAGGAGCAGGCAAAAAACAATTTTAAAAAACAACTGAAGAAACCGTCAACATTAGTAACAAAGAAAGTTATTTATGTCTCCGCTAGTCCTCCAGTGTCAAGACATAAAGCCCTCATTCCCATCAAAGAACTGAGAAAAATGGGGGGGGGGATGGGGGCGACGACACACACACCAAGATTCGATGAATATACATGAAATTTAATCAGGCTCATTTTCTGACCTATAGCTATCAGTATTAGTTTCAGTCTCTGCTTCCATGGCAGTGCTGCCCCCTAGAGGCAGAAATGCATCTTGCTCTTGCATTTGGGAGTTGTAGTCTCAGTTTGCAACCTAGGACTTACTTGTTCTCAGTGCACAGAAATTGTAATAATCCGATACTCTATAGTTTTTAGAAATCATTTGGAGAAGTAAATATCTGAACACCTTGTCTTAAACATTTTATTCATCATGCTAAAATAAAACATCCCGTAATCCGTTTTTCCTTCATTTTTTTCAATTTTTCAGAAAAAACCGTTCCCCCCCCCCCCTGGGAATTTTTCCGGGTTTTTTCCGGGCCTTCACATCTCAGGTCAGGATTGGCTCCATGCATGGATGCTTCTGCGATATTCCAGCCATTGCTGAGCTGCATAGGAAAGTGTGTCTGTGAGGATGGGAAGTGTCTCTCCAGAACCCCACCCCCCAGTTTCTCTTACACATAAGCACACATGCCCTGCACCCATCCTGCTCTTGTGCTAGATGTGGATCCTGATGTGCTTTCTGGAATTAATTTGGATTTTGCAGAGGCTGCAGGGAAGTGCGGTTTTGTCCCTCTAGGATGGATTTGCTGACACACTGCTTCTTTTTTTTAGAAAGCACTGAATGTGGCCATCCTTTTGGGGAGGTCAGGAAAATGCTGAGTCTTTTCCTTAAGAGGGGGTGTTTCATCCGCCCAAAGCTGAAAAGTGCAGCTGAATGTCCGAACCGAGAAACATCAACAGTGGGGCAGTGCAGAGGTTGGGGGAGCCCTGAAGCTGTGGTGACACAGGCTGAGGGAGAGGCTTCAGAGCTGTGGAATGGTCTGAGATGGGGAGGTGTTGAGATGCATTCTCATGAGTAGCAGAATACGTGCGCAGCTCTGGGGACAGAGTGAGCCCTCTGTCTCCGTAGCGAGATTTGCTGCTCCTTCCTTTCTCTCCGAAGTGTTAATATCACTTCAAGGCAGAGGCTGGAGCTTGCTTGGCACTTTGCCCTGGAGAGAAGGTGGGGACGGACGATGACATCTGAGCAGTTCTGTGCCACTGGTGCAGTGTGACTGCAGGACTGATAACGTTCCTCTGTTTCTCTTCTAGACTGCAACCAAAAATGACAGAATCGCAGGTGAGTGGGTGGGAATGCGGGTGGTCTGGGGTGCAGGGGTGTGCTGGGGGCTTCTGGAAAAGGAGCTGTGTGGGTGGGATGTTCACCCAAGGGTGTCTGCTATCCAAGAACGCTTCAGAAGAATGCTGTCCCATGTTCAGGCTCTGTCTCTACCCCTTGAAGGAACCCACCACTGCAGTCACTGGGGCTGGTGACCTCCTTGCCTGGCAGGCACTCCCAGGGGTTGCCTTGGGACTGCGGGCAGTGGTTTGCTTCCAGTGCCAGCTCTCTGGGTTCAAGGTCTCTCAAGGTCTCTCCAGACCCCTGATCATCCTGGTTGCCCTCCTCTGAACACGCTGGAGTGTGTTCAGAGGAGGGCAACCAGGATGATCAGGGGTCTGGAAACAAAGCCCTATGAGGAGAGACTGAAAGAACTGGGCATGTTGAGCCTGGAGAAGAGAAGATCGAGGGGAGACATGAGAGCACTCTTCAAATACTTCAAAGGTTGTCCCACAGAGGAGGGCCAGGATCTCTTCTCAATCCTCCCAGAGTGCAGGACACGGAATAACGGGCTCAAGCTAAAGGAAGCCAGATTCCAGCTGGACATCAGGAAAAACTTCCTGACTGTTAGAGCAGTACAACAATGGAATCAGTTGCCTGGTGAGGTTGTGGGCTCTCCCACACTAGAGGCCTTCAAGAGGCATCTGTCAAGTATGCTGTAGGGTGGATTCCTGCATTGAGCAGGGGGTTGGACTCGATGGCCTTGTAGGCCCCTTCCAATTCTGCTATTCTATGATTCTATGATTCAGCTACCTCTGGGCTAACCAGCTCTCTTACACTGCCCTAAGACCTCTTCAGGTGCTATGTACTGAACCCTCTTGCTTGCCACCAATTGCAGCTCAATTCGGGCTGTAGCTCAGAGGTAGAGCACATGTTTTGCTTGCAGACGGCCGGTCTCAGGTTCAGCCCCTGGCATCTTCCATTAAGAGGAAGTTGGGCCGTAGGTTTTGGAAAGATCTCTGCCTCAGACCTTGGGAGAGTTGCTGCCGCTCGGAGAAGATAACATTGGGATAGATGCACCAGCGGCTAACGGCCATTTCATACATTCACTATTTTTGCTGCAGTCAGGGAATGTGGGAAGGGATAACGAGGCTGCATTCTTTACTGCCTTTTCTTTACTGCACCACTCATTAGTGTTCTATGTTACGCCCACCTTCTCAGTATTGATGGTTTAAAGAGGAGGTTTGTGTGGGGCAGACGGGAGGGATGGGGCCAGAGTATCAAAGGGCAAAAGCAGTCATTTATTTATTTATTTTATTACATTTATATACCGCCCCACAGCTGAAGCTCTCTGGGCGGTTTACAACAATTAAAAATAGTAAACATTAAAAGTATACAAAATTTAAAAACCATCAAAAACATAAAAAACAGTATAAAAACAACAGTATCCATTTAAAAACAATTCTGGGGTCCATTAAAAACAAACTTAACGTTGTTAGATGCTGTTAAAATGCCTGGGAGAAGAGAAAAGTCTTGACCTGATGCCTGAAAGATAACAATGTTGGTGCCAGGCAAGCCTCATCGGGGAGATCATTCCACAGTCGGGGGGCCGCCACTGAAAAGGCCCTCTCTCTTGTTGCCATCCTCCGAGCTTCCCTCGGAGTAGGCACTCGGAGGAGGACCTTAGATGTTGAGCACAGTGTATGGGTAGGTTCATGTCGGGAGAGGCGTTCCATCAGGTATTGTGGTCCCAAGCCATGTCATGGAGGCAGGTCCAACCTACAGACTTCCCCAACCCAGTGCAAGGGGGAAGGCCTTCACCTGGATTGGAACCTTCATCATCTCAGGCCGCTGTTGGGTAACGCCCATGGAGTTCAAACAGGGAGACACAAGCTGAAAGGCTTGGGAGGCTTATTTCAGGCAGAGGGGACTCCATTGTAGGGAGGGGGCTGAGATGAAGAGGCTAGGTCAGGGCTTGTGTGTGTCTCCAACATTGGCTCTCTGCATCACATTCTAATTTGTTGTCTTGCACAGAGAGCAAAGGTCACAAGGAGAAACTTGAGCTGGTGGCCGCCTTCTCTTTCTTTGGCAATGTCATGTCCATGGCCAGTGTACAGCTTGCAGGAGCCAAGAGAGACGCCCTCCTACTCAGCTTCAAGGATGCCAAGGTAGGTTGCCCTCTGGGGGAGGAGGCGTGGGCAGGCAGGTGTCTGGAAGAGCTGGGCCACGTGATGCAGGTGTGTGATGTGGAGGGAGGAGCAGCTGTGGCCGGAGTGCAGGACACGGAATAACGGTCTCAAGTTACAGGAAGTCAGATTCCGGCTGGAAATCAGGAAAAACTTCCTGACTGTTAGAGCAGTACGACAATGGAACCAGTTACCTAGGGAGGTTGTGGGCTCTCCCACACTAGAGGCCTTCAAGAGGCAGCTGGACAACCATCTGTCAGGGATGCTTTAGGGTGGATTCCTGCCTTGAGCAGGGGGTTGGACTCAATGGCTTTGTAGGCCCCTTCCAACTCTGCTATTCTATGATTCTATGATTCTACGTTGAACCCCAGATCACCCTGTCGTCTACTGGGGCCAGGGAGAGCTGCAGATCGTGTTTAGAATAGATGGAGGCAGTGTGGGGCCTGGAAAGGTGGCCCACAGAGCCTTTCCTTGGCACCTCTGGTGTTTCTACCTTTAACTAGCAACGGACCACAGCTTTGCTTGGCGTAACACACAACAAAATTAATTCTTGGGCTCAATGGAAACTGAGCTTTTTCCATCCATCTTCCTGGACCATTGTGAGGAGGGAGGATCGTGGAACTCTAAATCCATTGTGTCTTTCTGCAACTGCTAAAAATAGTTTGCATTTTGGGAAGGAACAGCAGCGGAAGAGCAGACGATGCAAATTGGGGCGTAGGGCATGTCGATATTAAAACAGTACACAGCAAGGTAGCAATAAGCAGGAAAGGAACGGAAATGTCATTCCATTCTATTTCCGGCAGCCGTTCCACCATAGGATCTAACAATAGGGGAGGGAGGCAATTATTCAGATTTGAAGTCTTCCCTTCTCAAGGTTTCAGTGTGGGGTCATGTTCATATTTATAACTTTCCATGGAAGAAAAAGATGGAGGAAAGTCTGAGCAGATGTCCGTGCCATTAATTTCTCCTTTTCTGTCTCCCAGCTCGCGGTGGTGGAGTATGACCCTGGCACCCATGACCTGAAAACACTTTCCCTTCATTACTTCGAGGAGCCAGAGCTGAGGGTATGTATCTGAGGGTTTACAGTTTAATCTCAAGAGCCGTTGTGGGAGGAGCTCCAATTCATCCTCCTAAAAGTCGAGGGACGCTAGCAGGCCTCTCGCATCCCTAGGAAATGCTCTAGTGCCAATTCCGTCCATCCATCCTTCCTTCCTCCCGCCCCAATCTTGTCGTCTGATGACATTCAAAGCAGCAGCAGCAGCTGTTGCTGCAGCCAACCAATGCAGAGCGATCCCTGACAACCATCTGCCAGGGATGCTTTGGGGTGGATTCCTGCGTTGAGCAGGGGGTTGGACTCGATGGCCTTGTAGGCCCCTTCCAACTCTGCTATTCTATGATTCTCTGCTATTCTGTGATTCGAGTGCAGGACATGGAATAACGGGCTCAAGTTAAAGGAAGCCAGATTCCAGCTGGACATCAGGAAAAACTTCCTGACTGTTAGAGCAGTACAACAATGGAATCAGTTCCCTAGGGAGGTTGTGAGCTCTCCCACACTGGAGGCCTTCAAGAGGCAGCTGGACAACCCTCTGTCAGGGACGCTTTAGGGTGGATTCCTGCATTGAGCAGGGGGTTGGACTCGATGGCCTTGTAGGCCCCTTCCAACTCTGCTATTCTGTGATTCTCTGCTATTCTGTGATTCGAGTGCAGGACACAGAATAACGGGCTCAAGTTAAAGGAAGCCAGATTCCAGCTGGACATCAGGAAAAACATCCTGACTGTTAGAGCAGTGCGACAATGGAACCAGTGGCCTGGTGAGGTTGTGGGCTCTCCCACACTAGAGGCCTTCAAGAGGCAGCTGGACAAGCATCTGTCAGGGATGCTTTAGGGTGGATTCCTGCATTGAGCGGGGGGTTGGACTCGATGGCCTTGTAGGCCCCTTCCAACTCTGCTGTTCTATGGTTCTATGATTCTATGACACGCACACTTCTGTGCTCAAAGCAGAGTATGGCACAGGACACCACCTGCTAGCAGCGGTTAGGGTGGCATCTGTACCCTGCCCACAGGGCACAACCATGACTTCTCCCTCCTTAAATCCATCACAGCTCTTTGCGCTAGCTGTTCTGTTCTGTAACAATTGGGCAGTGTCTGTGGGTTGAGAGGCGGCATGAAGGCCGGATGCGAAGGAGGCTAGAAGAAGGCAGGCCCCAGCGCTCACCTGTGCTGCGCTCCCCAGGGCTCACGGCTTGCTTCTGTCTCTCGCTCAGGATGGCTTCGTGCAGAACGTCCACATCCCCAAAGTGCGGGTGGACCCAGACGGGCGCTGTGCAGTGATGCTGATCTATGGCACGCGACTGGTGGTGCTGCCCTTCCGCAGAGACACGCTGACCGATGAGCATGAAGGGGTCATGGGTGAAGGGTAAGGTGCTGGTGAAGCGGGTTGCTGATTGGCTGAGAGAAGATCTAAAATGGTCACGGATTTAGAATAGTTGGTGTCTGGAGAGAGGGGCAGCAGTTAGAGATAGGGGACATTCTTGAAACGGCAAACGACTCTTCAAGACATGAAGGAAATATTTTTTGCACGAAGCATACGTTAATCTGTGGAACTCAGTGCCACAGGATGTTGTTTTGGCAGTGAGTGAAAAGGGGTTTCAAAAAAGGTTTGGATGGAAATGTTGGGAAAAGTGCAGAAAAGGGCAACTAAAATGATTAAGGGGCTTGAGGATCTCCCCTATGAGGGAAGGTTACAACAGCTTGGAAAAAAGGAGGCTGAGGGGAGACAGGATAGAGGTGTACAAAATTATGCCTGGTGCGGAGAATGTGGAGAAGGAGAAATTTTTCTCTGTCTCTCAAAATGCTAGAACCCATTGGGGTCATCCCGTGAAGCTGATGAGTGGGAGATTCAGGTCAGATAAAAAGAAGGATTTTAGTCACATAGTCAAATTATGGAACTCACTGCAACAAGATGTGGTGATGGCCACCAATTTGGATGGATAAATTCTTAGAAGAGAAGGCTATCAATGGCTACTAGCCCTGATGGCTGTGTGCTACCTCCAGTATCCGAGACAGTGAGCCTGTGTGCACCAGTTGCTGGGGAACATGGGTGGGAGGGTGCTGTTGCACCATGTCCTGCTTGTTCATCCCTGGCCAATGGCTGGTGGGCCCCTGTGTGAACAGAGTTTGGACTAGTTGGACCCTTGGTCTGATCCAGCATCAGGGCTCTTCATATGTTCCTATATTCTTGCTAAACCTTGACATTCACAGACTACATGCCTCTGATCTGCAACTGCTGGGGTGTGGGGACAGCTGAGGAGGTATATTGATATCAGGTCTCATAAAAAGCAGCTTTATCCAACATGGTGCCCTCCACAGTTAAGAACGGTTGCATCCGGCATAAGGAAAAAAATCATAATCATAATAGAAAGAGACCAAAGCAACAACCCAAGGCGGACTGCTAATCCCTTCCTCCAGATACCACGTCATCACAATGTAATGTGGCTGCAAAAAAAGCCAACGCTATATTGGGCTGCATTAATAGAAATATAGCTTCCAAATCACGCGAGGGGCCGGTTCCCCTCTTTTTGGCACTGGTTAGGCCTCATCTTGAGTATTGCGTCTAGTTCTGGGCTCCACCGTTCAAGAAGGACGCAGACAAGCTGGAGCATGTTCAAAGGAGGGCAACCGGGATGATCAGGGGTCTGGAAGCAAAGCCCTATGAAGAGAGACTGAAAGAACTGGGCATGTTTAGCCTGCAGAAGAGAAGATTGAGGGGAGACAGGATAGCACTCTTTAAATACTTGAAAGGTTGTCACACAGAGGAGGGCCAGGAACTCTTCTTGATCCTCCCCAAGTGCAGGACACGGAATAATGGGCTCAAGTTACAGGAAGCCAGATTCCGGCTAGACTTCAGGAAAAACTTCCTGACTGTTAGAGCAGTACAACAATACAACCAATTACCTAGAGAGGTTGTGGGCTCTCCCACACTAGAGGCATTCAAGAGGCAGCTGGACAACCCTCTGTCAGGGATGCTTTAAGGTGGATTCCTGCATTGAGCAGGGGGTTGTACTCGATGGCCTTGTAGGCCCCTTCCAACTCTACTCTTCTATCATTCTTTGAAAATCCTGGCAAAGTTTTGTTAAAGTGCTAAACAGCTGTTCTCGTGGGCATCCTGGGAAGGTGGAAGGTGTCACCACCAAAAAGGCTCTACCTAGTGTACATATCAGCCAAGCCTCAAGTGGCAACAGCAGAACAAGATCTCTTGGATGATCTTAACTGGTTGGGGAGGGGCAGTCGGGTGATATCGAAGAAGGCACAGGTTAGGGCCACTTAGCTGCCATGGCCATTTGCGGTTGATAGCCCTCTCTGGTCCCGGTTAACTCCTTTGATCTCTTGTTGCAGCCAGAAGTCAAGTTTCCTGCCCAGCTACATCATTGACGTGCGGGAGCTGGATGAGAAGCTGCTCAACATCATTGATATGCAGTTCCTGTACGGCTACTATGAGCCCACCCTGCTCATCCTCTTCGAACCCAACCAGACCTGGCCCGGGTGCGTCCTCTCTTCCTTCTTCCCCTCAATTGCCAGGCCTGACCCTGTCCTCGTCTATACGACAGCAGGATTGCTTCTCATTTAAACTTAACCCGAATTTTAGCCGATTCGAACGTAGGCAACGCATGTCACACTGCAGCAGCAACAGCGATTTATATCCTGATTTTTTAAAAATAGCGTACTTGATAATGTGCACATTCACTATGAAGGAGAGACAAGTAAAACTGTAAATTTTATATGCGGAGCTCAAACAGGATGGGGGAGAAAGGAATGAGGCAGCAGAGGAGGAAGCGAGAAGGGGATGGAACACATCTCCTCCCTCTTGCATATATGAGAAACCGAGGGGGAAAGGAACGAGGCAGCAGAGGAGGAAGCGAGAGGGGGACGGAACACATCTCCTCCCTCTTGCATATATGAGAAACCGAGGGGGAAAGGAACGAGGCAGCAGAGGAGGAAGCGAGAAGGGGACGGAACACATCTCCCTCCTCTTGCATATATGACAAACTGAGGGGGAAAGGAACGAGGCAGCAGAGGAAGAAGCGAGAAGGGGACGGAACACATCTCCTTCCTCTTGCATATATGACAAACTGAGGGGGAAAGGAACGAGGCAGCAGAGGAGGAAGCAAGAAGGGAACGGAACACATCTCCTTCCTCTTGCATATATGACAAACTGAGGGGGAAAGGAACGAGGCAGCAGAGGAGGAAGCGAGAAGGGGACGGAACACATCTCCTTCTTCTTGCATATATGACAAACTGAGGGGGAAAGGAACGAGGAAGCGAGAGGAAGAAGCGAGAGGGGACCGGAACACATATCCTTCCTCTCGCATACATGAGAAACCGAGGGGGAAAGGAACGAGGCAGCAGAGGAGGAAGCGAGAGGGGGACGGAACACATCTCCTCCCTCTTGCATATATGACAAACCGAGGGAAAGGAACGAGGAAGCGAGAGGAAGAAGCGAGAGGGGACTGTCGCTGCCCAGTCCCCCTTTGTTTTACTAAGCTCTATCTTATTAGCTCCCATAGAATTCAAACTGAAAACGGCGGGTGCGAAGGAATGAGGCAGCCGATAGGTAGGAAGGCGGGAAATCAGCCAAGCAGATTGTTCTACCCTCAAAGCTCTGCCCACATCTCAAAATGCAATTTAACTCCCCCGACACATAACTATAATGCGGTGCAAACTCGGACGTTGACCTAAAAGTCACGGTAAATCCCAACTGTGAATCTGCACGTTATCGTGGTTAAAAGCTGACGCTGCGGCGAATAGACGGCTGTGTCATGTGTCCTAAAATGGGAATCTGTGCATTTACCTTGGTGTAAAGAGCCCATGTAGATGTGCCCCCTGGCCTTCTGGGCAGGGGCCAGCCAGTGAGCTCCCAGTCGCAAAGGGGTGGAACTGGGGCTGCCCTTTCCCTCGGCCTGCCTCATGGGCAGAGGTCGGGAGATGTGCGAAGGCTGAACTCCGTCTGCAGGTAGCCAAGTAAGAGTAGCAAGGGGGCTAAATTTGGATGAGCTGAACTCTAACGCTGGCGATGTGAGCACCGTGGCTGCACAGGGTCTTTGTTTTCCCTGACCAGGTGGGTGGTGTGACGGTGCTAGGAGAAAACCCGGGGCTTCTGCCGAGAAACATGCAAGCCCAGGAAGGGGGTTGCCTGGTGTGACTAACGGTGCAAGCTGCCTTCCCCAATCTAGCATCCCCCCAGACATGTTGCGCTGCAGCTCCCAGGGATTGTGCTGTCTTGTGTGAATAATCCATTCCACACTGGGAATGATGGGAGTTGCATTTCAACCCATCCGGAGGGCACTAGGTTGGGGAAGGCTGCTTTGCAGAGTTGAAAGAGTGAAGAGTGTTGTTACTGTAGCGCAGTGGTTCCCAAACTTTTTCAGGTCACTGCCCCCTTGGTTCCACAAATTCATGTCGAGTGCCCCCTAACCTACACTATAAAAATCATTATTCAGAATAGCGGTTTTCAACGACCCGCTAAGGAAGATAATAACAATAAAATTCAAACCAGTAACAATTAATTGAATATTTATTCAAAATCCAAAGTACCTGCCGCAGGCTTACCAAGGGAGGAAGGGAAAAGAGAGCAAACGCCTCTGTTTTGCACCCGGCGTGGCGGGGCACACCAAACAGGGTATGTCTCTTCATTAGCATTTTGGTGCTTTTGAAACATTTCAATTCACCGTTAAAAGAACTCTTCTTAAATGGTATTAATACATGTGTGGATTCTTCCCCTATATGGCTTTGGACCAAACTACTTTCTCCCATAAAAATGTTCCTGGGTTTTAAGACCTTCTGGAGAGGCGCTTCTCGGAAAAGACCACCTCGAGCGCCCCCCTGCCGCCCCCTTGCCTCTTAATTGCCCCCCTATGCAATCCCACCGCCCCCAAGGGGGTGGTACCGCCCACTTTGGGAACCACTGCTGTGGTGCTCACTTATTTCCAAAGCATCTACATTGTGCAGGGTGAAGTGTGTGTGTGGTGTGGAAGCCAGGAGGGGACGGGGAGATGGAACGGCATGCAGGAAGAAGGGGAGTCAGAAGAGGCTGTTTTAGGAGTGAAAAGGGATTTGTGTTTTCTGTGCTTTCAGAATTTGAAAGCGTAACGTTGACAAAATTTTCACGAAAATCTTACCTTTAGGGCGTTTACAATTCCAAAACACTCTCAGTGTATGCCCTATAAATCCTCATTATGGAGTTGCACTTGAAGAATTGCAGGTAGCCTTGCCATAGTTGTGATGTGCCTAATTTTTCAATGCCACTGTTGCAGAATAGCTAGAGTTAATTTGAGCCAGATCTGGTCTGAATTTCAGAGCCCAAACTTCGAGTGTATAGAACCGTTATGGAGAGGTGGACCTTTAAGCACTTGCAGAGCGGTTTCTCCCCTGTTGAGTTGGTCGCAT
Organism: Elgaria multicarinata webbii; assembly: GCF_023053635.1. Lineage (NCBI taxonomy): Eukaryota > Metazoa > Chordata > Lepidosauria > Squamata > Anguidae > Elgaria > Elgaria multicarinata. The sequence continues at coordinate 114,597,749 of NC_086177.1, read as the reverse complement.
TACGCTCGGGCGCATCAGGGATCAGGGCTTCCAAGTTGGAGGATGTGTTGGAAACGCTGCAGAATTCGTAACCGTTGGAGGAGGCGAAGGGGTGATGGGGCCCTCCTGGAGCACGTTCGACCCCGTCGCATCCCAGAGCTCCATCCGGCGCTTCCTTTTCTTTGGATCGGATACTGCCAAGGACCATTCCTTATCCTCTCACCCCCAAGATTCAGACGCCTCTCGCTCTCCCCCCTTACTTAGACCATTTATTTATTTATTTATTACATTTCTATACCGCCCAATAGCCGGAGCTCTCTGGGCGGTTCACAAAAATTAAAAACATTCAAAGAATAAAACAACAGTATAAAACCATAATATAAAATACAATATGAAAGCTCAACCAGATAAAAACAGCAGCAATGCAAAATTACAAATTTAAAACACCAAGTTAAAATTTATTTATAAACTCTTAAAATGCTGGGAGAATAAAAAGGTCTTCACCCGGCGTCTAAAGGCATATAATGTAGGTGCCAAGCGAACCTCCTTAGGGAGCTCATTCCACAGCCGGGTGCCACAGCAGAGAAGGCCCTCCTCCTGGTAGCCACCTGCCTCACTTCCTTTGGCAGGGGCTCACGGAGAAGGACCCCTGAAGATCTTAGGGTCCGGGCAGGTACCTATGGGAGGAGGCGTTCCTTCAGATAGCCTGGCCCCAAGCCGTTTAGGGCTTTAAATGTCAATACCAGCACTTTGAATCGGGCCCGGACCTGGACTGGCAGCCAATGAAGCTGGAAAAGGATTGGCGTGATGTGATCTCGCCAGCCAGTCCCTGTTAGTCAACGGGCTGCCCTGTTTTGTACCAGCTGAAGCTTCCAGACCGTTTTCAAAGGCAGCCCCACGTATAACGCATTGCAGTAATCCAAACGAGAGGTTATCAGAGCATGGATCACTGTAGCTAGGCTATCTCTGTCCAGATAAAGGCGCAGTAGGTATCTGAGGATGGGGGTGCTATGTTACAGAGCTCATTTCTTCTCTCCCTTCCCCCCCCCCCCGACTTGCAGACGGGTGGCTGTGCGCCAGGACACCTGCAGCATTGTGGCCATCTCCTTGAACATCATGCAGAAGGTCCATCCGGTCATCTGGTCCCTCAGCAACCTGCCCTTTGACTGCACGCAGGCCCTGGCCGTGCCCAAGCCCATCGGTGAGAGGACCAGTGGAAGCAGCGGTGCTGGGTGTAGAACACTGGTTGGAAATTGTGAATAGCTGTGGGGTGGGGAGTCCGTTTTGAATGGAAGTCCGAGGTGGCGGGTGTTGAACCCAGGTTGGACGCTGTGGGGAGGTCGATAGCTTCGTCGGCCCGTGCTCTGCACCTGTAAGGTCCCAGGTTCAAGCTCCCAGCACCTCCACTTAAAGGAGATCCCTTCTCCATCCTCCCAGAGTGCAGGACACAGAACAACAGGCTCAAGTTAAAGGAAGTCAGATTCCAGCTGGACATCAGGAAAAACTTCCTGACTGTTAGAGCAGTACGACAATGGAACCAGTGACCTAGGGAGGTTGTGGGCTCTCCCACCCTAGAGGCCTTCAAGAGGCAGCTGGACAACCATCTGCCAGGGATGCTTTAGGGTGTATTACTGGCTTGGGCAGGGGGTTGGACTTGATGGCCTTGTAGGCCCCTTCCAACTCTGCTGTTCTATGATTCTATGGTTTCAAACCTGTGTTCGAGAGTAACAGCTCCGTCTCTGCTTAACTCTCTTTTCCCTCCCTCCCTCCCTCCCTCCCTCCCTTCTAGGAGGTGTTGTGATCTTTGCAGTGAACTCCCTGCTGTACCTCAACCAGAGTGTGCCACCTTACGGCGTGTCCCTCAACAGCCTCACCAATGGCACCACAGTCTTCCCACTAAGTATGCCTGGTTACTTTTCCTTCATTGGATGTTGGTGAGCTGCTAGTAACCCTGGAGGTGGAACCATTGGGAAAGGGGCGGCTCTCCCTCACGGGCTTTGAATCGGCCAGCCCCACATCTCTTACGCTTCCCTTTTCTGTATAGATGTGGGGTGCGGGGAAGGAATGATGGGCAACTACAAATCCCATGTCCAAATCAGATAAGCTGCTACTGATGCTGTTCAACATGCATTGTGCTTTGCCACATGGGTTCATGATTCATATTTTCAAATAATTTTTATTTATTTTATTGATTTATTACATTTATATACCGCCCCATAGCCTAAGCTCTCTGGGCGGTTTACAACATTTTATTGATTGTAGAAATTTTATTGGCATGGAAGGGGTTGGGACAAGGGAGCAGATGGCATTTCCCCCAAACTTTTTTTTGTAATCGTGTTTCCCAAGTCCGGGAGACAGGCTCGTTGCCTGTTCTGGATGGGGTTGCACTAACTCTGAAAGATGAGGTTCGTAGTTTGGGGGTGCTTTTAGATCCATCTCTGTTGCTGCAGGCTCATGGGCTGCCATGGCTTGGAGTGTCTCTTACCAGCTTTGCCTGGTTCGCTAGCTGCAGCCTCTCCTGGACAGGGACAGCTTGGCCATGGTGGTACAGGCATTGGTAACCTCAAGGCTGGATTACTGCAATGCACTGTATGTGGGGCTGCCCTTAAAGCCGCTCCGGAAGCTGGAGCTAGTGCAGAACACTGCAGCTCGGCTGTTGTCTGGAGCTGCCCCTTTCCAGCATGTAACTCCTCTGCTGAGGGAACTGCACTGGCTGCCTATTTGCTACCGGGCCAGGTTTAGGGTTCTGGTACTTCTGTACAAAGCCCTAAACAACTTGGGACCAGGATACCTGAGAGAGCGGCTTCTCCCCTGCCAACCTGCCCAGTCACTGAGGTCATCCGAGGGCCTGCTCCTGGTGGTTCCACATAGACCCATCCTCCGATTGGAGTCCACCAGGGGAAGAGCCTTCAGCGTGGTGGCCCCCCTCCTCTGGAACTCCCTGCCTCTGGAGGTCAGGCAGGCGCCAACTTCGTATTCCTTTCGGCGCCTCCTGAAAACGTCATTGTTTCAGGAAGCCTTTCCTTAATGACCAGGCAAGGTTCACAGTTCACCTTTCATTTTGCTTTTAAAAACCTATTTTAAGGTGTTTTATTCTGTTTTTATTGAATTTTATCTTGTACACCGCTCCGGAATTTTGAATGGGGAGCGGTATATAAATACTGTAAATAAAATAAAATAAAATAAAATAAAATGACTGCTAGAAGCAGTCTATCTCTCACATACACATACATGTGTATGTGTATATACACCTATATTTGTCTACCTATCTATAGCTGAGGTCTTCAGGTTCTCAGATTCTGCCCCCTGTAGACAGTCCCTGCATTGTCCTGAGTCCCGGATCTGCGCCCTGCTGCCCTGGTCTTGACTGACGTCTCTGTCGCTGCTCTTTCCCCTTTGCAGGAGTCCAAGAGGGAGTGAAAATGACGCTGGACTGTGCCCAGGCAGCCTTCATCTCCTATGACAAGATGGTGATATCGCTGAAAGGAGGGGAGATGTAAGGCCTCACCTTGTTCTCGTCTAACCAGGTCCCGTCTCTTTGGCAAGCTTTCAGCAGGGCGCTGTTCTTTTCAGCCTTGCGATGTTTCTGCTCCTGGCAAGGCTGGCTTGCCGGCGGCTCTTGGGCTTCTTCCACGGAGGCCGGTTCTTGTTCTCAAGCGCTTTGGGAAGGCCTCTCGTCCCCTAGACGGCCAGATCTGGAGAAGCTGTTGACTTCTGGGCCCAGTGCTCTTCAACATTTTTATTAATGATTTGGACGAGGAGGTGCAGGGAACGCTGATCAAATTTGCAGATGACACCAAATTGGGTGGGATAGCTAATACCCTGGAAGACAGAAACAAACTTCAAAGTGATCTTGATAGGCTGGAGTGCTGGGCTGAAAACAACAGAATGAAATTTAATAGGGATAAATGCCAAGTTCTACATTTAGGGAATAGAAACCAAATGCACAGTTACAAGATGGGGGACACTTGGCTCAGCAATACTACAAACGAGAAAGATCTTGGAATTGTTGTAGATTGCAAGCTGAATATGAGCCAACAGTGCGATATGGCTGCAAGAAAGGCAAATGCTATTTTGGGCTGCATTAATAGAAGTATAGCTTCCAAATCACGTGAGGTACTGGTTCCTCTCTATTCGGCCCTGGTTAGGCCTCATCTAGAGTATTGTGTCCAGTTCTGGGCTCCACAATTCAAGAAGGACGCAGACAAGCTGGAGCGTGTTCAGAAGAGGGCAACAAGGATGATCAGAGGTCTAGAAACAAAGCCCTATGAAGAGAGACTGAAAGAACTGGGCATGTTTAGCCTGGAGAAGAGAAGATTGAGGGGAGACATGATAGCAGTCTTCAAATACTTAAAAGGTTGTCACACAGAGGAGGGCCAGGATCTCTTCTCGATCCTCCCAGAGTGCAGGACACGGAATAACGGGCTCAAGTTAAAGGAAGCCAGATTCCGGCTGGACATCAGGAAAAACTTCCTGACTGTTAGAGCAGTGCGACAATGGAATCAGCTACCTAGGGAGGTTGTGGGCTCTCCCACACTAGAGGCATTCAAGAGGCAGCTGGACAACCATCTGTCAGGGATGCTTTAGGGTGGATTCCTGCATTGAGCAGGGGGTTGGACTCGATGGCCTTGTAGGCCCCTTCCAACTCTGCTATTCTATGATTCTATGATTCTGTCGTCCCTCAGAGGCCACCTGATCCGGGGTGAAGTCAAAGGCTCCTCCAGGAGGCGGACCTCTAGGCTGCCTTGCCTCTGAGGAGGCTCCTCTCGATGCAGGGAAGTAGATAAATATTTCAGGGCTTCTAAGAGAAACCTGAAGCCTAAGATGAGCCTCCAGTAGGGTAGGGAAAAGCAGATAGGTCTTCAGAGTACCAGAGAGAAGACTGTCCGCTGGAGAGTATTGGACCCCTGGCTGGAAACTTGGGAGGGCTGAGTCTGCTTCCGTTTAGGGTATGTACATTTAGAGGCTTGTTTGCAGCATCAAGCAAGAGGCCAAGTGGAACTTGGTTGTCTGAACAGCTGCAACTCTGGACTTGTACAATATTCGTTTGACAACTTGTTTCAAGATGTGGTGATGGCCTGAAAGAGGGGTTGGATAAATTCCTGGGGGAGAAGGCCATCAATGGCTAGTAGCCCTGATGGTTGTGTGCTGCCTCCGGTATCTGAGGCAGTAAGCCTATAGACACCAGTTGCTGGGGAACATGGGTGGGAGGGTGCTGTTGCACCGTGTCCTGCTTGTGGGTTCCCTGGTCTGCAGCTGGCTGGCTGGCCCCTGTGTGAACAGAGTGCTGGACTAGAATCATAGAATCATAGAATCGCAGAGTTGGAAGGGGCCTACAAGGCCAGCCATCGAGTCCAACCCCCTGCTCAATGCAGGACTCCACCCTAAAGCATCCCTGACAGGTCGTTGTCCAGCTGCCTCTTGAAGGCCTCCAGTGTGGGAGAGCCCACAACCTCCTTAGGTCACTGGTTCCATTGTCGTACTGCTCTAACAGTCAGGAAGTTTTTCCTGATGTCCAGCTTCCTTTAACTTGAGCCCGTTATTCCGTGTCCTGCACTCTGGGAGGATCGAGAAGAGATCCCGGCCCTCCTCTGGATGAACCCTGGGTCTGCTCCAGCCTCAGGACCCTTCTGACGTTCTTATGTTCTTAAGCCGCAACCCTTCAGACCATCTTAGTTCCCACTATGGGGCAATTGCAAGCATCAGTGGGGTGGGGGGAAGTAGAGGTGGGGTGGATTCCTGCACTGAGCAGGGGGTTGGACTTGATGGCCTTATAGGCCCCTTCCAACTCTGCGATTCTATGATTCTACGATTCTAAGTGCTCTTCTAACCCCACCTGGCGAGAGTGCACTGGAACAGCAAAAGTGAGAGGCAGATCAGCAGCTAGGGAAGGAGCTCCGATGCATGGTTGTTTTTTCAGCCCTGGCTTTGGGTTCGGTTGTCTCCCTCCGTTGCCTTTCGCCGGTGCAGGGCCTGGATGGCCGCCTGCCTGTCGTCCTGCTGCCTGTGTGGGGCCTGACTCCACCGTGCAGCAGACTGGGAGCGGCGTGCCCAGGCCTCTTGGGCCGGTACGGATTGCCCAGCCTGCTCACCTGAGGGTTCCCGTCACCAGCCTACTTTCCCGTCCCTAGCTACGTGCTGACCCTCATCACCGACGGCATGCGCAGCGTCCGGTCCTTCCACTTCGACAAGGCGGCAGCCAGTGTCCTCACCACGTGTGTAAGTGCCGTTCAGTGTTCAGCGTGGGCCTCTGGCAGGGTGCGGCAGACTCAAGGTGGAGTGGCAGCCGTGGCAGGGGTGGGGGAAGCGTGGTCTGCGTGGCAGCTGAGGGCTGCGACCCTGGGGTGGCGTTACTCTTGTAAATCAGATGGTTGATGGCCTGCAGTGAAGGGGGACGCCTGGTCCCCACTGGCAGGGGGGACGCCCAGAGAGAGAGAGAGGCCAGGCCTGGAGGCATTTCAGGGTGGGGGGAGCAAAGAAAGTTTTGCAAGAGAAGGAATGGAAACATTGCAGTGGGAGTGGGAGGCCCTTTCTGGCTTTGGGGAGTATTATTGTTATTATCTGAAGGAACGCCTCCTCCCGTATGTGCCTGCCCGGAAAGGTCCTCCTCAGGGGTCCTTCTCTGTGAGCCCCTGCCAAAGGAAGTGAGGCAGGTGGCTACCAGGAGCAGGGCCTTCTCTGCTGTGTCACCCCGGCTGTGGAATGAGCTCCCTAAGGAGGTTCACTTGGCACCTACATGATATGCTTTTAGATGCCAGGGGAAGACCTTTTTATTCTCCCAGCATTTTAACAGTCTATAAATTTTAAATAACATAGTTTTAAATTTGTAATTTTGCATGGCTGCTGTTTTTATCTGGTTGAGCTTTCATATTGTATTTTATATTATGGTTTTATGTTGTTGTTTTATACTTTGAATGTTTTTAATTTTTGTGAACCGCCCAGAGAGCTCCGGCTATTGGGCGGTATAGAAATGTAATAAATAAATAAATAACAACATGTATATACCGCCCCCTATCTGAAGCTCTCTGGGCAGTGTACAAACGTTAAAAACTGAACACTAAAAACAAATATACAAGATTTAAAACCATAAAAAGCATAAAATGCAAACGAAAACAGACAATATCCGTTTAAAACAACTATTCTGTGGTCAGTTAAAAAACTCTGCATATGCTATTAAATGCTGTTAAATGCCTGGGAGAAGAGTAAAGTCTCAACCTGGCGCCGAAAAGATAACAATGTTGGCGCCAGGCGAGCCTCGGCGGGGAGATCATTCCGTAATTGAGGGGCCACCACTGAAAAGGCCCTCTGGAGAACTGGTTAAGGGTGGGAGCTATTTGAAACTGCCCCCTCCCCGAATAATATAAATTTCCAGCCTGCTGCTCTGCAAAAGTGCTTTTGTATCTGCATGGTTCACAATTGGTTGTATTATTTCTGAGATGAAAGATGTGCCATTGAGATAGGTGTTCACGGTCCAATCAATCTGGCAGATATTTCAGGTTTCCCCTTCAAGTTTCCTGCTATGGATTTTGGGTGGAAAAACAACCCTAGTGAGAAGTTTGAGGGTTTTTGTTTTTTTAAAAAAACATATTGTAGACTAAAACACTTTTAGTTCCACCATTCTTTTTTTTTTTAGACAGCAGCTTGCAATCAAGTTTAAAACTAATTTTTCTTTCTGGAGACGTGGCGTCACTGTTTTCCCAGCAGAGTTTCGTCATGAGAAACAGGCCTCCGTCCGGAAGGCTTTAGATGTAATGTAATGGATGGCATATTGGGCTTGGCTCAGCCGGGCCTGGATTCAAATCCTGACTGATCCCTGAAGCTCACTGTGGGGCATCCTTGGGCCACCCTCCTCCGCCACTGCCGCCGTCTCTCCTTGTCTCGTAGGATTGAGCCGGGGAGCTCTGGCGTACGTGCCGTGCCGAATGCCTTAATGCAAAGGCGAGAGGCAGGCAGGGTCCATGCAGCCTGTCCAGCCCACAGGGGTTGCTGGTGGCCTTGGAAGGTTGCTAAGCGCAGCAGGCAGCGTCCTTTGCCCCCCTTGCTCCCTGCCGCCCCCCCCGCTCCCCTACCTCAGCTGCCTTGTGGCACTTTTCTCATTTTGAATGTTTTCTAAACTGCTTTAGTGGATCCCAGAAAAGCTGTAGAGGAGGAGGAGGAGGAGGATAAAATATTAGAATAAAAAATGGCCTTGCCTCTCTTGGATCTCAGATGATCACCATGGACCCCGGTTACCTCTTCCTGGGCTCCCGTCTCGGAAACTCCCTCCTTCTGAAATACACAGAGAAGCTCCAGGAGCCCCCCATGAGCGTGGCCAAAGACCCCACAGAGAAGGTGGTGAGTTCAGCAAGGCTCTTGCCCCCCCCCCCTTTGACCGAAAGGGTAATGATGCACTGCAGGCTGGCCCTCGCTCCGTGTTTTATAAGGCCCAGTCCAGCTTCACCAGTATTGGGCCCTCCGCCGGAGAATGTTTTGGTTGCTTGTGTGTGTGTGTGTGTGTGTCTGCACGCGTGCAGAGGTGAGGAGAGCCCAGCGTCTCTGTGCATCTGTTGAAAGGAGAGCGGTCTGGGCTGGCTGCTGCTTTGGTTGTGCTTAAGTGAATGACCGGAGTCTTGGTGCGGGAGCTGTTCTTCTGGCTGTGGGGGATGTTGGCTTCCGGGGGTGGCTGGACCTAGTGCAGGGCAAGGGGCAGCCTGCGGCTATCTAAATGTTGTTGGGCTCCAGATCCCATCGTCTCCGTCCGCCTTGACTGGTGGTGTCAGGGGTGCTGGGAGTTTGAGTCCAACGACGTCTGGAGGGATGCAAGTTGCTCACCTCTGGTCTAGGTGGGATTGAGGGGAGGCCGAGGAAGCCAGATTCCAGCTGGACATCAGGAAAAACTTCCTGACTATTAGAACAGTGCGACAATGGAATCAGTTACCTAGGGAGGTGGTGGGCTCTCCCACCCTAGAGGCCTTCAAGAGGCAGCTGGACAACCATCTGTCAGGGATGCTTTAGGGTGGATTCCTGCATTGAGCAGGGGGTTGGACTTGATGGCCTTGTAGGCCCCTTCCAACTCTGCTATTCTATGATTCTATGATTCTGTTTCCCCCTCTTGTCGGCATGTGACTTTTCTTCCACTTGCAGGAGGAGCCGCCCATCAAGAAGAAACGGTTGGAGCAGCCTGCGAACTGGGCAGGTAGGTGGCTCAGCCCCTCAGCAACAGTGGGCCTGGGTCCAAGGGAGGCTGTGCAGGCCGCGTCCTCTGTCTGCAATCCGTCGGGATCTGGCATTGAGGGAGAGCCACGCGGTTTCTGCTTGTTTGGCACAATGGATTCGGCTTCCAAGATCCAAGATTTCTCATGGGTGCTGCCCTCCCCCACCCCCACCCCCCGCCTCCCCCACCGGCCTCCTGTGGACTGGCACGTGTGGCCTTGGCCGTGAGGGGAAGAGGGTTCTCGATCCCCCTCCGGTTTCCCCCGGGCCTCCTCTCTTGCATTCTCATCGAACAACGCCTGGGTCATGTTTATCCCTGGAAGGCTCAGTGAGAACGCTCAAGGCATTGCATGTCTTGTGTATGAGACTTTTATACTGCCTGTTTGGTGCATTCTCTTCCCCCTCCTTATTGTTTTATTATGATTTTATTAGAATGTAAGCCTATGCGGCAGGGTCTTGCTATTTACTGTTTTACTCTGTACAGCACCATGTACATTGATGGTGCTATATAAATAAATAAATAAATAAATAATAATAATAATAATAATAATAATGAGCCAGAATCGCCTTCGAGGCACCTGGCTGACCTGGCCAGCTGGGTCTGGGTCATCTCCATCATTCACAACATTCACAAATGTTGAATCTCTTCAACATTTTTATTAATGATTTGGACGAGGAGGTGCAGGGAACGCTGATCAAATTTGCAGATGACACAAAATTGGGTGGGATAGCTAATACTCCGGAAGACAGAAACAAACTTCAAAGTGATCTTGATAGGCTGGAGTGCTGGGCTGAAAACAACAGGATGAAATTTAATAGGGATAAATGCCAAGTTCTACATTTAGGAAATAGAAACCAAATGCACAGTTACAAGATGGAGGATACTTGGCTCAGCAATACTACAAACGAGAAGGATCTTGGAATTGTTGTAGATCACAAGCTGAATAGGAGCCAACAGTGCGATATGGCTGCAAGAAAGGCAAATGCTATTTTGGGCTGCATTAAGAGAAGTATAGCTTCCAAATTGCATGAGGTACTGGTTCCTCTCTATTCGGCTCTGGTTAGGCCTCATCTAGAGTATTGTGTCCAGTTCTGGGCTCCACAATTCAAGAAGGATGCAGACAAGCTGGAGCGTGTTCAGAGAAGGGAAGGGAGGATGATCAGGGGTCTGGAAACAAAGCCCTATGAGGAGAGACTGAAAGAACTGGGCGTGTTTAGCCTGGAGAAGAGACGATGGAGGGGAGACATGAGAGCACTCTTCAAATACTTAAAAGGTTGTCACACAGAGGAGGGCCAGGATCTCTTCTCCATCCTCCCAGAGTGCAGGACACGGAAGAACGGACTCAAGTTAAAGGAAGCCGGATTCCAACTGGACATCAGGAAAAACTTCCTGACTGTTAGAGCAGTACGACAATGGAACCAGTTACCTAGGGAGGTTGTGGGCTCTTCTCCCACACTAGAGGCCTTGAAGAGGCAGCTGGACAACCCTCTGTCAGGGATGCTTTAGGGTAGATTCCTGCATTGAGCAGGGGGTTGGACTCGATGGCCTTGTGGGCCCCTTCCAACTCTGCTATTCTATGATTCTATGATCTCCAGCGCACTTTCCCCAGGATTTATTTTAAGGGCGGCGGCGGGGGTGGGGGAACAGCAGCAGGGAGGATAATAGGAGAGGGGGCGGTGCCTGAGGATTGCTGGTGTGTGTGTATGGCTTAGGAATAGCAGCCGTGGGGGCCAGGCAGGGAGCCGTTCCCATGGCTTCTCCTGTACCCACCCTAATCCATCCTACGCAGGGGGGAAATCAGCTCCGCAGGACGAGGTGGACGAGATTGAGGTGTACGGCAGCGAAGCCCAGTCTGGGACCCAACTTGCCACCTACTCTTTCGAGGTACCGCTTGGCGGCTGCTACCTGAGCCCCCCCAAGGGCAAGATGCCAGCTTACGGCCGGCGCGTGCCTCCCTTATTTCACAGTGGCATGGGCATCTCTGGGCCACGGCTTTGCTTCCTGGGTGCCCTCCCCTCTCCTCTGCCAGACTGTTCCTCTAAAGCGGGGACATGTGAAAGCTTTCCCCCGGGTCAGAAAAGGGTGGCGTCTCTCGTACCCGCTCCGCCCACAAGGCCTATGCCTTGGGCAGTCGCTAATCCGCGTGTGCCTGATGTTCCTCTTTTCTCCCCTGACCGTGACAGGTGTGCGACAGTATCCTGAACATCGGTCCCTGTGCCAATGCCGCCATGGGCGAGCCTGCCTTCCTCTCTGAGGAGGTGAGTACTCTGCTGACGTGGCCTGGCCTCCTGTGGGGAGGGAGGGAAGGGGGGCAGCTGCTTTCAGCCCTTGCTGCTTCTGGGAGTGGGGAGGAGGAGGAGGAAGAGGTCTGGGGCCTGAAGAAGAGGCTGAGCGCAGGAGCAGAGGAGTCGGCGGAGGGCAACCCCAGGGCCTTGGGGGCTCCTGCCCTTCTGAGGGCTCCAGGAAGGCATTTCAGGGTTTCCGGAGGAAACGTCCAGCCCTTGCTTTGCAGGAGCTGTGAAGGAGGCCGCTTCACCCCAGGCGAGCGCCTCACCCTGCTTGTCCGCCTCTCTTCCTTTTCAGTTCCAGAATAGCCCTGAGCCTGACCTGGAGATTGTGGTGTGCTCAGGCTACGGCAAGAACGGGGCCCTCTCGGTTCTGCAGGTGAGTGGGTGGGCGGCCGGGGAGGGAGGCGCAGGAGCGCACTGGGCGAAGGCCTGTGTCGGTGAGGAGAGTCTGGCGCAAGCCAGGTACTGGTGCCACAGTAGGAGCAGCAGCAGTGCGGCCTAGGCTTACCAGGGCTGCCCCAAAGATCATTGGAGCAGCCTGTAAACACCTAGGGACAAAGGGGGCGGTGGAGGAGGAGGCGGCCGCTGATTCGAGCTCCTCCGTTGGCGTCCTGCCCTGAGCCGTTCCAGCATGTTTGCTCTGTTCTGTCCCACGCAGCGCCATCGATCCCAGCCCAAACCTGTCTTAAGTCCCACACCAAAACGCTCGGAATTCCTGTGTGCGGAATAACTTCTCCGCTTCTGTCTACCTGCATGCCGCTTTGTCCTTCCCTTGAGTGTCCTACCCCTCAGCCTTTGGGGGACGGGATTTGAAGTATCTCCTCAGTTTTGTCTTTTGGAGACGTTTGGGGTTTTTGAAATTGTTTTGCAAGGTGTGATCGGAGAGGAGGGATGAGAGGAGGTTCTGGGCTCCACAATTCAAGAAGGACGCAGACAAGCTGGAGCGTGTTCAGAGGAGGGCAACCAGGATGATCAGGGGTCTGGAAACAAAGTCCTATGAAGAGGGACTGAAAGAACTGGGCATGTTTAGCCTGGAGAAGAGACGATTGAGGGGAGACATGAGAGCACTCTTCAAATACTTAAAAGGTTGTCACACAGAGGAGGGCCAGGATCTCTTCTCGATCCTCCCAGAGTGCAGGACACGGAATAACGTTCTCATGTTAAAGGAAGCCAGATTCCAGCTGGACATCAGGAAACACTTCCTGACTGTTAGAGCAGTACAACAATGGAATCAGTTGCCTGGTGAGGTTGTGGGCTCTCCCACCCTCGAGGCCTTCAAGAGGCAGCTGGACAACCACGTGTCAGGGATGCTTTAGGGTGGGTTCCTGCATTGAGCAGGGGGTTGGACTCGATGGCCTTGTAGGCCCCTTCCAACTCTGCTATTCTATGATTCTATGAAACTCTACTCTCCCGGCTTTAGCGTTTGGAAGTCTTTGGGTAGTGCCTGCGGAGACCTAAGTGGGGGACGGACGGGTGGCAGCACCAAATCTTCAGCAACCAGAGAGCAACGTTTCTATGCCCTGTATAGCTCCTTGCTCATCCTCTGCCACCCTTGGAGCGAGAATAAATTCTTCAAGGCCGTCAACATTGTAGAATGAATTAAACAGATACATGGAAAACATTAAAAAAAACACCACATGATTTATACGACACATGAATAGAAATGAATCCCAATGATTATAGCCGTACCTATTATTCAGAGATACATAAAAGTTTTAATAGATTAGATACAATTTTAATGACAGAAAAATTATTATGAAGAACAAAAAAAAAGAAGACAATTGGAGATATTAAGATATCTCCACACCGATTCGAGCAGAGATAGAATTAGATCAGAAAACTAAAAGTGATTACATATGGAGACTGAACCCCATATTACTAAATAATGAAATGCTAAGGGATTTTTTTTAAAATAAAAAAGCATAGAAAGATATTTTGAGGAAAATAAGAGAGATCAAACAACGCAAAATACACGCTGGGAAGTGGGAAAAGCAACTGTTAGCGGAGAATGTATGAAACAAATGAGTATTCTAAGGAGGAAAGATAGGGAAAAGAAAGAAAAATTAGATCAGGAAATCAATAGCCTAATGCAGCCTTCCTCAGCCTGGGGCGCTCCAGATGTGTTGGACTACAACTCCCAGAATGCCCCAGCCAGCTGGCTGGGGCATTCTGGGAGATGCAGTCCAACACATCTGGAGCGCCCCAGGTTGAAGAAGGCTGGCCTAATGGAACAGTATAATAATACAGGAAACATTGTAATAAAAGAAATGGAAAGAAAAAGGAAGAAAAGAGCCCTAGGCACGGTTGGAATCAGCAGTTTTACCCCTTCACCCCAGACCGTTTTCCTTGACGGATCCCGCTTCCCTGCAGAAAAGCGTTGCGTGCCCCATAAAGTGAGACAAGCGGACATGTGTTATCGACCACATGCAGTTTACCTGCCCAGAGGTGAGACTTGCCTTGAAGCCCACCTTGAGGGCTGGAACTCTTTTAATTTCCTCCTCTTCCCAACAGAAAAGCATCCGCCCTCAGGTGGTGACCACCTTTGAACTGCCCGGCTGCTATGACATGTGGACGGTGATCTCGCCCCAGAAGAATGAAGAGGTCACGGTACGTGCGCTTCTCCTTCCTCGGGGGCTTAGAAAAGGGCCACTCGGCTACCTGAAGGACACGGACTAATGGGCTCAAGTTAAAGGAAGACAGATTCCGGCTGGACATCAGGAAAAACTTCCTGACTGTTAGAGCAGCACGACAATGGAATCAGTTGCCTAGTGAGGTTGTGGGCTCTCCCACACTAGAGGCCTTCAAGAGGCAGCTGGACAACCACCTGTCAGAGATGCTTTAGGGTGGATTCCTGCATTGAGCAGGGGGTTGGACTCGATGGCTTCAGAGGCCCCTTCCAACTCTGCTACTCTATGATTCTATGATCTCTTTGGGTGGGGAAAGCTGGCTACTGGCTGAACCAGCCAGATGCCCAAATGGAAAGCCCACAACTTAGGGATTGAGGGTTGGGCTGGGTCCTGGCATCCGGTACTCAAAGGTGCCTTGCCTCTGCACCTGGACGTCCAGCGGTCATGCCCGTTGGCTATCCGTAGCTGTCTCCTGTTCCTCCTCCGTGCATTTTGGTCCCTTGTGAAGGCCATTGTAAGCCAGTGGTCATCCTCGACTCCGTGCCTGCCTGTCCGAGAGGCTGGTGCTGCACACCCCTTTCCGTCTGCGCCTGCAGAGAGGGCTGTGGGACCTGAGCACGCCCAGGCCTGGGTCAGTCCCAGCCTCGGGCCATTTCAGCGCCTGGTTGCCCTGGGAGTCTCTCTTCCCCAGAGGCAGGGGATCCAGGCACTGGCAGCATCCCATGGCAATCTGAGAGCCAGTGTGGTGTAGTGGCTAAAGTGTCGGACTGGGAGTCGGGAGATCCGGGTTCCAGTCCCCACTCGGCCATGGAACCCCCCTGGGTGACTTTGGGCCAGTCCCAGACTCTCAGCCAGGCCTACCTCACAGGGTTGTTGTTGTGAGGATAACATGGAGAGGAGGATGATTATGGTTCCTTGGAGGGAAAAAGGCGGGATATAAAGGTAATAAACCATCATCACCTCTTCCCCACAGCAGGAGGAAGACGCTCAGGGGGAAAGTGCAGAGAAGGAGCCGGCCCCTCCGGAGCCTGCCGACGACGGGAAGCGGCACGGGTTCCTCATACTGAGCCGCGAGGACTCCACCATGGTCAGTGTTGGGGGTTGGCGGGGGCCGTGCTGAGCCTGCGCATGGGCACCCCAGCGGGGGGAGGGGGGCAGAGGTCAGCCAAGTGGGTGGAGCCACGAGGGTTGGGGGGTGGAGCTTTGATGAAGGGCGACAGGAGGGGAGCTGCTCCTGCCCCTTCGCTGCGGCCACCGAGGACCAAGTCAGGAGTAAGCAAGGGCCCTGTGAGCAGCAGCAACAGCAGCGTCCTGCTTCCGGGCGGACGTTGTGTCCGAACGAGTTGGCCACTGGCCACCTCTTCTGGGGGCAATCCCTGTATCAGCCATCCCCAACCTGGTGGTGGTGGTGGGCTACAGTTTCCATCATCCCCCAGCAAGCCATGCTGGGGGTCGTAGTCCAGCACATCTGGAAGGCACCAGGTTGGAGAACGGGGCTTCTATTTGGTCCTCCCCCCCAGTAAATATCCCCAGCGAAGGATCCTGGGTGTGGATATTTCTGAGCCCAGGCACCCCCCTTTGCTGAGCACCCTTCCTCCGTGCTTTTTGCCCCCCCCCCCCCAGATCCTGCAGACGGGCCAGGAAATCATGGAGCTGGACACGAGCGGCTTTGCCACCCAGGGCCCCACGGTGTACTCCGGCAACATTGGCGAGAACCGCTACATCGTGCAGGTGTCTCCCCTGGGCATCCGCCTGCTGGAAGGAGGTGGGCGCGGCCGGGCTCTCCGGCTCAGGTCTCAAGGCAGCCTTTACTGGAGAGAGCCCCATCCTGGCAACTGATCCACTAGGCGGGCGGAGAGGGAGGACTGGGGCAGCTCCTTTGCAGAGTTCTGAAAACACCCCCCCCCCCCGCATTCTGGGGCTGCTGGGGCCATGGGCGTTGGAGGTGGGGTGGGGGGCCACCCAGAGGAGTGTGACCTGCCGCTCTCTGGGCTGCAGGGCCCTATGGGCCGGGCCCGCATCTCTGCCTTGTTGGGAATCTCAACGCAGCAGAGTTTAGAAAAACGTTCAAAGAAATACTCACACCAGAGTCTCACTTCAGTACAAAACTTTACTGAGGTATAAAACCGCGTTTTCCAGTACATTCAGTTTCTTCATACACGACACTGCATATCACGACACGTACATCTCCGAGTTCAGACATGATTAAAATTGCAACTCTTTATCTACATTTTCGTATCTACATGACTCATGCAATGGTCCAGTTATTCAATTAGCCGAATCTTCGCTTCTTATCTGTGACCTTTCCAGGTTCTTAAAAGGTTATCCCACAGAGGAGGGCCAGGATCTCTTCTCGATCCTCCCAGAGTGCAGGACACGGAATAACGGGCTCGAGTTAAAGGAAGCCAGATTCCAGCTGGACATCAGGAAAAACTTCCTGACTGTTAGAGCAGTACGACAATGGAACCAGTGACCTAGGGAGGTTGTGGGCTCTTTCCCACACTCGAGGCCTTCAAGAGGCAGCTGGACAACCACCTGTCAGGGATGCTTTAGGGTGGATTCCTGCATTGAGCAGGGGGTTGGACTCGATGGCCTTGTAGGCCCCTTCCAACTCTGCTATTCTATGATTCTTCATGAGTCACCAGCACCTGTCATGGCTTTATGTCAAGTCCACCAGGGCTGCAACTAATCTGTGGATAAATGTTGTGCCTCAACATGCCTTCCCCGCCTCTGCCTCACAGTGAACCAGCTGCACTTCATCCCGGTGGATCTCGGCTCGCCGATCGTGCACTGCGCCGTGGCCGACCCCTTCGTGGTGATTATGAGCTCTGAGGGGCAGGTCACGACGTTCGTGCTGAAGAGTGACACCTACGGGGGCCGGACGCACCGCCTCACTTTGCAGAAGCCGCAGCTGCACCATGTGAGTAGGGGCTACGCGCGTGATTACGGGGTGGCCACCGCCTCTGGGAAAGGGCGCAGGTTTGTCCATAGCAGGAACATGAGCGTTGCGTTTGCATTGCATCACGCAAACTCAAAATCCCCTCTCTGGTGCAGATATTGCTCTCTCAAGAATCTCTAGAAAGATTTCCTTTTAATGACCTTTCTAGTCGGTCTGTGTAAGCCTTGGGCCTCGGATTTGGCAGTCCGAACCACAGAGGCCATTTTATTTATTTCATTTATATCCTGCCTTTTTTCCTCCAAGGGACCCAAGGCAACGTACATTATCCTCTCCCTCCTCTCCATTTTTATCCTCGCAACAGAGTCCGTGACTGGCTCAAAGTCACCCAGTGGGTTTCCAGGGCCGAGTGGAACCCGGATCTCCCGACTCCCAGTCTGACGCTTTAGCCACTACACCCCACTGGCTCACATTTTATGAGGGATCCACCGTTTCCTTGCACAGCCCTGGGCTCCCATACAGCCTACAACTCCCAGCATGCAGTGCCTGATAGGGCTGTAGTTACCGGGCCCCAGGAACAGAGGGCAGACGTGTAGCCACTGCGCCGCCACCATCTCCTGCTCCTCGGCGCGATCCAGAATACCGCATTGATCCTGGAGGGGTCCCCGCGTGTTCCACAGGTGCCCTGAAGCCGCCTGCTTCCTTTACCAGAGTGGGCGGCTCTCAGGGGAAGCAGGTGGCTGCAGGCACCTGCGGAACACGCGGGGACCCCTCCAAGGTCAATGGAGCATTCTGGATCGCGGCGGCAGCAGCCAATCGCACAGAGAAGCTGGTGATTGCGCTGAGGAGGAGGTGATGGCAGCGGCGGGGGCCCAGGAACATGTCTGACTTGTGTTCCTGGGCCCCCTGGTAAGTACAGCCCTCTTAGGCACTGCATGCTGGGATTTGTAGGGTGTATGGGCGCCCAGGGCTGTATAATATTGCCAGGATCCAATCATTTTTGTCTGTCTCTTCTGCCAAGACTCTTGTTCATGCACTGGTTATCTCTCGGTTGGACTACTGCAACCTTCTTCTCTCTGGCCTTCCTTCTTCTCACATCAGTCTGTTGGTTTCTGTTCACCACTCTGCTGCAAAGATCATCTTCTTGGCTCGCCGCTCTGACCATGTTACTCCACTTCTGAAATCTCTTCATTGGCTTCCAATTCACTTCAGAATCCAATATAAACTTCTCCTGTTAACCTTCAAAGCTTTTCACGGTCTAGCTCCTTCCTATCTCTCCTCTCTCATCTCACACTATTGCCCTGCTCGTGCTCTTCGCTCCTCTGATGCCGTGTTTCTCGCCTGCCCAAGGGCCTCTACTTCCCTTGCTTGGCTCCGTCCATTTTCTTCTGCTGCCCCTTACGCCTGGAACGCTCTTCCAGAACATTTGAGAACTACAACTTCAATCGCAGCTTTGAAAGCTCAACTAAAAACCTTTTCTTTTTTCTAAAGCTTTTAGAACTTTATTTTGTTCTGACTTTTATACTGTTAGTTTTACTCTACCCTGTGCCTGTTTGGTGCATTCTCTTCCCCTTCTTATTGTTTTATTATGATTCTATTAGAATGTGAGCCTAGGCGGCAGGGTTTTGCTATTTTATTGTTTTACTCTGTACAACACCATGTACACGGATGGTGCTATAATAATAATAATAATAATAATAATATTGAAAAGACGCATCCATCATAAAAGGGCCTCTGTGGTTCGGATTTCCAAATCCGAGGCTTGCACGGCCCTAGTTTCTAGCCCATACATTTAATTTGCATGTAGTTTGCATCTCTTGATTTGTATCTTGGTGAATTAGCCCAAATTTAGCCTGGTGGAGACTCTTCTGTAGGCCTTTTTTTTTAATCCTCCTGCCCCCCAAACTTGGCTAACGGAATAAATTGTGCAAAACGTATTCCCGTTTGCTCAGTTTCAACTGCTTATTTAGGGTTCTGAATCTTTTTAGCTTAACCCAGAGCACACGGCGGCGGCTCAGATCTGAGCATGACCTTAGCCTTGGCTGCAGGAGGGCAGGTGCTGGTTAGGTGGGGGGCGGTTTTGCCAGAAAAGGCGGGTGTGCTCGGGAACTGTGCGTAGAGTTGTCCTGCCGTAAGTCAACCTGTCGTTGCTCCCCAGCAATCGAAGGTGATCGCCCTGTGTGTGTACCGGGACGTCAGCGGGATGTTCACCACCGAGAGCCATTCGTCCAGCTCCCGGGATGAGCTTTCCGTGAGGAGCCAGTCGGAAACGGAAGCTCCCATCCAGGACATCAGGTGAGCCTGAGGACACATGGTAAAGGGAATGGGGGCGGGGAGCTGTGCTCCGCCAGGAGCCGGGAGGCAACAGAGAGGCCCCTTTGTGGTCGTAGATGTGGGACGAAGAGCAAGATCCCGAAGAACAAGGAGAGCGGCAGGAAAACTGGCCTGGCCTGCCTCAGGATTCTTCACCCCTCCAGTCGTGCCCCATCTGGGGCTGGATTTGAACCTGGGCTCAGGCGTTGTGTGGGGCTGGGGGGGCGGGTAGGCTTTGCCGCAGCCAATCAGGCCTCCCAGAAGTAACGGCCTCCCTCCGCCCTTCCTTTCCTTCCGCTGGTGCAGCAACACAGTAGATGACGAAGAAGAAATGCTGTATGGGGACTCGGGCGCTCTGTTTAGCCCCAGCAAGGAGGAGCCGCGGCGCTCCAGCCTGCCCTCGGCCGACAGGGACCCCCACCTGTACAAGGCGGAGCCCACGCACTGGTGTGTGCTGGTCCGGGAGAACGGCGCCATGGAGGTGAGCCCCCCCCCCGGGGTGCCTTGCGGAGCGGGCAACTCTACCGCCGCCGGCCCCCTGGCCAGAGCTGGGCTGCTACTTGCGTTTGCCTCTTCCCCCATAGATCTACCAGCTGCCCGAGTGGCGCCTGGTGTTCCTGGTGAAGAACTTCCCCATGGGGCAGCGGGTGCTGGTGGACAGCTCCTTCGGCCAGCCGGCCAGCCAGAGCGAGGCCAAGAAGGAGGAGGTGATGCGGCAGACCGAGATGCCGCTGGTCAAGGAGGTGCTGCTGGTGGCCCTGGGGAACCGGCAAAGCCGGCCGTACCTGCTGGTGAGCTCTGAGCGGCAGCCTGGGGCCCACCTGAATCCAAGTCTGCGTCCCAGTTGAGAGGTGGTGCAACATTGGGGCTGAAGGAACCTTCAAGGGAACCTTCTCAAACTGGGGAGAGGCAACGAGTGGGGTGCCGCAGGGCTCAGTCCTGGGCCCAGTGCTCTTCAACATCTTTATTAATGATTTGGACGAGAAGGTGCAGGGAACGCTGATCAAATTTGCAGACGACACAAAATTGGGTGGGATAGCTAATACCCTGGAAGACAGAAACAAACTTCAAAGGGATCTTGATAGGCTGGAGTGCTGGGCTGAAAACAACAGGATGAAATTTAAGAGGGATAAATGCCAAGTTCTACATTTAGGGAATAGAAACCAAATGCACGGTTACAAGATGGGGGACACTTGGCTCAGCAATACTACGAACGAGAAAGATCTTGGAATTGTTGTAGATCACAAGCTGAATATGAGCCAACAGTGCGATGTGGCTGCAAGAAAGGCAAATGCTATTTTGGGCTGCATTAATAGAAGTATAGCTTCCAAATCACGTGAGGTACTGGTTCCTCTCTATTCAGCCCTGGTTAGGCCTCATCTACGGTATTGCATCCAGTTCTGGGCTCCACAATTCAAGAAGGATGCAGACAAGCTGGAGCGTGTTCAGAGAAGGGCAACCAGGATGATCAGGGGTCTGGAAACAAAGCCCCATGAAGAGAGACTGAAAGAACTGGGCATGTTTAGCCTGGAGAAGAGAAGATTGAGGGGAGACATGAGATTACTCTTCAAATACTTGAAAGGTTGTCACACAGAGGAGGGCCAGGATCTCTTCTCCATCCTCCCAGAATACGGACACGGAATAACGGACTCAAGTTAAAGGAAGCCAGATTCCAGCTGGACATCAGGAAAAACGTCCTAACTGTTAGAGCAGTGCGACAATGGAACCAGTTACCTAGGGAGGTTGTGGGCTCTCCCACACTAGAGGCCTTCAAGAGGCAGCTGGACAAGCAACTGTTAGGGATGCTTTAGGGTGGATTCCTGCATTGAGCAGGGGGTTGGACTAGATGGCCTTGTAGGCCCCTTCCAACTCTACCATTCTATGATTCTATGATTCTAAGGGCCACATTTCAGACTTGGCGTATGTAGAGGCCTTCTGGAAGTTCGGTGCCCCCACGGCTGCCAAGTGATGGTGTTGACAGAGGTCTCTGGAAGAGGGGTTGGACGGGCAAGCTGGGCCAGGCGGCTTCTAAACGACCCCTAGGGAGGTTGCTTTTGACCAGGCCCTGGAGCGAATCTCTTAGAGCAGTGCCCCCCCTTCCTCTGTTTCACATTGGAGCCACTTTGGCAAAGCAAGCAAGCAAACTAACCAGTGCTAAAATGACCACACACAAACACGCACAAACCTCCAGAGAGCTTCTATCATTCCTCGTGGGCATTCCTGTCATTTGTTTGTAAATCCCTTCAGTAAAACACAACTCAAGAAACAGCAGCATGTGAAGAAGAGCTGTGCTGGCTCAGATCGAAGGGCCTCTCTGGTTCCTCCGCCCGCCCCCCAGCACAAGTGGTTCAATCACGAGTGAGCTGCAGTTCTGTGTGCACGCTTACTTGAAGACTCCTTGAACTCGGTGGGATTGACTTCCGAGTGGAGGTAGACTGGTGCTGTAATAGTGTTTGAGGGAAGAGGGACGGGATGGGAGGCTGAGAAGACGCTGATCGTGGGTCTCTCGCACCCCACACTGGACGTGAAGCGGGGAGAGAATTGCAACCAGCACAGCGGCTGCCAGATACTGAGAGAGGCGAGAGACGCACGCACCTCATAGAATCATAGAATAGCAGAGTTGGAAGGGGCCTACAAGGCCATCGAGTCCAAACCCCTGCTCAAGGCAGGAATCCACTTAAAGCATTCCTGACAGATGGTTGTCCAGCTGCCTCTTGAAGGCCTCTAGTGTGGGAGAGCCCACAACCTCCCTAGGTCACTGGTTCCATTGTCGTACTGCTCTAACAGTCAGGAAGTTTTTCCTGATGTCCAGCTGGAATCTGGCTTCCTGTAACTTGACTCTGGGAGTGCAGGACAGGGGACCTCTTTGCTCTGCAGGACCTCTTTACTCTGTGGCGGCTTTCTCTGGGGAGGAGGGCAGCCAGCAGCAGGAGAGGGGTCCTGCGAGGCAGGAGGGGGCGGGTGAAATGAAGGGGCCGGTGGCAAAGGGCTGCCAGCTGCTAAGCACCGCCCTGACCAGTGCCTCTAGCCCTGTGGCAATTGGGGCAGGACGGTGCTCTGTCAAATCAAGCTGGGGGAGGGGAGGGTGGGTGCTGGAGCCTTTGGGGGCTGCCAGTGGCCCACCAGCCTTGCCGCGAGGAATGGGGGGGTCTTAGAGACAGCTACCCTGTCTCAGAAGCTGGGGTTCAGCCAGGACACCGGCTGGGCTTCCAGCGAGGGCGATTTCAGGGGCTTCCTTTGACCTTTCAAGCCCTTCTCATTCTGGGGGCCCATTGGACGGCCTAGGCCCATAGGGATC
Source organism: Elgaria multicarinata webbii (assembly GCF_023053635.1). Lineage (NCBI taxonomy): Eukaryota > Metazoa > Chordata > Lepidosauria > Squamata > Anguidae > Elgaria > Elgaria multicarinata. The sequence continues at coordinate 114,575,155 of NC_086177.1, read as the reverse complement.
CACACAGCACCTCAGCTTCTGCTCTCTGGCCTCTTTTTAAATTGGCCTCGTTTAGCGATGGAACCTTCTTCTTCTTCTTCTTCTTCTTCTTCTTTTTTTTTTTTGCAACGTAGCTTCAATTATGAAATCCACCCCTGGAGGATCTGAGGAAACCCCCCCCTTCCCCTCTGTCTCCATTTGTACTTTTCATTGCATAGCTTTTAAATACATTTTTGTTTATGGAGGCCTTTTATGATTAGTTTTTTTAAAAAATCCGTTTATGCTGAATAGCATTTATAACTCCTTTATCTGTGACCATAGAATCATAGAATAGCAGAGTGGGAAGGGGCCTACAAGGCCGTCGAGTCCAAACTCCTGCTCAATGCAGGAATCCACCCTAAAGCATCCCTGACAGGTGGCGGTCCAGCTGCCTCTTGAAGGCCTTTAGTGTGGGAGAGCCCACAACCTCCCTAGGTCACTGGTTCCATTGTCGTACTGCTCTAACAGCCAGGAAGTTTTTCCTGATGTCCAGCTGGAATCTGGCTTCCTGTAACTTGAGCCCGTTATTCCGTGTCCTGCACTCTGGGAGGATGGAGAAGAGATCCTGGCCCTCCTCTGTGTGACAACCTTTTAAGTATTTGAAGAGTGCTCTCATGTCTCCCCTCCATCTTCTCTTCCCCAGGCTAAACATGTCCAGTTCTTTCCGTCTCTCTTCATAGGGCTTTGTTTTCAGAATAAGTGATTTTCTTATTCTGAGTGTTTCACTGTTGTTCTCAGTATTTTTGCTTTCCCCCTTTTTGTGAGAGAACTTCCTGGAAGTCAGGGTCTGAATCCATAAAATAAAAGTCAATGGTTGCATGTGTCTCTGGGGGAGGGTCCGTGCCAAGGGGGAGAAGCTGGGCTCTGTGCCTCTGTGCTGGAAGATCCCTTGTAGCCGGAGTCAGCAGAGAAGGAAGCAGAAGCCGGAGGGCTCTTGGCCCCTTTGGCTTGGCAGCTGTTCATAGAATCATAGAATAGCAGAGTTGGAAGGGGCCTATAAAGCCATCAAGTCCAACCCCCTGCTCAATGCTGGAATCCACCTCAAAGCATCCCTGAGGGCTGGTTGTTCTTTATCCAGATTCCATCTGAACATCAGGAAAAACTTCCTGACTTATTAGAGCAGTATGACAATGACACCAATGACCTAGGGAGGTGGTGGGCTCTCCCATCCTAGAGGCCTTCAAGAGGCAGCTGGACAACCACCTTTCCGGGATGCTTTAGGGTGGATTCCTGCCTTGAGCAGGGGGTTGGACTCGATGGCCTTGTAGGCCCCTTCCAACTCTGCCATTCTATGATTCTATGACCTCCTTCAACACGTCCTTCATTTGGGGCGTGGAGAACCTTGGGTTACCATTGTTTTGCCCCAGCAAACAGCTGGGCCGCCCTGGTCTGCCCTCACCGGTCAGTGGACCAGAGAGCCAAGGGGACCAGCTGAAGCTTCCTTTATTTCCACGTCTTGCTGGCAGGTCCACGTGGATCAAGAGCTGCTCATCTATGAGGCCTTTAACCACGACTCCCAGCTGGGCCAGACCAACCTCAAAGTGCGGTTCAAGAAGGTAAGCGTGAGCCTGGGCCCCGCAGCGCTGCCGCCTCCCTTGCAGCTGGACCTCCGCTCCGGAGACGGTACCTTCGCTCATCTCCTCCAGCCTTCCTCCTCCTCCTCCTCATATGCTGGTTTTATATTAAAATGTTTTTATGCTGCCGATTGCGCAAAAATATATCTAGGCAGTGTACAGCAATACAAACCGTAATATAAAAACGCAGGAGTATTGTGATATAAATATTCGCCAGTAACTAAAACGCCCGTATTTTTTATTTAATACATCCAAACAATACATCAATACGCTATAAAACAATACTACATAATACACAACAATATATAGTAAACATTTGATAAACGTATATTCTAACTTAGTTCTCTTTAACATAATCATACTTAACATAAAAGTGCTCCCTCCACCCATGGGATCTTATTCATGTTTCCAAAATCTCATTGCTTCCTCTGGAGGTGTTTTCCCTCTCCCCTTTGATAAAACAAATTCTAGAAACTGTTTCCATATTCCCTCAAAATCATTCATTTGTATCATTCCTTTTATATTACATGTTAATTTGTCATTAATAGTGATATCCTGTATTTCTTTATACCAATCTTCTATATGATAATCCCCTTGAACCTTCCAGTTCCTAGATATAATTAATCTTGCTGCTGTTAACAAATTCGTTATCAATTCTTTTGTCTCTTTGTTACAATTCAATTCTCCATATAATGCCACTATAGGTGTCTCTTCAATCTCCATTCCTAAAATTTCTTTTATCTCATTAAACACCATTTTCCATAATTTTTGTACAAATTCACATTCCCACCACATATGTAAATACGTTCCTTTCTCTTGACAACCTCTCCAGCATATTGCTGAATTCATCTTATTTATTTAATTTAATTTTACCGGGGTTAGGTACCACCTCCGGACAAGCTTGTAATAGTTTTCTTTTATCCTCACCGACATATTTCTCAGCACTCGTGGTTTCCATATCCCTTCCCAACTCTGTTGCCCTATTTGTTCCTTCAAGTCAGTTTCCCATACATCTTGCCCACACTTTCCGTCTCTCCCTTTTCCACTAATATTCTATATATTTCACTCGTTAGACCTTTTATTAATTTATTTTCTCTTTTCTCATTTTCTTTTTTTAAGATCAGCTCCTCAAATTTCATAATAGCTCTTTTGTTGTTTATTCGTTCAGTCGCTTCCGACTCTTCGTGACTTCATGGACCAGCCCACGCCAGAGCTTTCTGTTGGCCGTCGCTCTACACTCACTCTCCCTTATCCTTTAACCATTTCTTCATCCACTGTTCTAATCGAAGATAATTTAACCACGTTATATTTCCCTCTTTTAATCTCTCCTTTATTTCTTCCCTAGTTCTCATCTTTTCTAGCCAATCTTTTAACTTCATTACCTTTCCCTCTTTTAAACTTTTTCCCAACCTGTTTTTTAAATTTCCCGGAAAGTTCCTCATCATTATCACTGGTGATATTGGGGAAATACTCGGAAGTAAGTCCTTTTTATATGATCGCCATATTTCCCAGTGATTTCTTAAAACGCCCGCCGCTCTTGCTTGCTCTTTACGTCGCCGCCAGGTTCCTCACAACATTAACTTCCGGGAGAAGAAGCCCCGGCCGTCCAAGAAGAAGCCGGAGAGTGTGAGCGGAGAGGAATCGGTCGCTCCCCGGGGGCGGGTTGCGCGTTTCCGCTTCTTCGAGGACATCTATGGCTACTCAGGGGTAAGCCTCGATGGGGTGTGCGTGCGGAGGAGAGGGAATCACAGCAAGAGCACTCTTGTGGTGGAAGGGGCGCTTGGCAGGAGAAGGCCGCGACTCTTTGCGGGAGTTGCTGGGGCAGGGGTGTCACTGGTCTGCAGGGGGAGGGGGCGCAGCTCCATGGCAGAGGCCCCGCTTTGCCTGCGGAAGGTTCCAGGTCCGAGCCCGGCACCCATGTAGCAAGGGGGAGAGAGACCTGGGAGAGGCTGGGCTGGGCAGGCCGTCTGGGGGTAGAGGCACCTCCGTGCGTCAGTCCTAGCTTTTTCCTCTCAGGTGTTCATCTGCGGCCCCTCCCCACACTGGCTGCTGGTGACGTCTCGGGGGGCCCTGCGCTTGCACCCCATGACCATCGACGGCCCCATTGAGTCCTTCGCCCCCTTCCACAACGTCAACTGCCCCAAGGGCTTCCTGTACTTCAACCGGCAGGTAGGCCAGGCCTGGGGCCCGAGGCTGGAGCATCGGGGGTCCCCTCCCCTCCCCTCCCTTCTGTGATTTGCCTCTGAGGCTGCTCACAAAGTGTCCTGGCGGCAGGGAGAGGGGCGGGTCTGTGCGTGGGGGGTGAGAATGAGGCCTTTGCCCATCTTCCGTGCTGCAGGGGGAGCTGAGGATCAGCGTCTTGCCCGCTTACCTTTCGTACGATGCGCCGTGGCCGGTCCGGAAGATCCCACTGCGCTGCACTGCTCACTATGTGGCGTACCACGTGGAATCCAAGGTAGAGTCAGGGGCCCTTCTGGGGGCTGATGTGAAGAGGAAGGAGGCAAAGCGTTCAGCAGGGTGTTCCCAGGGAGCAGGGTGGGGTAGGGGAGGTCCCCCTGGCCCCAGACTGGCTCTGGGCCTCTTATGGATCCACACTTCTTGGCAGGTCTATGCCGTGGCCACCAGCATCAACAACTGTTGCACCCGGATCCCTCGCATGACGGGAGAGGAGAAGGAATTTGAGACTATTGAGCGAGGTGGGTGTGCTTGGAGCAGGCCGGGGCTGGAAAAGCCGGCGCTCTGTGAAGGCGTGTTCCCGAGCGAGGCTTTCCCCTGTCTGATCGGAGCTTCCTGTTGAATTCTCACCAACAAGAGCTGTTGGCAGTTCAGATCCTGGCCAAGGGAGGGTCTCTGTCTTTGCTCTCGGGGACGGCTGAGATTGTGAGGAGGGAGGGAGGTGAGGGTCTCTGCTCCCCCACTGGCAAAGGAGCCCTCAGCCTCCTCATGGGTTCAAAGGACCAGAAGGAGTGGCTTTAAACCAGATTGGACTCTTTGTCCTACTAGAATCACAGAAGAGTAGAGTTGGAAGGGGCCTCTAAGGCCACCGAGTCCAACCCCTTGCTCAGTGCAGGAATCCATCCGAAAGCATCCCTGAGAGATGATTGCCCAGCTGCCTCTTGAAGGCCTCTAGTGTGGGAAAGCCCACCATCTCCCTAGGTCACTGATTCCATTGTCGTACTGCTCTAACAGTCAGGAAGTTTTTCCTGATATCCAGCTGGTATCTGACTTCCTGTCACTTGAGCCTGTTATTCCGTGTCCTGCACTCTGGGAGGATCGAGACGAGATCCTGGCCCTCCTCTGTGTGACAACCTTTCAAGTATTTGAAGAGTGCTCTCATGTCTCTCCTCCATCTTGTCTTCTCCAGGCTCAACATGCCCAGTTCTTTCAGTCTCTCTTCATAGGGCTTTGTTTCCAGACCCCTGATCATCCTGAATGCCCTCCTCTGAACCCTCCGTCTTGGTCTGCTCTGACTGGCAGCAGTTCCCTAGCAGGGCCTCCGGCAGAGAAGGGTCTTTCCTTTTTCTGGGAGATGCCGAGATAGGAACCCTTCTGCCTGTAGAGCAGGAGCTCTGCCACAGCCCTGTGGCCACTTCTCTAACCGGGCAGCCCCCCTCTTTTATCCCCACTTCCAGATGAACGTTACATGCAGCCCCTGCAAGAGGCCTTTTCCATTCAGCTGATCTCTCCGGTCAGCTGGGAGACGATCCCAAACACCAGGTGAGAAGTGGGGGGGGGCGGGGGCGGAGCAGGGCAGAAAGAAAAGGGAAAGGCCTTCCCAGGCCTGGGCTCCAGCCTACGGAGGTCAGGAGGGTGGGGGTGGGCTAGGATCTGCTCAGGTCCTGGTGTGGATGCAGCTGGGTCAGAACAAAGTTGCCTCTAGTCCAGCCTTCCTCAACCTGGGGCGCTCCAGATGTGTTGGACTGCATCTCCCAGAATGCCCCAGCCAGCTGGCTGGGGCATTCTGGGAGTTGCAGTCCAACACATCTGGAGCGCCCCAGGTCGAGGAAGGCTGCTCTAGTCCAACATCCCCCTTCCTCCGGGGCCAACCAGATATTCCCGGAAGCCCACAAACGGAGCTTGAAGGCAGTATCTTTTCCAACCGCCCCCCCTGCCCCTGTGTTTTGGCCTGAGAGGGCATTGGGAGTGCCAGGTGCTCTGGGTGCCCTCCGTGGTGGACTCATGGGCTCCTGGTTCTCCGCAAGAGACTGGCAGGCAGGCAGAGCCAGAGGGGAGCCTGGCCGGGCTGGGTGTAGGAGGGGATTTGGCTCCCCACTCATTCCTGCTCTCCCTCCTCTCCCCCCCCCCCGGCTCTTCAGGATTGACCTGGAGGAGTGGGAACACGTGACCTGCATGAAGACGGTGGCTCTGAAGAGTGAGGAGACGGTCTCAGGCCTGAAGGGCTACATCGCCGTGGGGACGTGCCTCATGCAGGGCGAGGAGGTGACCTGCCGGGGCCGGGTGAGTGGAGCCGGAGGCAAGGCGGCCGCTTTTCTCCCCCCCGCCCCACCTGATCTTGCCCCAAATCCCTCGGACGTATCGCCCCACAAGGTTGCCTGTTTCCTTCAGCGCCCCAGTTGTGCACGATGGGCCTCCCTCAATGTGGGCGTACGAGGCAAAGCTGATCCCACGGGGGTGAGCCAAGGGGCGTGGGCACGACAGGCGTCCCCAGAACATTTGAGCTCCGCACGGGGACCCAAAGGCCTTGAGCTCTTTTGTTCTTCAGTGGCTGGATAGGCCTGGCTTCCCCCACCCCCCACCCCCACCCCCACCCACCCCATGGGATCATAGAATCACAGAATCATCGAGTCCAACCCCCTGCTCAATGCAGGAATCCACCCTAAAGCATCCCTGACAGATGCTTGTCCAGCTGCCTCTTGAAGGCCTCGAGTGTGGGAGAGCCCACAACCTCCCTAGGTAGCTGATTCCATTGTCATACTGCTCTAACAGGAAGTTTTTCCTGATGTCCAGCTGGAATCTGGCTTCCTTTAACTTGAGCCCGTTATTCTGTGTCCTGCACTCTGGGAGGATCGAGAAGAGATCCCGGCCCTCCTCTGTGTGACAACCTTTTAAGTATTTGAAGAGTGCTCTCGTGTCTCCCCTCATGTCTCCCCTCACTCTCTGCCGTGCTCCCTTGGCAGGTGGAGGCCGTGCAGACTGCAAACTTTTGAAAGGGGGTCTTGGAGGTCCTCTGAACCCTCCAGATTCGCCCTGTGCTCTGGATGGGTGTGTGTGTGTCTTTCAAGCCTTCTGTGCTTAAGAGTTTTTCAAACATCTCTTGCATGGAGTCGTGATGCAAAGGCAAACGGCCAGAGAGTTCTGTTACAACATCTTCGGCTTGAGGTTCCGCTCTGTGCTGGCCCATTAAAACTGGAAAAATAGATAAACCGCCCGCTGGCCCCGAGTGCCTATAGACCTCCGTGGAAACATCCGCTGGGCTCGTGGCTTCGTGGCAGTTAAGGCTGCTGAACACAGCGGTTATTTAGTGGTTCTGCTTTAACGTTTCTTCAGCGCCAGCCGCCCGTCCTCCCCATCCCACCTGCCTTGTGGCCCAGAGGCCTTCCGGCGTGCAACGGAGATGAGGGGGAGGCTGGGTTTCTCGTTCCACAAAGCAAAACAGAGTAACCCTGGTCGTGCGGAGTGGCGCGCTCCTCTTTGCTGACTGCCCGGCCTGCCTCTGTAGATCTTGATCACGGACATCATCGAAGTGGTTCCAGAGCCCGGGCAGCCCCTCACCAAGAACAAATTCAAGGTGCTGTACGAGAAGGAGCAGAAGGGGCCCGTCACCGCCCTCTGCCACTGCAACGGCTACCTGGTGTCAGCCATCGGCCAGAAGGTGAGCAGCCTCCACAAGGGGCGATGGGGTGCAACTCTCAGGGTGTTTATTCGAGACCACGGGTTCGTTACTCCTGTCCGGGGATGGACCTGCTGCATAGAATCATAGAATAGCAGAGTTGGAAGGGGCCTACAAGGCCATCGAGTCCAACCCCCTGCTCAAGGCAGGAATCCACCCTAAAGCATCCCTGACAGATGGTTGTCCAGCTGGCTCTTGAAGGCCTCTAGTATGGGAGAGCCCACAACCTCCCTAGGTAACTGATTCCATTGTCGTGCTGCTCTAACAGTCAGGAAGTTTTTCCTGATGCCCAGCTGGAATCTGGCTTCCTGTAACTTGAGCCCGTTATTCCGTGTCCTGCACTCTGGGGGGATTGAGAAGAGATCCTGGCCCTCCTCTGTGGGACAACCTTTTAAGTATTTGTAGAGTGCTATCATGTCTCCCCTCAATCTTCTCTTCTCCAGGCTAAACATGCCCAGGTGTTTCAGTCTCTCTTCATAGGGCTTTGTTTCCAGACCCCTGATCATCCTGGTTGCCCTCCTCTGAACACGCTCCAGCTTGTCTGCGTCCTTCTTGAATTGTGGAGCCCAGAACTGGACGCAATACTCTAGATGAGGCCTAACCAGGGCCGAATAGTATCTCACGTGATTTGGAAGCTCTACTTCTATTAATGCAGCCCAAACTAGCATTTGCCCTTTTTACAGCCGTATCACACTGTTGGCTCCTATTCAGCTTGTGATCTACAACAAGTAGCAGACCCGGTTACACTGAGGGAAATGGGGATGGTGGTAGAACCAGGTCTGAAACTAAGGATGAGGTCATTGGCCTCATGGGGGTTATAAAAGGCCAGGGCTTCATCAGTTTGTGAGAGAAAGATCCCGGGAGAAACCCGCCACATGTACTCAAGGCTGGCTTCACCCACTGTGTCCACCATGTAGGTAAATGTGAAATGTGCTGCACTTTGAATGTCTCTAGCATGGGAGAGCCCGTGACCTCACCCACGTCTGTCTGTCTCTCGGTCTGCCTGAGCCGCGGCATCTGTTTCCCCGCTGCAGATCTTTTTGTGGAGCTTAAAGGACAATGACCTGACAGGCATGGCCTTCATCGACACGCAGCTCTACATCCACCAGATGATCAGCGTCAAGAACTTCATCCTGGCGGCCGACGTCATGAAGAGCATCTCACTGCTCCGCTACCAGGAGGAGAGCAAGACGCTGTCCCTCGTCAGCCGGGTGTGGAGCCTGCAGGGGGCGGAAGCTGGCGGTGGGGTCCATCTGGATGTGGCCGGTGGTCCAGAGAAGCCTGGTCCCATGACGCTGACCCCTCTCTCTCTCTTGCCCCCCAGGACGCCAAGCCTCTGGAAGTTTACAGCGTGGACTTCATGGTGGACAGCGCCCAGCTGGGATTCCTGGGTTTGTAGCCTGAGGGGGGCGTCTGGGAAGGGCATGGCCAGGGGTGGGTGGGTGGGTGGCTTGCCCTGCATTGAGGGTCAGACTGGTACCAGGAAGTTTGGTGGTGGTGGTGGGGCGGGAGGGGGGGGGCAGAGGGAAGGTGTGGGCTCTCCCACCCTAGAGGCCTTCAAGAGGCAGCTGGACAACCATCTGTCAGGGATGCTTTAAGGTGGGTTCCTGCATTGAGCAGGGGGTTGGACTCGATGGCCTTGTAGGCCCCTTCCGACTCTGCTATTCTATGATTCTAAGGCACCAACACCCACCCAGGCCTCACAGGTTGAGCAAGGAAGCCCACCCACGTGTTGCGCTGTAGAGGCTCTGATCCTGCACTGGGGGCGAGCCCAGGTGCAGCTTCCACATCGCCCAAGTGGCGTCGTTGGCACTTGCCGGCCTGGCTGGCCTGGCTTCGCTTTGTCCGTGGAGGGGGAAGGTGGCTCTGCCTTCAGCCGTCTTCATCATAAGGACGGAGAGAGAGTGTTGAGATTGAATCGGGGTCTCGTATTCAGAGCAAGCTCTGACTCGTGTGCCTGAGAATAGGAAATCCATCTAGGGGAGACCCCGTTGAGGGGATTGTTTAGCCTAGTTTACATTGTATTCCCTAAAAGCATCCATTACTCCTCTTCTGAAATCTCTTCATTGGCTTCCAATTCACTTCAGAATCCAATATAAACTTCTCCTGTTGACCTACAAAGCTTTTCACAGTCTAGCTCCTTCCTCTCTCTCCTCTCTCATCTCACACTATTGCCCCGCTCGTGCTCTTCGCTCCTCAGACGCCATGCTTCTCGCCTGCCCAAGGGCCTCTACTTCCCTTGCTCGGCTTCGTCCATTTTCTTCTGCTGCCCCTTACGCCTGGAACGCTCTTCCAGAACATTTGAGAACTACAAACTCAATCACAGCTTTTAAAGCTCAGCTAAAAACTTTTTTTTTCTTTTTTTTATAATAATTTTTATTTTTAAAACATCCAAACAATACAACAATACAATATAAAACAATGCCCCATAATACACAATAATATAAAGTAAACAATTTAATAAACATATGTTCTAACTTAATTCCATTTAACATAACATAATTAACGTAAGTGTGCTCCCTCAAACCCCGGGATCTTATTCATGTTTCCAAAATCTCATTACTTCCTCTGGAGGTGGTTTCCCTCTCCCCTTTAGTAATACAAATTCTAGAAACTGTTTCCATATTCCTTCAAAATCATTCATTTTTATCATTCCTTTTCTAACTTTCATGTTACAAGTTAATTTATCATTAATAGCAATATCCCATATTTCTTTATACCAAACTTTAAACTTTTCTTTTTCCTAAAGCTTTTAGAACTTGATTTTGTTCTGACTTTTATACTGTTAGTTTTACTCTGCCCTGTGCCTGTTTGGTGCATTCTCTTCCCCTTCCTATTGTTTTATTATGATTTTATTAGAATGTAAGCCTATGCGGCAGGGTCTTGCTATTTTATTGTTTTACTCTGTACAGCACCATGTACACTGATGGTGCTATATAAATAAATAAATAAATAAATAACATTTTGAGGGCCAACATATGTTTCCCAATCTGTTTTAAACTGAGCTGTGTGCTCCCTCCGCTTAAGAAAAGAAATCAGATCAAAATTTTGCATTCTGCAGTCGGCCTTGAACCAACTATGCAAATTTGCATGTCAGCTTGTTTTTGCCTGTAGTTCATTCTGCTACTAATAGAGCCGGTGTAGCGCAGCGGCTAGAGCGTTGGACTCGGATTCGGGAGATCCGGGTTCTAGTCCCTACTGAGCCATGGAAACCCACTGGGTGACTTTGGGCCAGTCCCAGACTCTCAGCCCAACCTACCTCACAGGGTTGTTGTTATTGTGTGGATAAAATGGGGAGGGGGAGGATTATGTACGTCGCCTTGGGTTCCGTGGAGGAAAAAAGACGGGATATAAATGCAATAAATAAATAAATAAATAAATAAATAAATAAATAAAAGTCCCGGGCTGCAGGTACAACACACAAAGCTATGGAAATTCTCCCCACTTCCTGCCCTTTTAATCCTGCTACCTAAAAGGCCAGGTTAAAAACAAAACGAACTAAACTCAGGTTGGGTGTGGAGGAGGGGAACGTGTTCCCCCTCCAGCTGCTTCTTTTTTTTTTTTTTTTTTTTTATTCATTTTCTACACTATATAAACATAAAAAAAACATTCCAAAATATAACTAAAACAACACAATAGGAAAAAAAAAAACTTCAAACATCTGCTACATACATATTGAATAATTGTTGAGTACAAATATCAAAAACTATTACATATGCCTTATCACACTACAACATCTTCGTTCTTAACATAAAAGTGCACCCCCCACCTCGGGATCATTCTTGAGTCCAAAATCTAATCGTTTCTTCTGCTGGTGGTTTCCCACTTCCCTTAGTAAACACAAACACTAGGAACTGTTTCCAGATTCCTTCGAACTCATTTATTTTAGTTACGCCTTTTCTCCACTTAATATTACATGTCAGTTTATCATTAATGGCTATGTCCCATACTTCTTTATACCATTCCTCAATAGAATATTCCCCTTGAATCTTCCAGTTCCTAGCTACCATCAGTCGTGCTGCAACCAACAAACTCGATACCAGCTCTATAGTTCCTTTTCCACACTTTATATCTTCAAATAGTGACAGCAATGCTATTTTTGGTGTTTGTTCTATTTTCATTCCCACTATTTCTTCAATTTCTGAGAACACCATCTTCCATAATCTTTGTACATATTTGCATTGCCACCACATATGTAAATACGTTCCTTTTTCCCCACAACCTCTCCAACAATTCGCTGAATGTTGATCACTTATCTTATTCAATCTAACCGGGGTTAGGTACCACCTCCATAAAATTTTAAAATAATTCTCCTTTATTCTTACTGATAAACTTCTCAACACTCTTTGTTTCCATAGTCCCTCCCAGCTCTGTCGCCCTGTTTGTATCTTCAAATCTGATTCCCAAACCATTTTCTCTGTATTCTCTCTAAACTCCGTCTCTAACAATATTTTATATATTTCACTCATTAATCCTTTTAAAACTATACTACCTCCTTTTCCTTCCTCCTTACTTCCTACTAATTCTTCAAACCTCGTCATCTTTCTGCACATTCTATTATCTTTAATCCACTTTTTATTCCATTGATCTAATTGACCATACTCTAGCCACGATAGCTTCTTCTCCTTTAACAAATTTTCCATATCCTCTCTTGTTTTAATATCTCTTACCCAATCCTTTAATTTTATTTTATTTTTCTCTTTTAATATTTTACATAATCTACCCTTTAGATCCTCTGGGAAATTCTTTAACATTATTATCGGTGCTAGGGGAGAGTTGCTCGGAAGCAGCTTCCCTTTAAATTTACTCCAAATTTCCCATTGCATCCTCAGAAGTGGATTATCTATACTTCCAACCCACTTTCTTCCTCCGTCTTTAAAAAAAACATTCTCCAAATTCATCTCTACCTTACTTATGGTTTTTTCTTCCATCCAATGTAAATCTCCTACTCCCATAATTGCTTCTACAACATGTCTTAATCTATTTGCTACGTAATATAATTTTATGTTTGGGAGACCCATTCCCCCCTTTTTTTGGCTTAGGTACCAGTTATTTTTATTCACTCTTGCTTTCTTTCCTCCATTACAATATTTATTAATTATATTTTGCCAACTTTTTATCTCGGTTTCTGATATTTTTATAGGTAACATCCTAAATACAAAATTAATTTTAGCTAATATCTTCATTTTTATCAAAGCTATTCTCCCAAAACAAGATAAGTTTAATCTTTTATATTTCTCCAATTTCTCTAGTACCTCCTTCTTTAACCTCGTTAAATTTTCCCTTTCTAGATTCTCTAAATTTTTTGTAATTTTAATTCCCAAATATTTAATCTCATTCTTAACTTTCAATTCCATTCCCTTAAATTCCCAATCCTTTTCTTCCTTCTTGGTATAGTTAAACAACATCATCTCTGATTTAGACCAATTTATTTTTAACCCTGTAATTTCCTCAAATTCCCTCAGATGATATTTAATTCTTTCTAATTTTCTTAATGGATTCTTAATGGTCAATAAAGTATCATCCGCAAACATGTTTAACTTTATTTCCCTTACCTCTCCAATTCCTTCTAACTCTTCATCCTCCCTTAGTGCCTTCGCCAAAACTTCCATAACCATTACAAACAGGACCGGCGAGAGCGGACATCCTTGTCTTGTTCCTCTGGCTAGTCGTATCTTTCCAGTAAATCCGTCATTTACCACCACTACCGCCGTATTTTGGGAATATAGCTGTTCTATTACATTTTTAAATTTATTTCCAAATCCCAATTTATCTATAATACTCTTTAGTGCCTGCCAGCTCACACAATCAAAAGCTTTAAAAATATCTAATGCCATAATACCTGCCTTAATATTTTCTTTTTTTATTACATTTATTACATTTAAAACTCTTCCCACTAAATTATGCATATGCCTTCCTACCACAAACCCACATTGATCTACTCCTATGTATTCCGATAAAAATTTATTTAGCCATTTGGCCATAATAGATGTGAAAATTTTTGCATCCTGATTTATTAACGAAATAGGTCTATAAGAGTCGGGATTAGTCAAATCTTTATCTGGTTTTGGGATCAGAATTATCACTGAATGTTCCCATGATTCAGGTATCTTCTCTCCTGATAATATCCTATTATAAAGTTCCATTAATTTTGGAGCTAAATAATCTTTGAAGACCTTATAATATTCCGGACCCAAACCATCTGCTCCCGGTGATTTACCAACTTTTAACTTATCAATAACCTCTTCAACTTCTCTTTGACTTATTACTGACTCCATTAACTCCTTATATTCTAATTTTATTCCCTTCTTTATAAACCTTCCAATATACTCCTCCACCTTTTCTTGTTGAATGTCTTTAACCTTATACAATTCCTGATAAAATTCCTGAAAATTTTTTAATTTAGTTTTCATTGCATAACAATAATTCCCTCGGCTATCTTTCAACGTTTCTATCCCATTCCTCCCTTTTTCTTTTTGTGTGAGCTTGGCAAGCAACCTCGAGTTCTTATTACTGTTTTCAAAGTATTCCCTTTTCATATACATTAAATTCTTTTGAACCTCCTCTATATTTAAATTTTCTAATTGTTTCTTCTTAGCTTGTATTTCCACTAATTTATATTTATCTTTAACTCGCCAATAACTTTCCTCCAAGTTTTTAATTTCTATCTCTAACTTTTCCTGCTCTACACGTTGTTGTCTTTTTAAACTACATGTTTCTCTAATACAGATTCCTCTTACTACAGCCTTCATGGTGTCCCAAATGACTGATCCAGCTGTTCCTCCTTTTTCATTAATTTCCCATGACTCCGACAATTCGTTCCGAATTTTCTCTACTACTTTATTATATTTCAATATCCTTGTGTTCAGTTTCCATCTATATGCCTCTTTATAATCTTTCTTAACTGTAAATTCTAAACTTAACAAGGCATGATCAGTTACTTTTATTACCCCCATTTCCATTTTACAAATCCTCGTTGCAAAATCTTTTGAAATAAATATATAATCTATCCTGGAGTATGTATGATGTACTGGGGAAAAATATGAAAATCCAGGCCTATTCCCGTTAAGTAAACGCCACGAATCTAAGTAATCATTTTCTTTTACTAATTTATTCAATATAGTCATATTATTCCTCTTTTCAGCATTAGTGGGATTTGACCTGTCCCATTTATTATCCATAACCATATTAAAATCCCCAGCTAATATAGCATACCCCTCCTTAAATTCTTCTATTTCTTTAAATAACTTTATAAAAAACTCTCTATGCCTCTCATTTGGGGCATAAACATTAATCAAAGTATAGACCTTTCCCTCAATTTTACCTTTTAACATGAGATATCTACCCTTATCATCCTTTTTTACTTCTTCTAATATAAACCCACTTTTTTTTTGAAATCAAAGTGGCCACTCCATTTTTTTTCGATGTCCCTAATGACTTTTCATAATAGGCTAACCACTTTAATTTTATCATATTCGAATTCTCGGAGCCTTGGTGTGTCTCTTGAACCATTATAATATCTGATCCCTCTTTATTAAACATTTGTTCTATTCTCTTCCTTTTCACGACTGCCCCCAAACCTTTAACATTGAGTGTTGATACCTTTATCTTTTTATCCATAATCACCCTTTTGAATCCTCTTCTGATCCCTTGTGCTCAGCAATTCAAACTTGCTTACATAAAAACACAAACCCCATACATAAACCCCCCACCCTCCTACCCCAATCCCTCCTCTCCTACCTTCCCCCCCTCCCCACCCCCCCACTCTAATCCCCCCCCCATATCCCCGTGAGTCTAATACTCCAGCCATCTACTTTAAAGGGGGGGGGAGGCAGTGCTGCGCCTGGCCGGCAGGTCTCTTTATTGGCATTTCTATTTGCAATTATCTCCAAACATAATTAACAATTCTCTTACTCTCCAGATGTCCCAGCTTCGTTCCCTCCCCCACCCACTCCAGCCCCATTTGTTTCTCCATCCAGACCCAGCCTCTTCAGCAATTCTTTACCTTGACCCAATGAGGTTACTCTGTATTCCCTCCTCCCATATGTAGATCTTAAAAAAAAAAAAAAAAAGGGGAAACCGAGTAACCCCATACATAAGGAATTTTATTCTTCACTAATATTTCCGTTATTAGTTTAAGACTTCGTCTCCAATTTAATGTGTGTTGAGAAAAATCATTAAAAATTTGCACTGTTTTATCTTTATATTATATCTGATTCTTAAGTCTCAATTCTTTCATAATTTGCTCTTTTTTATAATAATTACCAAATTTCACCAAAATGTCTCTAGCCCTTTAGTGGTTTTGCCCCCACACACGATGGACTCGATCCGGATCCTATCCGTCTATTGATATATCAGGCATCAGCTCCTTGAACCAGTTCACGATGATTTCTCTAAGATCTTCTCCCTGCGACTCCTTTAGCTGCTTTATTCAAAAAGTAGATCTACTAGATTAATCTTCCAAGGCAATCGATCACAGTACCCATTCTTTAAATTGTATATTAGTTGATTTCTCAAAAGCCTCTTATTTCTTCTGGTCCAAATCCGCTTTAGCCTCTATCTTTTTGATCTTATCCGAATTTTCCGCCGTTTTATCCGCTAAATACACAATTAATGTCTAAATTCACTCATATGCTGATCCATTTTTTTTAAAATATAACAATGTTATTTTCAGCTATAATGGGCCTGATCTCCATCAACGAGGGAGGGTTACTACCACTTTCTCCTCCTTCAGTCATATTTTTTCTTTATTTGGTATTGTATCCAAAGGGACTGGGTCTTTATCTTCCTCCTCTTGCTCAACTCCAGGGGCTGTCCTTTCCAGGAGGGAGAGGCATGCCAAATTATGATTTGAAAGTTCCTTTTTTTATGATTTGAAGGTTTCTTATTTTTTTTTCTTTTTTTTTTCTTTTCTTCTTTTTTTGTATATTAAGCTTTGCCCAACTTTTGATCTTTCTTTTAACGTTAGGCATGGGACTCTTCTGGGTAGGGCATAAATCTTAGAGTGTAACTCACTTCCTTAGCAACTTATGCTGGCTTCTCTGTTATATATCAAACACTTTTTCCTTCTTCATGAGGGGGGGGGAATATCCAGTTCACAACAGCATTCACTAGAGGGGATCAGTTTAATCATTCACAGCCTCTCAGCTTCCCACATCTCCCTCACCGAATGCCGAATGCAGCTTCTTCCACCTTCTCTCCCCCCCTTCTCGCCACGCCAATAAATCCAATCAACAACTTCCACCTTACAAAGCCAGCATTTCAATCGTTCCCATGTGAGATAAGAATGAAAGGTTATAACACAAATCAATGTCCAGCAAGCATAAATTCCTTCTTTTTAAACTGCGTCAGTGTTTGCTCTTTACTTTCGGTTTCGATAGTGTTGCCGTTTACACAGACATTGTATTAAACATCAATCATCTCACCTCCCTTCTTCAAATCTCTCCACTTTTCCAGCTCCTGTGACTTTTATAATCATTTTCTGTCGTTTGCTCAAAGATTTATGCCCATTAGAAGAGAGATAATTGCTTTTTCCGGCAAACGCCGCTTAGAGCCTCAGAAGAACCCCGCCATTGCTCAGGCGGCCAGCTCCGCCCCCCCCCCCTCCAGCTGCTTCTAAAAGCAGGGTGCCGGGGCGGGGGGGTGGTGGTGGGGAGAATCCTGCCTCATTGGCGGTGTGGATTGGACACTGCTGGCTGTGTGTTTGGAGCCAGGGTGTGCCGTCCTCTCCGCTGAGGCTCCTGCAGGGCTGTGGTTCCGGCCTGGTCCGGCCACGCTCGGGAGCTTTGGCTGAACTGTGTCGCTCTCTTTTGCAGTGTCTGACAGGGACCGGAATCTCCTGGTCTACATGTACCTGCCGGAAGGTGAGAGCAAAGCTACAGTGACTGGTTCCACCTTTGTGCAGGGGGGAGATTTAGCTCCATGATCCCTCTCCCTGCTTCTCGTCGCTGACAGTCTGGTTCTGCTGGCGCCTCCTAGCCTGGGGAGACTCGTACGAAGGCTGAATCGGAAGGTGGGCGGCAGCCTGAGGAGGGATTTCTTTCCAGGCTTCCTGCTAGCCAGGACTTTGCAAATAGGAGCTGGGACTTGGTGGTGCCTCTCTGGGTCTCGGCTGCAAGGTCGAATGTGTCCCAGTGCTTCCGCACGGCCTGACGGAATCTCCTCTCTCCCCACCCCACACAAACTTTTGCCTCTCTTTCCAGCCAAGGAAAGCTTTGGCGGGATGCGCCTCCTGCGCCGAGCCGATTTCCACGTGGGGGCCCACGTCAACGCCTTCTGGAGGACCCCCTGCCGGGGAGCCATGGAAGGGCCCACCAAGAAATCCATCGCCTGGGAGAACAAGCACATCACCTGGTTTGGTACGGCGGGGGGGGGGGGGCAGGAGTGGGCGGCGGCGGCGGCGGCGGGGCCCTGGGACAAGCTGGCGGGAGGCCGAGGGGGCCGTCTTTGCAAAGGGTCGGAGAGAATTGAGCTCGGGACCAGCACTTCAGGTTTAGCCCGTCAGGATTGCAGACAAGCTGGAGCGTGTTCAGAGGAGGGCAACCAGGATGATCAGGGGTCTGGAAACAAAGCCCTATGAGGAGAGACTGAAAGAACTGGGCCTGTTTAGCCTGGAGAAGAGAAGATGGAGGGGAGACAGGATAGCACTCTTCAAATACTTGAAAGGTTGTCACACAGAGGAGGGCCAGGATCTCTTCTCGATCCTCCCAGAATGCAGGACACGGAATAACGGGCTCAAGTTAAAGGAAGCCAGATTCCGGCTGGACATCAGGAAAAACTTCCTGACTGTTAGAGCAGTACGACAATGGAACCAGTGGCCTAGGGAGGTGGTAGGCTCTCCCACACTAGAGGCCTTCAAGAGGCAGGTGGACAGCCACCTGCCAGGGATGCTTTAAGGTGGATTCCTGCATTGAGCAGGGGGTTGGACTCGATGGCCTTGTAGGCCCCTTCCAACTCTGCTATTCTATGATTCTATGATCTGGGAGTGAGGATGCCAGATTCCAGCTGGACATCAGGAAAAACGTCCTGACTGTTAGAGCAGTACGACAATGGAATCAGTTACCTAGGGAGGTTGTGGGCGCTCCCACACTAGAGGCCTTCAAGAGGCGGCTGGACAACCCTCTGTCAGAGATGCTTTAGGGTGGATTCCTGCATTGAGCAGGGGGTTGGACTCGATGGCCTTAGAGGCCCCTTCCAACTCCTCTATTCTATGATTCTATGATCTGGGAGTGAGGATGCCCTTGAGGGTTGCATTTTTGAATGCCGACAGCTGAATAGAAGGAAGGGGATTTGCGTTTTGGTGAAGGCAGTTTTCTTTCTCTTTTTGTCATGGTGATACGTTTCAAATACCCGCTTTTGTGAACTTTTAATAAACCTTTGATTTCCCACAGTGGACACTTCTTAAATGTTGCATGCATGTGAGCTGCGCCCTCACGTGACCTTCGCCGGGTGGGAAGTGAATCCAGGTGCTAACGCAAGGAGCCGGCTTGAGCCCTGGGTTTCGGCGGGAGCAGCAGGCGCTGACGGGCTTTGCGTTTCTTTCCGCAGCCACTCTGGACGGCGGGATGGGGCTGCTGCTGCCCATGCAAGAGAAGACGTACCGGCGCCTGCTGATGCTGCAGAACGCCCTGACCACAATGCTGCCCCACCACGCCGGCCTCAACCCTCGTGCCTTCAGGTACCGGAGGGCTCCGGAGCTCCTTCCCCCGGCTTTGCGTTCTCTCCCTCTCCCCTTGCCAGGTGGCCCTTGCACTTTGCGTGGGCCGTGCCGAAGCCGTGTCTGCAGCAGCAGACTCTCCAGGCCCAACTCCTTTTGCCACCAAGTTCATCCCTCCCTCCTCCCAATGCTTGGGCTTGCAGGCAGGAGTCAGGTGTTTCCCCGGGCCCTTCTGGTCAGCATTTGGTAAGAACTCCTTTCGCCTGACCTGCTGCCTGCCCCCTCCTTCCCCCGCTAGGATGCTGCACATGGACCGACGCATCTTGCAGAACGCCGTGCGCAACATCTTGGACGGGGAGCTGCTGAACCGCTACCTGTACCTGAGCACCATGGAGCGCAGTGAGCTGGCCAAGAAGATTGGCACCACGCCCGACATCGTGAGTGGGGAAGGAGCGGGTGGCAGGGCGAGGAAGCCACCGGGCAGCAAGGGCGGCCTCAAGCCGGCAGGGGCTCCTTTCAGCTCCCCCGAGCCCATGATAAGATCACTTGCTGCCTGCTGAGCTTGTCTGTGGCTGCAGATGTCTGGGCATGTTGATTTTGCGTCCAGTTCTGGGCTCCACAATTCAAGAAGGACACAGACAAGCTGGAGCGTGTTCATCTCACACTATTGCCCCGCTCGTGCTCTTCGCTCCTCTGATGCCATGTTTCTCGCCTGCCCAAGGGCCTCTACTTCCCTTGCTCGGCTTCGTCCATTTTCGTCTGCTGCCCCTTCCGCCTGGAACGCTCTTCCAGAACATTTGAGAACTACAAGTTCAACCACAGCTTTTAAAGCTCAACTAAAAACTTTTCTTTTTCCTAAAGCTTTTAAAACTTGATGTTGTGCAGACTTCTACTGTTACTTTCTACTGTTAGTTTTTCCCTACCCTGTGCCTGCTTACCCTTCCCTGTACCTGTTGGCATTCTCTTCCCCTCCTTATTGTTTTACTATGATTTTATTAGATTGTAAGCCTATGCGGCAGAGTCTTGCTATTTACTGTTTTACTCTGTACAGCACCATGTACATTGATGGTGCTATATAAATAAATAATAATAATAATAATAATAATAATAAGAGGAGGGCAACCAGGATGATCAGGGGTCTGGAAACAAAGCCCTATGAAGAGAGACTGGAAGAACTGGGCATGTTTAGCCTGGAGAAGAGAAGATGGAGGGGAGACATGAGAGCCCTCTTCAAATACTTAAAAGGTTGTCCCACAGAGGAGGGCCAGGATCTCTTCTCGGTCCTCCCAGAGTGCAGGACACGGAATAACGGGCTTAAGATAAAGGAAGCCAGATTCCAGCTGGACATCAGGAAAAGCTTCCTGACTGTTAGAGCAGTACAACAATGGAACCAGTGACCTAGGGAGGTGGTGGGCTCTCCCACACTAGAGGCCTTCAAGAGGCAGCTGGACAAGCATCTGTCGGGGATGCTTTAGGGTGGATTCCTGCATTGAGCAGGGGGTTGGACTCGACGGCCTTGTAGGCCCCTTCCAACTCTGCTATTCTATGATTCTATGATTTAGGGACCAGTGCTAAAAGGCAGAGCCCACGGGGCGGGTTTCAAGCAGAAGACTCTTCAGACAGGGCAAGTTCCTGGAAGCCAGTGGTGCCATTTTTGCTGCCTTTAGTAGGGGGGAGGGAGAAATGGTCCAGCCTCTGCCCTTGGGCCTCCCCGGTTTCTTAACAGCCTTGTTTTTTCTGCTTTCCCTGCAGATCCTGGAAGATTTGTTGGAGATTGATCGAGTCACAGCTCATTTCTAGGGACTTCTCCTCCGTGGGTGTGTGGGTGTGTTGTGGGCAGCAATTCAGTGTCTCTCTCAACTCCCCAAGGTGTAAAGTATTTCCGGCTGGGCTGTTTGCCTCCTTGTTTATTGTTGTATGGTGTGTGTGGTTGTTTTTTTTAAAAAAAGCAAACTGTAAAGGATTTGTTTAAAAAAATGACAAACTCACAATGACTGCTGCCTCTTTATGGAACTGCACAGGCGTGGCCTTGGAAGGCATGTGTGTGTGTGTACATATGTATTATGGGATTCATGTCCAGCACCTATTGGCAGGTGGTTCAGAGTCTGGAAGAGGGTAGCGTGGCCCAGAGAGCTCTGGGGAAGCCAGGGGCTCCCGACTCTACGTAAGACCTTTGCCCTGTGCTCTACTGTGCCGTCAGCCCTCCCTTTACTGTTGCAGTTCAGGAGCCATTCTCTAAAAGAGGGCAAAATACGTTGCGCGTTCCACGGCGTAGCCCCGTTTGCCAAAAGAGGCCGGAGTCTGAGGAAGCAGAAGACGGGAGAGGGACCCCACTCCTTCACAGAATCACTGGGAGCGGCAATACAAGGCCCTGAAGGAACCTGGTATTGAGAGCCATGTTGATTGCCAAATCGTTGCGGATGTTCCAAGACTGGAAAAAGACCAGGGAGGCAGCAGTAGAAGACAGTGTTATAATAACGGACAGAAGGGCAGGCTCCGGTTACAACAAAAACATGTCTGGATGCCCAAAATGACAGTTATAAGGTACAGTAAGTTATGGCACTGAAAAGCTGTCGAACCTGAGGTATAGGCACCTTACGAATTAAGAAGCACCTTGAACCTGGACCCGTGTTCCTTAAACAACTGACATCGCTGACTCAACAGGAACGAGGAACGTTCAACCTGTCTCTGCAATTAGGCTCCTTATCAAGGGAATTAGGAAGCCGCATATTTTTTTTAAAGAGGGGTGCAGGAGCCTTCCAGGCCGATTAGCCAAAAGCGATGCAAAGGTTGGGCTTGCTGGAGGCCTCTGGCCGGCCACAGGGGAGCAGGAGGCTGGCCTGGCCGGATCCTTGCCCTGAGGGCACTGCGGTTGTCATTTCTACTTCTTCAGGGAACAGGAATCCTGATTGGGGACCTCAGGGCTGGGGCATATGTCAGAAGAGCCAATGGGAAGGCGCCACGTGTCCCCCCCCAAAATCCTCACCACTGCAGAACAGACAGGAGTGGAATTGGGAGCAAGGGGGTTACCTCTACCCACAGCAAGGCTGAAATTCCTCTCTTACACGGTCCTGGCTGTAGAGAGATGAGGAGGATTCGCCCATATCAGGACACCCTTCTCCTGCTGAGAAGGGTTTCCTGATAATAATGCAGTTATTTTTCTTAGATCAATGGAAGCAGCATTCGCTCCTGTCTTCCTCACTGGTATGGAACGAGGGCAGGAAGGCCTTTGGGAATTATTCTTCGGGGGATGCAATATTTT
Organism: Elgaria multicarinata webbii; assembly: GCF_023053635.1. Classification (NCBI taxonomy): domain Eukaryota; kingdom Metazoa; phylum Chordata; class Lepidosauria; order Squamata; family Anguidae; genus Elgaria; species Elgaria multicarinata. The sequence goes on along the minus strand of NC_086177.1, from coordinate 114,552,794 downwards.
TCCTCTTTTTTTTACTGCATTTTAAATAACGTAGGGAGGCTCTTTGTAAATCTTTTTCTAATAATAATAATAACAACAACAACGAAGCAGGAGTAGGTGGCGATCATTGGCTCAGCTTCTAAGATGCCCTTTTCTGGGCATGTCGAACACAGGCAGCCCCGCTGCTAGCAGACTCTTCCACTGATGATGTACCCGCTCGGACTTTTATTCATACAAAAAAGGAAGGCTCTTCCCCAGTTCAGGGAAATGAAGACCACACAGTACTTTTGAGTCCGGCTGGGCCTGGGTTCCGCCACTCGCCCTGCAAAGCTCTGATCCTGCTGGCTCCAGGTCGCTCCACCGGGACCAGGGCTTATGCCTGCAGGTAATCGTAGATCTGCTTCTGTTCCTCACTGGCTTGTAGGAAACCAGCATAAAGCAGCAAGCGTAGAAAAGAGGTAGTTAGCTTCATGGAGGCTACCTGGACCCTGGAGCGGACAGGGAAAGACACAAAAAGAACAGACGGACGGTCAGCAAGAGGCCCAGCGCAATGTCCAACCTGTGTCTGTGAGGTTACAACACAGGTGAGAAAACTCCCCACCCCCACCCCCAACCATCCTCTTACCTGAGCGCAAGCTCAAATACAAAGCCATTCCAGACCGCACGGATCCAACGGAAGAGGAAGATGTTGCTGATGCCACCAGATTTCCGGCTGACCATATGGCTCCAGCATCTCACAGCGCTGTAAAGACAAGAAAGCCGAGCCTGAGTGCTGACGGGGAAAGGGAGGGGGGGACATCCAGGCCAGACCAGTTGCAGAGAGAATCCTCCCATCGGGAGCGGCTTGCCTCTCTCGGCAGGCAGGGCACCCAACGATGTCACAAAGTGTTCCGTGTTGGGCAATAGCCCTGTCAAGGCCGGATTCATAGAATCATAGAATAGCAGAGCTGGAAGGGGCCTACAAGGCCATCGAGTCCAACCCCCTGCTCAATGCAGGAATCCACCCTAAAGCATCCCTGACAGGTGGTTGTCCAGCTGCCTCTTGAAGGCCTCTAGTGTGGGAGAGCCCACAACCTCCCTCGGTAAATGATTCCATTGTCACACTGTTCTAATAGTCAGGAAGTTTTTCCTGATGTCCAGCTGGAATCTGGCTTCCTTTAACTTGAGCCCGTTATTCCGTGTCCTGCACTCTGGGAGGATCGAGAAGAGATCCTGGCCCTCCTCTGTGTGACAACCTTTTAAGTATTTGAAGAGTGCTATCATGTCTCCCCTCCATCTTCTCTTCTCCAGGCTAAACACGCCCAGTTCTTTCAGTCTCTCTTCATAGGGCTTTGTTTCCAGACCCCTGATCATCCTGGTTGCCCTCCTCTGAACACGCTCCAGCTTGTCTGCGTCCTTCTTGAAGTGTGGAGCCCAGAACTGGACGCAATACTCTAGATGAGGCCTAACCAGAGCCGAATAGAGAGGAACCAGTACCTCATGCAATTTGGAAGCTATACTTCTCTTAATGCAGCCCAAAATAGCATTTGCCTTTCTTGCAGCCATATCGCACTGTTGGCTCCTATTCAGCTTGTGATCTAAAACAATTCCAAGATCCTTCTCGTTTGTAGTATTGCTGAGCCAAGTATCCCCCATCTTGTAACTATGCCTTTGGTTTCTATTTCCTAAATGTAGAACTTGGCATTTATCCCTATTCAATTTCATTCTGTTGTTTTCAGCCCAGCACTCCAGCCTATCAAGATCCCTTTGAAGTTTGTTTCTGTCTTCCAGGGTATTAGCTCTCCCACCCAATTTGGTGTCATCTGGAAAATTCCCATGGTCTCCACTGATCGGGCTTCAACGGCAGGCACTGACGCTCCCTGCATGCGCCCTCACGGTCCCCACGGCAGAGCAACCCCCCCACGCCAAGGGCTGCGTGGTGCAGCGCAGTTCCGTGGCTCGTGGCCGAGGCAATGTGTAACGCCGGCCCCTTTCTGCTCTTTCCATCCTGGCAAAGAGCCTCCCTCCCAGTCACACTATTTTGCAATGAGGACAGAGTGCAAAACGACTGGGAAACTCCGTGTTTCAAATGCGTTCTTAACCTAGTAGGAAGTATACTTTATCTTCTCCCCAACCAGTATTTGCCCTTGATGCAAGGAGCAGGAGGAAATACACAACACGGCCTTTGCTATCGGAAGCTGGCTTGGGCAAATTGGAGCCAGCACCAAGAGGCGCAGGTGTAGAAGAAAGCAGGCAGCTGTCAGCTCCAGGCCTCGTCCAAAGAACAGGACTCTTAGCCTGCACTGAAGACGCTGCAGTCTAGATCACACAAGCTGCGTTCAGACAACACCACGGTCAACGGTGGGGGTTGACAGTTGTTTATCAGGGGGTGCTCCCCACACATGCTAATAATCAAACGTGGTGTGGATTAGGGTCAGCGTTGAGTTGACTGCTAGCCCATGCTGAGTTGACTCACTGACCCTCCGTCCTCCTGCCGGCTGGTCTAGACGGGCAGTCCCCCCTCTAAGCACTCTTGCTTTGAGACTGCAGCTGACGAAATAACCAACAGTGCCCTCCACACAACGTGACAACCAATGGTGGTTCCAATAGCCTACTCTACACAGCGTGGGTTATTTTGGCCAAATAACCATTGGTTAAAAAAACCTCAAACACAACATAATAACCCACAGTGGGTTAAATAAACGACCATCAACTATTTAAACCACAGTTGTGTCTGGACCCAGTGACAGTGTGCTACAGAGAACAGGTAGCTCAAGTGAGTGAGCTCAGCCACAGCTTGCGACGCACCCGCCTCCCTGAGCAAGCCTCCTAAGCAGCTGCTTGGTGGATCAGCATCGGCCAGGGAGTGGCCCACTCTTTCTGGACCTCCCCGGTGCCCTGCCCACCTTTTGGCCATGATGTAGTAGCGGTCCACCGGGGTGCCCAAGGCCACGTTGATGCCCCGGACGGTGTTGATGTTGCGGAAGACGAGCAGCATGGAACGGGGGAGGTCCTTCAGCACTTGCATGATGTGGTCGAAGCGGTTCTTGGCCATGTCTTGCATGTAAGCCGTCTCCTCCCGCGTCATCACGTTGGACAGCGTCAGCCCGGCCATGTCGATCGGCCGCTGCAGCAGCATCTCACAAAACAGGAAGTAATCTTGGGCTGGGGAGAAGGGCGGCAGCTTAGGGACAAAGGCCCACCACCAGTGCAGCGTCAGAGCAGAAGGGGCTGCCACCGGGGGCCCAGGAAGGCACTGGTTCAAATCTTGCCTCTGATGTGAACTCAGCAGGCAGCTTTAGGCCAGACACTGCCAGCCTACACGGCGGGAAAAACACGTATAATGTGGGTCCTGTTGCACTGATGGGTTCCTGGTTAACAGCTGTTTGGCCAAGTATAAACAGAGTGCTGGACTCCATGGACCCTCGGTCTGATCCGGCATCAGGGATCTGGCCTCCTGATGTCCTTACTGTGCTTTGGTTAAAATTATCGTCTTCAGAACCAACAGCATCTTGTACAGCAGATTCCCCCCCCCCCAAAAAAAATCATCTTTTCCCAAAATCATTTTTTAATCCTGGCTTATCTGAGAGTAGGCTTTCGCCACCTGGGTGCCCTCCAGACGCTTTGGACTGCAACTCCCATCATTAATGGATCGCTGCAATGATGATTCGGAAGAGCTGCGACGTGGCCTGGGCTCTTTTAAACAGTTTCTTAAAGTGCTGCTCCTTCCGGGGCTGACACTTTGCCCAGGCAGGCCGAGGCCTCTGAAATGCTTCCTTTGAGGGAAGCAGCCGTCTGGGAACTCTGGTGGGCAGCGAGGAAGGTGGCAGCAGGCCACAATCCCACACAAGCAGGAGAACTGACAAGCAAGAGCGTGGACACAACACACACACACACACACACACACACTTCTCCTGCAAAGTCCAGCCTGCAAGAGCCAGTCCTATCCATCATCACCCCCCACCTGGGAGGGATTTGGCTTCTGCCGGGCATCTCCGGGGAGAAGCTCAGATCGCCCCACTCCAGTGCCGCCACTGAAGCTGCGCCCCAGCCCCCAACCCGAACCCCCTCACCTTTCACGCCAAGCTGCTTGGAGCACACCTGCATGGTTGCGTCGTCGCGCAAGATGATCGCTCGCCACAGCTTACACAGCGCTTCTCTTTCCCTGGGGGTGGGATGGGGGCACAAGAACCATCAGATGTGTGTGTGTGGGGGGGTGAGGAGGTGGCGTTTGGGCAGAGACTCATGGTGAGTCAAGAGGGGCCCCCCCTTCCCTGCCCCCCCCCTCCCGTGGAAGGCAACCACATCGGCCCTGTTCTTACGTCTCGTGGAGGAAATCGTAGAGGCCGTGATCAAGGAGGACGAGCTGAACCTTCCCATCCAGGCCCTTTTGCACCAGCACTGCAAGAGACCGGGGGGGGGGGGGAGGGGAGAGAGAAACAGGCAGTGAAGAGCCTCGTGGGCTCCTGTCTGGCAGAAAGGCGGGGAGCACGCTAAAATAAAAAGGAGGTCGTAATCATGGCTGATCTTCAGTTCGCAAAGGGAAAAGAGCCTTGTGGCTTCCCAGCTGCAGATGGGGCGGCTTTTTTGCTCCACCCTGCAAAGGGCAGGAAGGAAAGGAAAGGAAAGGAAAGGAACCTCTCGTGCAAGCACTGAGTCATGACTGACTCTTGGAGGGTCGCCAGCTTTCGCTGACGTTTTCTTGGCAGGCCTTACAGCGGGGTGGTTTGCTGTTGCCTTCCCCGGCCGTGATTACCTTTCCCCCAGCTAGCTGGGTACTCTTTTTATCAACCTCAGGAGGATGGAAGGCTGAGTCGACCCGAACCGGCTGCTTCCGCTGGGATCGAACTCAGGCCGTGGGGAGAGTGTCAGCTGCAGAAACTGCTGCTTTACCGCTCTGCGCCACACGAGGCAAAGGGCAGGAACCCTGCAAATCCACCCCCCATGCCTTCTCGCAGGGGCTGCCCATCGCCACACACCCCTATTTCCTCTATGGTGCGCACAGCACCGAGGGCTGATAGCTGCCTTAAGCAGCAGGGGTGTGTGTGTGTGTGCAGAGCAGGCAGTGGCCTCCAGGTCAGAGAGCTGAGGGATCTAAATTCAGTTCAGCACCCAGCCGCAAGTCCAGACAAGGGAGTTCATCGTCCGCGTCCCCAGTCCTGGTGGCTTTTCGTACCATTCCCCGGGTGCGGGTCGGCGTGGATGAATCCCGTGAGAAAGATCTGCTCGGCAAACGTCCGAATTAACTTGTGGGCCGCCTGCAGGTGGAGACAGGTACGCAGGCAGAATGGCTACTGCCCGAGGACGGACAGACAGACGGGGGAAGAGCCAGAACCTCCACGGACACATCCCGTCCCTCAACATTAAGAGGAAGTCGGGGACTCGCTCCATCATACCCACCCCACAAGGCAGAATTTAAAATCCAGCCAACCTTTAAGGCAGTGCTTGCTGGCTGGGGGAAGATGGAAACTGTAGTGCAACACTTCCGGGGAGGTGGGGGGACTGAGGTGGGAGAAGCCTGCCTTAAGGCACTGCAGGAGAGCCAAAAGGCAGCTGCCTCTGGGGCGGAGCATGAAGGATGAAGGCCCAGTGAGACACACAGCAGCTCAAGAGAGTGCAGGAGCGGCCTCCACCGTTCTCCATCATTTCCCCCCTCCCAGGAAGTGCGCAGAGCTCTGGCTAACCCCCCCCCCTGCCCACTCACACACCCCCACCCCCGCAAGCCGCCTGAGCACTCACATCCTTGGGCTCCAGGCCTTGCCTCCGGATCCCGGCCACATCGTTTATTTTGCAGCCTTCGTAGAAATCGGCTGTCAGGACCCGCTTGCAGGAGGCAGAAAGGAGAGGGAACGTTAAGGAAGGTGAGCCCTACGGAGCTGCACACGTGCGCCTGTGGCTCTCCTTTATCCCGGGAGCGCAAGAGCCGAGAGGGTGGCGGAGGGAAAGTGGCCTCAAGACGGTTCTACTTCCACCTTCCCATGTTTCTCGCCTGCCCAAGGGCCTCTACTTTCCTTGCTCGGCTTCGTCCATTTTCTTCTGCTACCCCTTACGCCTGGAACGCTCTTCCAGAACATTTGAGAACTACAAGTTCAATCGCAGCTTTTAAAGCTCAACTAAAAACTTTTCTTTTTCCTAAAGCTTTTAAAACTTGATGTTGTGCGGACTTTATACTGTTAGTTTTACCCTACCCTGTGCCTGCTTACCCTACCCTGTGCCTGTTGGCATTCTCTTCCACTCCTTATTGTTTTACTATGACTTTATTAGATTGTAAGCCTATGCGGCAGGGCCTTGCTATTTACTGTTTTACTCTGTACAGCACCATGTACATTGATGGTGCTATATAAATAAATAATAATAATAACCTAAATATCGGGACGGATCTGCTCAGGGCCGCCTGGCGTTTCAGAGTTCCCCCTGAAACCCCAAAGGAGGGGGAAGGGAAGCGATCCACAAAGAACAGCTGCCGTTTTGAACATGCATGCAGTTCACATCCAAATTACAGTTGCCTTCGCTTGAGAATTGATGTGAATAGGGCTCCCCCTCACCCGCTTCTTTCTTGGGTGCGGGGAGAATTATTTGGAGTAAGCCAATAAGAATTCATACCGCCCCCCCCCCCAAAAAAAAACCCACCCAAATTCAACCTACTTGGGCTGGAAGTGGTTATGTTCCCCACCCCTCCCTGCTACTCTGTCCCACCTCCAATTCTTTACCCGACCGCCCCAGGACAGCCCCATGGTTCAGCAGTCGCTGCCCCGCCCAGATGCACCTTGCTGCTCTTGCCCCAATGCACACGAGGAACCGTGACGAAGTTGAGGTGCTTGAGTTCCTGGGCGCAGCGCTCCGAATTGCGCCCCTCGTTCTCGAAGTCAAGTTCCTGGGCCAGCGTCCCCTTCAGGTCCTGGAGAGAGCAGACGGCCGTTGGAGGGGAGCGAAGAGAAGGGCGGCCGTGAACGTGCCTAGTGGGAGGTGGCCTCAGCTTGGCCACACCCACACTCACGCTGCAGCGTGGCAAGGCTTCAGCCGTGCCCGTGAAACTGCGCACCATTGGGGCAGCGTGAGTCAGACACCCAGCTGGACATCAGGAAAAACTTCCTGACTGTTAGAGCAGTACGACAATGAAACCGATGAACTAGGGAGGTGGTGGGCTCTCCCACACTAGAGGCCTTCAAGAGGCAGCATCTGTCAGGGATGCTTTAGGGTGGATTCCTGCACTGAGCAGGGGGTTGGACTCAATGGCCTTGTAGGCCCCTTCCAGCTCTGCTATTCTATGATTCTATTCCCACCACTGTTACCTTCAAGACCCAGCTGAAACCAAAGCTGGGATGCATCAGTTCTACAATCTGCAGCAGCAACTCCAGTGTACGGATGTCCCCGTCAAACCGGTCCCTCAAGTCAATGTACTGGACCTGTAAAGTGGGGCGGAGAAGAAGCGTTCCATGAGAATCTGGGCCTTCCTCGGAGGGAAGGGCAGGGAAAGACCCCACTGCATCCTAGGACCACCTGGGATTCCGCAGGCTGGTGCCACCTCGAGGTTGGAGAATGCAGCACTTCAACAACACACCCACACCCACACAAACCTTCACGGCCACAGGGGTGCCATCGTGAAGCCGGGCCCGGTGCACCTGGGCTAAGCTGGCAGCAGCAATGGGCTGGTAGTCAAACTCCAGGAAGAGCTGGTCAGCCCTGGCACTGAAATCTTCTAGGAAGAGGTCGTCCACCTGGAGCAAGACAGGCCCCGTGGAGGGGGCAGAGGAGAGCCAGTGAACCCCTGGTGCGGCGCGGGATGGTTCAAGAACAGCTGCTTAGCAAGGGAGAGGAGAGGAGAGGAGATGGATGGCAGCTGCCCGAGAAGTTTGGGCGCCTTCCTGCTAAAACGTGAGCTCTCTTTTCCTTAGGGTCAGCAGGGTAGAAAGACCTACTGGCCAAGGCGAGGAGAAATAAATCGAATGGAAGTTGGAAAGATGAGGGAATTAACCGAGTGAGATTTTCTCTAAGAGGGTTCTCAAGGTTTGCTGAAACACAACAGCAACTCTTAATTAATAATAAACCAAGGAAGAAACAGAAGGAGCGGGTTAAACGGAAGCTCTCTTGAAGAGGCAGAACGAGGGTTGCAACTTCCCAGGGCAATCAAGTAGTTGAAAGGTAAGAGAGACACGAAATCACAGCTGTGCGCGTTCCTTTTTGCACCAGCCCACCCGGCGTTTCCGGAGATGAACGCCTTCCTCTAGGGAACACCGATAACACGGAACTGCATGTTTTTAAACACGTATATCCAAAATATTCAGCCCCAAATACCATGGGCTCATTGACTGCACCCACCCACAAAGGCATTCCGCACTTTCAACACAGGAACACTCACAAGTGAAACACCTAACTAAAACCCCATAATTTCCTTCCTTCTAGACATTTGGGGTCACTTTTGATTTTGGTTACAAGGCTAAAGATCTCGCCTAGACTCTTATTCCAGAAGGAAAAACATAACCATTCCAGAAGGAAAGCCCAGACATGTTTGAATCGATAATAAACCCCCAAAATGACATGTTTAGTATTTTGCAGCAAAAATGTGGGGGTGGAGATTGGTTTTCCAAAGGACTCCTAAAATATCATGCTGCAGTAGTTTTAAGCCTTTCCCAATGGAGGGCGAAGGCAGATGAAAGTCAATGCCAGTTTTGGAATATTAAATTATAAATATGCTAATTCAATGGTGCATTATTGCAGATACAAAAAGAGGCCAAAGAAAGCCTAAGATTAAAAAAAACTATATAGAGCAAAATAAAAGGTTAATATTTTTAAAAATCTCTGGCATATTCACCAGTTGCTTTTGTTTTATAAAATCAGAGAATTTTCTGTTGAAGGGCTGAGCAGTGATATTGCTGCAATCGAAACAGCAAATATGCACAGGCCTTCTGAATTTTGTGTAAGACACACAGAAGTCACACACACACACTTAACGGAATAGGGAACTAAATGCATAAGAACGTGAGAAGAGCCCTAATGCTGGATCAGACCAAGGGTCCATCTAGTTCAGCACTCTATTCACACAGGAGCCAACGATCAGACCAGAGATGTGGAATTTTGTGAGGGGCTTTCTGGTTTTTTGTGGGGGAAAGGGAATGGAATTTTTTGGAAAAAAATAAACTGCATTTATTTCAAATAAAATTGAAATAAATGCAATATTAGCACTTTTTACAGATTGAAAATCACTCTGACGTTAGGAACATAAAATGTAATTATGTCCAAGTTGGCTTGGCATAAAATTATCGCATTTAGTATAGTATGTTCAAACAATTTACTTTTTTAATTTTTTACTTTTTTTTTTTGGTAAGAAATGGAGCTACAAGCTCCTGAACGCTCTTTGGTTTTGCCAGTTTAAGAGGAACAATTTTTTTAAAAAACCAGAACAAAGAAAATTATTTATGTCTCTGCTAGTTCTCCACAGTGTGAAACAGACATAAAGCACCTATGACCATAAAAAAAAATGAGAAAAAGGGGCAAGAGACCAAGATGTGAACCACCCAGAGAGCTTCGGCTATTGGGCGGTATAAAAATGTGATAAATAAATAAATAAGATTCAATGAATCAGACTCATTTTCTCAGCTACCCTATTTCTTCGATTCTAAGACGCACTTTCGTCCCCATATAAACATCTCTAAAAATGGGGTGCGTCTTAGAATCACGGGTGTATCTTAGGTGTTTTGCTTTTCTGTTGGTGGTACTGAAATTAGTGTGTACCTTACAATCGAAGAAATACGGTATCACAATCAGTTTCAGTCTCTGCTTCAGTGGCAGTGCTGCCCCCTAGAGGCCAAAATACATCTTGCTCTTGCATTTCAGAGTTGTAGTCTCAGTTTGCAACCTAGGACTCCCTTGTCCTCAGTGCACAGAAATTGTAATAATCTGATACTGCATATAGTTTTTAGAAATCATTTGGAGAAGTAAATATCTGAACACCTTGTCTTAAACATTTTATTCATCGTGCTAAAATAAAACATTTCATCATCCATTTTTTCTTCATTTTTTCCCCAATTTTTCGGGAAAAAAACCGGGAAAAGGCTTTGGGGGGGGGGGGGAATGGAAAACCCCGTGTTTTTTCTGGATTTTTCCAGTTTATTTCCGGATCTTCATATATCTAGATCAGACTTCTAGCTGGTTCTAGAATTTCCAAAAAGGTAACGAAATTAGAATCACATAGGAAACACTCGATAACAAGGAAGTTACCCAATATTGAACAAAGAGCTGGAACAGTTAAAAACTTATAAATGCTGGAGAACCTCCTTGCCATGCAGTGATTCCTATGTGGTTTTAATACGAAGTTCTGTATCTGCAAATACCGGAATCAGCAGAATTCGGAGCGGCCTCCAATAAGGCGTGAAGAGGAAGCAAGTTAGAACGCTAGAAAACCCCTGAAACTGGCCAGCGATTGTTCGACTGGGGAGCGTTCTTGCCTCGAGCCTCAGAAAACAACAATTATTATTATTATTATTATTATTATTATTATTATTAATTTATATAGCACCATCAATGTACATGGTGCTGTACAGAGTAAAACAGTAAATAGCAAGACCCTGCCGCATAGGCTTACAATCTAATAAAATCATAGTAAAATAATAAGGAGGGGAAGAGAATGCAAACAGGTACAGGGTAGGGTAAAACTAACAGTAGAAAGTAACAGTAGAAGTCTGCACAACATCAAGTTTTAAAAGCTTTAGGAAAAAGAAAAGTTTTTAGTTGAGCTTTAAAAGCTGCGGTTGAACTTGTAGTTCTCAAATGTTCTGGAAGAGCGTTCCAGGCATAACAACCCCAAAGATAGCAATGATCCCACTGCTGACACCAATTACTAAACCATCAACAACACACTGATGTGGAGAAGGTCTCTCTGGCAGCCTCTCCCAACCTCGGGATGGTCCCAATGTATTGGGCTAAAAACCCCAGAATCCCCCAGCCAGCTGGCTGGGGGATTCTGGGGTTTTTAGCCCAATACATTGGGACCATCCCGAGGTTGGGAGAGACTGCTCTGTGTCACGTTTGGCAATGGAATTGAGCCAACCAGAAAGGCCACCTGCCTTCTCCTCCTGCCCCAGTCACATTTCCCACCACCTGAGCAGCCGAGATATCTCTGCCTGTCGTCCCTCCTCCCCACCCCCAGCTTTCACCTCTGTGTATCCGCGCTTCAGTGCTCTATCCTCCAGGACGCGCAGGGTGTTCACATACTCGGGCGGGAGGAGGTGGTTGAAGGCACACAGCCCTTGGCCCAGCTTGATGTACAGCCCCCCGTTCTGGATGGCGCCGAACACGATGCTGTCGGCCGACCGCTGGTGGCAGCCTGACAGGGCCGCCGTGTACTCTGGGCTGTTCTGACGACAGGGAAGAGAGGGCGAGGAGCAGGCCGTCAGCGCCTGCCCGGCGGAGGCCTCCGCTCCAAGGATGCGGGGATCCCGGCCAAATTTGGCCTGCCGGGCCTCCTCCCCCCAGAAAAAGAGAGGCACCTGAAGCAGCTTCAAGTGGCAGCTCCCACGGCAGGAGCGAGCTGCCGCTGCCGAGCACTACTACTGGCACTTGGAGGCTTTGCTGCAGGCCGAGCCCCCAATCGCCTTCCCCGGCACGAGTCCCCCACCGGTCTCTAGATGGCCCAGGCCTGCCCCACGGGAAGCCAAAACTCACGTCTGTAAGCCTCCTATTCCCCTCTCTGAATCTCCCGGCAGCCACCTTGGGCCCCACGGGGAGGCGTTCCAGCCTATTCCTGGACGTGGGCGCCCTGCAAAGTTGCAATGCTCGCCTGCATCCCTGGGAATCCTGGTCTCATGAGTGCCTCGATGTCCCCTCCCCTCCCTCCCTGCACCATTCCCTTGCATTATGTAGGCAAGAGAGAAACCCCCCCCGGGGGAGGGGTGTCTGTGGAATCGAGCCTCCCCCCTCTCTTGTCCAAAGGTGGCTTCTCACTGTCCAGGAATCCCTGCCTGGCTGGCAGAGGCTCGGCGCTCCGGACAAAAACGGCAGGTGCCGTACCTCATCCAGGCCCCACAGCGAGACGTGGTGCGTCCACCAGTAATCCAAGGAGATCTGGAATCCCAGCTGCAGCGACCTTTGAGAAAGCGGACAAGGCAGGGATGGCTGAGGAAGAGGAAAGGGAGCGCCACGTCGTCATCATCACCCACCCCTTCGCTCCTGAGCGCATGCGCGCGTTGCCACCCTGGGACGTCTGCCCAGGTATGGACAAGGCCCTTCTCCCTGCGGCCAGAAGGCAATGTCTACTGCACCACCAGGGCTTGAAGAGTGCCCCTGCACATAAGCAGAGTGCATTTGCCTTACTGCTGAATGGCCTTTGGGACCTGGGGCCAGGACCGCCGCTCGGCGGGTCTGGTGGAACAGACCCGCCTTCCACAAGGTGGTGCGTACCAGGTATCGTTGGAACACAACTCCCATCAGCTTGTCTGCGTCCTTCTTGAATTGTGGAGCCCAGAACTGGACGCAATACTCTAGATGAGGCCTAACCAGGGCCGAACAGAGGGGAACCAGTACCTCACGTGATTTGGACGCTATACTTCTATTAATGCAGTCCAAAATAGCATTGGCCTTTCTTGCAGCCATATTGCACTGTTGGCTCATATTCAGCTTGTGATCTACAACAATTCCAAGATCCTTCTCGTTTGTAGTATTGCTGAGCCAAGTATCCCCCATCTTGTAACTGTGCCTTTGGTTTCTATTTCCAAGTTCTACATCTAGGAAAGCAACCAGGATGATCAGGGGTCTGGAAACAAAGCCCTATGAAGAGAGACTGAAAGAACTGGGCATTTTTAGCCTGGAGAAGAGAAGATGGAGGGGAGACATAAGAGCACTCTTCAAATACTGAAAAGGTTGTCCCACAGAGGAGGGCCAGGATCTCTTCTTGATCCTCCCAGAGTGCAGGACACGGAATAATGGGCTGAAGTTACAGGAAGCCAGATTCCAGCTGGACATCAGGAAAAACTTCCTGACTGTTAGAGCAGTACAACAATGGAACCAGTTACCTAGGGAGGTTGTGGGCTCTCCCACCCTCGAGGCCTTCAAGAGGCAGCTGGACAACCACCTGTCAGGGATGCTTTAGGGTGGATTCCTGCATTGAGACGGGGGTTGGACTCGATGGCCTTGTAGGCCCCTTCCAACTCTGCTATTCTATGATTCTATGATCCCCAGCCAGGAGGGCCATTTGTGGGAAGATGGGAGTTGTAGGCCAAAACATCTGGAAGGCTCCATACTGGGGAAGGCTGGAGCAGACCACCTGCAGCTCAGATGTTCTGTGGCCTGAGTCTGCGCCCGACCGCTTCCAATGCCCCGTTCCCAAGCAAACTCCCCCCTGCCTCTGGCTGGAAATCAGTCATAGTTAATCATCCATCGGGCTTGTGACCAGTGGTAACGAATCCTGCTACTGCTCCATTTTGCTGTGTTTAAGGACTGAAGAGCAGCCCAGAGGCTGGATCAGGCGAAGGCTCCACCCAGTCCAGCAGTCTGTTCACGCCAGCTGCCCACGGAAATCCCACAAGCAGGGACACGCGCTGCCGCTGAAGCCGCAGGCGGCACAGAGCCATCAGTGCTAGTAGCCACGGACAGCCCTTTGTGCGTGGCTTCTATAGCTATTGCCACGGATAGGGTTTTCAAGGGCGTATTTCAAGCTGCGGTTTTTAATATTGTCACCTGTAAGCCGCTTAGGGATTTAATTAGACTGAGCGGTATAGAAATATTAATAGAAATAAATAAATGCGTGAGAACCCTGACGCCCTCGGGATGGGATGGACTGCAGCTCCCATCATGCTGGCTGGCTGTGTGGGGGGGTGCATGATGGGATTGCATCCCTGCTTGGGGGAGGCTTCTCCAGCCAGCCCAGCCGCCTCCTCTTTCGGGATCTCCGCAGCTCAAGGAGCACCTCATGCCGAGGGTCACAGAAACAGGAGCAAAGGGGGAGGACTCCCCCCTCCCTCCCTCCCACCCCCCAGGAGCCGAGGGAACAGTGCAGTCTACCTGAGGAAGCGCCCGGTGCCCTCGACCAGCAGCCTCATTCTCCGCCGTTCCTGCTTCTCTGCCAGGCTGTAGTAGACCCCCGTGGCCAGGGGCAGCCCCAGCACTGATCCCAAGAAAGCCGTCTTCAGCAGGCCCCACCGGCCACGAGAGCTGGAGGGGGAGGAGGGCGTGAATCGGGAGGAGCCGGTGCGACACTGCCCCCCACCCCACCCCAGGCCCCTCCGGGGAGTCACAGCCCTGCCTCCCTCGCACCCGGATCCTCTCCAGGCATCAGCCTCAAAAGGAAGCAGGCCGGCTCCATAGCGGCAGAGTACAGAAGGGCAGGGGGACGAGATTGTTTTAACTTGGATCATGGTTTAATTTGTTTTTAACTGTGCATATTTATTGTTTTATACTGTATGTTTTTATCTGTACTCTGCTCTGAGATCTTAATGATACAGGGCGGGATATAAATGTTTTAAATAAATAAATAAAATAAAATAAAATGGTCACCCTACGCTAGAACCAGAGCCTAAAGAGGGAATTTCCCCAGGTGCTGCATGCATACAAATGACACCTGTTGAAAATGTCTTTCCTATGCAACTATTAAAGACACAGGAGCCCTGTCCTCCTTTCCATAGGGTCACCCTATATAAATGCAACCAATAATAAAAACACACAGAATAAATATCCTGGTTGCCCTCCTCTGAACACGCTCATGCAGACAAGCTGGAGCTTGTTCAGAGGAGGGCAACCAGGATGATCAGGGGTCTGGAAACAAAGCCCTATGAAGAGAGACTGAAAGAACTGGGCCTGTTTAGCCTGGAGAAGAGAAGATTAAGGGGAGACAGGATAGCACTCTTCAAATATGGGCGCAAGGAAGCCACTTCAACAGCGTCAGGAAAAGGACAGGCTCCGATTCTTCCATGCCCATCTCAGCTCGTCAAATCAGCTGCAGACCGGATGCCACAGGTAAGACTCCATTGAGGCCAATGGGACTACTTGGGAGTAGATTTGCACAGCTGCCCCTCTGTACCGAAAGATCCGATCAAATCCCTAAAGTAACTTTGTGAACTGCCCAGAGAGCTCCGGCTATTGGGCCGTATAGAAATGCAATAAATAAATAAATAAAATAAATACCTGGACGTCTGCGCGGCGGAGCGTTGCCGACAGTGGGAGGGAGAGAGCAGCGGAGGCCTCTTTTGACGCTGCAACAGAAGCCAGTGGAAGCGGCAGAGCTGGACCTGGGGAGAAAAGGCAGCGCAGAGTGAGGGCTGACAACCAGAGGAACTCACAGGCGCAGGAGCCGGCTGCCGGAGCAGGGAGAGGCCTGCCAAGGCGTAACCAGCATACGGAACTCACTGCCACAAGAGCCGGGCTTCCCCAACGTCTTTGGGGATGTCAGAAATGTAATAAGCTGAGTCCACGGGGTCCCCCCTCTTCTTTGCTCGCCACTAGCTCTCAAGACATGGCCTGAGTTCGTGTAAATATCTCGAGGTGGTTCCCTTAAAGGCAGCGCGGAAATTATTTTACAAAAACAGGTTGACCCAGGGCACGCGTGAGGAGGGCAGCCAAAGCCAAAGCCCTCATTTCTCCCCGCCCCACTGGTCTCCACGCCCTAGAGCAGGGATGCACAACCCGTCCCTCGTGGGCCTCTCCTGGGTGCCTCGACCACCCTGCCTCCATCGGCAAGTCCCCCGACCCAACAGCTGTCCTGAAACAGGCGGCTCTTTCCTTGATGGAGGCAGCAGGATCACGTACCAGGATTGTGTGGAGAAGGGGTGGAGAGGAAGCCCTCCCCCGCCCGCAATCCCCATTCTGATGGGTCTTCCTGCGCTGTTGCTACCAGCGAGGAAAGAGCCGTCTGTATCAGGATGGCTGAGATGCGCGCATGTGGGTACATGGCCATGTCTACCTGTGGAGCTGGAATCACATGTGTCTCTTGCCCCCACGCCCACCCCCAGGCCATAGGGGCTGTGCACCACAGCTCCCATCCAGTGTCGTTCACAAATGTCTTTCTCCGCTTCAAAGCAGCTTTGAGTGAAGCAGCTTTGAGAGAGCTCCGGCAATTGGGCGGTATAGAAATGTAATAAATAAATAAATAAATAAATAAGGGAACAGAGAGAAGAGGTGTGGCGAAAAGGGGCAAGCACCCCTGGGTGGTGGTGGTGTCCCCATCACTTCCAAAGCAAGGGATGTGTGTGTTGGGGGGGTGGGGGAATCAAGGCCGAAGGAGGACGCAGACAAGCTGGAGCATGTTCAGAGGAGGGCAACCAGGCTGATCAGGGGTCTGGAAACAAAGCCCTATGAAGAGAGACTGAAAGAACTGGGCATGTTTAGCCTGGAGAAGAGCAGATGGAGGGGAGACATGAGAGCACTCTTCAAAGACTTAAAAGGTTGTCACACAGAGGAGGGCCAGGATCTCTTCTCGATCCTCCCAGAGTGCAGGACACGGAATAACAGGCTCAAGTGACAGGAAGCCAGATTCCGGCTGGACATCAGGAAAAACGTCCTGACTGTTAGAGCAGTACGACAATGGAATCAGTTACTTAGGGAGGCTGTGGGCTCTCCCACACTAGAGGCCTTCAAGAGGCAGCTGGACAACCCTCTGTCAGGGATGCTTTAGGGTGGATTCCTGCATTGAGCAGGGGGTTGGGCTCGATGGCCTTGTGGGCCCCTTCCAACTCTGCTATTCTATGATTCTATGAGGGGGCAGGCCTGGCATCGGTCTCCAGGGCACAGCCGCCCCCGGCGGGGATCGCACCTCGGCCACGGAGAAGGCGGGGATTCTTCCGCCTAACCGCCAGCCGGGACCTCCCAAGAACAGCTGGCAGGAGAAGGATGAAGTGGTCAGGCTGGGAGAGGCCTTGATCCTCTGTTCCCAGCACGGAGGAGACCGCCAAGGCCGCCGGGCCGTTTATCACGGAGGACATCTGCCGGACGGCTCGAGGGGAACGGAGTGGGCCAAGGGAAAGGCCGGGCTAGCCGGCGAAGGCCCGCTCGGCTTCCCCTAAATAATATTTCTCGTGTGTGAGGTGCCCAAAAGGAAGAAAGCAAAGAGGCCGGGCACGGCCCAAGGCACAGGCGGAAGGGGAAGACGCAGATTGTAGTCTTCGTCACCAACGATCTCACCCTTGCACAGGTGTTCAAAGGTTGGCCTCAATCATGCTGCCGACAGCCCAGAAAGAGACGCCACAATTATTTCCTCCTATTGCAGATTGGGGGGGGGGGGGGAGAGAGGTGAAGAGAGAGGGAGTCCCTCGTCAGAAGGGCTGAGAGTCACGCCGGAGGCGTCTTCCTCTTCGCCCCTGCACAAAGCAGCCACTCCAAAGGCCACTGCAGCTCGTGGGACACTGGCTTCCCAAGGCCTCCGTGGCCCTTGCAGGCCTGAGAAAAGACGCGCCACGCAGCGCATGTGCGCACAAAAGCCTTCAGTGCAAACCATGGAGGAAGCACAGAAGGCGGCCGCGGGTTCAAGCGTCCTCTTGGCTCTCAATAGCTATGTTCAACATCTACGGTCCTCCTCCGGGTGCCTACTCCGAGAGAGGCTTGGAGTGTGGCAACGAGGGACAGGGCCTTTTCGGTGGTGGCCCCCAGACTATGGAACGATCTCCCTGATGAGGCTCGACTGGTGCCAACGCTGCTATCTTTCCAGCGCCAGGTTAAGACTTTCCTCTTTGCCCAGGCATATAGCGGCACATCTCAATTACCCACATGTTTAGTTTTTAAACAGTTTTTAATGCTTTGTGTGTGTATGTTCTGTGTTTTAAAATTTCAAATTTTGTATACTTGCATTTATCTCAATTTTAGAATTTCTGTAAACTGCCCAGAGAGCTCTGGCTATGGGGGCGGTATATAAGTGTAATAAATAAATAAATAATAGGGCAACAGGACATTGTTCCATAGCCACAAATGCAAGAAGCTACTCTCAAAAGGCCCAAACTGGGGGAAGGGCCGTGGCTCTGTGGTAGAGTCCTCGCTTTGCCCGCGGAAGGCGCCCGGTTCACGCCCAGCATCCCCAGTTAAAAGGTTGGCGTTGCAGGCCACGGGAAAGTCCCGCAAAGACCCTCAACGGCTCCGCTTTAGGAAGAGCACGGGAGGCCAGAGAGCCTGCCCCCCACACACGGGAAGAAGGCAGCTGCTGACCTCCGCAAGGACGAGGGCGAGTGTTTCAAGCCAGACGTCCAGCACGATGACATGGAACAAGTCCCAGGCATTGCAGCCTCTGGTGGGAGATTCAGGACAGATAAAAGGAAGGACTTCTTCACACAGCACATAGTTAAATATCTACAACTCGGATAGTTCGCCCTTCTCAACCCCAACCGTGGCTCACCTCTTCCCTCCGCTACCTTCGCTCTTGTTCCCGGGCAGCTGAACGCCTTTGGCGTAAGACCAGGGACCGGGCAGACTTTGTCCATTACAAATTTGTACTTTCCTCTTTCTCTTCTGCCATCTCACTGGCCAAACAGCAGTACTACTCAACGCTGATCCAGTCAAATGCTAGGCATCCTCAGCGGCTCTTTGCGTCCTTCAATTCTCTTCTGAAGCCTAATCCGCCATCTCTCCCCGCCTCTCTGTCTGCTAACAACTTTGCCTCTTTTTTCAATGCTAAAATCCAAACTATCCGCTCTGATCTGGCCAGCTCTGCTCCTCTTCCAGTTCCTGTTCCTCATCTGTCAGCTCCTCCTGCAAATTTCTCTGCGTTTCCTTCGGTCTCTGCGGATGAACTGTCTACAATACTGCGCTCTTCGAAGCCTTCCACTTGTTCTCGTGATCCGATTCCTTCTCGCGTCTTTATTAATCTTATTCCTGCTATCCTCCCTTCCTTGCTACATATTATTAATCTTTCTCTGTCCTCTGGTTCATTTCCTTCTGCTTTTAAACATGCTACAGTCTCTCCCATTCTCAAGAAACCTACTCTTGATAGGCTATCTCTGTCTAACTACCGACCTGTCTCTTTGTTGCCGTTTGTTTCAAAGATCCTGGAGCGTGCGGTCTACTCTCGCTGTCTTGACTTTCTTTCTAGTAACTCTGCTTTGGATCCATTTCAATCTGGATTCCGTCCTCTGCATTCCACCGAAACAGCCCTTACTAAGATCACCAATGATCTCCTTACTGCCAAGTCTAAAGGCCATTATTCCGTTCTTATTCTCCTTGATCTAACTGCAGCCTTTGACACGGTTGATCATGATCTTCTCTTAGATTCCCTTCATGACCTTGGATTTTGTGGCTCTGTCTATAACTGGTTTGCCTCCTATCTAGCGGGTCGCTCTTTCAGCGTGTTGACTAATGGCAGCTCGTCTTCCTCCTTTCCCCTTTCAGTAGGGGTTCCGCAAGGCTCGGTGCTTGGCCCGTTGTTGTTTTCCTTATACATGTTGCCCTTGGGCAAGCTTATTCAATCTCATGGTCTCCAATATCATCTGTACGCCGATGATACACAACTATATCTGTCATCTCCGGAACTTTCTCCGGATGTTCACGATCGTATCTCGGCATGTCTTTCAGATATCTCAGCTTGGCTGCTTCATCGTCGCTTGAAGCTTAACATGGCAAAGACTGAATTGCTTGTTTTTCCTCCTAAACCTTCTCCTCATCTCTCATTCTCTCTTACTGTCAATGATGTTACGCTTACTCCGGTCAAGGAAGCTCGTAGCCTTGGCTTTATCTTCGACTCCTCGCTCTCCTTTATTCCTCATATTGAGGCAGTAGCTAAATCTTGTCGATTTTTCCTGTATAATATTGCCAGGATTCGATCATTTTTGTCTGTCTCTTCTGCCAAGACGCTTGTTCATGCACTGGTTATTTCACGGTTGGACTACTGCAACCTTCTTCTCTCTGGCCTTCCTTCTTCTCACATCAGCCCGTTGGTTTCTGTTCACCACTCTGCCGCAAAGATCATCTTCTTAGCACGCCGCTCCGACCATGTTACTCCGCTTCTGAAATCTCTTCATTGGCTTCCAATTCACTTCAGAATCCAATATAAACTTCTCCTGTTAACCTTCAAAGCTTTTCACGGTCTAGCTCCTTCCTATCTCTCCTCTCTCATCTCACACTATTGCCCCGCTCGTGCTCTTCGCTCCTCTGATGCCATGTTTCTCGCCTGCCCAAGGGCCTCTACTTCCCTTGCTCGGCTTCGTCCATTTTCGTCTGCTGCCCCTTACACCTGGAACGCTCTTCCAGAACATTTGAGAACTACAAGTTCAACCACAGCTTTTAAAGCTCAACTAAAAACTTTTCTTTTTCCTAAAGCTTTTAAAACTTGATGTTGTGCATACTTCTACTGTTACTTTCTACTGTTAGTTTTTCCCTACCCTGTGCCTGCTTACCCTTCCCTGTACCTGTTGGCATTCTCTTCCCCTCCTTATTGTTTTACTATGATTTTATTAGATTGTAAGCCTATGCGGCAGAGTCTTGCTATTTACTGTTTTACTCTGTACAGCACCATGTACATTGATGGTGCTATATAAATAAATAATAATAATAATAATAATAATAACTACCACAAGATGTAGTGATGGCCACCCATTTGGATGTCTTTAAAAGGGGGTTGGATAAATTCCTGGAGGAGAAGACTATCCATGGCTACCAGCCTTGATGGCTATGTGCTCTCTCCAGTAGCAGAGGCAGTAAGCCTGTATGCAACAGTTGCTGGGGAACATGGACAGGAGGGTGCTGTTGCACCATGGTCCTTCTTGTGCTTCCCTGGTCGACAGCTGCGTGAACAGAATGTTGGACTAGACCAGCCTTCCTCAACCTGGGGCGCTCCAGATGTGTTAGACTACAACTCCCAGAATGCCCCAGCCAGGCTGGGGCATTCTGGGAGATGCAGTCCAACACATCTGGAGCGCCCCAGGTTGAGGAAGGCTGGAGTAGACGGACCCTTGGGCTGAACCAGCCTCAGGGCTCTTCTGATGTTGTTATGATAGCACTTTTCTGGAAAAGCATGGCTACGGGTTGCAATATCTGATGGAGCCCCTCTCCTGACGTGAACGTTCCCGTACACTGTGATCAACATCCGAGGTCCTTCTCTGAGTGCCTCTACCAAGGGAGGCTTGGAGGATGGCAACAAGGAAGAGGGCCTTCTCAGCGGTGGCCCCAATTGTGGAATGGTCTCCCCAGCGAGGTCCAACTGACAACAACACTGTCACCCTCTCAGCCCCAGATCAATGTTTACCTTTATTCCTACGCCTTTGAACAGCATAGGATGGGGCTTTTGAACAGGCCCTGGGATTTTGTTATTGTCGATCGCTTAAAACGGTTTTCAAATTTTCATATGTTAATGGTTCTATATTATAGTATATCATCTTGCATTTGTTAGGGTTTAATTCACTGTGAACCACCCAGAGAGCTTTGATGACTGGGGTGACGTATAAAAGGAATAAACGGAACGAAATAAGCTCTATATGGTTCGGGTCCAGGTTATGTGAAAGACCGTCTTCTCCCTTATGAGCCTGCCCGTGCTTTGAGATCTTCTGGAGAAGCCCTTCTTTCAGTCCCACCAGCTTCACAGGCGCGCTTGGTGGCAACATGGGAGAGGGCCTTCTCGGTGGCTGCTCCGGTGCTCTGGAACTCTCTAGGCTGGCTTCCTCCTTGATGGGCTTTCGGAAGCAGGCAAAAACTTTTTTGTTCAAGCAGGCCTTTGCAGAATAATCCGGCCCTCCATCTATGTTAATGTCTTATAATTTTGTTGTGTATTTTTTAATTGTTTATGGTTTTGTTTCCCTCCCCCTCCCCCCATGAATATTTTAAACTTTGTAAGGCCGCCTTGAGGCCCAGCATTGGGCAAAAGGCGGGATACCAATAAATATAATAATAATAATAATAACAACAACAACAAAATGAAAAGCCCGGCCCGCCTTGCCCTTAGAACAGCCTTCCCCAACCTGGTGCTCTCCAGCTGGGTTTGACTACAATTCCCAGCATCCGAGCGAACGGGCTGTCCAGGGAGAGGGATCTCATTTCTCGCCATGTTTGGAGCGTCTCAAGGTTAGGCGAAACCACAGCTGGCAATCCGTCACCTGGCCTGGACAGGCCCCAGCTGGGCCTCTGGGGGAAAACACCACCACCAAAACATTTCCCGGGCTTGCAGCTAGAACCAACCGCACAGTCCCTTCCCAGCTGATCAATAAACCCGCCTTGCTTTGACCAAGTTAAAGAGATCACAGTTACCTAATGTTGATCTTTCAAAGACATTCTTGTGGGCCTCAAATTACAGACAGTCTGTTCTTGACAAGACCCAGTCAAGTTGCCCTCAGCTCCGGAGGGCGTTTCACAAGCAACAGCTGGAGTTCAATTCTATGGGCAGAACTCCACCAAAACAGACACGCTCTTTGCACATGCCGGAGCGGGGGAGTCACGTCGCCCTCTCCTCGGCCACGGAACTCACTGGGTGACAATCATGGGCTCTCAGCCCAACCTACCTCACAGGGGTGTTGTGAGGATCAAAATGGAGATTGGGAAGATCACGTGACCCACCTTGGGTTCCTTGCAAGAGGGGAAAAGACCGGGGGGGGGGGGGTTTGAATAAAAGCAATAAATGTGCTGCTGCTGCTCAGTTTTACGCTGGTTGTGCTTTTATACTGTATTTTTATATTATGTTTTTATCATAGAATCATAGAATCATAGAATAGCAGAGTTGGAAGGGGCCTACAAGGCCATCGAGTCCAACCCCCTGCTCAAGGCAGGAATCCACCCTAAAGCATCCCTGACAGGTGGTTGTCCAGCTGCCTCTTGAAGGACTCTGGTGTGGGAGAGCCCACAACCTCCCTAGGTAACTGGTTCCATTGTCGTACTGCTCTAACAGTCAGGAAGTTTTTCCTGATGTCCAGCCGGAATCTGGCTTCCTGTAACTTGAGCCCGTTATTCCGTGTCCTGCACTCTGCGAGGATCAAGAAGAGATCCTGGCCCTCCTCTGTGGGACAATCTCATTCTGTTGTTTGTTTTATGCTCTGAATTGTATTTGACGGTTTTAACTTTCGTGGACCACACAGAGAGCTTCGGCTTAGGGGCAGTATTGAATTGCAATAAATAAATGAATAAGTAAATACATCATCACCCACCCACTCCAATCAACCTTCCAGGCCACATAGTCCTGATGATTAGGGAAGCTGTGGCACCGCTTGCATTGGAAGAACGGCGTAGGCCGGGCTGCCGGAAAGCACGAGGCAGAAGTGCGGCTCTCTACTGGTCCAGGAAATGGGCAGCCCACCCACCCCAGCACCATCCGGACCCCCAGAGCAGTGGTTCTGTCTTCTTTTATAGTGCATGGCATGTCACCCCATGCTGTGTGGCATTCTCCTCTTTTAAATATTCGCATTGCATCTTAGGTTCCCAACCATGAGGGACATGGGAAGCTGTCTTATCCGGAGTCAGGCCACCTGGGTCCATCTAGCCCAGTATTGTGCACACTGACCGGCAGCAGCAGCAGCAGCAACGTCTCTGCAGGGTCTCAGGAAGGACTTTTTCCAGCCCCACCTGGAGATGCTGCCGGGGACCGAACCTTGTGCATGCAAAGCGGGGGCTCTTCTGCAGCCTTTCAACTGTTGGGGGCATGGGTTATGGGGCGGATTAGAAATATAATAACTAATCAAAGATACAATATTTGGGGAGGGGGGGCTGCCCTGATGTGCTTGGGAGAATCCGCTAAAGCTCTGACCTGGAGATCAGTGGAAGGGGGGGGGCACTGCGGTCCTGGAGCAACCCTTCCCCACCCCCAACCTGGCGCCCCCCACCCCAGATGGGTTGGGCTGCAACAGGTGTTGCATCCCAACCCATCTGGGGGGCGCCAGGTTGGGGAGGAGGAGGAGGAGGAGGAAGAAGCAGCCCCTTCGCCCTCCTTCCCTCCAAGGCAGACCCTAAAAGGAGGGAGGGGCGCTACCGTAGCGCTCCGAAGAGCCGCGCCTCTACCGTAATGCCCTTGCCGAGGCGGGTGGGGGCACCGGGCAGGGGCCGCTCCGCTCACCGTCCGCCGCAGCTCCATGGCTCCCCGCGGGGCTCCGTCGCCGATCCTCCGCCCTGGCAGCCAGCAGCTCCGGGCCGCCCGCTCGCCTGCCCCGCGCAAGAACAGGCCCCCTCGGGGGGAGGAGCCGGGGGCGGGGCCACGCCTCCGCGTCCCGTGGGGGCGGGGCCTCGACGTCACCGCACCCCGGGCGGGTCTACTCAGGAGCAAGACCCGGAGAGGGCAAAGCGGTGCGCGGCGGGGCGGGGGGCGCCGCCTGGGAGATGCATTGGCAGGAGGAGAATATATGCAAGATATACTCTAATTAGCTGAATGATGATGCATTGCACCTTTTTGATTGCAATTTGTATGTCTGGGTTATACATAAGGCCTTTAAAAGTTTTTTTAATCAGATATTAGATATATTTTTTAAGGTACAGAAACTTACCTTAAAATGCCTCTAATTGTAAATATTATGATACAAAGGACTTCTCTGTTTTTTAGATAGCAGCCCTGAGGAAGAGGTGCTTGAGCGGGTGGTTGCAGGACAACTCCAGGCGCTCTTGGATGAAACGGATTATCTAGATCCATTTCAATCGGGTTTCAGGCCTGGTTTTGGAACGGAAACTGCCTTGGTGGCCCTGTGGGATGACCTCTGTCGGGAGAGAGACAGGGGGAGTGCGACCCTGTTGGTTCTCCTGGACCTCTCAGCGGCCTTCGATACCATCGACCATGGTGTCCTTCTGGATAGGTTGTCTGAGCTGGGAGTGGGAGGTACTGTGTTGCAGTGGTTCCGCTCCTACTTGGATGGCCGATTCCAGAAGGTGGTGCTGGGGGATTATTGCTCTGTGCCGTGGCTCCTAAGCCATGGGGTTCCGCAGGGCTCTATCTTATCCCCTATGCTGTTTAACATATACATGAAGCCGCTGGGGGAGGTTATCCGGAGATGTGGACTGAGGTGTCATCAATATGCGGATGATACCCAGCTCTACCTTTCCTTTTCATCAAACCCAAGTGAGGCAGTGACTGTTCTGAACCAGTGCCTGGGCACGGTAATGGACTGGATGAGGGCTAACAAACTGAGACTCAATCCAGACAAGACGGAGGTACTGTTAGCGGGTGGTTCATCTGTCCGGCGAGGTGATGTTTGCCCTGTCCTGGACGGGGTTGCACTCTCCCTAAAGGATCAGGTCCGTAGTTTGGGGGTGCTCTTCGATCCAGAACTGTCACTTGAGGCACAGGTGAACTCAGTGGCAAAGAGCACCTTTTATCAGCTTAGGTTGATATACCAGCTGCGCCCTTATCTGGACAGAGATAGCCTAGCTACAGTTATCCATGCTCTGATAACCTCTCACTTGGATTACTGCAATGCGTTATACGTGGGGCTGCCTTTGAAAACGGTCTGGAAGCTTCAGCTGGTACAAAATAGGGCAGCAAGGTTATTAACAGGGACTGGCTGGCGAGATCACATCACGCCAGTCCTTTTCCAGCTTCATTGGCTGCCAGTCCAGGTCCGGGCCCGATTCAAAGTGCTGGTATTGACATTTAAAGCCCTAAACAGTTTCGGGCCAGGTTATTTGAAGGAACGCCTCCTCCCATATGTACCTACCCAGACCTTAAGATCATCTACAGGGGCCCTTCTCCGTGAGCCCCTGCCAAAGGAAGTGAGGCAGGTGGCTACTAGGAGGAAGGCTTTCTCCGCTGTGGCACCCCGGTTGTGGAACGAGCTCCCCAGAGAGGTCCGCCTGGCGCCTACACTGTACTGCTTTCGTCGCATGCTGAAGACCTTTTTATTCACTCTGTATTTTAACACTTAATTTTAACTTAAATTTAAATTTTACTGTTTTAACTCTGTATTTTAATCTTATATCAACTTTGCTGTGTGGTTTTATCCTGGTTGCGCTTTTTATACTGTATTTCGAAATTGTGTTTTAACCTGTTGGGTGTTTTACTGTGGTTTTAATTTTTGTGAACGGCCCAGAGAGCTTCGGCTATTGGGCGGTATAAAAATGTAATAGATAAATAAATAAGAGCGCAGTTTGCGTTCGAAACGCGTAGGTGGCTCCTTGGCACTGTAAATAAACTTTTGCAAATATTTGTTTTGGAAGATTGCTTGGTTCTACCCTGGCCTTTGGCTTTTTTTACTCTTCCTTTAAGAACGTACCAAGAGCCCTGAGGATGGATCAGGCCCAGGGTGCATCTACTCCAGCACTCTGGTCTCACAGTGGTCAAACAGCCATCGGCCAGGGACCCACAAGCAGGACATGGTGCCACAGCACCCTCCCGCCCATGTTCCCCAGCTACTGGTGCGCACAGGCTTACTGCCTCAGGACCCACCAGCAGGACATGGTGCAAGAGCACCCTCCCGCCCATGTTCCCCAGCTACTGGTGTGCACAGGCTTACTGCCTCGGGTCCCACAAGCAGGACATGGTGTCACAGCACCCTCCCGCCCATGTTCCCCAGCTACTGGTGCACACAGGCTTACTGCCTCAGGACCCACCAGCAGGACATGGTGTCACAGCACCCTCCCGCCCATGTTCCCCAGCAACTGGTGCACACAGGCTTACTGCCTCAGGTCCCACAAGCAGGACATGGTGCAACAGCACCCTCCCACCCATGTTCCCCAGCTACTGGTGCGCACAGGCTTACTGCCTTGGATACTGGAGGTAGTACACAACCTTCAGGGCTAGTAGCCATGGATCGCCTTCTCCTCCAGGAATTTATCCAACCCCTTTTTAAAGCCATCCAAATGGGTGGCCATCACTACATCTTGTGGTAGTGAGTTCCATTCTTCAAATACTTTGAGCACAACATCAATTCTGGCCCGCTTGCATTGGCTGTCTATACGTTTCCGAGCCCAATTCAAGGTGCTGGTTTTAACCTATAAAGCCCTACATGGCTTGGGACCACAATACCTGACGGAACGCCTCTCCCGACATGAACCTCCCCATACACTGCGCTCAACATCTAAGTTCCTCCTCCAAGTGCCTACTCCGAAAGAAGCTCGGAGGATGGCAACAAGGGAGAGGGCCTTTTCGGTGGTGGCCCCCCGACTGTGGAATGATCTCCCCAATGAGGCTCGCCTGGCGCCAACATTGTTATCTTTCAGGCGCCAGGTCAAGACTTTTCTCTTCTCCCAGGCATGTTAACAGCATTTAAAGACGTTAAGTTTGTTTTTAATGGACCCCAGAATTGTTTTTAAATGGATAGTTGTTTTTATACTGTTTTTATGTTTTTGATGGTTTTTAATTTTTGTATACTTTTTAATGTTTACCATTTTTAACTGTTGCAAACTGCTCAGAGAGCTTCAGCTGTGGGGTGGTATATAAATGTAATAAATAAATAAATAAATAAATAAATAAATAAATAAATAAATAAATAAAAAGGTTGTCACACAGAGGAGGGCCAGGATCTCTTCTCGATCCTCTCAGAGTGCAGGACACGGAATAACGGGCTCAAGTTAAAGGAAGCCAGATTCCGTCTGGACATCAGGAAAAACTTCCTGACTGTTAGAGCAGTACGACAATGGAATCAGTTACCTAGGGAGGTGGTGGGCTCTCCCACAGTAGAGGCCTTCAAGATGCAGCTGGAGAACCATCTGTCAAGTATGCTGTAGGGTGGATTCCTGCATTGAACAGGGGGTTGGACTCCATGGCCTTGTAGGCCCCTTCCAACTCTGCTGTTCTATGAATCCATAATTTAACTATGCACAGTGTGAAGAAGTCCTTCCTGTTATTTGTCCTGGATCTCCCACCAATCATCTTCATGTAAGGGCCCCATTGGGTTAGAATCATAGAATCATAGAATAGCAGAGTTGGAAGGGGTTCTAGTTAGAAGGAGTTAGAAGGTTCTAGTATTTTGAGAGAGGAAAATGTCTCCCTGTCCACATTCTCCATCCCATGCATAATCTTGTCTCCCCCTTAGCCTCCTTTTTTCCAAGCTAAACTATCCCAGGCTGTAGCTAGACCTAAGGTTTATCCCAGGATCATCCTGGGTTCATCCCTGCCTGAGCGCTGGATGCCCTGTGTGGCACTTAGATGAACAGGTTTGACTCCAGGACAATCCTGGGATAAACCTTCGGTCTAGCTACAGCCCCAGCTGACGTCACCTTCCCTCACAGGGGAGATGCTCCAGCTCCTTCACCATTTCAGTTGCCCTTTTCTGCACTTTCCCCAGCTCTACTAAATCCTTTTTTAGATGTGGTGAGTCACCAGAACTGTACACAGTATCCTAAGTGTGATACTGGCAGGTTTATTCTCAATGCCTTTTCTTATGCTGCCTAACATGGAGTTTGCCTTCTTGACAGCAGCCGCACACTGGGTGGACATTTTCATTGAGCTTTTCCACCACAATCCCAAGATCTCTTTCTTGTTCGGTCACCGCCAGCTCAGATCTCATCAGATTGTTGATTGGTATAATCTGGTTACTAAGCAAGGAGAATCCGGTGTGCTTGTTGAAGGGAGAAGAGCACCATTTGAACTATTAAACAACCGTGTTATCAACTGTCTGGACCATGTTGGACTGGAACAGTTTTGTCACTCTCCTTGAGCGCTGCCTGCCTACTTCTGCTGTTGCCCTGCGGCCATCTCCCATTCCACCGGCTGGGAAAACCTTCTCTGCGCTTCGTTTCACCAACTGCTTCGCTTGTTCATAGAATCATGGAATAGCAGAGTTGGAAGGGGCCTACAAGGCCATCGAGTCCAACCCTCTGCTCAATGCAGGAATCCACCCTAAAGCATCCCTGACAGGTGGTTGTCCAGCTGCCTCTTGAAGGCCTCTAGGGTGAGAGAGCCCACCACCTCCCTAGGCAACTGGTTCCATTGTCGTACTGCTCTAACAGTCAGGAAGTTTTTCCTGATGTCCAGCTGGAATCTGGCTTCCTTTCACTTGAGCCCGTTATTCCGTGTCCTGCACTCTGGGAGGATCGAGAAGAGATCCCGGCCCTCCTCTGTGTGACAACCTTTTAAGTATTTGAAGAGCGCTCTTGTGTCTCCCCTCCATCTTCTCTTGTCTGCTTATTTTGTTGTCTGCTTATTTTCACCTGCGCCTTGCTGCTGCGCCTTGCTATGTGGGTCTGCCTTTGAATACGTGGAGCTACCTTTGAAAACGGTCCGGAAGCTTTAGCTGGTACAAAACAGGGCAGCCCGTTGACTAACAGGGACTGGCTGGCGAGATCACATTATGCCAGTCCTTTTACAACTTCGTTGGCTGCCAGTCCAGGTCCGGGCCCGATTCAAAGTGCTGGTATTGACATTCAAAGCCCTAAACAGTTTGGGGCCAGGTTATTTGAAGGAATGCCTCCTCCCATATGTACCTGCCCGGACCTTAAGATCATCTACAGGGGTCCTTCTCCGTGAGCCCCTGCCGAAGGAAGTGAGGCAGGTGGCTACTAGGAGGAGGGCCTTCTCCGCTGTGGCACCCTGGTTGTGGAACGAGCTCCCCAGAGAGGTTCACTTGGTGCCTACAGTGTACTGCTTTCGTCACCAGCTGAAGATCTTTTTATTTTCTCAGTATTTTAACACCTACATTTAAATTTTGCTGTTTTAATTCGGTATTTTAATCCTATATCAATTTCTGCTGTGTGGTTTCATCCTGGTTGTGCTTTTTATATTGTATATTGTATTTGGGTTTTTAGATTGTTGGATGTTTTATTATGTTCTTCATGGTTTTAATTTTTGTGAACCGCCCAGAGAGCTTTGGCTGTTGGGTGGTATAAAAATGTAATAAATAAATAAAATAAATACCTCTTACCTGGTTGCTCACATATCTTTACAAGCTGGAAATATTCCTCCAACAATTGAGTCATTTATTGTTCCACCTGTTGCTGCAATCCTCCATCGGGGCCTTGTAGGGTCAGCCACAATGATTCTATGGCAGAGTTTGCCCTTTTGAAGACGTTTCTAGTCTGCTTGACGCTATATGCCCCCTTTGATGGACACCTCCTCCAGTACATCCTCCCATCCTTAAGAGTTTGTATCCAGGGATGACCATATTCCATTGGCTCTCTCCATTCCAGCGTGGAAAAGTGGTTATAAATGTTGAACTGGGACCCAGGAGATGGTAGCTAAGCCAAGCTATGTGTCGTTGAAGGACCTACACATTCTCCCCAGGCCTCAATTCCCCCTTCTGTTGTTTCCCCAGTGACTATTTTTATTCTGTATGCCCCTTGGGACAGGGACCTGCCAAACCTGTACTTTGTATAGAGCCACGTACTTAGCGCTACATAAATAAAGCACCATCAAGAGAATAGCAGTTGAGGGGTGCTGTAGAGCCACCCGCAGGTTTGAGGGGAGACGGCGCCCAGCTACCAGGCTCCTCACATCACAACCCTGTTCGCATCTCCTTGGAAGCAAGGCTTGCTGTACTTCTTCATAAAATTTTATTTATTTATTTATTTATTTGATACCCCACCCGTCAAAGTTTCCAAGAAAGCTAATGAAGCACGTGTTTAGCGTGAACTGCAGTGCCGCCCCTCCTCTGGAAAGTTTCTTCATGGGTCTTCTGTAAAGACACACACACACCACGCACACACAACCCTCCTGCAAGGAGGCCTGGCAAAGAGACGAGTTCAGAGACGAGTTCAGCATTCAGAAGGCTCCTGCTCAGCTTCTCCTCACAAAGAGCTGCAGGATCCCAGGGCACTTCACTTCCAGGGTTGTGGCGACCTGGGAAGCCTCCCTGAGTGTCCGTCTCTTGCCGACGGCAACCCTGCCTCGCATCAGGCTGTCCTCCTCACGGCGGCTGTCAACTTCTGACGGGCAGTAAGTACACGATGGAGGCGAAGGAGAGGCTGAAGAAGACGCCAAAGGCACGGGTGAAACCCAGCCAGTCCACTAGGCTGCCGGACAGGGTGCTGAACACCAGCTTGCCCAGCACTTCCAGGGTGGCCAGGAAGCTGTAGTGAGTGGCCTGCAGGGGGAGGGAGGCAATGTGAGCGGAACAGTGCTGGTATTGACATTTAAAGCCCTAAACGGTTTGGGGCCAGGTTATTTGAAGGAACGCCTCCTCCCATATGTACCTGCCCGGACCTTAAGATCATCCACAGGGGCCCTTCTCCATGAGCCCCTGCCAGAGGAAGAGAGGCAGGTGGCTACTAGGAGGAGGGCTTTCTCCACTGTGGCACCCCGGTTGTGGAATGAGAGGTCCCCCAGAGAGGTCCGCCTGGCGCCTACATAGTTTTCTTTCCATCGCCAGCTGAAGACCTTTTTATCCTCTCAGTATTTTAACACTTAATTTTAACTTAAATTTAAATTTTACCGTTCTAACTCTGTATTTTAATCTTATATCAATTTTTCTGCGTGGTTTTATCCTGGTTGTGCTTTCTCTACTGTATTTTGTATTTGTGCTTTTAACCTGTTGGTTGTTTTATTATGGTTTTAATTTTTGTGAACCGCCCAGAGAGCTTCGGCTATTGTAATAAAATAAAATAATAAATGTAATAAAATAAATAAATAAATAAACAGGAGCAGCACCCTGGACTGCCACCCCTGCTGCCCGCAACAAGCCGCTCCGCGAAAGGGCAGTCCCTCAGCAAGCCCCCAAACAAAGCTACACAGGTCTGGGGGAGCAGCGATAGGGAAGTGGTGGCCCTCTGGATGGTTTGGCCTACAACTCCCACCTGCCCTAGCTAGCGCAGCCAATGGTGAGGCATGATGGGAGCTGTAGGCCAAAACATCCGAAGGGATGGAGCGTACCTGCCCACCTTGGGCTTTGAAGGAAAGGCCGTACCTGTCCAGCCCTGGCCTGGAGGGATGGGGGCCGTACCTGCACACTCTCCTTGGCCTTTTGGGTACAGTACATCATCATGCTGAACGTCAGAGTGGTTATCAACCCCGCGATGAAGTGCTGGACACAGATGCTCAGCACAGCTGCGACTGCAGAGGGAGGGAGAGAGAGAGAGACAGAGAGAGAGAGATCAGCCAGCCTAGAAGCAACGACAGGAGAAAAGCCTCCGGTCAGCCGGCCGGCAGCAGCATGAGGGAGTCGTGGCTCAAGGCTTTGGGAAGCATAGGCCCACCTCAGCCGTGCCCAGCAGGAATCATAGAATCATAGAATAGCAGAGTTGGAAGGGGCCTACAAGGCCATCGAGTCCAACCCCCTGCTCCATGCAGGAATCCACCCTAAAGCATCCCTGACAGAGGGTTGTCCAGCTGCCTCTTGAAGGCCTCCAGTGTGGGAGAGCCCACAACCTCCCTAGGTCACGGATTCCACCGGGGGCCACGCACAAATTCCTGGGAGCTCCGTCTTTGTCGTCCAGCAAAAAGCCGGGTTCTGGCCCACCTGACTGCAAACGTGCTGTTAGGGTCTGCCAGACTCCTGGGGCGGGAGCAGCTGCTGAGCGTGGCACGGCTGTGGAGCCCCACGTTGTCCCTCCCCACTGTCAGGCGTTCAGGGCTGGGCAAAGCTGGTCATAGGCCCGGGCCAGATGGGAAATGTAGGCCCCGTTTCAAACTGCTCATTAAGTATTTTTAATCAGTTCTAAATACATACGAACTAGAACGATTTGTTTTTTTTTTAAAGGTAATGGTAATCCCAACGTTGCCTCTGGGGAATGCATTTTATGCAGTCTATTAGGAACTGAATCGCTTGATCCAGCCTTTTGTGGTTGCTCTCCACCCCATTCATGTGCTTTTGTCTTATCTCTGCTGGAGAAGGGGTGGGTGGGGTGAAGACACCTTGGCTTTTGGGCTGTCTCAAAATGGTCAGTACTGCTCACTCACAGGAGAGCTACTTCGTAATAAATCTTTACTAAAGGGTCCCACTTTGCCCCTACCAGGGGGACTCGGAGTATCATAGAATCATAGAATAGCAGAGTTGGAAGGGGCCCAGAAGGCCATCGAGTCCAACCCCCTGCTCAGTGCAGGAATCCACCCTAAAGCATCCCTGACAGAGGGCTGTCCAGCTGCCTCTTGAAAGCCTCTAGGGTGGGAGAGCCCACAACCTCCCTAGATCACTGATTCCATTGTCGTACTACTCTAACAGTCAGGACGTTTTTCCTGATGTCCAGCCAGAATCTGGCTTCCTGTAACTTGAGCCCGTTATTCCGCGTCCTGCACTCAAAAGGCCCCCTCAAAATCGTAGGTCCATGCCAACTGGCCCCCCTGCCTCCCCCTCTGCCCAGCCCTGCATGCGTTGTTCTCCTAACGCCCCCTGCTGCCCACAGCCACCATGGCCACTGGAGGAGGACACGGCTGCCCTAGCTTTAACTGAAACGCTGCCTTGAACCCTGTTCCCTCTGCCACACAACTATGGAAGGCACAGGAGTCCCCTCCGCCTTCGCAGTTGGTCCCTCTAGCGCCAGCCTTCCTCAACCTGGGGCGCTCCAGATGTGTTGGACTACAACTCCCAGAATGCCCCAGCCAATGGCTGGGGCATTCTGGGAGATGCAGTCCAACACATCTGGAGTGCCCCAGGTTGAGGAAGGCTGCTCCAGCGTGAGCCAAAGCCCCTCCCCGCTTCTGCAAACATTCACATTCAGGGCACAAGAGAACCCTGAGGGATCCTGCTAGGTGGCAGAAGGTGGGGCTCCTACGTCCAGGCCGTCTCCGTCACCCAAACCAGGCGGGGAAGTGGGCTGGGCTGCGTTCACCTTCGGAGGCAGGCTCTTTGTCCTTATAGGCGACCATCAGGAGTATCTGGAAGACGAGGCAGCAGGCGCGGAGGGCCAACAAGGCCTTCAGTGTGGGCAAGGGGGGGCTGGGGAGAACAAGACACACGGGAAGGTCAGTCAGGAAGGCCACAAGGTCTGCTCCAGCAGAACGAAGCCAGGCTGATCTGTCGCATCCGGGGGACCGGCATGGGCTGAGATTCCCGATTAGGAGGACTGGAAGCTAGGGTGACCATATTTTGGAAACCAAAAAGGAGGACAACATGGTCGCCATGTTAAAATTATTTTTAAAAAATAATTTTTAAAACTCAAACTTTTTAAAAAAATCCTAAAACTCAATGGATGGACAGATCTATTTCAAACTTGGCATAGCTAAAGTCCTTGTTAAGAGCAATCATGGTGCCAAGTTTCATCTCTTTATCTTTAAAAATAACATTTTTTAATTTTTTTAAAAATCCTCACATTTAAAAAAATTCCTAAAACTCAATGGATGAACAGATCTGTTTCAAATTTGGTATGGCTAAAGCTCTACCTAAAAGCTATCATGGTGTCAACTTTCATCTCTTTATCTTTAAAAATGACAATTTTAAAAACAATCATTTTAAAACATCAATTTTTAAAAATCCCTAAAAAACCAACGGATGAACGGATCTGTTTCAAATTTGGTATGACTAAAGCCCTTCCTAAGAACTACCATCGTGCCAAGTTTCATGTCTTTATCTTAAAAAATGACAGTTATAAGCATTTTTGTTAATTCCCATTAGAGCTGCTCTTGGGGAAAAATCCGGATTTCCCCTTCCCCTCCTGGATTTGTCATCGAAACCTCATTCAAATCTGGGCAAATCCAGTCATATGGTCACCCTACTGGAAGCGCCAAATGGCACTGAAACATAAAAACGTCTGGGGCAAAGTAGGGCAGCAGGCTCTGGGCAGGTGTGTTATAAAAAGGCACTTACAAATCCCTTGAGAATCAATTGCTTTTTTAAAATATTTCCAATGTTTCCAATCCTTGTGGAAGGGGAAATTCAGATTTCAAATCAGGTACCTCCAATATGCATCCCTCCCCTCCACACACCTGTGGGCCAAGGTCTGAAGGCAGCCTCATCATTCCGACTGACTGGGCCAAAATCTGACAGGGAGGAGCAGCCTAATGGAAGTTGAAAGCTGCACAGTGTGAAGAAGCAGAGAGGTGGAGAAGGGACGAGGACATGGAGCGCCCATTTAACGCCCGGTGGGCTAGAGCTACACCAGATGCTTTTGGTGGCCATTTACCTCTGCTTTGATATCAGATGCCCCCCCAGTGAGGAGCCTACAATGGAGAAGATCATGGCCACAATCCCGTTCCAGAAGCCAAGCTTCTGCGCAGAGAAGTCACGCTCCAGGAGGAAGAGGGGGAACATGGAAATAGACCCCTGCTCGCCTGCAAGGAGAATCAAGAGTCAGTTCCTGAAGTGGCACTTAGAATCATAGAATCATAGAATAGCAGAGTTGGAAGGGGCTTACAAGGCCATTGAGTCCAACCCCCTGCTCAACGCAGGAATCCACCCTAAAGCATCCCTGACAGATGGTTGTCCAGATGCCTCTTGAAGGCCTCTAGTGTGGGAGAGCCCACAACTTCACCAGGCAACGGATTCCATTGTCGTACAGCTCTAACAGTCAGGAAGTTTTTCCTGCTGTCCAGAGGGAATCTGGCTTCCTGTAACTTGAGCCCGTTATTCCGTGTCCTGCACTGTG
The DNA here is from genome assembly GCF_023053635.1 of Elgaria multicarinata webbii. Classification (NCBI taxonomy): domain Eukaryota; kingdom Metazoa; phylum Chordata; class Lepidosauria; order Squamata; family Anguidae; genus Elgaria; species Elgaria multicarinata. The sequence goes on along the minus strand of NC_086177.1, from coordinate 114,517,583 downwards.
GGATGACCGAGAAGAGATCCTGGCCCTCCTCTGTGTGACAACCTTTTAAGTGTTTGAAGAGTGCTCTCATGTCTCCCCTCAATCTTCTCTTCTCCAGGCTAAACATGCCCAGTTCTTTCCGTCTCTCTTCATAGGGCTTTGTTTCCAAACCCCTGGAAACAAAGGGGGGCTTGAGAAGCTGCAAAGGCTGTGGGTCAGCCACCTCCAAGGTCCTGCCCCCTAGATGCTTTGCACTACCCCTTCCAGAATTCCTGACTAATAATAATAGCAATACAAATATTTCTTACCTGCCTCTCCATTTTGATCGGGTATATTGGCTGTGCTGGCTGAGCCCAAAGAGACAGACACAGACACGCACACCCCCACCCCCACCCCCACCCCACCACATTGTTCTGAAAGTGGAAGGTGGTCAAGGCTTGCTGTTTGTGGCGTGTGCCCTCATCCTTCCTTTGCTTCAGCTGAACAGCTTTTGCAGCTTTTGGTATGAGCTGAAAAACCCTGCTGACCAGAGCTATCTCGGGCAAAAAGCCTCTTGCAATTTTCACAGAAACAAATGGGTTGTATCCAAGACTAACAAACATGTTGTTCTCATAATACTGCAGCTATTATAGTGGTCATGAGGACAATCTGCCATGTCAGTTAATTCCCCCCTGGGTCTCAGTTTTAACACGTTATTTTTGTTTCTTTAAAGGAGGAGAAAATCAGGAGCCGAAATCAAGAGCCTAAACTGGCCCAGGGCTAAGGAATATCCACTGTTCATCAATCGCTACGCGGCCATTCATTATTCCCCCAGCTAAAGCACATCAAAGGGATGCAGGAAACCTTTTATGTGGGGGTGCATTCCAAAAAACAGCATGTGACTCTCCAGAGTGGCACGGATGAGCCCCCAAACTAAGTGACACGGGGGTGTGTGTGTCCTTGCTTGCTACAGAGCCCAGACACCTGTTCCAAGAGCAGGTTCCACCGGGACAGACTGTGCCTGCCAATAATTTGGCTCACCCACGAATTCTGGGGTCACTGCCTTATGACTGACTCACCCAGCTTATAGATGAGGACGAAGCCAGCAGTCCACAGCGTATCGGGCACCTGGAGCAGCTCTTGGAGGATGTGCCAGGGGTTGAAGGTCCTGTCTCTGACACAGCGGTCCTGAGACAGGTAACTCCGTCTCAGCCTCAGGTCAGAATTCCAGGTGACGACAATAGCCAGGGTGTACATGGCAGCCAGGTACACAAAGAGGCTGCCCCAGCCCAGGCGATGGAGGAAGGTGAGCAGGCCCCCTCCTGCCAACACGGAGCCCAGTTTGTAGGCCACCACTTGGACGGTGTTGCCGTACCCCACCTCATCCTGCCCCAGAAGCCGGATGGCCACCCCGTCGGCCGCAATGTCCTGGATGGAGACAAAGACGTTCATGAGCAGAAGGATGGCAGCCACAGGGAGGAAGTTTGCCTCTGGGGTCATGAGGGAGCAGGCCAGGCAGGCTAGCACCAAGCCCCACATAGTCAGCATCAGCCAGGTCTTCTTGGTGAAATACTGGTCCACTAAAGGTGCCCACATCACCTTGAGGATCCAAGGCGTGTAAAGCACTTTAGCCAGGCTGATCTTGGTGAAGGAGAGGCCCAAGGTTCGGAAGTAGATTGGCAGCAGTCCAGACTGGAGCCCGTACGGGATTCCTTGGACAAAATACAGCATGCCCAGCACGACGTACTTGAACTTCATTGTTCAGCCGCCAGCCTGCAAGAAAGGCAAATGACGATGGGACAGGCTTTTGGATGGGTGTCATGTGGATTTGGGAGAAGAACGCTGGAGGAGGTGGACTAGGGTGACCATATGAAAAGGAGGACAGGGCTCCTGTATCTTTAACAGTTGTATTGAAAATTAAAAGTTGTATTGAAAATTGTATTGAATTTAACTGTATCTTTAACAGTTGTATTGAAAAGGGAATTTCTGCAGGTGTCATTTGTACATATTCCTAAAGCTTTTAAATCTTGATTTTGTTCTGACTCTATACTGTTAGCTTCACCCTACCCAGTGCCTGTTTACCCTACCCTGTGCCTGTTTGCTTTCTCTTCCCCTCCTTATTGTTTTATTATGATTTTATTAGAATGTAAGCCTATGCGGCAGGGTCTTGCTATTTACTATTTTACTCTGTACAGCACCATGTACATTGATGGTGCTATATAAATAAATAAATAAATAAATAATAATAATAATAATATGGGGAACCTGGTGAAATGCCCTCTTCATCACACCAGTTAAAGCTGCAGTAGCCCTGTCCTCTTTTGCATCTGGTCACTCTAGTATAGCTCCTGCAGCTTTAACTGCTGTGATGGAGGGAATTTCACCAAATTCTCATATACAAATAACACCTGCTGAAATTCCCTTTTCTATGCAACTGTTAAAGATACAGGAGCCCTGTCCTCCTTTTCATATGGTCACCCTAAGGTGGACCCTTGGCCTGGTCCAGCACGGCCCTTCTTAGGTTCTTATGACCTAGAAAAATGGGTTTGCCTGTTGGTAACTGGGAAAGGAGTTCAGAGGTTGGAGGTGTTATACGAGAATATCGGACGGAACAGGCAACAGAATCAGCTTCCTCTGTGCGGCACCATCGTTTGCCACGGAGCAGCTATTATAGAGAAAGGAGGATCTGGGGAGAGAATGTTCTGGTAACCCCCCCCCCCCCCATTCTAGAAAGGAGAGATGGGGAGTCTGGGATGCCATGATGTTATGTCATGGAATATGGTTCTCCTTGTGAGAGAGGAGTGGACTCGATGGCCTCTTCCAACTCTACTATTCTGTGATTCTATGCCTACCTAGGGTGACCCTATGAAAAGGAGGACAGGGCTCCTGTATCTTTAACAGTTGCACAGAAAAGGGAATTTCAGCAGGTGTCCTTTGTACGCATGCAGCACCTGGTGAAAGTCCCTCTTCATCACAGCAGTTAAAGCTGCAGGAGCTACACTGGAGTGACCAGATTTAAAAGAGGGCAGGGCGTCTGCAGCTTTAACTGTTGTGATGAAGAGGAAATTTCACCAGGTGCTGCATGCCTAACAAAGAGCACCTGCTGAAATTCCCTTTTCAATACAACTGTTAAAGATACAGGAGCCTTGTCTTTTCGTAGGGTAACCCTACCTATATTTCATTTTTACTTAAGAATATCCTGACTTTGCCCCATAGCTAACAACAACAAAATAACAAAGTATAATATATAATGAAATCACAAATACACTTTGTAATATCCTGGAGGCCTCCTCCGGTATCTTCTCTTTTTGAATCAAAGTGCAAGTGATCCTCCCACTCTCCTATCATTGGTGGACATCCTGAACAAAATGGGGAGATGTGGGGGGACAGGAGAAGAAAAGCAAAATGATGGAAAAGTTGCACCCAGGGATACAGCATTGTCATTACCGTTATCCGCACAGAGATAGCCTAGCTACAGTGATCCATGCTCTGATAATCTCTCGTTTGGATTACTGCAATGCGTTATACGTGGGGCTGCCTTTGAAAATGGTCCGGAAGCTTCAGCTGGTACAAAACAGGGCAGCCCGTTTACTAACAGGGACTGGCCGATGAGACCACATCACGCCAGTCCTTTTCCAGCTTCATTGGCTGCCAGTCCAGGTCCGGGCCTGATTCAAAGTGCTGGTATTGACATTTAAAGCCCTAAACGGTTTGGGGCCAGGTTACTTGAAGGAACGCCTCCTCCCATATGTGCCTGCCTGGACCTTAAGATCATCTACAGGGGCCCTTCTCTGTGAGCCTCTGCCAAAGGAAGTGAGGCAGGTGGCTACCAGGAGGAGGTCTTTCTCTGCTGTGGCACCCTGGTTGTGGAATGAGCTCTACAGAGAGCTCCGCCTGGTACCTACACTGTACTCCTTTCGTCGCCAGCTGAAGACCTTTTTATTCTCTCAGTATTTTAACACTTAATTTTAACTTAAATTTAAGTTTTACTGTTCTAACTCTGTATTTTAATCTTATATCAATTTTGCTGCGTGGTTTTTATCCTGGTTGTGCTTTTGATACTGTATTTTGTATTTGTGCTTTTAACCTGTTGGTTGTTTTATTATGGCTTTAATTATTGTGAACCGCCCAGAGAGCTTTGGCTATTGGGCAGTATAAAAATGTAATAAATAAATAAAGAAAGAAATACAGTTATCACAGGCTTGGGGATCGTTTTATTTTACCATGGTCTGTACACATAGAGGACATCAAAGGCCTATTCGCTCTTATTTTACAATGCAGTTAATAAAAGAGAACCAGTCTTTTACAAAAAATATCAGTATTTTTCTACCCTCTTTAACGCCAAAGGGATGTATTACCGTAATTTGCATTTATTAGCGTAATTAAACCGCCCACTTTCCTACTAGAATTTTGCATGTTCCCCATTTAATGGGAGAGGATTATAGGTGCAGTAACCAAATTATGCTCCTTACGGAAACGAGTCCTATTGAGTTCAATGGGGCCTACTGCCCGGTCAGATGGGATGCTTCCTGACGAAGCAGTCCTAACTATCAGAAGGCATTGTACAGCTATTCCATCTTTTCTTATCAGATCATTTGCGGTAAGTGAAAAGACAGAAGAAAAGGTTGGAGAACACAGGAGGGTTATGAGTTGAAGACAGTGACATGTTTGGACCACCACTAAACACCCTGTGAGTGGGGTGTGATAAAAGCCTCGTCTGGAAGCACTCCTGGCACAGGAGTGCAGCCTTAAGGCGCAACCCCTATGCATGTTTAGACAGGGTGGGGGGAAGCCCTATGGCTCCTAGCTTTCCCCAGCCATGGTGACTGGTGGCCACTGGAGCTGTAGGGCTTTTCTGTCTGAATGTGCATGGGAGTGCACACTTGGAGCATTTCAATGGTGTCTGAATGGGCTTTATAACATGACAGAGGTGTACAAAACGATGCATGGTGTGGAGGAAGTGGACGGGGAGAGATTTTTTTCTTTCTCTCTCTCATCCTCCAAAGCCGGAAGATTCACTTCTGCAAGACGTAGTCATGTCCGCCACTTTGAACGGCTTCAAAAGGAGGCTGGACAAATTCATGGAGAATAAAGTGATTTTTTCATCTCATGTATTACGTTTCTATACCACCCATTTCTATACCAGCTCTCTGGGCAGTTTACAAAGATTTTCAATGTCCTGCTTTGGTCTGATCCAACTCCAGGGCTTTTCTCCAGCAGCTTCACCCAACCAGGCGCCCTCCAGATGTGCAGGGCTACAAGTCCCATCACTCCAAGGCGAATCATAGAATCGTAGAGTTGGAAGGGGCCTCTAAAGCCATCGAGTCCAACCCCCTGCTCAATGCAGGAATCCACCCTAAAGCATCCCTGACAGATGGCTGTCCAGCTGCCTCTTGAAGGCCTCTAGTGTGGGAGAGCCCACCACCTCCCTAGGTCATTGGTTCTATTGTACTGCTCTAGCAGTCAGGAAGTTTTTTCTGATGTCCAGCCGGAATCTGGCTTCCTTTAACTTGAGCCCGTTATTCTGTTTCCTGCACTCTGGGAGGATCAAGAAGAGATCCTGGCCCTCCTCTGTGTGACAACCTTTTAAGTATTTGAAGAGCGCTATTCTGTATTTGGGGGAATATCAAGTTCAGTTATTATTATTATTTATTTATATAGCACCATCAATGTACATGGTGCTGTACAGAGTAAAACAATAAAATCTTCCCTTGCTCGGCTTCGTCCATTTTCTTCTGCTGCCCCTTACGCCTGGAACGCTCTTCCAGAACATTTGAGAACTACAAGTTCAATCGCAGCTTTTAAAGCTCAACTAAAAACTTTTCTTTTTCCTAAAGCTTTTAAAACTTGATGTTGTGCAGACTTTATACTGTTAGTTTTACCCTACCCTGTGCCTGCTTACCCTACCCTGTGCCTGTTTGCATTCTCTTCCCCTCCTTATTGTTTTACTATGATTTTATTAGATTGTAAGCCTATGTGGCAGAGTCTTGCTATTTACTGTTTTACTCTGTACAGCATCATGTACATTGATGGTGCTATATAAATAAATATATAAATTAATAATAATAATAATAATAATAATAATAAAATAGCAAAACCCTGCCGCATAGGCTCACATTCTAATAGAATCATAATAAAACAATAAGGGAAGAGAATGCACCAAACAGGCACAGGGGAGAGTAAAACTAACATTATAAAAGTAAGATCAAAATCAAGTTTTAAAAGCTTTAGAAAAAAAGAATAGTTTTTAGCTGAGCTTTAAAAACTGTGATTGAACTTGTAGTTTGCAAAGAGCGTTCCAGGCGTAAGGGGCAGCAGAAGAAAATGGACGAAGCTGAGCATGGGAAGCAGAGACCCTTGGGCAGGTGAGAAACATGGCATCAGAGGAGCGAAGAGCACGAGCGGGGCAATAGTGTGAGATGAGAGAGGAGAGATAGGAAGGAGCTAGACAGTGAAAAGCTTTGAAAGTCAACAGGAGAAGTTTATATTGGATTCTGAAGTGAATTGGAAGCCAATGAAGAGATTTCAGAAGTGGAGTAACATGGTCAGAGCGGCGAGCCAAGAAGATGATCTTAGCGGCAGAGCGGTGAACAGAAACCAAAGAACTGATGTGAGAAGAAGGAAGGCCAGAGAGAAGAAGGTTGCAGTAGTCCAACCGAGAAATAACCAAGGCATGTGACCACAAAGAGAAATTAGGGCAGTCTGTATATTAACAGAGCACGGCCATTGGGATGATGGGTTCTATCAGGGTGATGAAATACTAGAATCATATAATAGTAGAGCTGGAAGGGGCCTCTAAGGCCATCGAGTCCAACCCCCTGCTCAGTGCAGGAATCCACCTTCAAGCATCCCTGACAGGTGGCTGCCTCTTGAAGGCCTCTAGAGGCGGCCTAACAGCCATCCTTCAGGGATGCTCTCAGGTGGATTCCTGCATTGAGCAGGGGTTGGACTCGATGGCCTTAGAGGCCCTTCCAGCTCAACCATTCTAGGATGCTATGACTGAGAGGCGGGGCAGCCCCACACATTTCTTAACTGGAGAGGCTTCCAGGGAGACTCTCAAGATGGGCTGTCATGGCAACCCACCCCCGCTGTCATGGTAACCCCGACTCACGCGGCCCTTCCCCGCCTCGGCCGCCAGAGGTCGCTGCCGAGGCGCCCGCGGATGGGCCGGGCGCCGCGTCTCCCTCGCAGGAAGCGGAAAGAGAACGGCCACCGCCACTTCCCCAGAGATAGAAAAATCTAGAGTCGCACACGCACGCCAACACATCCGGTTAAAAGAGAAGGCGGCACTGCCCAGCCTTTCCTCGCGCCGCGCTTTCGCCTGCCGCCTGGATCTGAGAAGGAAGCAAACGGGGCTGCTTCTTTGCACTCAAAAGGCTGTGAATCGGAAGTCGTCATTGGCACCGGCCTCGTATGGATTTGTGGCGGCGCTCTATACCGGCCCCCTCTATGGTTTGCATAAGCAATTGGGAAGGGGGAGAGAGAGAGAGAAGTTCGACTGAGTACCGGAAGTGCAACGCGCTGCCTCGTAACTGTTCCCCCTTTACTTGCGGGGCGTGGAGGGCGGGGTGCGGAAGGCCAACAGCCCCCCAAATCCCGTTTCCACTTGAAGCCGTCATAGGGGTAGCCGCTCTTCCCCTCCCACTCTCTGCCCTACCTTTGGGTCGGCGCCTCCGCCGCCCCTTCAAACGGGAGCCGGAAGAGTCCTCATAGCGGTCCGCTGCCGCTTGCTCGGGGCGGCCGTTCTAGGCGGCTGGAGCTGCTCTGTGGCAACTTGGAGGACCAAGCCCTGCAGCGGGCGGCGCCCCTGGCTCAGAGCATCCTTATCCCCATAATACATGGGCTGGAAGGCACCGCGCATCTCTGCACGGTTCTGCTACCACAGACTAACCACCGAGCTGCCTCACTGCCCGTGGTAAAGGGACATCGGGGGCGCCTGAAAAGGCCCCCATAGGGTAGAGCATCTTTCAGATGGTACAAATCCCATCATCATACCCCCGCAAGCAGCGGCAGATGGGAATTGTATTCCAACCCACCTGAAATTTGCAGATGACACAAAATTGGGTGGGATAGCTAATACCCTGGAAGACAGAAAAAAACTTCAAAGGGATCTTGATAGGCTGGAGTGCTGGGCTGAAAACAACAGGATGAAATTGAATAGGGATAAATGTCAAGTTCTACATTTAGGAAATAGAAACCAAAGGCACAGTTACAAGATGGGGGATACTTGGCTCAGCAATACTACAAACAAGAAGGATCTTGGAATTGTTGTAGATCGCAAGCTGAATATGAGCCAACAGTGCGATATGGCTGCAAGAAAGGCAAATGCTATTTTGGGCTGCATTAATAGAAGTAGAGCTTCCAAATCACGTGAGGTCCTGGTTCCTCTCTATTCGGCCCTGGTTAGGCCTCATCTAGAGTATTGCGTCCAGTTCCGGGCTCCACACTTCAAGAAGGATGCAGACAAGCTGGAGCATGTTCAGAGGAGGGCAACCACGATGATCAGGGGCCTGGAAACAAAGCCCTATGAAGAGAGACTGAAAGAACTGGGCATGTTTAGCCTGGAGAAGAGAAGATTGATGGGAGACATGATAGCACTCTTCAAATACTTAAAAGTTTGTCACACAGAGGAGGGCGAAGATCTCTTCTCGATCCTCCCAGAGTGCAGGACACGGAATAACGGGCTCAAGTTAAAGGAAGCCAGATTCCGGCTGAACATCAGGAAAAACTTCCTGACTGTTAGAGCAGTACGACAATGGAATCAGTTACCTAGGGAGGTGGTGGGCTCTTCCACACTAGAGGCCTTCAAGAGGCAGCTGGACAACCCTATGTCAGGGATGCTTTAGGGTGGATTCCTGCATTGAGCAGGGGGTTGGACTCGATGGCCTTGTAGGCCCCTTCCAACTCTGCTATTCTATGATTCTATATCTCATGAAAACCTTTCGCCCAGAGAGCTCCAGCTATTGGGCGGTATAGAAATGTAATTAATAAAATAATAAAAATAAATTTATATTTTTAAAAATATATGATTTGCAAGATAACATACATTTCCAAGACTTTTCACATTGAAGCAATTTTGTCGAGCTGCGATTGAAATGGTGTTCTATCAATAAACGACTCATGGAATTTCTCCAATGCGTCACTTCAGGTGCAGCCGTGTCACTGGAAGTGACGTGGAATCAGCTGTTTTGACCCAATTATGCATACTGCGCATGCGCAGTACCTGTATGATCCCTCGACCGTGGTGTGCACACATGGACACGACGGAAAGGGAATATACCAGTGTACCATATTAATCAGCACCTTTGTTGTGTAAAAATGCATGCAAGTTGGTATTGCTTATTTCACAGAGACTCAGAGGTTTCTCGTTATGAACTCTCAGAACCTTTGTCTATTATCTTTGCAAAATCATGGAAGACGGGTGAGGTGCCGGACGACTGGAGGAGGGCTAACGTCCCTATCTTCAAAAAGGGCAAAAAGGAGGCACCTGGGAACTACAGACCAGTCAGTCTGACATCCATCCCTGGGATGGAAGTCAATCTGTAAACACCTTGAAATCAATGCGGTGATTACTAGAAGCCAACATGGATTTGTCAGGAACAAATCCTGCCAGACTAATTTGATCTCATTTTTTGATAGGGTAACCTCCCTTGTGGACTGTGGGAATGCTGTGGATGTCATATATCTTGACTTCAGCAAAGCTTTTGACAAAGTACCACATGACATTTTGATTAACAAACTAGCTAAAAGTGGGCTAGATGGAACAACTATTAGGTGGATTCACAGTTGGCTACAGAATCGGACTCAAAGAGTACTTATCAATGGAACCTTCTCAAACTGGGGAGAGGCAACGAGTGGGGTGCCGCAGGGCTCAGTCCTGGGCCCAGTGCTCTTCAACATTTTTATTAATGATTTGGACGAGGAGGTGCAGGGAACGCTGATCAAATTTGCAGATGACACAAAATTGGGTGGGATAGCTAATACCCTGGAAGACAGAAACAAACTTCAAAGTGATCTTGATAGGCTAGAGTGCTGGGCTGAAAACAACAGAATGAAATCTAATAGGGATAAATGCCAAGTTCTACATTTAGGGAATAGAAACCAAATGCACAGTTACAAGATGGGGGATACTTAGCTCAGCAATACTACAAACGAGAAAGATCTTGGAATTGTTGTAGATCGCAAGGTGAATATGAGCCAACAGTGCTTTAGGATGGATTCCTGCATTGAGCAGGGGGTTGGACTCGATGGCCTTGTAGGCCCCTTCCAACTCTGCTATTCTATGATTCTATGTTCGTGTGACACATCTACACATTGCAGCTGACACACTAACGTGTCCTGACACAGTTTGGAAAGCTCTGCCCTAGACACAGGGAGGGCTTCTTTCTTTCCAGGGCCTACTCTGGCTGCGCTCCGGTTTATTCCCAGAAGTCAAAACTCACCGCCTCCCATAGGAATCGTTCAGGATTGCTCCCATAGGAATCGCTCAACATGCTCAGGATTGCAGCCCCTTCTCATCTGAGTACGTTTCGCTGATGCAGCTATGCCAGTTTAGAAGGCACATGTGCAAAGGGCAGCCCCCCCCACAAATATGCTTGCAAATAACCTCCCCAAGTTGTCATTTGAAGCCAAATCATTGCAGGGACACCACTCTGTATAAAAGTCCATCCAAACACCATGGAGACATTGCAGGGCTGTGGGTAAGCCACAAATGAGGCAGGGATTTTTCTCACAACAAAACCAAGGAGTGGAGTGGACAAGAGACGCTGTTTCTGGCCTTATTTCAGGGTAGGGGAGATAACAAACCAACAGGTATTTTTTCCTTAACCCACCCTAAAAAACCCTATTCTAAATTCACTTGCTATTGAATTACTCTCTTATAAGTCAGAAATTTGTGCCTAATGTTTAATGCTAACTACTTTGCTGGCATTTATTTATTTATTACATTTCTATACCGCCCAATAGCCTTAGCAGAAAGGATCCTGTTGACAGATACTTTGGAGTAAGGGAGAATACTCTTCTTCAGCCTTCAATGCACCAGGTTCTTGGACTTGCAGACTTGCAAAGGTGACTTGGGGGAGTCAGGAACAAGCCTATTTCCACAGAGTTAAATGTCTGTATAACATTTTGCATAAGAAGGTATGCAATTGGAGTTGCATGTTTGTGTGCCTGACATAAAGAGTTCCAGAAAAGTCTCAGAAGCTTGTATAAGGATTATGATTTATATATGGATTGAATTCGGGATTATGTGTCCTGGCACGTACGTGTGTGTGTGTGTGTAAAGGGGGGGAAGAAAATAACCCTCAACAGCCTAGCAAAACCTTAGGAAATTACAGCAAGGTGAAGTATATAAAACCCCTACTCCCCATACCAACTCTGCTCACATGGGGGGTGCAATCTTGCACAGTTCTCCACACATTCATTTTCTGCTCAAATGGCTGTAAAAAGTGGATATCTTTTTAGAAAACTATATATATTTATTAACAGAAGTATACAGAAAAGATAGGAGGGATCAAGTGACATATCAGTGCTAGATGCAGATTGATGGTTATTTCAGGATTTTTTTTTATAATACAGTACAAGCATTCGTCAGCTTATTTAGAGATATAGACTTAAAAGCCCCTCCATATGCTGTCCAAAGTAGATGCAAGATTCCACTTTGGAGCTGAGCAACAGGCAAACATTTAAAAGTTTCTAACAGCAATATACAAATCATTGCTCATAATTCTCTTATAAAAGAGGATCTGCCTGTTAGAAAACAAATAAATAAATCCATAAGAAAAAGAGTTTTAAAAAACAGGGAGGTTCCTAGCACCCTTCCTCAAGTCAATCAGGACAGATTTTAAAAATACCGAACATTAAAAAAAAAAAAAAAGCTTTATATACAATGAATGGAAAAGCCTAGAGCTAAAAACAAACTATTAGGCTTCAGCCCTGGCTTATTCCAGGGCAATAGGGAACTTTATTCAACTGACGATACGGAGTCGATGAGCCTTGGAGAAAAGTTCCAAGAAATCTCAGGGGGAGCCGCAGCGTCTTTATGGCCTGCAAAAGCCTCTTCCAGCGACTGATGGCTGGCATGTGGTCCATTCCATCCTGCAGTTAGAGCAACCTGTGCTGGGGTGTCAGGGAACCTGTCGTGTTGCTGTAGGAGTCCATCTCGAGACTGCTGGGTAGGCTCAGTTCAGTTCCAGCGGATAATCTCCTCCGTGGCCAAGCGCATGACCTTGTTGAAGTCAAAGTGGATGTACTTCCTCCAGAAACGCCGATCTCTGCCATAAACCTGGGCAGGGTAGCGTGGACTCCCTATCCAGAAAGAGGAAACCCAAATTCCCAATGAAAACAAAGAACCCAAAATATCACCAGTGAGGTTTCCTAACTGTCTTCCAACAGCAAAGACTGGCACTTTGCTTTAAGTCGCCCCTAAGGGCTCATGTTTTTCTGTTTCAGTCAGGATGACGCCTGTAAGCACTATCCAAAAGGGCACCACAGGCACATCAGAACATAAGGAGCTGTTGTACACGGAGTCAGACCCTTGGTCCATCTAGCCTAGTATGGTCAACTCTGACCGGCAGCAACGGCTCTCCAGGGTTCTCAGACAGGTGTTTTTCCAGCCTTCCCTGAATATGCCGGGGATTGAATCTGAGTCCTTCTGCATGCAGAGCAATGCAGAGTACTGAGCTATGGCCCTCAGCTCCCCAATGGCCTGGCTCAGACAACGCGCTAAACCATGCTGCTTAACCACAAAATGGTTAAAGGAATGCACGAAGGTCAATACATTCCGTTAACCATTTAGTGGTTAAGCAGCATGGTTTAACGTGTTGTCTGAGCCAGGCCAAAAACTAGGAATTGCTGCAAGTCTAATATTGGTCTGGATCATAAGAACATAAGAGCCCTGCTGGATCAGACCGAAGGTCCATCTAGAATCATAGAATAGCAGAGTTGGAAGGGGCCTACAAGGCCATCAAGTCCAACCCCCTGCTCAATGCAGGAATCCACCCTAAAGCATCCCTGACAGGTGGTTGTCCAGCTGCCTCTTGAAGGCCTCTAGCGTGGGAGAGCCCACAACCTCCCTAGGTAACTGATTCCATTGTCGTACTGCTCCAACAGTCAGGAAGTTTTTCCTGATGTCCAGCTGGAATCTGGCTTCCTTTAACTTGAGCCCATTATTCCGTGTCCTGCACTCTGGGAGGATCGAGAAGAGATCCTGCCCCTCTGTGTGACAACCTTTTAAGTGTTTGAAGAGTGCTAGCATGTCTCCCCTCAATCTTCTCTTCTCCAGGCTAAACATCCCCAGTTCTTTCAGTCTCTCTTCATAGGGCTTTGTTTCCAGACCCCTGATCATCCTGGTTGCCCTCCTCTGACCACGCTATTCTAGTCATAGAATAGTAGAGTTGGAAGGGGCCTATAAGGCCATCGAGTCCAACCCCCACTCTGTTCACACAGCGACCCACCAGCTGTCGGAAAAAGAACTCACAAGCAGGACATAAGTGCAACCGCACCCTCCCAGATCACTGGGAGTCTTGCCCCGACCCCCTAACCATAAAATGCAGTCTTTGTTCAGCTGCTTTTCTTTCTCACATCCAATGAGATAGCAGCACGGAGCTGGCTGAGCTTAGCCTGGTCCTGATAACAGGAGCGGCTCAATGCTGGGGCATCACGTTACCATGATGGTACAACCAGCCAGCTTCTCTCCAAGCCCTCAGGTACATTTTTGTGAACCGCCCAGAGAGCTTCGGCTATTGGGCGGTATAAAAATGTAATAAATAAATAAATACTCATTCTTCCACAACTCCTCTTCTTACCATCGTACCCCTTCAGTCTCCTCAAGCTACCCTGTAGTACCTAGGGAGAGCAGAGCTGTAACATCCTGGTTTCATAAATACAAACAGCTCCATGATGACAGGTTTATGGCCAGTCAACCCTTCTTCAGCCAGTCCCTTCCAAAAACCCACCCTACAGCTCTCATCTACTAGCACACCGTTTCGTGGGTTTTGCCCCCTGAACTGAATGTCTCGTTTCAAGTGTCCCTCACTTAGGGCTTGTACATTGAAGCACATTTCTGCAGCCAGAAAAGTGACTTTCCTGTTAGCACCATGCCTGATCCTGTAGAACAGCCTTCCTCAACCTGGGGCGCTCCAGATGTGTTGGACTGCATCTCCCAGAATGCCCCAGCGGGGCATTCTGGGAGTTGTAGTCCAACACATCTGGAGCGCCCCAGGTTGAGGAAGGCTGCTGTAGAAGGAATAAGTTCTCCTTGCAAGCATCATTGTTGGGGATAGAATTGCTGCAGTACAACAACAAAAACCCAGTTTGCAAGTAACACAGAGGCAACAACTGTGCAGGGAAGAAAAACACCTTTATCCCTGATGTCGTTTTTTCTACACAGCTACTGTCTTGGTGTGAGTGTGTGTTTTGGTGTTTTTTTTAAATAAACTGGCAGATATTGCCACTTTGAAAAGGCTGTTTGCTCCTTTTAAGAAAGAGAAGATAGTGCTCGAACTGGAGATATCTTTATCCTCCATACACAAAAGTGTTACAAGCACTTTGAAGTTTTTCAAGACAAAGGAAGAAAGGAATACAGGCCATTAGAACAGGGGGGAGCTACTCTAAGGGGTCCCAGGACCGTTTTTGCCCGTTGGACTTCCCCTCTTGTGGGCCACACCCCACAGGGTGCTCAGAGTCTGCAGGGCAGTGTGGGGGGGGGGATTCAGTGGCAAACCACAACAGACCAAGAAAAAGGTCACATTTGGCTTGGGGGGAATCTACACAGCGTACTGAGGGCGCTTGCATGCGCCCCCAAAGCGATCGTGTAGATTCTGCCCATTAGAGACGGAGGAAGAGGCGGAGGAGGCGGCGGCTGGAGAATCCAGCTGCGTCCTTGCCGCCGCCGCCCACCTATCTCCCCGCCGGCCTCCCGCCGGCCTCCTGCCGCCGGCGAAAGAGCCAGCCGGGTCGGAGAGCTTCTTCCGCTGAGCTCTCCGACCCGGCCGGCGGGGAGGTAGGTGGGCGGTGGCGGCAAGGTGGCCGGATTCCCCAGCCTCCTCCTCCTCCGTCTCTAATGGGCAGAATCTACATGATCGCTTTGGGGGCGCACTGGGGGTGCACGCAAGCACCCTCAGTACGCTGTGTAGATTCCCTCTTGTTCTCAAGCTAAGCTTGTCCTTTTAATCATTCCGTGCTGCTAAAATGTTCCATGGCTATTGTTTGCCCATTATTTTTGCCGCCAAACGTGACAGAGCCACATCTTGTCCACGCCAGCATTAGAGGGTCCAAGCTGAGCCACCTACTAGCCCATCAATGCTGACAGAGTTAAGGGTTACTCGTTTTGCCGTTGGCCCTACAGCAGTGTCATGTCCAAACACCATCGTCTTCCCCGGTCTAAGAGATCCGGCTACGATTGAGCAAGTGTTACTCCTGAGCGTCTTGTGGATTTCAGTACAACGCCAGCGCGGTTGCCCTGTTCTGCGCGCTGTTGCTCAGCGCTGTCAAAATTAGCCTCTGCCACAGAAGCGCCAGAAACTTGCGCCCTCACCGATGCCGTGGAATATCCTGGCCACAGCTCTTCCGGAGAACTTCTCGTCTTGACGGATGGACAGGAAGTTGCGGATGTCGGCTCGGATTTGCTCTTCCCAATCCCGAAGCTGCAATTAGGAAGAAAGCGAGATGTCTGGGGTCCGTGGCGCAGGCCCAATGCGGAGGCAGAGAGAGTACTGCAAGCACGGGCCAGCTCTTCCCCCTGAACGCAAAATTGGCATCGAAACTCTCTTGATAAAATGTACACAACTGGCAATGATTTCAAACTCCAACTACGATCCTTTGGGGTTCACTTGCCTCTCAGTATCAATGCCTCTGCTCTGCCTTTGCCCAGCCTTGTTTATTCTGGCTGGAGCTGGCTCTCCAAGGTGAAAGGAAGGGGTCCCACCCCCACCCCCCTGCCCTAGCTCTGGCTTGAAGGAGAAACTGCAGCAGGGGATGGGGCTCTAGAATCATAGAATAGCGGAAGGGGCCTACGAGGCCATCGAGTCCAACCCTCTGCTCAATGCAGGAATCCACCCTAAAGCATCCCTGACAGGTGGTTGTCCAGCTGCCTCTTGAAGGCCTTTAGTGTGGGAGAGCCCACCACCTCCCTAGGTCATTGGTTCCATTGTCGTACTGCTCTAACAGTCCGAAAGTTTTTCCTGATGTCCAGCTGGAATCCGACTTCCTGTAACTTGAGCCCGTTATTCCGTGTCCTGCACTCTGGGAGGATCGAGAAGAGATCCTGGCCCTCTAGCTCCCTTCCTCACGTAAAAAAGGGTCCCTTTCTATTTGGGGGAGGGCAAAGGCTTATTGCCTCCCACCCAGATGATTAATTGGAGCTTATTTAGCTCTCCAGAGTCTCAGGCTAAAAAGGGACTTTCCCATCCCTGGGCTACCTGACCCTTTTAGCCAATGCTACCTGGGACCGTCTCCATGCAAAACATACATTCATTTTATTTAAGCTCTATTTATATTCTGCGCTTCATGAAAATCCCAGGTTGGGTAACCAGCAAATATGCCTCTAATAAAGCCAACAGGTAAAAAACACAAAATAGAAATAATCAGCAGTAGATCCAGCCCGATTTATTGCAGCAGCAACTAACTTCTCGGAAATGCCTAGGTACCCAAGGAGTCTTCGTGTGGTACTAAGCCGGTGCCAAAGCTGAGGTGCCGTGTGGAGAACCTGCACTCTTGCCAAAGTGCTCTACCACTAAGCTATGCCACCTCCCTTGAAAAGTAAGGGTAAGAAGCAGGATTAGAACTGAAACCTCCTCTTGGGAGACATTTGGCCAGAAGCGAATGGATGATTAATGAAGTCATGGAGCAGAATCATAGAACAGCAGAGTTGGAAGGGGCCTACAAGGCCATCAAGTCCAACCCCCTGCTCAGTGCAGGAATCCACCCTAAAGCATCCCTGACAGAGGGTTGTCCAGCTGCCTCTTGAAGGCCTCTAGTGTGGGAGAGCCCACAACCTCCCTAGGTAACTGATTCCATTGTCGTACTGCTCTAACAGTCAGGAAGTTTTTCCTGATGTCCAGCTGGAATCTGGCTTCCTTTAACTTGAGCCCGTTCTTCCGTGTCCTGCACTCTGGGAGGATCGAGAAGAGATCCTGGCCCTCCTCTGTGTGACAACCTTTTAAGTCTTTGAAGAGTGCTCTCATGTCTCCCCTCAATCTTCTCTTCTCCAGGCTCAACACGCCCAGTTCTTTCAGTCTCTCTTCAGAGGGCTCTGTTTCCAGACCCCTGATCATCCTGGAATGCGCCTATGAAGACCTGTGCTTACTTCTTGGCCAGTGTGCAATAGACAGGGGTGGATTTCCACAAAGAGCGACTGACAAAGAGGCGTGGAAAAGTACACCTGGGCAAAAACATGGCTTGGAGCCATGAGAGAAGTAATCCGTGGTCTTTCTCACTTTAATGTCCTGGAGGTCCTCAGCACCGGGCTCTTCATCCAGAACGGTCTCCTTCTCAAAATAGTCCATCAGCAGCGACTTCAGCTGGGCACTCTTCTGCTCATCCACATGATCGCAGCACAAGGCACAGGTTGGGAAAGCCGCACTGCTCAAAAATGCAAGACACAAGGGAGAGATGAACACTGCAACAGCCCAAAGGAAAGCTTAGGGATAAACAGAACACGAGCCAGGAGAGGACAATACCTTGCAAAACGCGGGTGCTGTTTTTAAAGAACCTTCGTTACCATAGCCTGGGTGATGCATTGCCCTGGCATTGGCCTTTCCCCCTTCCTTTCTGTATGAAATTTTACAGCATTTATATACCACTTATTATCAATGCATTCACCGGGTGGTGTTCAAACAATCAAAACCATCAAATAGAAAAATTAGGAAACAAACATGGATTAAAAAATAGTTACAACAGCATCAGCAAAAATAGTTCCCCAGAACTAAAAAGCACTAAAATATGTTTTAAAAGCCAAAACACTTGGGAAAATAGAAAGGTCTTCACCTGGTGCCAAAAAGACCACCCTGGGGAGAGATTCTACAACCAGGCACCACCACTGAAAAGGCCCTCTCCTTATTAGGCATCCATTTCACCTCATTTGGTGGGGGAACCTAAAGAAGGCCATTTGAAAATTGGCTTAGGGTTTGGACAGGTCATAGAATCATAGAGTTGGAAGGGGCCTACAAGGCCATCCAGTCCAACCCCCTGCTCAATGCAGGAATCCACCTTAAAGCATCCCTGACAGATGGTTGTCCAGCTGCCTCTTGAAGGCCTCTAGTGTGGGAGAGCCCACCACCTCCCTAGGGAACTGATTCCATTGTCATACTGCTCTAACAGTCAGGAAGTTTTTCCTGTTGTCCAGCTGGAATCTGGCTTCCTTTAACTTGAGCCCGTTATTCCGTGCCCTGCACTCTGGGAGGATCGAGAAGAGATCCTGGCCCTCCTCTGTGTGACAACCTTTGAAGTATTTGAAGAGTGCTCTCATGTCTCCCCTCAAACTTCTCTTCTCCAGGTATATTAAGAGAAGAGACTATCCTTTTTATTCTCTCAGCATTTTAACAGTCTATAAATTAATTTTAACTTTGCTGTTTTGACTTTGTATTTTAAATTTGTATTCCGCACTGCAGCTGTTTTTATCCTGGTTGTGTTTTTATATCATTGTGTGTTTATATCATGCTTTTCTACTGTTAGTTTTATACTTTGAACGGTTTTAATTTTCATGAACCGCCCAGAAAGCTTCAGCTATTGGGCGGTATAAAAATGCAATAAATTGTAAGATTTATTGTAAGCCTATGCGGCAGGGTCTTGCTATTTACTGTTTTACTCTGTACAGCACCATGTACACTGATGGTGCTATATAAATAAATAATAATAATAATAATAATAAATAAATAAATATCCTTCAGGTAACTTGGCGTCAAGCCATTTAGGGCTTTTTACACGGTAATACCAGCCCTTTAAACTGGTCCCAGAAACAGCCTGGAATCCAGTGCAGATCACAAAGCACTGACGTGAAAGGATTGTATTGGCAAGTCCTTGTCAACCATCTTGCTGCTTATTCAACGCTATTATGGCCACATTTGGAGTGGCACACTCAGTCCTGGGCACCACAGTTCCATTCGGAAGGGCTTCAGGGTTGGGGCCCTGGCTCAGGGGCTGGGGCCCTATTCTACATGCAGAAGGTCCCAGGTTCAGTGCCTGGCAGCGTCTCCAGGACGGTCTGGAACCCTGGAGCGCCACTGCAGCCAGCCAATGTACGCGGTAGCAATCTAGGTAGGCAAAGGGTCTAACTCAGGACAAGGCAGCTTCCTGTTTATTGATTGATTGATTGATTGATTGCATTTCTATACCGCCCAATAGCCGAAGCTCTTCTATGTTCTTATGAAGACAACAATTAAAGGGCCCCAAACACAGGCATAGTAAGAAACTTGAAGAATTTTTCCAAGAGAAACTGAGATTCAGGAGGATCATAGAATAGCAGAGTTGGAAGGGGCCTATAAGGCCATCGAGTCCAACCCCCTGCTCAAGGCAGGAATCAACCCTAAAGCATCCCTGACAGATGCTTGTCCAGCTGCCTCTTGAAGGCCTCTAGTGTGGGAGAGGCCACAACCTCCCTAGGTCAGTGGTTCCATTGTCGTACTGCTCTAACAGTCAGGAAGTTTTTCCTGATGTCCAGCCGGAATCTGGCTTCCTGTAACTTGAGCCCGTTATTCCGTGTCCTGCACTTTGGGAGGGCCGAGAAGAGATCCTGGCCCTCCTCTGTGTGACAACCTTTTAAGTATTTAAAGAGTGCTATCATGTCTCCCCTCAATCTTCTCTTTTCCAGGCTAAACATGCCCAGTTCTTTCAGTCTCTCTTCATAGGGCTTTCCTTGAAGGCCTCGGAGGAAGTGGAGTCTGTCCCCTCTGCAGTTCCCCCGCCCATCTTTCTTTTAAAGCCTCTGCTCCTTGTCGTGCTGACAGCAGAGACTCGGAAACTGGAGGGCGTTTCCATCCACCCACCCACCCAGAGTTATATCCCGCTTTTACACTATTTATTATTTCATTTATATCCCCCCTTTTTTCCTCCAAGGAACCCAAGGCGGCATACATAATACTCTTCCTCCTCTCCATTTTATCCTCACTCCAACAACCCTGTGAGGTGGGTTGGGCTGAGAGTCTGGGAGTGGCCCAAAGTCACCCAGTGGGTTTCCATGGCCAAGTGGGGACTAGAACCCGGATCTCCCGACTCCCAGGTTGACACTTTAGCCACTACACCACACTGGCTCTATTTGTGTTTTCAAGGCAGCTAACAATACAAATACGTCTCGAATAAAGTAGCTCTGAGTCTCCGCTGGGGTGGACTTCCACTTGTAGATCTTCCACCCTAGATCAGCCTATCAATAATGCCACCGTGGTGCCAGCAGGGCAAAGGACAGCTCCGAACCCGCCAGCCACGCAAATAATCAAAGCCCTTTGAAGAGAGACTGAAAGAATTGGGCATGTTTAGCCTGGAGAAGAGAAGATTGAGGGGAGACATGATAGCACTCTTCAAAGACTTAAAAGGTTGTCACACAGAGGAGGGCGAAGATCTCTTCTCGATCCTCCCAGAGTGCAGGACACGGAATAACGGGCTCAAGTTAAAGGAAGCCAGATTCCAGCTGGACATCAGGAAAAACTTCCTGACTGTTAGAGCAGTACAACAATGGAATCAGTTACCTAGGGAGGTTGTGGGCTCTCCCACACTAGAGGCCTTCAAGAGGCAGCTGGACAACCATCTGTCAGGGATGCTTTAGGGTGGATTCCTGCACTGAGCAGGTGGACTTGATAGCCTTGTAGGCCCCTTCCGACTCTACTATTTTATGATTCTATGTTCCAAGCTCATTTGGGAATTCCCAAGAGCAGAGAACGGTACAGAGAACGAAAGAGCAGAAGGGGAGCAACATTCAATTGTGCATTATGTGGAAGGGGGCTCCCTCTCCCATGCCCTCAAGCTGCTAGGAGAGGAACTCTACCCCCACCTCACTCCCGCCCCCATGTCCCAGGCAAAATGGAACACTTGACCCTTTCAAGCCCAGCATCTTGGATGGAGCGGAGACATTTTTGAAAGGGAAAGGCTAGCCAGGCCTTCATCAATTATCCACCTGCCCTCCTTCCCCCATCCCAAGCCCCAACAGCTTTTTAAGCAGTATTGGTTTGCAGCTACCAACCTCTGGAAGGCCTGGAAGCACACCTGGAGCTGGCGGAGGGCTGCCCTTTCACGGCCCACCACTCGCTGGTGCAGGAAGTCGCACACGGAGTCCCACTCCTCATCCGTGAGATCACCGTAGGAGCGCAGGTGAAAGGAGAGCTCGCTAAACTCCACAAGGATCCCGCTCTTCCTAGACCCCCGGGAGCCTGATTTACAGAGGAGAAGAGAAATGTGAGCGCGGGACCCCAGTGGTGCTCCAGCTGCGTCTCAGTCACTGCCACCCAGGGGGCTGAAGGAGACCTCCAAAGTGCAGCAGACTGCAAGGGAGCCAGTAGGGCATGCCCTGAGGACCACCCCGCTCCTCACTGGCCGTGGTCAGAGAAGCCACGGGTTCAAAAACTCGGGCCCGGGACCCCAATCCGGCTACCCACGCAGCCCCGTCCCCTTCCTTTCTTTTTATGGTTTCCAGGCTTTTGCATATCTCCCCCCACCCCAATTCCAAAAGGTGGAAACACCTCCCCTAAGGATTAGTGACAAAGAGCTTTAAGCTCCAGTAGGGTGACCCTATGAAAAGGAGGACCGGGCTCCTGTATCTTTAACAGGGAATTTCAGCAGATGTCATTTGTATATATGGAGAACCTGGTGAAATTCCCTCTTCATCACAGCAGTTAAAGGTGCAGGTGCTATACCAGAGTGACCAGATACAAAAGAGGCCAGGGCACCTGCAGCTTTAACTGGTGTGACGAAGAAGAATTTTTATTTTCAATACAATTGTTAAAGATACAGGAGCCTTGTCCTCCTTTTCATATGGTCACCCTAGCTCAAGCATGCTGGAGTTCTGCCCACCCTCCGAGCTTCTCCAAAAGGGGCCGTGACCCCAAAGAAGGGATTAGCGAAGAACAGGATGCGGTTTCTCTCCCTCCGTTCCTGAATCACGACTGACCAATGGTCCAGCAGAAGGCCTCTGCCCAGCCATGGCTGTATCCATGCTTATCCCACCAAGTTAGGATCCCTGGTTGGTTACCCGTCTGCAGCTGCGCGTTCCACTGCAGCTGGCGGAGAGCTCGTTTCACAGGCAGGACCTCCCAGCCCATGGAGTCAGCCAGCTCAATGACATCAAAGTCCACAGAGCCGGTGTGAGCGGGAACAGTTCCTTTCAGGTGCTGCTGGGCCAGGCAGACGGCAAGTGGAGGGCACCTGGGGGGAGACAGGAGGGGAGAGGAGGAGGGCGGCAAGTGAGAAGCCCCCCCGGGGCCCAACTGCAATCAGGAGGAAGAGCGCCTAGGTCTACCCAGCAAAACTGGTCCAGGCGTGCAAGGAACATCAGGCTCCTTGGATATAAACCAAGGCCCTGTGTGTCTTCTGCATGATCACATGGGCATTTGGCACAGAACACAGGGATTTTCAAAAGGGAGATTTCTAGCCCTCCTGGCTGCAGAGCTCAGCAGGAAGACAAACGTGCCCTTGTCTGTGGAGATCACAAGCTGAATAGGAGCCAACAGTGCGATATGGCTGCAAGAAAGGCAAATGCTATTTTGGGCTGCATTAAGAGAAGTATAGCGTCCAAATCGCGTGAGGTCCTGGTTCCTCCCTATTCGGCCCTGGTTAGGCCTCATCTAGAGTATTGCGTCCAGTTCTGGGCTCCACAATTCAAGAAGGACGCAGACAAGCTGGAGCGTGTTCAGAGGAGGGCAACCAGGATGATCAGGGGTCTGGAAACAAAGCCCTATGAGGAGAGACTGAAAGAACTGGGCATGTTTAGCCTGGAGAAGAGAAGATTGAGGGGAGACATGAGAGCACTCTTCAAATATTTAAAAAGTTGTCACACAGAGGAGGGCCAGGATCTCTTCTCGATTCTCCCAGAGTGCAGGACACGGAATAATGGGCTCAAGTTAAAGGAAGCCAGATTCCGTCTGGACATCAGGAAAAGCTTCCTGACTGTTAGAGCAGTACGACGATGGAATCAGTGACCTAGCGAGGTTGTGGGCTCTCCCACACTAGAGGCCTTCCAGAGGCAGCTGGACTACCATCTGTCAGGGATGCTTTAGGGTGGATTCCTGCCTTGAGCAGGGGGTTGGACTCGATGGCCTTGTAGGCCCCTTCCAACTCTGCTATTCTATGATTCTATGATCCCAGGCGCTTGGGCGGTGGGCGGGGGAAAGGGCAAAGCTCTTAATCTGCTCCCTGTCTGCTGACCAGAGACAGAAGCAGTGACCATATGATCATTGTTTCAATTTGCAAACTGCTTTCCTAGACGGAACTCTATTCAAAGCAACTGAGGCAAAAACAAGTATAAACCAATAATTAGAATGGTTAAAACACGCTACACGTACAGTTACAAAACCTACCATTACAATTTATTGCATTATTAAACGCGTGGGAACGAAGCCCTCGTGAAAACGGGCTTCGCCTGCATCGCTGAACTGGGCAGCGGACTCCGCAGATGGTTTTCCCAGCAGGAAGTGCAATGCAGCTTTGCACACCGCCGTTTTGTAGTCCAAACTCTGGGCTCGAGTGATGACGGGGAAACATCCCTCAGCCGACCATTAACTCCAGCTGCTCTATTCCCTGCTTAGAAGCAGGTCAGAGAACTCTCTTCCTCGCTCACCTTTGAGCCGCTGCCCGCAGCTGCTGAGGGCCGCCGTAGCACAGCACCCGGCAGGAGGAGAACGTGGGGTGCAGGAGCTCCACCCAGTGCTGCGGGTGCAATTCCAGGTAACACAGAAGCGTCTCGATACCTAAACAAGGAAATAAGGCAGCATCTAATTCCATGGAAGGAGCGGGGGAGGCCTGGGGGCACTAGAGGACGTATTTGCTGCTCCCTCCACCCACAAAAAAACCAACTTTTCAGGGTTTTATGCCATCTGTTAACAAAAGGATCCGAACCTTAATCTGCGCCTAGCTTGGGAGTAAAAATAAAAAACATTCAGGGCAACAGAACTGGGGAACCACCTCCCCGCGCCCTGAACGTTTGCCTACGTTGCCGAGGAATGGTGGACCACATTTGAGAGGAACTCCTTCCCTGGAGGGTGGCTGGCCGACCCCAGCAAGTGCATAGGACAACCATTGCATGGGGCAACTGCCCCTGCCCCACACAGGGGGAGGGGAGCCGATTAAAGGGCAAGGAGGCTGCCTGCTCCATTACTACCGGACACAACCAGGACATTCAGGGAGGGGAGTGAGAGAAAGCTTCCGCCCCGACAGACATCACGCCAGCAGAGATGGTAGTCAGGGGAAGGCGAGACGCACCTTGCATTCCCGGGAATGGGGCAGGCAGCTGAGGGAGCAATTTTTATTAATGATTTGGACAAGGAGGTGCAGGGAACGCGTATCAAATTTGCAGACGACACAAAATTGGGTGGGATAGCTAATACCCTGGAAGACAGAAACAAACTTCAAAGGGATCTTGATAGGCTGGAGTGCTGGGCTGAAAACAACAGAATGAAATTTAAGAGGGATAAATGCCAAGTTCTACATCTAGGAAATAGAAACCAAATGCACAGTTACAAGATGGGGGATACTTGGCTCAGCAATACTACGAACAAGAAGGATCTTGGAATTGTTGTAGATCACAAGCTGAATAGGAGCCAACAGTGCGATATGGCTGCAAGAAAGGCCAATGCTATTTTGGGCTGCATTAATAGAAGTATATAGCTTCCAAATCACTGAGGTCCTGGTTCCTCTCTATTCGGCCCTGGTTAGGCCTCATCTAGAGTATTGCGTCCAGTTCTGGGCTCCACAATTCAAGAAGGACGCAGACAAGCTGGAGCGTGTTCAGAGGAGGGCAACCAGGATGATCAGGGGTCTGGAAACAAAGCCCTATGAAGAGAGGCTGAAAGAACTGGGCAGGTTTAGCCTGGAGAAGAGAAGATGGAGGGGAGACATGATAGCACTCTTCAAATACTTAAAAGGTCGTCACACAGAGGAGGGCCAGGATCTCTTCTCGATCCTCCCAGAATGCAGGACACGGAATAACGGGCTCAAGTTAAAGGAAGCCAGATTCCGGCTGGACATCAGGAAAAACTTCCTGACTGTTAGAGCAGTGCGACAATGGAATCAGTTGCCTAGGGAGGTTGTGGGCTCTCCCACCTTCAAGAGGCAGCTGGACAACCCTCTGTCAGGGATGCTTTAGGGTGGATTCCTGCCTTGAGCAGGGGGTTGGACTCGATGGCCTTGTAGGCCCCTTCCAACTCTGCTATTCTATGATTCTATGATTCTATGATTCTATGATTCAATTCCAGGAGCCCAGGGGCAAAGCTGTCCTTGAAATGTCCAACAGGGAAATGGCCCTATGACTGCGGCCCACTTGTCTTAAGCAGCGCAAGGGCTGCAGCCCAGGAGGGCCTCCGATGCAATGCCGGCTCCTGCTCCCAGTGGTCCAAGGCCAGGTCCTCCCCAGGACCTCCTCACCTGTCTCTGAAGGGGGATGGCTCACCTGTGTCCGTAATGGGCATGTATTTTGCAGCAGGCCTGATCAAACGGAATTGAGGCCAGAATATATTACGCAAATTAAGTCTGCCTCCATGCCTTTCCTTGGTTTTGCCCAATTCATTCTGCTACGGAGATTCAGGGATTTCTCCCCCCCTTCCTTTTTTGACAAGGAAGAGCTTGATGGAGGTAAGGTTAGCGAAGGAAGGGCACATCAACCTACTCAAACAATCTTCCCTTCTGCACCAGCAAACCCACCGGCATCCAAAATAGCCCTCCCTACCCATAAACTTATAGACTCGTCTCCCATCCAGGACACCGGGAAGACAATCTCTGGTTTTTAATACAAGGCCTCCTCACCTTCCTCTCGGAAGTCCAGGGCTTCCACGGTCTGCTGGATTGGGATGGCTCTCTCGTGTTTGAAACATGCTCTTGGCTGCCCATTGTCTGGGCCAGGTTGTTCCTCCAGGCTCCCGTCCAAGGCAGCCAGCATCTCCGCATCCTCCACTTCACCACCCTGGGCGTGAAAGGTATCTGTGTCACACGGAGGAGACCCCAAAGGAGGGCAGCAGGAAAGGACACGAGCGAGAAGGGCAGCATCTTTCACTCGTGATCTTCAGCACAGATGTTGCCGGCAGGCAGGGGAGCCAGCGGGGCACTATTTATTTATTTATTTATTACATTTTTATACCACCCAATAGCTGAAGCTCTCTGGACGGTTCACAAAAATTAAAACCATCATAAAACAACCAACAAGTTAAAAACACAAATACAAAATACAATATAAAAAGCACAACCAGGATAAAACCATGCAGCAAAATTGATATAAGGTTAAAATACAGAGTTAAAACAGTATAATTTAAATTTGTTAAAATTAAGTGTTAAAATACTGAGTGAATAAAAAGGTCTTCAGCTGGCGATGAAAGGAGTACAGTGTAGGCGCCAGGCGGACCTCTCTGGGGAGCTCATTCCACAACCGGGGTGCCACAGCGGAGAAAGCCCTCCTCCTAGTAGCCACCTGCCTCACCTCCTTTGGCAGGGGCTCACGGAGAAGGGCCCCTGTAGATGATCTTAAGGTCCAGGCAGGTACATATGGGAGGAGGCGTTCCTTCAAATAACCTGGCCCCAAACCGTTTAGGGCTTTAAATGTCAATACCAGCACTTTGAATCGGGCCCGGACCTGGACTGGCAGCCAATGAAGTTGTAAAAGGACTGGCGTGATGTGATCTCGCCAGCCAGTCCCTGTTAGTAAACGTGCTGCCCTGTTTTGTACCAGCTGAAGCTTCCGGACCGTTTTCAAAGGCAGCCCCACGTATAACGCATTGCAGTAATCCAAACGAGAGGTTATCAGAGCATGGATAACTGTAGCTAGGCTATCACTGTCCAGATAAGGGCACAGTTGCTATATCAGCCTAAGCTGATAAAAGGTGCTCTTTGCCACTGAGTTCACCTGTGCCTCAAGTGACAGTTCTGGATCCAAGAGCACCCCCAAACTACGGACCCGATCCTTTAGGGGGAGTGCAACCCCGTCCAGGACAGGGCAAACATCACCTCGCCGGACAGATGAACCACCCGCTAACAGTACCTCCGTCTTGTCTGGATTGAGTCTCAGTTTGTTAGCCCTCATCCAGTCCATTACCGTGCCCAGGCACTGGTTCAGAACAGCCACTGCCTCACCTGGGTTTGATGAAAAGCAAAGGTAGAGCTGGGTATCATCCGCATATTGATGACACCTCAGTCCACATCTCCGGATAACCTCCCCCAGCGGCTTCATGTATATGTTAAACAGCATAGGGGATAAGATAGAGCCCTGTGGAACCCCATGGCTTAGGAGCCACGGCACAGAGCAATAATCCCCCACAATTCCCTGCCCTGGACCGTGATGCCACCCAACGGCACTGGAATAGCCTACTCTGGGGACAGGGTTTAACTCCGGCGTGGGAACTGGCTTCTTCACCCCCAAGATGCCCCCACCCCCCTCAAAGGAGATGGGGCAGTACTCTTGAGAAGCTTTGATGGACTAGGAGAAGCAGCAGGAGAGACCAGAGCCAGGCTGACCTCAACTGGCAGCTGTCCATGGACCTCAGGGACCTTCTGGCCTTAAGGGTAGTCAATACTCCCGTTCTGAAGAGGTCGTTTCGAGATTAGCACGAGGTCATTCCTGTGAAGTTGCTACCACAAAACTTGGTGGGGATTAGAGGATAAGGCTATCAAGGGCTACTAGTCCTGAGAGCTATCTGCTAAACGGCTTGGGGCCAGGCTATCTGAAGGAACGCCTCCTCCCGTATGTACCTGCCCGGA
This sequence comes from Elgaria multicarinata webbii, assembly GCF_023053635.1. NCBI lineage: Eukaryota > Metazoa > Chordata > Lepidosauria > Squamata > Anguidae > Elgaria > Elgaria multicarinata. The sequence goes on along the minus strand of NC_086177.1, from coordinate 114,489,746 downwards.
CCCTAAGGTCATCCTCAGGGGTCCTTCTGTTGGAATCCTGGATCAGGGTTCTGGTTATGTTTCCATGGATTTACTAATTGCTGAGGAGCTGGAGGAATCAGAAGACTCAGCAGAAAACTTAAAGGTCAACGTTGCACCTGGACATTGATATCATGATTGAATAATTGGTAACTTGATTGTTTCAATTAAGGGATTGCAAGCAGTTGCATCACTGTACAGTTAGCCTATAAAAGGAATGTATTCCCATGTACATGTATCAGTAATGATCACTCTATCAGAGATCACTCCATCTATGTATCAGAGCTGTATTGACTGACCGTATGTAAGTATTTGTATTTGTGATTGCCATAACTAAATTATATTTTTATATGCCAGTAAAGGTTTGTTTAAACCTACTGAAAGTCTCAGTCTTAATCTGTGTCTGTGCTGACTATTGCTGGAAACCGTTGCAAAAACTCTGCTATAAGGTTATTGGCCAGAAGCCCAGTCTGGCAATAACTAAATAAGGTTGTAAATATAAACCAACATATCCCAATACCTTCTCCGCGAGCCCCTGCCAAAGGAAATGAGGCAGGTGGCTACCAGGAGGAGGGCCTTCTCTGCTGTGGCACCCTAAGGAGGTTCGCTTGGCACCTACATGATATGCCTTTAGACGCCAGGTGAAGACCTTTTTATTCTCCCAGCATTTCAACAGTCTGTAAATCAATTTTCACTTGGTGTTCTAAATTTGTAATTTTGCATTGCTGCTGTTTTGATCTGGTTGAGCTTTTATATTGTATTTTATGTTATGGTTTTATACTGTTGTTTTATACTTTGAATGTTTTTGATTTTTGTGAACCGCCCAGAGAGCTCCGGCTATTGGGCGGTATAGAAATGAAAAAAATAAATAAATAAAATCCCACCAGTAGTAGAGGTAGTAAGTCTATGCACACCAGTTGCTGGGGAACATGGGCAGGAAGGTGCTGCTGCACTCATGTCCTGCTTGTGGGCTTCCTGTGTGAACAGAATGCTGAACTAGATGGACCCTTGGTCTGATCCAACATGATGATTCTTATGTTCTTAAGCTGGCTGAAACACTGCCTGGGTTTTGGGGGCACAGACAAGCGGTTTTTGGGGTGCCCTGAAAATATTTCAGGATTCAGCCATGCAGGAAAGCTAGAAGGTTCTTCCGCCCACACCCAGAGTCAACTCGTCTATCCACAAAGTCACCCCCAGCCACGATGGCTCTCAAAAAGAAAAAAATGCAGCTCCCAGAGAGGACTCTAGCAAGTGTCTTCCCTGCCCCTGCTCCCCTTTCCTGACCTTGCTGAGCTCCTGCTGCTTCTGGCGAAGCTCTCGGCACTTGCAGCCGGGGAAAACCTTCTGCACGAGCCTCTTCACCGTGTAGAAGTCAACCGTGTCCGTGTAGATGTGGCGCCTCAACTCATGCAAATCTTCACCCTGGGAAGGGAGAAAGGCGACCATTTATTTTATTTTATTTATTTATTTAAGGATTTTTATGCCGCCCTTCAGCCAAAAAAGGCTCTCACGGTGGCTTACAAAAGTATTTCTTGATAGTCCCTGCCCACAGGCTTACAATCTAAAAGACATGACGCAAAAGGAAAGGGGATTGGGAGGGAGGAGGAGGAGGGAGAAAAGGAAAGCAAATTCAGGCACTACAGTCTTAGTTGGAAAGTTCAGCAGTTACAGTTGACAGCAGGAGGGAGGGGGCTCTCAGCTGGAGCTGGACCCAGGCACGGTGGAGAGGTGCCTGGCTGCTGCTTCTTCCCTCACTGGTGGCCTCTGCAGAGACAGTTGGTAGCAGGAGGGAAGGGGGGCTCTCAGCTGGAGCTGGACCCAGGCACGGTGGAGAGGTGCCTGGCTGCTGCTTCCTCCCTCACTGGTGGCCTCTGCAGAGACAGTTGACAGCAGGAGGGAGGGGGCTCTCAGCTGGAGCTGGACCCAGGCACGGTGGAGAGGTGCCTGGCTGCTGCTTCCTCCCTCACTGGTGGCCTCTGCAGAGACAGTTGGCAGCAGGAGGGAGGGGGCTCTCAGCTGGAGCTGGACCCAGGCACGGTGGAGAGGTGCCTGGCTGCTGCTTCTTCCCTCACTGGTGGCCTCTGCAGAGACAGTTGGTAGCAGGAGGGAAGGGGGGCTCTCAGCTGGAGCTGGACCCAGGCACGGTGGAGAGGTGCCTGGCTGCTGCTTCCTCCCTCACTGGTGGCCTCTGCAGAGACAGTTGACAGCAGGAGGGAGGGGGCTCTCAGCTGGAGCTGGACCCAGGCACGGTGGAGAGGTGCCTGGCTGCTGCTTCCTCCCTCACTGGTGGCCTCTGCAGAGACAGTTGGTAGCAGAAGGAAGGGGGGCTCTCAGCTGGAGCTGGACCCAGGCACGATGGAGAGGTGCCTGGCTGCTGCTTCCTCCCTCACTGATGGCCTCTCCAGAGACCATGTGAATCGGGGGGGGGGGGGGCAGCGCGACAGATCCGGCGAGGTGCTTCTGCTCAAGATCTAGTGGTCACCGTTTGTGCGGTGCCTACCTCGCAGGGTAGTTGTGAGGATAAACAGGGTTAATGAACGCAGCCCGACGGTTCCTTGGGGGGAAAGAGCCCAGTACAAACGGCATGCTGTAAGTACACCACATACTGTATTTAATGCACTCAAGACGGGGCTGCCTTTGGTGAAAGGAACCTTCTGTTAACGCAGAGTGCAGCGGCCTGTCTTCTGGTAGGGCTGAGTCGCCATGAGCACATTTCACCAGCGTTCCAGTGTCTCCCTACTACTTCCCACGCGCAAGTGCCAGCCTTACTCCACGTAGGCCTGAGCATCTTGGACTCTACATACGTTAGGGACAAGACTTCCTTCTCCTCCCCCATGGCCCACCATGACCTGAAGAACAGAGAAGAGTGCTTTCTGGATTGTACCGGTTGTGAGGTCAAGCATGCAGAGGGGCAGTCTCAATGCTGCCCCGTAACTGTTCAATTCCCTGCCCTGGAGATTCGCCGAAGTCCCAGCCTGAGTACTTCCCAGAAACTTTGTAAGGCTGGCTTTGATCACCTTGAGCTACGCAGATTATTTTAACCTGTTTTTTAATAGAACTGTTTTTCACTGGGTATTTGATTCTGTTGTGTTCTGGAAACGTGTTTGCCTGCCCTGAGTCCCGGGCTGGGGAGAGATAGAAATGGAAAAAATCCCTCCTTCCACCAACGCTGCAACCCGCCCCACTTCTCATGTCCTCTGCACCCAATGTCCCCATTCTGCAAGGTTTTTTAAGACAAATCACTGATTCCAAAAGCAGAATTCCATGTTGCTTTGCGCAGAAAGTGACGCACTGCATGCTTGAGCACACCGCAGAGGCTGACTCTGAGCCGTGGAGCGGGATGGGTTTAATTCCTCCCAGAGCTGCCCAAGAATGACTCTCGCAGGCCTTTACCTCTGGGTCCAGGAAGAGGTGGCACTGGGCCGGCTTGCCGTCTCTCCCCGCCCGCCCGATCTCCTGCACGTAGCTCTCGAAGTTCTTGGGCATGTTGTAGTGCACCACGCCCCGCACGTCCGACTTGTCCAGCCCCATGCCGAAGGCCACCGTCGCCACCACTACTCGCAGCTGGCCGGACATGAAGTTGTTCTGCACCCGACGGCGTTCAGCAGCGGACAAGCCCGCATGGTAGGCGTCGGCGACCCATTTCAGAGGGCGGCGCAGGCTCTTTTTAGCTATGGAAAGAGAACAGAAGCAAGGCTCACGCCCCAGCAAACAAACGCCCCTCTTGATGGAGCCTAAACCCACACCGGTGATTCAAAGAGGCTGTTTGGGAGCCAGTCACAGGCCTTTTTGCCAGGAACACGGGCAATTTACGCGACCCTTTGGCCCCAAATTAATCCAGTGGTGGTGCCCCAACTTTGGAATGTTCTCTCACACCTACCCAGATGTCATTTCAGCAGCAGGCAAAGATCTTTTATTTTCCCAGGCTTCTAAAATGGTTTATGTCATGGGCTGAGCCCATGGTTCCTTTAAGAGAACATAGAATCATAGAATAGCAGAGTTGGAAGGGGCCTACAAGGCCATCGAGACCAACCCCCTGCTCAAGGCAGGAATCCACCGTAAAGCGTCCCTGAGAAATAGTTGTCCAGCTGCCTCTTGAAGGCCTCTATTGTGGGAGAGCCCACAACCTCCCTAGGTAACTGATTGCATTGTCGCACTGCTCTAACAGTCAGGACATTTTGCTTCATCCCAGGGAGAGGGGTTTCTTTGTGTCTGAAAAGGGAGTAGCAAGTGAAATGCCAAAGCTGCGCTGGGTGAGAAGTGCCTGGCATCTGATAATGCCTCCCCGGGCTGGTACCGGGAAGGGGGGGGAAGTAACAGGTTGCCGCTGTGCAATGTCTGGGAGCGTTCCCCCTCCCTTCGGGAGAGGTGTGGGTTGCTATGGGGTTTCTATTGGTCGAGGCGGGTCTGGTGACAAAGGGGTTCCAGAAAGGGATAAAAGGCTTAGGCACCTAAGGGTCCTGTCTCTTTCCTATGGGTGTTAGGAGTCCAGCGTGTGTGTGGTGAGTTAAAGCATCCAGGCCGGACCGGCTGGATGGCGGAAGCCCCACGCGGCCGCTGAGGGAAGGAGTTTAGCTCGAGTGGCGTAAAAGCCAAGTCGGGGTGAGCAACAAAGGTTGAGTCGCAAAATTAGGTGTTTTGTTTTGGAATAGGTTTGGGTACAATTGGGGCAAGGGACCTTGCCGGAATTACGGCTGGTGGGGGTGGTTAAGCGGGGAGCGAGTGCGAATTCTGTTAGGCCTGAGCGTGTGAAAGGGAAGGGTGAAGTGACAGTCCCTGCTGTTTATGTGTGTTATTCCTTTGTCCGTGTTCTTCACCAAAACCCCTAAGTGTTAGCCTTAATGTGTGGACCCTTATGACAGTGTATGTGTGTAAAGAATAAAAGTGTTTGGTCCCTATTTCTGGAGTGTGGCGTGGTTTCCTTGAGAACTCAGACGGTAAAGGGTTAACAAGCGACAGTGAAGGGGCGTGTGTCTGGGCTGGCCGAGTCAGACCCCCCTTCTCCGGCCGGGGAATTGCTAAGCACTCTTCAAATACTTAAAAGGTTGTCCACACAGAGGAGGGCTGGGATCTCTTCTCGATCCTCCCAGAGTGCAGGACACGGAATAACAGGCTCGAGTTAAAGGAAGCCAGATTCCAGCTGGGCATCAGGAAAAACTTCCTGACTGTTAGAGCAGTATGACAATGGAATCAGTTACCTAGGCAGGTTGTGGGCTCTCCCACACTAGAGGCCTTCAAGAGGCAGCTGGACAACCACCTGTCAGGGATGCTTTAGGGTGGATTCCTGCGTTGAGCAGGGGGTTGGACTCGATGGCCTTGTAGGCCCCTTCCAACTCTGCTATTCTATGATTCTATGATCTCCTGGTTCTCTGGCTGCACCTCCATCCAAGTCGAGGCATTCACCCTCTAAGCACCCGGGACAAATGCACTTGCCTCTGGTTTCTAGTAGTTTGTGCTGCGTTTTAACTGGACAGTTTAGCTTTCTCAGAATCTGTTGTGACCCACACCAGATTTATTTGGGGCAAGCTACAAATAAATACATTTTTGTTTTAACATAGGAACCAGAACAACAATAAAACTGCCGAATTCCTGCCAGTTCTCACGTTTCCCGGCCATATCCTTTTCCAGCCTGGCTTTCCCAATAATACTCCGCCAACTCCCACCTTTCGCTTTCTTCCTCTTCGCAGTGAGTCTCTCTTCCTCCTCCTGCTCGTCAGCACTGCGGGGCTCTCTAAGCTTCACACCCTGGAGACACGTGCGGATGAGCGCTGCAATCCGGGCCGTCTCCTCCCGACGGGTGCAATAAACAATGACCGAGACCAGGCTCCCGAACCTCTCCCCTTTCAGCAAGCTCACCAGGGCCTGTAATCAGTTGAAGAGAACCAGGTTGCCAGCCTAGAGATGCAACGCAGCCTCCCCTGAGCACTCTGGGGAACGTTGCATCTATCGCTTGATATGAAAGAAGGGAATGCCAAAGGACGAGTCTAATCTGAGAGACAAGGGACTTTCCAGACTCAAAAAGCACATCCTTTTTATTGTACTAATATCCTGCCCTTCCTCTAAGAAACGTGGATCAGCAATTTTTCCTCACCTCAATCCTGAAAAATAGGGACTCCCACAAGGCCTCCCGGAAAAGTGGAGATTTGAACCAGGATGTTTTCCACCTCCAAACCAAACACGTTACCTCAGCCTTCTCCATCTTGCTATCCTCCAGATATACTGGGACTACAACCTCCATCATCCCTCACCACTGACCATGCTGACAGGGGCAGTCCCACATAGGTTGGAAAAGGCAATTCTAGCTACTAATACCACATGCAAACTGACCTATGGTTTCTTACACAATCTTTCCGGAAGTTTCCATCTAAAAGTGTTGCTGCTTCTGCATAGGAGCTAAATAAGTTTAGAAGCACGGCACATCTTTCTAGGTCAAAAAGGGAAAAAAGACTAGCTCTGTTGGGTTGGCCTGGCTGTAGTAGAAGAGGGGCTGTGTGTTTTCTGCGCTAAAAGAAAACCCAACGTTGCATCAAGAGGCCTACACACCTACAACCTGCATATATAATGCAAATCAGGCCGATTTGCATGTGTTTTTCACACTTTATTACTGTCTGAAAGTCATGACGTGACACAGGGGTGAAATAGGTGGGATATAGCACACAAGGAAACCAAGGCGCTGAGCTCTTCAACACAAACCCAAAGCGAATGAAAACCCAGATGGGACTTTGCACTAAAACATCCCATTCCAATCGTTTCCCCAGAAAGTCTGCAACAAGAGTTACTTGAATGCAAAACCATTTCAGATATTGAAATCACTTATTTTAGTGCAAAACCTGGAGATGGGGATAGCAGATTGTGGAAATCTTTGCAAAGGGGTTCCTGAGCATGAGCAGCTGCTTGCGCAACCAGGCATCCTGGTCGCATGGAGCCCGTATGCGCAGTCTGCCGTTCACAAGGAGGGGTTCCTTTGCTGACAACTGTGCTCAACAAGCAGATGTAACTCATCCAAGGTGCAATATTGGGGATGTACCTAGGAGCACCTCCCTCCACATGCACGTGTGCGCAGACATGGGCATGTTTAGCCTGGAGAAGAGAAGATTGAGGGGAGACATGAGAGCACTCTTCAAAGACTTAAACGGTTGTCACAAAGAGGAGGGCCAGGATCTCTTCTCGATCCTCCCAGAGTGCAGGACACGGAATAACGGGCTCAAGTTAAAGGAAGCCAGATTCCAGGTGAACATCAGAAAAAACTTCCTGACTGTTAGAGCAGTACGACAATGGAATCAGTTACCTATGGAGGTTGTGGGCTCTCCCACACTAGAGGCCTTCAAGAGGCAGCTGGACAACCCTCTGTCATGGATGCTTTAGGATGGATTCCTGCATTGAGCAGGGGGTTGGACTCGATGGCCTTGTAGGCCCCTTCCAACTCTGCTATTCTATGACACACACACACACACACACACACACACACACACAGAGTGGCTCTAGGGAAACAGTCAGCTTGGCCACGGACTTACTTGGTCCTTGTCTCTGTCCGTCGAGACCGAGAGATGCAGGTTTGGAGGGACAGCAGCAGAACGCACAGCTACCCCATCGCCCTCCGGGACGCCCAGGTGAAGGGCCACGTCCTGTGCCGTGGAGAGGGTGGCGGTGGCAGTCAGGCCCAAGAAGCAGCACACGCCCAAGCGGTCCCGAAGAACCTGCCAGAGAGAGAGAGAGAGAGAGAGAGAGAGAGATGTTGTTCCCCCCAGGCCTCCTACTTTGAAGAGCGTGAGAAGCCAGAAGGTCCCCCTCCCCTCCCATGTATGTGGGCAATGCTGGAGAAACCCAAAGCACCCTCTCCGCCTCGGGCACACGGGCCCCTCTTCGCGGGGGAGCCTCTGCAGGCTTTCACGGCATGTGAGAGAGAATGGAAAGGAAAGCAACTTTTGGGTGTGGGAGAGACCACAAGGTTGCTACTCACTTCAGAGAGGGCAAACCTTCCTGGGGTTTGAGGGGAGACATGAGAGCACTCTTCAAATACTTAAAAGGTGGTCACACAGAGGAGGGCCAGGATCTCTTCTCGATCCTCCCAGAGTGCAGGACACAGAATAACGGGCTCAAGTTAAAGGAAGCCAGATTCCGGCTGGACATCAGGAAAAACTTCCTGACTGTTAGAGCAGTACGACAATGGAACCAGTGACCTAGAGGGGTTGTGGGCTCTCCCACCCTAGAGGCCTTCAAGAGGCAGCTGGACTACCATCTGTCAGGGATGCTTTAGGGTGGATTCCTGCATTGAGCAGGGGGTTGGACTCGATGGCCTTGTAGGCCCCTTCCAACTCTGCTATTCTATGATTCTGATTCCTTGACCTGCTGCCTTCTAGAAGTGATGGACTACAATATGTGTGGCCAACATAAATGCAGGTTGCTTACCTGTAACTGTAGTTCTTCGAGTGGTCATCTATGCATTCACACATATGGGCTTTGCGCCTGCGCAGAGACCAGACCGGAACCTTCTATAGCTAAGTGGAACGTTTTTGGCGGGAACCCCTCCCCCACGCTACTGCGCATGTCCATGGGGTTCCCGCCCTACCCTCAGTTTACAGGAGTCCGACATCGTGCCCCCATAAACCTGAGTGTAATTTTAATAAAGTACATTTCACATATAACTGTGTCATTTGTAAGTCTCACACCACCAAGTGGGGATGGTGGGTGGGTTGTGTGAATGCATAGATGACCACTCGAAGAACTACAGTTACAGGTAAGCAACCTGCATTTCTTCTTCGTGGTCTCTATGCATCACACATATGGGCGAGTAGCAAGCTGACATACCTTTGGAGGTGGGTTGGTGCATCATCTGAAGATCTCTGAAAGCACTGTCCTCCCAAACGAGCAGTCCTGCCTCGCACGGGTGTCCAAACTGTAGTGCTTGACAAACGTGGAGGGAGTGGACCACGTTGCGGCTCTACAGACTTCAGCCAGTGGAACACCTCTGGTGAAGGCCACCGAAGTTGAAACAGCTCTGGTGGAATGAGCTGTCACAGGTTTCACTAACTCTATTTTAGAAATAGAGTAGGCCAATTCAATTGCCTCCACTATCCAACGAGACAGTCGTTGGCAGGAGACAGGGAGTCCCTTAAAAGGCTCCCCATAACAAATAAACAATTGCTTTGTTTTTCTAAAATTGTCTGTTCTGTCTTTGTAAAAAGCAAGAGCCCTTCTTACATCGAGAGTATGCAAAGAAGACTCAAGAGGTGTAGATGGATTAGGAAAGAAAGCAGGCAAAGTAATATGCTGGGACAGATGAAACGATGACACTACCTTAGGCAGGAAGGCTGGATCAGTGCGTAGCACAACTTTATCCTTATGAAAGATAGTGTAAGGGACATCTATCCTAAGAGCTTTAAGCTCACTTGCACGTCTTGCCGATGTAATGGCTACTAAAAAGACAGTCTTTAAAGTTAGAAGCCTAAGGTCTGTCGAAGCCATGGGCTCGAAGGGCTTGCGTGTCAGTGCTTGCAGCACAACCGATAGGCTCCATGGCGGCACGATACTTTTCACAGTTGGTATCGTATTCTTCAGACCTTTCAAAAATTTCTTGGTTGTTGGATGGGTAAAAGGTGTAAAACCATCTATGCCCCGATGAAAAGATGTAATCGCAGCTAGGTGAACCCTGATGGATGTAAGTTTAAGTCCTTGCTGGAAAAGTGTCAATAAATAATTGAGGATCAAGGATAAGTGACAAGATTCTGGTGTTTGGTTCTTTTCCAATGCGAAGTTCTGGAATCTCCGCCACTTTGCTGCATAAGATTTCCTTGTTGAAGGCTTTAGAGCTGCCAATATAATGTGGTCCACAGTCAAGACTCTGGCTCTAGAGGAGGAGTGGTTGCTATCCTCCATGCAGTCATCTTGAGGGTCGACAGATCTGCGTGTCGAACCCTGCCCTGGTGTCGAGACAGTAGCTTCGGTGTCGACGGGAGCCTGATGTAATCCCCTCTCGATAGCCGAAGGGCGTGAGAGAACCACGTCTGTCGAGGCCACCACGGAGTGATGAGGATGCAATTGGAGTTGTCTATCTGGATCTTGGCTATCACCCTTGTCAATAGTGGGAAGGGAGGAAACATGTACAGGAGATTTCCTCTCCAAGTCCTGGTGAAGGCGTCTCCTAAAGATTGCTCTCCTCTTCCTGCCCTGCTGCAATACTTGGCGCAGATTGCGTTGTCTTCGGTAGCGAAGACATCGACAACAGGACGGCCCCAGTACCGAAAAAGGCTTTCCCGCACTTCGACATCGAGCTCCCACTCGTGGTCGACATGGAAGGATCTGCTGAGAGAGTCCGCAACGACGTTTTCCTTGCCGGCTACATGGATCGCAGTCAGGTAAGTCCTTCTCTTTATGCACCAGTTCCATATTCTGAGTGCAGAACGATTCAGGGGGTGTGATCTTGTTCCACCCTGTCTGTTGATGTATGCCACCACGGTAGTATTGTCCGTTGCGATCAACACATTTCGGCCCTCGATCATCTGTGCAAATGCTTTTACTGCATTTTCTACTGCCAGGAGTTCGAGATGGTTGATGTGATGCTCCCTCTGTGATCGAGGCCAACGACCCTGAGAAGTTAAAGAGCTGCAATGGGCTCCCCATCCTTCTAAGGATGCATCCGTCGTGATCGTTACCGAAGGCGCGTCTTGTTGGAATGGAACGCCTTCGAGAAGAGTCGACATCGAGAACCACCAATTCAGAGATGCCCTCACCTGCCTCGGTATCGAAAGGTAAGTTCGTCGAGCATTGAGCCTGAGATCGAAAGTCCTCAAAAACCAAGCTTGCAATATCCTCATTCTGAGTCTCGCAAATCTGATGACTGCCGTAGTAGCTGCCATCAGACCTAACAGTCTCTGAACTGTCCATGCCGAAACTTTTCGGCGGCTCTCGGTATCGATGGCTAACTGTTGAAGGGTTTTTGCCCTGGTAGAAGGTAAGTATGCCCTCCCGTCTCGAGAGGATAGGGTTACCCCTATGAAGTCCAATCTCTGCTGCGGAGTCAAAATGGACTTTTCGAGGTTGATCCACAGCCCCAACGAGTCCAACAGGTTGAGGGTGGTTAGTATGTCTGACTGGAGCGCCTCGCTGCTGTCCGCTACGAGGAGCCAATCGTCCAGGTATGGATAAATATAAATGCCTTTCTGCCTTAGGTGGGCGCATACCACCGCCATGACCTTCGTGAAAACCCTCGGTGCCGTGGCCAACCCGAACGGAAGAACGGTGAACTGGTACTGGGATGCACCGATCGAAAACCGCAGGTAAGCTTGATGCGACTTCCTGATGGAGATATGGAAGTACGCATCCTTCAGATCCACCACTGCGAACCAAACTCCTTTTTGTAGAAGCTGCAAAATTGAAGTAACCGTTGTCATACGGAACTTCTTCGGGGTGATGAACTTGTTCAGTTGTCTTAAGTCCATGATCGGTCGAAGACCTCCATCTTTCTTCGGGACCGTGAAGTAACGGGAGAAAAAACCTTGGTTGATTTCCTCTGTAGGTACGGGAGAAATGGCTCCTTTCGCCAGCAAGGTCTGTACCTCGAGCAGCAGAGGAGGGGATGGAGTCGTTACTTTCACGCCGGAAAAAGGAGGAAGGGCATCGAGCTCGATGGCATAGCCCGAATTGATGATAGTGAGCACCCAGGAGTCCGATGTTATTGACTCCCATTGATGGTAATGGGGTGCTAGGCGGTTCGCAAAAGGGAGTGGATCTGGGGCCGAAGAGTCAAACCCGCTGCTTCTTAGAGAAGTCGGGTTGCCTCTTGTCCTGCTGGTATCTGCCCTGGTAAGGCCTCTTCCTCTGCAGCTGTTGTTGTTGCTGTCTCTGTTGGCCTTGGTAATGAGGCCGCTGCTGATATTGTTGTTGCATAAGTGGCCTTGACCATCTTTTAGGTCTGTACTGCGCTGGAGGAGCAGAAAAACCCATCTTCTTCGCAGTCGACCGAGCCTTATAGATGTTATCTAGGGTCTCGTCGGTCTTGCTATTAAACAAGCCTTCGCCATCGAAAGGCATGTTTTCGATCCTAGATTTAGTTTCGGTAGCGAGATTGGCAGATCTTAGCCATGCGTGTCTCCTCAAAGATATGGCCCCCATCATGCTCTTTGAGTGACAATCAACTTGATGTCTTGCAGTCGATAGTTGTTGTCTTGCAATCGCTGATGCCTCCGATTGAAAAACTCTCGCCAAGTCTCTTTTATCCTCTGGGAGGTAGTCACATAGTGACCCCACTTTCTCCCAGAGGAAGAGCTGGTATCGCGCCATCGTTGCTTCGTAAGTTGAGGCCTTGATACCGAGAGATGCCGCGGAGTAGATCTTTCTACCTGCCAAATCCAACTTTCTGCCCTCCTTATCTACGGGAGCGGAATGGGCTCTTTGTGACTGACCCTGAGCTGACTCCACCACGATCGAATTTGGTTTTGGGTGCTTGATTAAAAATCCAGCATCCCGCTCTTGAATCCGATAAAGAGTCTCTAATCTTTTCGAGGTGGGTTGTGTCACAGACGGTGTCTCCCATGAGAGTTGCGCTGCTTGTTTGAGAGCCGGCGGAAACGGGATAGCAATTGTTGAGGTCGTTTTTGTTTGAAACACATCGTAGATGGGATCGATTACAGGTTCGTCTGCTTGCTCAAGGTCTAAACCGAGTGCACGGGCCATTCTTAACATGTGATCTGAGAACCTCACCATATCATCCGATGGCGATGAGGGATCCTCTCCATGTACAGCATCATTTGGTGATGGTACCGATGCTACTACGGAATGAACTGAATCGGAATCAGATGGGTAGTTACCCTCTGGTGACGAAACAGTAACCAGCTGCATCTGATGTTGTGCTGGATCAACTAATACCTGCTGCGTCGGTAGCGTAGCCGCTGCAGTGATTGGTGTCGACGAACGGCTATGGCGTCGAGCAGGAGATTGGTGGATAGAAGAAGGAGGCAGTGGCAATTGGCAAATTCTGGATGTGGGTGGAGGCTGGGCGAAATATTCCTCCGGTGGATATTGATCATAATATCTCTGAGGTCGGTAGCGATCCCAGTCATAATAACCTTGTCTGGTTTGGGGCTCAGAATATTGAGAGATTCTGTCCCAATCACGCCTCGGTGTTCGTCTAGGCGAAGGTTGTAGTGGAATTATATCTTGAGGTACTTGAGGTCTGATAGGCTCTCTCAATGAGGCTGCCGATGCCGAATCACGTAATTCACCCTCCGATAAACTGGGAGGGTGCGTCGGTACCGTCTTCTTCGGTATCGACTGGGGTCTCGGCGTCGAGACATGCCTCGATACCGAAACAGCCGTTACGGTAGGAGGGGTTGTTTGTCTCCGAGAAGACTCGGATAGTCGAGGAGAACCATGAGAGGTTTTCTCAGTATCCTTTTTCTTCTTTTTCTTTTTCTTCTCCATTTCGGAGGAAGATTTTGGCGTTCTGGCCTTTTTTGAAATTTTCTTGGCTGCAGAACTTGCCAATGACCGGCCAGGCGTCAGGGGTATCTGTGCCCTATCAATTGCTCTGGCTTGCACACTCGTCCCTGTGCCTCGGTCAGAAACGGGCTTATCAGTTGCCGTTTTATCCATTGGAGCCTCCGTAGCTCTGAGGGCTTTCTCCCAAAGTATTGAGCGAAGACGGTCTGCCCTGTTCTTTCTGGTCTGTTTTGTAAAGGACATGCAATGGTGGCACGCCTCTACAATATGACCTTCGCCTAAACAAAGGACACAAAGGGAGTGTCCGTCCGTAGGAGGTAGTTTGGCTCCGCACTTGACACACTTGCGGAACGGGGCCTTTATTGCCATGCGGCAGTCGCGACCGTAGTCGCTAAGATAAACTATCTACAAGAATATAATACTTTTTTTTTTTTTTTTTTTATAGATAACAAGAGAAAAAGGACGAAAAAGGACGAAAAAGAAGAAAGCTGAAGAAAAAGGTAGCTAGAAAATATTTTAAACAGATTTAACAGAGAAACGCTAGAGGTTTGGTCTTTCGGTCTAGGCACGATGGCGGACGACGAAGAACTGAGGGTAGGGCGGGAACCCCATGGACATGCGCAGTAGCGTGGGGGAGGGGTTCCCGCCAAAAACGTTCCACTTAGCTATAGAAGGTTCCGGTCTGGTCTCTGCGCAGGCGCAAAGCCCATATGTGTGATGCATAGAGACCACGAAGAAGAACTGAAACACTGAGATCCGGAAACACAAGGTCTATACTGACCACCCCCTCCTTTTCCCCTCAGGTGAATTCCCAAGCATGGTGACTATAGCTCCTTACATTTCTCAAGCAGGGGAACTTATTCCTAGAGCACGTGAGGACTTAAGTATTTCTTCATTCAGTCAGCCTGCTCAGGGACAGGACATCAAATGTGGATTTGCAATCATGCGTAATCCTTTTAAATATATTTGGGTTTCCCACTCACCCCCTCTGTCCATAGAAAAGCCCAATGCAGGACTTTAACCTGTATTTAATTTCTGCGCAGAGAAAGAGAGGCATTGCGGGCTCAACTCTGCCTGGAATATACATCCCCGCACCTAGAACCTTGGGCCCAGATATGTGGAAGTGGCTGTCGATCCCTCGCGGTGAGGGAAAGACACTCCTCATATAGAATCATAGAATAGCAGAGTTGGAAGGGGCCTACAAGGCCATCGAGTCCAACCCCCTGCTCAAGGCAGGAATCCACCCTAAAGCATCCCTGACAGAGGGTTGTCCAGCTGCCTCTTGAAGGCCTTTAGGGTGGGAGAGCCCACAACCTCCCTAGGTAACTGATTCCATTGTCGTACTGCTCTAACGGTCAGGAAATTTTTCCTGATGTCCAGCCGGAATCTGGCTTCCTTGAACTTGAGCCCGTTCTTCCATGTCCTGCACTCTGGGAGGATCGAGAAGAGATCCTGGCCCTCCTCTGCGTGACAACCTTTTAAGTATTTGAAGAGTGCTATCATGTCTCCCCTCCATCTTCTCTTCTCCAGGCTAAACATGCCCAGTTCTCTCAGTCTCTCTTCATAGGGTTTTGTTTCCAGACCCCTGATCATCCTGGTTGCCCTCCTCTGAACATGCTCTAGCTTGTCTGCGTCTTTCTTGAATTGTGGAGCCCAGAACTGGACGCAATACTCTAGATGAGGCCTAACTCCATGGCACTGCTTTTGACCTCTTCCATGTTTCACATTTTAGGATAGGTCCAGCATTGTCTCCAGGCTAACAGGAGTGAGATTGCAACCAGCCACTAGCAATATGGTCTTGTAGCTTCTAGTATCTCCCCTAGAGGGAGACACCTCAAGCAGCGCGGACCCAAATCCTGCCATTTTATACAACCATGGACAAGTGCAAACGGTTGCCTGAAGCTGGCGATGGCTTTGCCAGCCTCCTAGGGCTCAGGCTGGGACCTTCTCAGCCTTCAGGGGCCAGTTTGTCACACTTGGCCCTTCGTCCTGTCAGCTGTCATGCTCTGCGTGGACATAGAGTCAGAAGATGAGGAGCTGGTGGAATCAAGACCCAGCACCAGCCCAGGAGGTGTGGAGTTGGGACTGGCAGAGACTCCTGCGGAGCTACAGAGGGAAAAGCCGTGCACAGGGGTGCCAGCTGGGACCTCTGCCAGCTCAGAGGGCTCAGTGCCAGCAGAGACCTCTGCTAATCTGGATGGGTCAGGGGAAGAAACGGACATCCCTATCTTTAGTCAGCTGCGGGCAGAAAAGGAGATTAGGCAGCGGTCACGCCGCCTTTATCTAAAACGCCAAGCAATTAAGGAACAGCTGAAGGACCATGACTCAGCACCCTGACTCAGCATAAATACGCAGCCGTCAGCCGAGGTAGCTTTGTCAGAGATTAACTGAGCTTCCTGGCGAAAGCTTCTGTTCCTGAATCTCTTGACCTCGGCTCCGTGCATCTTGATTCCTGCTTCGTGCTTCCTGTTGTGACTCCGGACCGCTTCGTGACGACCTCTCTCTCTGTACCTGACTCCTGCTTTGACTCGGACTGGATTGTGACACCGTTGCCTGCTCTGGCCCTATTGGACCTTTGGACTGCTGTTTGGACTTTGCTGATTGCTGGTTGTGCTGACCCTGGACTGAACCCTCGACTACGGCTCCTGCCAAAGCCCTGGACCTCGGACTGGACATCAACTACGCTACCTGCTGTAAGGCTGGACTCCTGTCTTGTTTTCCCTCTCAATTGCCTGTGTTCTTTGAATAAACACACCATTCCATTGCTCTGAGGCTCAAGAGTTTATCATTGTCAGCTTTTGGCTGCTTTCCATCAGCTGTCTCCAAGTCCTCCCAATTTTTTTATCATTATATTTATTTGTATCCCGCCTTCTGCCCAACGCTGGGCCTCGAGGCCTTCTGCCCAACGCTGCCACAAAATTAAAATGTATACAGTTAAGACCTATAGATGTTAAAACCCCTTGAACATTTAAGGGGCAACAAGGGAGAGGGCCTTTTCGGTGGTGGCCCCCAAATTATGGAACGATCTCCCCGACGAGGCTTGCCTGGCACCAACACTGTTATCTTTCAGGCACCAGGTCAAGACTTTTCTCTTCTCCCAGGCATTTAACACCATTTAACAACGCTAAGTTGGTTTTTTAACGGACCCCAGAACTGTTGTTGTTTAAAATGGATACTGTAGTTCTTATACTGTTGTTTTTATGTTTTTAAATTTTGTATACTTTTAACGTTTACTGTTTTTAATTTTTGTAAACCGCCCAGAGAGCTTCGGCTATGGGGCGGTATATAAATGCAACAAATAAATAAATAAATAAATAAATGTATGGCTTCCCACGAGGCCTCCTGTGCTCACTTTGTAAACCTCCGAGGCAGCAGCGTCACGGGGCTCAGCAAACAACTCGATTTTATTGGTCGCTTGTTCTAATTTCCAAAAGCCTGCACAAACCCCCTCCCCCTCCATACCTTACAGAGGCGCAGGTAACACGGGCGGAAGTTGTGGGACCACTCCGAGACACAGTGCGCTTCGTCGATGCAGGCAAAAGCCACTGGAGGGAGCTGGTCAGCAGGGGGCAGGCAGCTGGTGCCCGTAAAGCCTCCCCCAACCAAGGCCTCAGGGGAGAGCAGAAGCACATGGACCGCCCCGGCCTTCACCTGCAAACATCCAAGCCCAGACAGTCAGGAGCAAACAGTTTCCCCTTAGCCCAGCTTTAAAAATTCAGCCTCAGCTTTGCTGGGAGTGTGGACCTCTGGACCCTCCACAGGCATGAATGGTTCCTCTCCCCCCATGTTCCGAGGACCTCTCCCCTGCCGGCCGTTACTGCTGATCTGAGGAACAGGCAAGAGAATTGTTTTCCTGCTGGCCTCCTGCCTCACCTTTCTTTCTGCCCTGCTTTCACCTGTGCTCTGTACCAGCTTGGATCTTCCTTTAAATTGTCTTAAGAGTCAGACAGTCAATCCCCTGCTGAGAGCTCCTGCGGTTTAGTCATTAAGAGACAGCTACAAATTATAGAAGAGTAGAGTTGGAAGGGGCCTCTAAGGCCATCGAGTCCAACCCCCTGCTCAATGCAGGAATCCACCCTAAAGCATCCCTGACAGATGGTTGTCCAGCTGCCTCTTGAAGGCCTCTCAGGTGGGAGAGCCCATGACCTCCCTAGGTTATTGGTTCCATTGTCATACTGCTCTAACAATCAGGAAGTTTTTTCTGATGTCCAGCCGGACTCAGGTTTCCTGTAACTTGAGCTCACTATTCCGTGTCCTGCACTCAGGGAGAATAGAGAATAGATCCTGCCCCTCCTCTGTGTGACAACCTTTCAAGTATTTGAAGAGTGCCCTCAGGTCTCCCCTCAGTCTTCTCTTCTCCAGGCTAAACATGCCCAGTTCTTTCAGTCTCTCTTCATAGGGCTTTGTTTCCAGACCCCTGATCATCCTCGTTGCCCTCCTCTGAACCCCCCTACAGCTTGTCTGCATCCTTCTTGAAGTGTGGTCCCTCTGGAAGTCCCCAGTTTGAATCTCACCTCTGTGCCATGAACTCACTAGGCAGCCTTAAGCAAGTGACTTTCTCTTAGCCTCAGTTCGCTCATCTGCAATCTGGGGGATAATCATACTGACTCACTTTACACAGTGTTGCCGAAAGGAAGCACTTTGAGGTCACTTGAAAGCACCGTAGAAATGCTAGGTATTATTATATTTTATTACTTACAAGCTCCAAATTAGCAGCTGGAGGGATATGAGGATATAGTACAATTTTGCAATTATGGCAAGGAGGCCCCAGTATCAGTTGGCTCACCTTGTCTATCGCGGCTTCTCTCTGGGCCTTGGACATGTTGGAGTGTATGCAGACTGCTTTCAGGCGCTGAGGAAGGCCGGAGACCTGCGAGGGAAACACAGAAAGCGCATCACACGAGGGCTGGACGCAGACGGACACGGCGTGGTGGGGAGATGCCCCCCCCCGTCAGCATCCACAGAAGCCTCCTCCTCGCCGAACTCTCTCCCTGCTGAAGCTTCCCTTGAGAAAAACACACCAACACACATGCTGAATGGGTTCCAAACCCAGGGGCGTCAAGCCTCTTTCAGCTGGGAGCGAAACGCAATGTCAAGAAACTGAAAGAACTGGGCATGTTTAGCCTGGAGAAGAGAAGATTGAGGGGAGACATGATAGCACTCTTCAAGTACTTGAAAGGTTGTCACACAGAGGAGGGCCAGGATCTCTTCTCGATCCTCCCAGAGTGCAGGACACGGAATAACGGGCTCAAGTGACAGGAAGCCAGATTCCAGTTGGACATCAGGAAAAACTTCCTGACTGTTAGAGCAGTATGACAATGGAACCAGTGACCTAGGGAGGTCGTGGGCTCTCCCACACTAGAGGCCTTCAAGGGGCAGCTGGACGACCATCTGTCAGGGATGCTTTAGGGTGGATTCCTGCATTGAGCAGGGGGTTGGACTCGATGGCCTTGTAGGCCCCTTCCAGCTCTGCTATTCTATGATTCTCTATGATTCAAGGACACTCTTGGGGATTTGCATTCCGGGAGGGTGGTGGTGGGGCGAAGCCAAGAGGAGATGTAAAACGTCCCAGCCACGTTTTACAGCTTAAAGCTCTTACCGCCACTCACTAAGTTTGAGGAGAGGCATTTCAGCCTTTTAGAAAAACTGCACAAATACCGTATCTCTTCGATTCTAAGACACACTTTTTCTTCCCCATATAAACATCTCTAAAAACAGGGTGCAAATTACAATCGCGGGTGCGTTTATTATTTCTTAGAATCAAAGCTTTTTTTTTTCTGTTGGTGGTACTGAAATTAGTGTGCGTCATACAATCGATGTCATCTTAGAATTGAAGAAATACGGGTAATAATAATTTATTTATTTATTACCTGCCTCTCCCTCTGGATCGAGGCGGGGTACCACACAAATACAAAACACCATAAAATACAGATAATTGATTAAAATCATATAAAACTAATGCACCGTTAAAAGGCATCTTAAAAGGCTGGGAAATCACCCAATGATTGGCAGGTGGGAGAAAGGGGCGGGGCAGGAACAAGGAGGTGTGGCCTTTGGGGGGAACCTAGAAGGCCAGAGTGGGCCTGCAAGCCTGGGGTGCCCAAGCCCTGCTCTAAATTCACTCCTGCTGCTCTGGTCTGGTCACCAGTCTTGGCTGTGATGCTCTCCACCCCTTTTTGACACGTCTCACCTTCCTGTCTTTCCCTACTCTCCTAGCTTCTTCTCCTCCCATCTTTCTGCCTCCTGGAACAGCTACGCCATCCATCAAGGCACTTTCCTTTTCCCCTTCCCAAAGATCAGCCCCTGGCTCAGCAAAGCTTTTCCTGGCTGCCACCCCACCCCACTTATCCACCCCCAGGCTTTCAGCTGACCTGCACCTCCATTGCTACCTGCCTCTCTCCTAGCCCAGTCCACAGGTTCGGGCCTGAGGTCTCTCTCCCAGCCTTGTTGTGTCCATCTAAGGTGGGCTGTGGGCTGGGACTGTATCACTTATGCGCTATGTAAAGCATCTATTTATTATTATTATTTATTTAAAACATTTATATCCCGCCCTATATCATTAAGATCTCAGAGCGGCGTACAGATAAAAACATACAGCATAAAACAATAAATATGCAGTTAAAAACAAATTAAACCATGAGCAATGACAAATCTTGATAAAATAGTTAAGAGCAGAGACACCACACTGACAACAAAGGTCTGCATAGTTAAAGCAATGGTATTCCCCGTAGTAACCTATGGCTGCGAGAGCTGGAGCATAAGGAAAGCTGAGCGAAGGAAGATAGACGCTTTTGAACTGTGGTGTTGGAGGAAAATTCTGAGAGTGCCTTGGACTGCACGAAGATCAAACCAGTCCATACTCCAGGAAATCAAGCCAGAGTGCTCACTTGAGGGAATGGTATTAAAGGCAAAACTGAAGTACTGTGGCCACATAATGAGAAGACAGGATACCCTGGAGAAGAGGCTGATGCTAGGGAAAGTGGAAGGCAAAAGGAAGAGGGGCCGACCAAGGGCAAGATGGAGGGATGATATTCTGGAGGTGACAGAGCTAGGGGTGGCAACGGCTGACAGAAAGCTCTGGCGTGGGCTGGTCCATGAAGTCACGAAGAGTCGGAAGCGACTGAACGAATAAACAACAAAAGTTAAAACAATATATAATTTAAAAGCAGTAAATTATATCCTAGTGCTGTTGACGCTAAAGGAACGTAGAACAATATCGAAGGTCCTCCTCCGGCTGCCTACTCTGAGGGAAGCTCGGAGGACGGGCAACAAGGGAGAGGGCCTTCTCAGCGGTGGCCCCCCAATTATGGAATGATCTCCCCAACGAGGCCCACCTGGCGCCAACGTTGCTATCTTTTTGGCATCAGGTTAAAACTTTCTCTTTTCCCAGGCGTTTAGGAATATGTGATGAGCTTCATCGATCCTGGATGTTTCTAGAGTTGTTTATAATTGTGTTTAGATATATGTTTCTGTGTATGTTTTTGTGGTTTTAAATTTTTCATATTGTTTTAGTCTTGTGTAAATCGTCCGGAGAGCTTCGGCTATGCGGTGGTATAGAATGATGATGATGATAATCCTGGCCGTGAAAAGGATGAGAGAGGAGAGACATGGTTCTAATTTCTAGTATAAGAAGACTTGATCTAGATTGGAGCTGAAATATGTCAGGAAACAAAGCTGCAACTCAAATTGGCTGCTTGCGAAAATAAGAATGTACATTCTTGTAATCTGAACTTCTTAAGCAACATATGGACACTGCTGCATGCATGTGACGCCTGCCTCTCCACGCGTCAAGCAGCAAGCACTGGGTCCCATCTAGCTCAGCATTGTCTACCCTCACTAGCAGTGACTCAGACAGAAGCCTTTCCTGGCTTAATCAAAGAATCATAGAATGGCAGAGTTGGAAGGGGCCCACAAGGCCATCGAGTCCAACCCCCTGCTCAATGCAGGAATCCACCCTAAAGCAATCCTGACAGATGGTTGTCCAGCTGCCTCTTGAAGGCCTCTAGTGTGGGAGAGCCCACAACCTCCCTAGGTAACTGATTCCATTGTCATACTGCTCTAACAGTCAGGACGTTTTTCCTGATGTCCAGCTGGAATCTGGCTTCCTTTAACTTGAGCCCGTTATTCCGTGTCCTGCACTCTGGGAGGATCGAGAAGAGATCCTGTCCCTCCTCTGCGTGACAACCTTTTAAGTATTTGAAGAGTGCTCTCATGTCTCCCCTCAACCTTCTCTTCTCCAGGCTAAACATGCCCAGTTCTTTCAGTCTCTCTTCATAGGGCTTTGTTTCCAGACCCCTGATCGTCCTGATTGCTCTCCTCTGAACACGCTCCAGCTTGTCTGCATGTTCAGGACTTAAATTTTAATCAAACATTTAACATCAGGACTTAAATTTTATCAAACATTTTCTTTTTCTAAATGCCCTTCAAAACCAAATTTCAAATCTGTACCCAAACGTCCCCTCCTTTAGTTGATTATCAGGTTGCCTTTGAACCCAGGCAGAAGCGATGGGTGTGATCCCTCCCTTTGGAAAAGCTCATATTGCAAGAAGCTAGAAGTTCCAAGAGAGGAGTCCCCACCCCCACTGGAAGCACTGGAGTCACTGCCATTGTAACTCCTGTGGGTACCAAGAAAGGGGGTACCTGAAGCCCAGAGTGCTTCCTTCCCCCACTTTCCCCGTATCATAAGCAAGCAATTCCCAACAAGCCCCACTCCCAAAGGCACTGGCAAACTTACTTGGTCATCCATCAGTGACACCAGCGGAGAGATCACCAAAGTGATGCATTTGGAGCGCTTGCTGTACAGGTATGCAGGGAGCTGGTAACAGAGAGATTTCCCCATCCCTGTTGAGAGGACCACCAGCGTGGAGAGCCCTGTGGGAGGTGGGGGAGAACAAGGAAGGGCGGCAGCAGCGTTAGAGGGTGGAGCTTCCTCTGCCCAGACCACCCACGTGCAGGCTCTCTCGGCCTTTACCTGTCCTGCGGGCAAGGGGGCTTCAGTAGTTCAACAACAACAACAACAACAACAACAATAATATTTCTTACCCGCCTCTTCCTCTGGATTGAGGCAGGGAACAACATTGAATATAAAAATACTTTAAAATACATAAAACTGATTTAAAACATATCATACTAATACATTATTAGAATAACAGCCAGACATATTATTATTTCTTTCTTTCTATAGCACCAACAATGTACTTGGTGCTGTACGAAATATACAAATAAAACAGCGATACCCTGCCTAGAGGCTTACAATCTAAACATTTGTAATTACAAATCTTAAAATTCAACCGGGTAGACTGGCCGGAAGAGATCAGTCTTTATGGCTTTCTTAAACTCGTAAAGACTATTAAGTTGGCAAATCTCTCCTGGCAGGCCATTCCACCGCCTGGGAGCAGCAGAAGAGAAGGTCCTCTGGGTAATGGTTGACAGCCTAGTTTTGGCTGACTGGAGTAAGTTCTCCCCGGAGGACCTGAGTGTGTGGGGTGGATTGTACGGTGAGAGGCGATCCTGCAGGTAACCTGGACCCAAACCACTGCATTTACTACGTTTCTATCCTGCCCATTCTCCAAGCAGCTGAGGAAGGTGGTGCACAGTCCTGTCCAGGCCCCATTTTATCCTCACAAACCTGTGAAGCCGCTTAGGTCGAGGGAGTGCGACTTGCCCAAAGTCACACCCGGTGACCTTGGATTTGAAACCGGCCGTCCCCGGTCCAGCTGAACGCCAGCCCACACTCTCTTTCATGCAGCGATTTGCAGCAACTCACTTTGGCACTCACTTGAGGACACCCCCCCCCTCAGTCCGCTCTTCCTGCATTAGCAGAGAGGCAACTGGAACTCAGATGAGCATCTGGGGTCACACAGCCTAATACAGGTTCCCATTGAGAAGACGGAGGGAGACCAGGCCTCCAAAGGCTAGTAGCAATTGCTATGCGGTCAGGGGCCCAGAGGCAGCCCACCGGTCCACGGAGGTGAAAGAGTTTCACTGACAAACTGCAGGAAGCCACGGATGCAGGATGGCTTGGCTTCTGGCCAGCAACGGGAAGCCTCTCTCTCAGACCAGCCAACGCCCTTGTGCCAACACTTGAGTGCAGGGAGCTGCCCACAGAAATCCACTCCATGGGTGGTGCTGAAATCAGGCTGGAGAGTTTGCAAGGCCGCACAGTGGCCTCTTGCGCAGAACAGCGGGCACAGGGGGAGGCTGCAGCTTCTCTGGGCTGCTGACTCAAAGGCCCAGCTCTGAAGCACCTGGAGACCCCACTAGACATCCGTGCCATCCGTTGCCCACAGAGGCATGAGGGAAAACAGGCATTGCACCGGGTCATTTCTTTCCACCCCAAGGAGCCACCCAGATATAAAGCGAAACGTGCCTTTTAATTGGGCCACCTGAGAGGCTTGAAGCATAACAGCCACACAGCTAGAGCATTCAAAAGGACCTTGCAGTTCAGGAAGAAAGTTGAGTCACATGACCATTGAAACTCAGCCTGGGGCAGTGTCAGGAGCAGGAGCACCCCAGAAAAAGGCAGACAAGTTTCCCACCAGCAATTCATTTGCGACGTCACACATTGGTCCCCTACCTGCCCTTTGGACTGGTAGGAGACTAGCATGGACCGAAGCACCCTGCCCATCTGGGCAGCAGGGGTTGAAACCAATCGAAACCCTTGGAGAGGACATTTAGAATCTACCACTAGAGCAGCCTTCCTCAACCTGGGGCGCTCCAGATGTGTTGGACTGCATCTCCCAGAATGCCCCAGCCTGGCTGGGGCATTCTGGGAGATGCAGTCCAACACATCTGGAGCGCCCCAGGTTGAGGAAGGCTGCTGTAGAAGGAATGAGTTCTCCTTGCAAGCATCACTGTTGGGGATAGAATTGCTGCAGCGCAACAACAAAACCACCCCGGTTTTTCTACACAGCTATTGTCTTGGTGTGAGTGTATGTTTTGGTGTTTTTTTTTTAAATAAACTGGCAGATATTGCCACTTTGAAAAGGCTGTTTGCTCCTTTTAAGAAAGAGAAGATAGTGCTCTAACTGGAGATATCTTTATCCTCCATAAACAAAAGTGTTACAAGCACTTTGAAGTTTTTCAAGACAAAGGAAGAAAGGAATACAGGCCATTAGAACAAGGGGGAGCTACTCTAAGGGGTCCCAGGGCCATTTTGGCCCGTTGGACTGCCCCTCTTGTGGGCCACACCCCACAGGGTGCTCAGAGTCTGCAGGGCAGTGGGGGGGATTCAGTGGCAAACCACAACAGACCAAGAAAAAGGTCACATTTGGCTTGGGGGGAATCTACACAGCGTACTGAGGGCGCTTGCGTGCGCCCCCAAAGCGATCGTGTAGATTCTGCCCATTAGAGACGGAGGAAGAGGCGGAGGAGGCGGCGGCTGGAGAATCCAGCTGCGTCCTTGCCGCCGCCGCCCAGGTTGAGGAAGGCTGGCACTAGAGGAAGACGCTTTTCTACCACCTGAAGAGGGACTTTGCATTTTGAGGGTTCCATTCCCTACAACCACTAGGTAATGCTACACAATTTGGCCGCCTTCTTTTTTTAACCTATCGCACCACCTAAAATTGATCTCTGGCTTTGCCAATATAAAGAACACAATATTTCTCTTTACTTCTACTCTCGGGTCCACCTAGGAACCTAGGTGAGATGAGGAAGTATTTTGCCCTGGCTTAGTGCAAGCAAACTGCCTTACCTGAGAGGATCCTCATCACAGCTCTGTCCTGTCCTGGCCGGAAGGAGGTGTAACCCAGCTCAGCCAGCGCTTGGAACACTTCAGGAGGGGTCTCTGTGCAAGACACAGACACATGCACCCAGTCAGGAAAGGGTTGTTGCCTGGCCCCAGCAGGGCGTTTGACACTCATGGCAGCAGCAGGAGAGAATTAGGCTCAGTTCGAACAACACGTTAGTCAATGGTGGTTTAGAACTCCACCGTGGAGTTTTTACACAACTGTTGTTTTGCCTTCCCCCTGCATGGCGCTCAGCAATGGCTGGCCTTCTTTCTGGGCCTTACCTCTCACCTTCCTGTCCTGCCCCAGTTTGTAGAGAGGTTCTACTGGTGCAGGTGGAGGGAGGAGTTCGTAGGCAGGCCTCTGCACATGCATGTAAACTTCTTCCTCCTGGGCAAGCTGTGTCAGGTCTCCTGGGCTGCTCTCATTCTTCACTGGGGAAGAAGGCGAAAGGAGCTATTAATTATTATTGCATTTATATCCTGCCTTTTTTCCTCCAATGAACCCAAGACGGTGTACATAATTGTACAGAACATTGAGGGGAGACATGAGAGCACTCTTCAAATACTTAAGATTGTTACACAGAGGAGGGCCAGGATCTCTTCTTAGTCCTCCCAGAGTGCAGGACACAGAATCATGGGCTCAAGTTACAGGCTGGACATCAGGAAAAACTTCCTGACTGTTAGAGCAGTACGACAATGGAACCAATGACCTAGGGAGGTTGTGGGCTCTCCCACACTAGAGGCCTTCAAGAGGTAACTGGACAACCATCTGTCAGGGATGCTTTAAGCAGGAGGTTGGACTCGATAGCCTTATAGGCCCTTTCCAACTCTACTATTTTATGATTACGTATAATCCTCCTCCTCCTCTCTATTTTATCCTCACAACCACCCTGTGAAGTAGGTCTGTGACTGGCCCAAAGTCACCCAGTGGGTTTCCTTGGCAGAGTGGGGACTAGAACCCGGATCTCCCGACTCCCAGTCCAACACTCTAGCCGCTATGCCACACTGGCTCTCAGTGAGTACTCGCTGGGTAGGGATATTAATTATTTCTTTATTTTATTTATATTTAGAATCTGCCCAATAACTAATGCTCCCTGGGTGGATATTAAATGTTCTGTAGCTCATTTACATCATTAAGGTTGGGAAAAAGACTGAGGAAGGGACACCATTTTCATTTTCTCTATCAACAATGCCAAATTTTGACTCTAGATTCCATGGTTATATTGCTGACACGTAACCCAGTGAGCACCTGAATGTGGCGCTGAGAATTCCTTTCAGTGACAGTGCTGTTGCTCCCATGAGTATCCTCCAAGTAGTGCTGAAAAGCGTGTCCAAGAAACACTCCTGTTCAACCATCTCAGTGTGCAATTATATAAACCGCCTCTCATCTACCATTGTTTTTCTCACTGCCCAGTTTGGGGAGATTCTCTTCACAATTCCTTGGGGTTTTATTAACCTAAAACTTGGCTAAATTTGCTATTCATCCCTTATCCAGCTCATTTACAAATGTTATACAGCATTGGTCTTATTACGGATGCTTGAAGCAAGGGACTTTACACTGGTACATTTGAGCAACTGCTTAAGTGAAGAAATTGCAGAAAATGCCCTTAGGGTACAACCCCATACAAGCTTCCCTGGGTGTAAGCCCTATTGCGCTAGAGCTAGAGAAGTGTGTCTACATTTTTCTTTGGCTAGTAATATTGCCGTACGACCTTAGATTTTCACTTCATGTAGGAGATGTGTGTGCTTGGCTTAAGTTGCAAAAGTTCCGTGATCATGTAAAGCCATTATACTTGTATCGGCTTATAGAAAATAAATAAAAAATTACATTAAAAGGGGGAATGGAGCAATGAAACCAGAAACCATGGCCAGGGATAGGCCAATGGAAGAATTGACCCAGTACAAATTTTTCTTCCTGATTTGAGCCTAATTTGGGCTCTCTGGCACTACACAAGCACAGCCTTTTTCTCCTACCGGAAATCTTGCTGTATGCTGTGTTAGTCATCCGCGCCACTTCCTCCAGAGTGAGCAAGGGCAGTTCCTCTTCGACAGCACAGCCATTTTGCTCTAGTTTGGGGTCAGGAGCGGAGAGCTGTTCTGCCACTGTGGTGAAAGAAGGGAAGTTGCTTCAGAGCATTCAAAATCATTAATTTTAATTTAATTCAAAGTTTGTTGTACTAGCCAAAGGCCATGACAAATACATCAAAATAAAATATTTATACATATATACAGTAAAACAAATATTTTGAACTATACAGATAACTTAAGACTTTGCCCTAACTAAAACTCAGCTTTCACTTAGCAGTCTGAATCTCCAGGGCAGTTTCTGGCAATATTGTCTAGTTCTCTCTTCCTGATCTTTTTTTTTGTTGCCAGAGCAAACAAAGTCACTTTATGCGTCACCTAACTGTTGCTATCACTCAAAAGAAAACGAGCCGTTTCTGCAAGGGCATTCCTGAATCCATGGGTTAACGAGGGTTTCAGGAATCACTCAGATGGCCACAGATGCATAACCTGCATTCATTTCAAAATTATTAAAGAAAAGGCTTCCCCCTTTGGGAGAAGAGCCATAGCTCAGTAGCAAAGCACATCATATACAACACTTATTTATTTATTTAAAACACTTATATCCCGCCCTATATCATTAAGATCTCAGAGCGGCATACAGATAAAAACATACAGTATAAAACAATAAATATGCACAGTTAAAAACAAATTAAACCATGATCCAAGTTAAAACAATATATAATTTAAAAGCAGTTAAAACAATGTGCCAGTGAGTTTAACCATCAAAGGCTTTGTTAAAAAGCCATGTTTTTACTTGGCGTCGAAATGCAGTCAATGTTGGCGACAATCGGGCCTCCAAGGGGAGGGTATTCCACAGTCGGGGTGCCACCGCAGAGAAAGCCCTTCAGTCCCCGGTATCTCCCGTCTGAAACCCTGGAGGGCTCTTGCCCATCAGCGTGGAGCCCACAGACACTAATGAACTAGATGGAACTACGGCCGAAAGCAGCTTCCTATCGGCGTCCTCCTTCTACAAACACGGAAAGCAACATATACATATTTGCCCTGGTTCACACGTAACATTAAACCACAGGATCATTAACCATAGTTTAATGTCACGTGCATGAATCTCATGGTTGTGTGCTTCCCTCTCCTCCTTCATAGAATCATAGAATAGCAGAGTTGGAAGGGAGCTACAAGGCCATCGAGTCCAACCCCCTGCTCAATGCAGGAATCCACCCTAAAGCGTCCCTGACAAATGGTTGTCCAGCTGCCTCTTGAAGGCCTCTAGGGTGGGAGAGCCCACCACCTCCCTAGGTCACTGGTTCCATTGTCGTACTGCTCTAACAATCAGGAAGTTTTTCCTGATGTCCAGCTGGAATCTGGCTTCCTGTAACTTAAGCCCGTTATTCCGTGTCCTGCACTCTGGGAGGATCGAGAAGAGATCCTGGCCCTCCTCTGTGTGACAACCTTTCAAGTATTGAGGGGAGACATGATAGCACTCTTCAATCTGCTCTTCTCCAGGCTAAATATGCCCAGTTTTCAGTCTCTCCTCATAGCGCTTTGTTTCCAGTCCCCTGATCATCCTGGTTGCCCTCCTTCAGCGCAGTCACAAGGAGGCGATAAAAAGCTTTTGCTTCATTTTCAACTAACTGTAGCTACTTATTATGTTTGAACCTGAACAAACAGTGGTTAGTGCTAACAGTATGGTTTAGTGAAACAAGACAGAATAGTTTACTATGGTTAATGATCCTGGCTTGTTTCACTAAACCAGTTGAAAATGGAAATGAAAGTTTCCAATCTCCTCTCAGCTGCCACACAAGAGGAAAAGGGGAGGGTGTGAACATACAAATGCAGCCATTATCTGCAAGATATGCTAATCGTTCCATGAGGACACAGCATGTAGGTGGTCTTCAGGGCCTTCTTTCCTTTCCTTTTCTAGAATCCAATATAAACTTCTCCTGCTGACCTTCAAAGCTCTTCACGGTCTAACTCCTGCCTATCTCTCCTCTCTCATCTCACACTATCGCCCCGCTCGTGCTCTCCGCTCCTCTGATGCTATGCTTCTCGCCTGCCCTAGGACCTCCACTTCCCTTACTCGGCTTCGTCCTTTTTCTTCTGCTGCCCCTTACGCCTGGAACGCTCTTCCAGAACACTTGAGAACTACAAACTCAATCACTGCTTTTAAAACTCAGCTAAAAACTTTTCTTTTCCCTATAGCCTTCAAATATTGAGCTTGTTCTGACTCTATACTGTTTAGCTTCTCCCTACCCGGTGCCTGTTTACACTTCCCTGTGCCTGTTTGCATTCTCCTTCCCTCTTTATTGTTTACTACAACTTATTAGATTGTAAGCCTATGCGGCAGGGTCTTGCTATTTACTGTGTTATCTGTACAGCACCATGTACATTGATGGTGCTATATAAATAAATAAATAAATAAATAATAATAATAATAATAATAATAATAATAATAATAATAATAATAACCCAAAAGGCTGCTGGAGCAGCTTCCAAATCATCAGCAAAAGAAGACAGTCCTTGTCCGCAGGTTTACAATCCAAAAAGACATGACACGCAAGGAAAAAGGGGTGAGGGTGGGGGAAGAGGGGCGGGTGGAATGGCTCTGCTCCCCACGCCCACGCTCACATCTCCCTCAGCACAGCCTGCAGCAATGCCTGCTGGTGGTGGCAGCTGAGAGAGGAGCAACCTTCGGCAAAAGTGTGAGAGGAAGCTTTTTTAAGTAAGTCCATTCCGATTAGTAAACCCACTGTCCTAAAAGAAACACTCTTCTGATTCTGTTTAACAAGAGAATTTTTTAGGATAAAACTGCGGTTAAACAGAAATGCCTCATAGAGGTTCATAGCGGTTTCTTACAAAGTAAGGTTTCACGGGCCAAGGAGGGTAAACCCTGCATGTGGCTCCTGCTGTCCTTTCTTTTGTGCTTCTCTTCACAGGCATCCAAAATGAACTAGACTGGTCTTGTGGCTCTTTGCAGCTTCAAATGAATGCAACCCGTGAAAATACCCAGCCGTAGAGTCTATGACTTGGCTTTGGGCTTTGACCATGACAGCCAGACGTACCTCTCCCCTTGCACTGGGAAGCCCAGTGACCAAGTTCCCCGCATCTGAAGCAAGTGTCGGAGCCTCGGTCCACGGGCCGGCCACCTCCACCAAACTGCTCCCCCTTTTTCTGCCACTTCTGCTTCCATACCTGTGAAGACATCAAGATACAGGCTAAGCCATCAGGTGCCTGCTCTGCTCTGCCCTGCCTCTTCCTGCATGGCTTGACTTCAGGGAACCAGGCAGAAGGGAGGTAGGAACGAGCCTGACTGTTCCACTTTCACATGGGCTTCAGCCCACCAAATCTTCTAAGGCAAGGGTCGGCGGATTTTTGGTCAGATTTTGGCAATTTGAGAAACTGTCCTGGGCGCCAGGACAAAATGGTTGCCATGGGAGGTGTGGTAAAGAGCAAGTAGCCTGCCCAAAAGACTGAACCCAACACACTAAACAATTCCTTTGAACCCACAGTATTCATCACCAATAGAAATCTATTTTACAGCTCTCTCAGTTGCCAGTAAGAAAATGTGTTAAGTTTTGTAAAAAAGTGGGAGAGGAATGTTACCTCGGTGAGCACCAAGAAAGGTGTTAGGGGGGCGCATTGCTGCCTAGCTGTGCTCTAAGACTTATTCCTATCAATCCATAAAAAGTGGTTCTCTAGTTCAGCATGAGAAAAGAGACTTAGGGCACAATCCTATGAGGATACTCAGAGGCTGCTAAGTATCTAATGCAGGGCAGCTGGAGGGCAGAGGCAATCTTCACCTCTGCTCTCCAGCCACCCTGCATTTCTGCTAGACAGGCGATTTTGCCCATCTAGCAGTGGCATTTCAGACAGTGGCAGTCAGAGTTTGGGACAGCCATAGGAAAAATCATACGGCCACAGCCCCAGTCTCCTGCCCTCCCCGCCCCCCCCCCCCCCGCCCCCAGGAATGCCCACTTTTCCTGTCTCCATGCCCTGTTTCTGAGTGCAGATACATACAACCGTGCTGTCTCCAAGTTGGTGGGGGGAGTGCAGTTTCTGGGCTCCGAGTTTGGACCCTTGTTTCTGACCTCAGAGTCTAAAAATCAAACCATCCTCGAGTCCTGCTGCTTTCAATATAACAGGCTATTTCCTGTAACAACCCTGTGCAATTCCAGATTAAAGGGGGGTCAGCTTTGTCTAGTTGAAGCCGCAACGGGAGGAAAGGAGATCAGCCAGAGCTGCCCAAGTTAGCAGCTCAGGGGTCGTGTCCTCAAACACTTTTGGAGTAAGATCGGTACATGCAGTTCTCACCAGGGAGGCCAGCCTCTGATTTACAAAACGTTTGAGATTTCCTTCTAAGAGGCATTCATCTTTTGTGTTTTAGGACCGCCGTTTTAAGCCAATGATTTTGTCCAGTCATGCAATTAAGCAACATATATTCAACTGCGGTTATAGATGAAGGCAGCACTGAAGTGCCCCCACCATGGTCGGGATCCAAGACAGTGGAGGGGTAGCCCTTTAATTAAAACATACTTAATAAAAGCTTCAATGTAATTTTGTTTTATTACTGTATTTTTGTTTGACAACTGATTGTACACTGTCCTGGGTGGTATACTAATGTTTGCAAACTGTAGATTTCTAACTGAGGCACCTGTGCAGTTCGTAGAGGAGCCAAGAGATTCTCATTTGCAAGCCCTTATGTCACCTTTTCAAACAGTGAAAGAGTGGCAGAGGGAGTTCACAGTGAGCAAAGATAATTATGGAAACCCTTTACTCAATGGATTTCTATGTGTTTGAAGTGAAAAAAAGTTATCTGCAGTATCTACTTTGCTCTCTGAATAATGGAAGACTACAAATGCTTTGTTAGGTCTTAGCTAGCCCTAAGGTTCCCGGGGTCATCCCTGTTCATGTAAATGACACACAGGATATCCCGGGAGCAAACAGTTTTCCCTTAGCCCAGCTTTAAAAATTCAGCGTCAGCTTTGCTGGGAGTGTGGACCTCTGGACCCTCCATGGGTACGAATGGTTCCTCTCTCCCTCCCGCCCCCCGTGTTCCAAGGACATCTCCCCTGCCGGCTGTTACTGCTGTTCTGAGGAACAGGCAAGAGAATTGTTTTCCTGTTGGCCTCGTCTCACTGTTCTTTCTGCCCTGCTTTCACCTGTACTTGTTGGGGTTAGTTTTTTACCCACAGAAGGAAAAGGACTCTAAAGAGTTAAAAAGATGTCCTTGGCCAGATTGTCTCTGCCAGGAGAAGTCCAGTATGAAGCAGATTCTTCCCTGGCCTACGTGTGGTACGAGAAGTACAAGATGAAGAGACTATTGGTTAATTGGGCCAAGGAGAAAAGTGTATTTAAGAAGTCCATGTTGTAAGGCTTCTTACTGCTGACATTATCAGACTGCTGATGTTATACTGCTACGTTGTGTTGCTGTACTGTTGGTGAAAGGACTGTATATATGACCATTTATTCTGTAAGTAATTTATTTAGTGTCAGTAAAGCTTCTTACTGACCAAAGACCGTGAGTGCTTCTTTTTGTTCTTAACTCCAAGCTGAAACCATTTCCAGCTCCACGCTGCTGCTGCTATCCGCACTCTGCTAAATTTTTTGGGTAAGCAATTACCCCGATAGGTTATGGGCCCAGAGAAAGTCTGGAAGGCATAATTTTTGGTTGCTGGAAAGCTTGAGAGCAAAGGAACGCTGGAGGGAAAGACGGAGTCTAGCTCAGGCAGTTCATCGAGCTCAGACGGGTCTGTATCCAGTGTGAGTCGCGCTCCAGCCCAGCCGGTGAGGATGGCCCAAGTTCAGATGGCATCCAGTATTCCGGTGGAACGGCTGAATGAGAGAAATTACTTAACGTGGTCATTCAAGATGGAAATGTTTTTGAAGCGGGACAGATGTTGGAACGTCGTGAGTGTCCCGAGGCCGGTTGGTCAGACTGCTCAAGAAGCACAAGTGTGGGAAGAGCAGAATGAAAGGGCCAAAGCAAACATTGTCTTGAGTATGGAGGACTCGCAAATTGTCCATATCACCAGAGATGAGACGGCAAGAGACAGCTGGAATGCGCTGAGACAGATTTATGTGCGTGCGTCGGCAAGCACACGGCTGAGCCTCACCAGAGAGCTGTATCGGTTAAAGTTGGAGGAGGCTGGAAGTTTGGCAAATCATCTCCAACAGGTGAGATCTCTATTTGTCCAGTTGCAGGAGGTCGGAATCGTTTTTACGGAAGAGCATAAGTGCTACCTGATTTTGGGGTCGTTGCCTCAAAGCTGGGACGTTCTGACAACCAGTCTGGAAAGTATGAAGACTGATGAACTCACTCTTCATTATTTGACGGGTCGTTTGCTTCAAGAAGAGAAACGGCGTCTTTCCAGGAAGGAGGAAAACTGCCAGGAAAGGGTTAAGCAGTCAGCCCTTGGCAGCGGAGAAAGAATGCAGAAAGATAAGAGTTTCCAAGACGACGAAATGGAGAGAGCCGCAGTTGCAGTAAAAAAGTGTTTCTTTTGTAAGCAGCCAGGCCATATCAAACGCTTCTGTAAAAAGAAGAAGGGAGTTACACAGGCTCGAGAGGAGAAGGAATGCTCGAATGCATTTGTCTCGGCCACAGTGAGGTGTAACGAGGCCCAAGAGGTTTGGCTGATTGATTCTGCGTCGTCCAGAACAATTTCTAATAATCCAGAGGCGTTTCGGAAGTTGGAACCAAGCAAGGTGAAGTCAATCACGCTTGCAGATGGACGAACGTCGAGGGTGGAAGGAATTGGATGTTGCTACGTTCCATGTCTGCAAAAGGAGTGTGAACAGGTTCTGTATGTTCCAGATTTAGATTTTTGTCTCCTTTCTGTTAGTGCTCTAACGTCTGAAGGATACGTTGTTACGTTTCAGAAGGATGAGTGCCAAGTGATTAAGGATGGACAAAAAGTGGCACTGGGACATGTTAAAAATGGACTGTTCTACATGGGTGCAGGTAAAGAAAGGGTGGCACAAACTGGTAACGTGCCAGACCATAAAAATTGTGTTCATGAGTTGCACAGGCGTTTAGGTCATGCAAGTTTTAAAGTGTTAAGTCACATGCCTCAAGTGTGTACAGGGTTAAGCTTGCAAAACTGTAAAAATTTCTTGGATTGTTCAATCTGTCATCAGACCAAATCCCGGGTGCAGAACATCTGCAGGAAAAGTGACAGGGTGTCACAAAAGCCTTTTGAATTGGTGTTTATTGACTTGGTAGGGCCATTCACGCCTACACAAGGGGGATCCAGTTACGTGCTTGTAATTCTGGATGATTACACACGCTTTAGTTGGTGTTATTTACTGAAGCAAAAATCAGAAGCTTTTGAAACTTTTAGGGATTGGAAAACTTGGGCGGAAAAGTTCTTTAACAAGCCCATTATTTCTGTGCAGTCGGACCATGGGGGTGAGTTTGTTTCTGGAGGGTTCTGTGAGTGGTTTAAGAAAACAGGAATCATATACAGGTTAATAGATCCCCAAACTCCTTTTCAAAATGGGTCAGTTGAGAGAAGAATTGGAGTACTTCAAATGAAGAAAGATTCTCTCATGGCTGATGCAAACGCTGAGCAAGATTTGTGGGGAGAAGCATTTTTAACCGCAAACTATCTGTGTAATAGAACCTGGAGCAGGGTTACAGGCAGTTCGCCTTACTGTTTACTTTTTGGTTCAAAGCCAGATTTGTCTCACTTGAGAACATGGGGGTCTTGGGCATACGTGCATATCCCAAAGTCCAAAAGGTCTAAAGGTGAAGCCAAGTCTGTGAAATTACGTTTTGTGGGTTATTCTGGCATGCAATCCAAATCTTGGCGTTTTTCCCTAAGTCATGGGAAGGTGGTTGTTTCTAGGTCTGCTACTTTTCAGGAGGCAGGTTGGGACAGGATTCAAGGTTCCCAAGTTCTGTTAGAAACCGTGAACAACCAGGAAAAAACAGTAACTCAAGGGTTAACTTCTCAGAGCCCTCACATCTCTGAGAAAAGTGTTTCCACTCCCAAAAGCAGAAGGGAGGAAGGAAATGAAAGGGAGGAGGTAATTCCTCGTCGTTCACAAAGAAAAAACAAAGGAATTCCACCTTTAAACTATTCAGATGAATTCAGTGTTTGTTATGTGAAGTCTGAACTTGAAAGTTACAGTGGTGTGTTGAAACTGTCTGAACAAGAGCGAGAAAAGTGTTTTCAGGCAGCGAAAACTGAAAGGGGGTGTTTTCAAACACACGTATCTGTATGCAAAGGGGCAAGCAAAAGAGTACATGATTGTGGAGCTAGTGGTTCGTCTACTGGTGGCAGGGAGTTCCCAAGACCACATTCAAGAAAACTCAGCCCAAAGCTGCAGGAAGGGTTGAAACTGAAGTCTCTGGGGAAAGTTAGGTGTTACTCTTGGTGTAGAGGTAGAAAGTTTCCAAAGGAAATTACCTAAAAAGCCAGAAGCAGAAAGTTTTAAAATTGCTGAAAGTTTGCAAGTTGGAAGATTGCAAAGTAGTTCAACGCCCCAAAGCACCATGTTTTCAACAGTGCTTGGAAGAAGAAGAAAAGAAAAGCTTACATATAAATAAGTCTCTGGGAAATGTTAACACACAGAGAAAGGTTACAATGTTGAGATTGTTGTAAACATGTAAAGTTGATTTCTTACAGGTGAAATGTAATGAAATGTAAATTGTATTTTTTCTGTAGTTAAAAATGAAAGGGTGTTGGGGTTAGTTTTTTACCCACAGAAGGAAAAGGACTCTAAAGAGTTAAAAAGATGTCCTTGGCCAGATTGTCTCTGCCAGGAGAAGTCCAGTATGAAGCAGATTCTTCCCTGGCCTACGTGTGGTACGAGAAGTACAAGATGAAGAGACTATTGGTTAATTGGGCCAAGGAGAAAAGTGTATTTAAGAAGTCCATGTTGTAAGGCTTCTTACTGCTGACATTATCAGACTGCTGATGTTATACTGCTACGTTGTGTTGCTGTACTGTTGGTGAAAGGACTGTATATATGACCATTTATTCTGTAAGTAATTTATTTAGTGTCAGTAAAGCTTCTTACTGACCAAAGACCGTGAGTGCTTCTTTTTGTTCTTAACTCCAAGCTGAAACCATTTCCAGCTCCACGCTGCTGCTGCTATCCGCACTCTGCTAAATTTTTTGGGTAAGCAATTACCCCGATAGTACTCTGTACCAGCTTGTATCGTCCCGGGGTCATCCCTGTTCATGTAAATGACACACAGGATATCCTGGGAGCAGGCAGGGACGACCCCGGGATACACCTTAGGTTTTGCTAAGGCCTTAGTAGCTGTTTTCTAGAACTAGGAATTTGTAACCACCAAGAGGTGCATCTAAATTAAGGGGCTGCACACAGGTTTATGCTCTTAAACATCTACTCACTGCAATGAATCAAAGGGCCAGGGGATAAAAAGAACACATACAACCACATAGCATCCATTTTCTAAACCCAAATTGTTCAAATCTAAATTCTCTGGTGCCCCCCACCCCCCATGCAGAAGTGCAGTGAGGAAGCAGGATGCCCACACCACACGGCAAAACTGCCCATGGGCATGAGACGAGTTTATTTCCCAAAGTGTTTCAAACATCAATATTCTTTGTTGGGAAACTTCTTTCTCTCTATATATACATACATATTTAAATCCTATGTTCTAGTCTAAGTTCCATTCAGGACTTGTGAGCATGGGAGCCTAGATACCCTTATCGAAAAGGCCTAGAGATTTTTTTTATATATTAATAAATTTAATATATTAATAAACAAACAAACAAATAAATCCTTGCCTAGATTCATTTCAGTTCTATCTCACCCCACAGGCTTGCAAATAACACTCTCTGGGGTCAAGAGGCAATTCACCTGCTTACGGAGCCGTTTCCCCTTGAAGGCACGCCCTTTCACGTAAGATTTCTTCTTGAGATTGAGGCGCAGAAAGTTGCCCCCCGTCTTTGGTGGTGCCCTGGAAAGAGACAAGTTCCCTCTACTGTGAACATCACAACGTTGCGCTTAAGTTTAGCTGTTCTTTTGCTCTGGCCTTAACAGACATTGACAAGAGAGAGAGAACAGGTTGTGCATATAGCCAAAAGACTGGATTGGTCTGAAAGGGCCACGTCATGATAACGCTACCCTGAAAATAAGCTACGGTGGCTTAGTTGGTCACTCACTAATCCACGTTACTCCTGATGATCAGGCGCTCTGCGGCTTGAAATGGCTTGTTTCCTCGTTACTCTTTATTATTATTATTATTATTATTATTATATTTATTTGTATCCCTCCTTTTGCCCAATACTGGTCCTTACTCCTCCCGCCTGCTCCTGGCACATATCCACTAGTAGCAAGTAGCAGAGTAGAGTTTATTTTGTTTATTCAGTGGTTATAACACTTTAGTGAATTTGCACAAATCTCCTCAAAAGCATAATCATAGAATCATAGAATAGCAGAGTTGGAAGGGGCCTACAAGGCCATCGAGTCCAACCCCCTGCTCAATGCAGGAATCCACCTTAAAGCATCACTGACAGATGGCTGTCCAGCTGCCTCTTGAAGGCTTCTAGTGTGGGAGAGCCCACAACCTCCCTAGGTCACTGATTCCATTGTTGTACTGCTCTGTCAGGAAGTTTTTCCTGATGTCCAGCTGGAATCTGGCTTCCTTTCACTTGAGCCTGTTATTCCGTGACCTGCACTCTGGGAGGATCAAGAAGAGATCCTGGCCCTCCTCTGTGGGACAACCTTTCAAGTCTTTGAAGAGTGCTCTCATGTCTCCCCTCCATCTTCTCTTCTCCAGGCTCAACATGCCCAGTTCTTTCAGTCTCTCTTCATAGGGCTTTGTTTCCAGACCCCTGATCATCCTGGTTGCCCTCCTCTGAACACGCTCCAGCTTGTCTGCGTCCTTCTTGAATTGTGGAGCCCAGAACTGGACGCAATACTCTAGATGAGGCCTAACCAGGGCCGAATAGAGAGGAACCAGTACGTGATTTGGAAGCTATACTTCTATAGCTTCTATATACTTCTATAACAGCAGCAGCAGCAACACATTTGCACAAATCTCCCCGAAGGTGGGAAAAAAATGTTAAATTTGTGCAAATCACTCCAAAGTGAAAGAAAAATGAAGATGCCAGGCATTGAACCAGAGTCCTTTCGTATGCAAAGCAGGTGTTCTACCATGAAGTGAAGGCTCATCCCCTTAGCTAACCTCAGCCAAGATTCCCTGGGGAAGATACATAAACAAGGGTAGCTTTGTGCAGGGCACATACATGCCCTTAAGAGAGAAGGACAGTGGATCCCTTTTTCCCAGGTAAAAGGGGGTTAGACAAATTCCAGGAGAAGGCTATCAAGGGCTACTAGTCCTGGTGGTTATGTGCTAGCTTCAGGAGCAGAGGCAGTAAGCCTATATACACCAGTTGCTGGGGAACATGGGCGGGAGGGTGCTGTTGCACCCATGTTCTATTTGTGGGTCCCTGGTCAACAGCTGTTTGGCAACTGTGTGAAAAGAATGCTGGAGTAGATGGACCCTTGGTCTGATCCAGCAGGGCTCTTCTTATGTTCTTAAATAAGTATTTGATGAGATAGTAATTTGCAGAGTGAGGATCAGGACAGACACACCATCTTGACATGGACTGCACAAACTCCTCTTTTCTGGTACAAATCTATGTGAACGTGACCCCAGAGGAGAGAATGTCGCACACGGTTATAATTGAGTGGGGGAGTTTTGCCCTAGGATGCTTGACTAAGCCAGGAACAGGACTGTTCATTGGATGCTACTCTCTGTCCTGAAACTAAGGCTGCACTTAACAACTCCCCATGCTGTTCCTTCCTAGCAACTCCGCACAACAGAAATAAAACAGTCCCCAGGGCCAGTATGGGACGTACCTACAAGTGGAGGCACTGGATCGCTTGGGACACTCCTCTCCGTCAATCTCCCCAAGTAGGTTCTCAGAGGGAAAGGGGGAAACCGTTCCCCTTTCATTTTGCACCTCTGCAGCGTCCTGACCATCGAAGTCATATTCACCGAGTCCTGGCTTTTGGTCGGCAGCACGCCGCTTTTTGACACGCTTTCTCTCCCCCGCTGGCTCTTTAGTCCTCTTGCGCTTTACCCGAGAGGTGCCACCTTTGGAACGATCCACGCTGTCATCTTCATGGGCTTCAGCTTCCTGTAGTGTCTTCTCGCAAGAGGCTTTTCCTCCCTTGGGAGGTCGAGGCTGCCTGTTCTCCACCTCACAGAAGGCACCTCTCGGCCTTGGTGACGCTCCTTCCAGAAGATGCTCCTCCATTTTCTGAGCAGCATCCTTTCCACAAGCCTCCAGTTTATGGATATGCTCGAGGGTGGGAAACTCAGCTTTGGTTCCAGTGAGTGCTACGTTTGCCCCCTCTTTGCCTGGGGTCTTACCTGCAGTCTGGTTATCCTGCACACGCGGCCTGTAGGTGTTTCCACCACTTTGGCCCAGGATCTGCTTCTCCATCATATCTCCCTGGCAGTACCCCCTGGAAGAACCACTACGCACCTCCCATTTCCTCTCTCCAGTGTGTGGAAGAGGACCCAATTCTTCCATGGCATCGAGTTTTGGTGATCCCTGGCATGGCTCCGTCCTGCCTAGGACTCCCTCTCCAGTCTGTAGGTTTCCCCCTTGGCATCTGTCCAGCCAACCGGGATCCAGGCTGCTCAGTCGCTTGGTCACCGTCTGCTTCAGCTGCTGAAACTTATCCAGTGGCGCTGGCTTGGGCTTGGGCTGAGATGAGGGAAGCTCAGCAGGACCCAGCCCTGGAAATGAAAAAGGGAGAAGGGCTCCAAATTCCTTGGGATCAGGGCCAGACAGTTGATCTGGACTATTTTTTATCAAAGGAGCCTCTGGTGTTTCAGAAGACCCAGCCTTGGTGGTTTGATGCATGTCCTTCTGCACTAGTGTGGCTGACTTCCTCCTGGGAGTGAGAGATTTCCTTAAAGCTACAGGACAATCCTGAGATCAAGAGTAAAACAAAAACAAAAACAGTTAATTTTCAGCATTTGTATCTATCTGATTCGTAAAACAATTTCTCCTCTTATTAAATGTCAGAAGTCCACCATCCCTCGTTTGAAACCAAGCATGAGAAGCAGCAATCTCATCATAACTGAAGCCTTTCTGGATACGCTTTTCTAAATGATTGGCTCCTGCCCAGTATTTATTTATTTATTTATTAAATTTCTATACTGCCCCATAGCCGAAGCTCCCTGGGCGGTTTACAAAAGTTAAAAAACAGTGGACATTAAAAAGTATACAAAATCTAAAACCATCAAAGAACATAAAAGCAACAGTCTACATCATCCATTTTAAACCACAACAGTTCTGGGGGGGGTCCATTAAACAAACAAACAAACTCAGCATATGTTGTTAAATGCTGTTAAATGCCCGGGAGAAGAGAAAGATCTTGACCTGGTGCAGAAAAGATAACAATGTTAGCGCCAGGCGAGCCTCATCGGGGAGATCATTTCATAATTTTTTGTGAACCGCCCAGAGAGCTCCGGCTATTGGGCGGTATAGAAATGTAATAAATAAATAAATAAATAAATAAATAAATAGGGGGCCACCACTGAAAAGCCCCTCTACCTTGTTGCCATCCTCCGAGCTTCCCTCAGAGTAGGCACTCGGAGGAGGACCTTAGATGTTGAGCGCAGTCCTTCTCATTTGTAGTATTGCTGAGCCAAGTATCCCCCATCTTGTAACTGTGCCTTTGGTTTCTATTTCCTAGATGTAGAACTTGGCATTTATCCCTATTCAATTTCATTCTGTTGTTTCCAGCCCAGCACTCCAGCCTATCAAGATCCCTTTGAAGTTTGTTTCTGTCTTCCAGGGTATTAGCTATCCCACCCAATTTGGTGTCATCTGCAAATTTGATAAGCGCTCCCTGCACCTGCTCATCCAAATCATTAATAACAATGCTGAAGAGCACTGGGCCCAGGGATAAGGGAATTGGATTTGGGGATTGATACGAATATATGGAATGTGCATGTGAGAGACTAACAAAGTAGGAACTCTGGGGTTCCACAAGGTGGTGTGAAAACAAGCATAGATAAAAGAACACCTTCTCTGGACGGTTGATTGGCTGGTTGTTATAAAAATGTACCTGTAATATAGACACATTATCTCAATGATTAAGGAAGATTAAGCAGTCGTTCACTGAAGACATTTCTCAGAGTGACATAGAAGTTATCTGCCTGGACACAGGCTCTGAACATCAAGCCTGGCCACGGCTACTCCCTGCTCAAGCCCAGCACCACCGCTTGATACGCCTGAGGCAAGGGACAAACACCACCTTCCTCCAACCTATGTGGAGAAAGGGGTTAAATGGAGAAGGATTTCAATATATAAAATAAAACACTGTGAGTTATATGTGCTGAGGTGAATTATTGTCAGAGTGGGTGCTAAATGTATGAACTTCAGATGATAAATGCCAAACAGACACGTGGGATTTTTGTGGTAGTTAAAAACAAAATAATTAAAATTTATTTTCAAAAGTTCACAAGCTTTGTTTCAAATAAAACATTTAAAAACCTTTTTTGAAACCTTTCATCCAATCCTTTCCCTCATTCACATACACGCTTTCCTTTCCCTCACACAATCACTCTTGAGCTTTCTTTATTATCTGTATTGATTAATATACATCAACTACGTGCACACCACACTCCAAAGACACCACTCTCTACCCTGAACCTCCAATTTCCCAGAACTTAAGCACTCTAAACACAGAGAGCACTAAAGACTCTAAGAGTACCCCAAAAGTCCCCACAATCCCCTCAGTCCTTCCCTTATATATCCCTCCTCCCCACTCCTAAGATATTCAATCTCCCCCCACTCAGGCCAACATTCTAAACTCACCACTGACTTACAAACTGCAGACATACATTTGGGAACTGACTTGTGGGGTGTAACGCCACATTATCCCATAAAAAGATTCCACAGTCACGTAGTCACAATCTGGATGGTTAAGGAGTGGGTCTCACTCCCCCCCACTCCTCAGTTTTACTGAATGATTATCGGTTTGCATTTCTGAACTATTAGCGTAAGTGACCATGAGCATGGAGACATACAGGGATAGCCATTCAGGATTAATTAGTCCAGAGGATGAAGGTGTAACCTTATGGGTTTGGTAACTACGTATTGGACTGTCTCGTATTTTGTTTTAATGGATCTTTTGTTTTAACAGAACTGTCATAAAGGACCTTCAGCCTCCAGAAGCCAAGATACCGCTGCAAGCAGCCTATACTCCAGGCTACAATTAATCACCCATCAAACAAACCTTAATAGCTGCTCCCAAGTTGCATTTCAGCTTCATTCCAAAATACTGTGCAGAAGCCTCCGGTGTGTACCGATCCCGTGGGGTCAGTTTAGGAACCATCCGGCCTCGATTCAGGTGCGCTCCCCAGCAATCTGAGCCAGGTACCTTAGGAAATACACAGAAAGAAAAGGGAAGAAAACACTACTGTTGGGATACAACAACCAATCTGTAAAGTTTCTATTTTTTTAAAAAAGAAAAGAAATGGAGTCATTGCAGATAAGAGTGATGCTAAAGCTTCTAGATTTGTTTAGCTGCCTGAGCATATTCCAACAATCACACTGTTTACAATGCACCTACTCTGTTACTTAACAAAGCCAGGGATGGCATAGAAGTCTTCATTTCTAGCACTGAAAGCTACTACAGCCATGAATTTTATTTATTTATTGCATTTCTATTCTGCCCAATAGCTGAATTGGTCTCTGCCGCAGCCTTCACAGACGGTATTCCTAGCCATCCTGCAGTAAATGATGTGATTTATGGAGCAATCCTAAAGCACATTATTTACTGGATGATGGTTAGGAGCAATAGCATACTGGGGATTCCCCCCTTCGAGGTTAAAGACGATGCTCCAACCTTGGAAGGGGGCGCCGGAAATTCGAACCTCCTCCCCTGCCTCCTCACAGCAAGTGTGAAAAGAATCATGCCAGCTGCCCTCAGGGAGGGGGAAAAGGTGGCATTTTGGTGGGCGGGGAGGTGAGGAGACTCTCTAGCCTCCTTTCCTCTCCCTTTGAAGAGCTGCCACTAGACGGGCAAAAAAAAAAGCCCATCTATCAAAAAATGCAGGGCAGGAGGACATGGGGGTAAAGACCACCTCTGCTGCTGTTTTGGCTTTGCATTGAATGATCGGAAGCCTCCAAGTTTGGGGGGCATCATGTCATCAAAGGCACAATTGGTAGGATTGCACTCTTAGGTGCTGTAAGCAACAAGAATGGGGAAGGGAGTATTACACGGCTTGGGACCACAATACCTGATGGAATGCCTCTCCCGACGTGAATATACTCGGTCACTACGTTCAACATCTAAGGTCCTCCTCCGGGTGCCTACTCCGAGAGAGGCTCAGAGTGTGGCAACGAGGGACAGGGCCTTTTCGGTGGTGGCCCCCAGACTATGGAATGATCTCCCTGACGAGGCTCGCCTGGCACCAACGCTGCTATCTTTCCGGTGCCAGGTTAAGACTTTCCTCTTTGCCCAGGCATATGGCGGCACATCTTAATCACCCACATGTTTAGTTTTTTTTAATGGTTTTTAATGCTTTATGTGTGTATGTTCTATGTTTTAGAGTTTTAAATTTTGCATACTCGTTTTATCTTAATTTTAGAATTTCTGTAAACCGCCCAGAGAGCCCTGGCTATGGGAGCGGTATATAAGTGCAATAAATAAATAAAATAAACATGCCACAGGAGTTTCAGGAAAGGTGAGACTGTGGCCTTAGATAGACCTAAGGTTTATCCTGGGATCGTCCTGGGGTCACCCCTGTTCATGTAAATGACACACAGGATATCCCAGGACCAGGCGGGGATGATCCCGGGACGACCCCGGGATAAACCTTAGGTCTAGCTAAGGCCTAAAAGACTTTTTAGAAGCAGGAGGTTTTGATTAGAGAAGGGAAAACAGTATTGCATTAAACCTTTTACCTGCAAGACCAGGCTTTACAGAGAACCAGGTATTGACAAAGCACAAATGACCTTTTGTTACCTGTTCAGCTACAGGAGGTTCCGGAGTTCCTTGCTGACAGATTGTCTCGGAGTCAGGGAGGCCTTGTTGCCCCTTGGTTTCCTTCAGTGTCTTGTACTCTTTGTATAGTTCTGTGCACAAACAGTTAAGAATGGATTCTGAATGCAGTAAGAATCACCAACCCAAATCAATTCCAGGGTCCGTCAAATCCAGCATCCCCTCTCAAGTAGTAGTTAAATCCAACTATGCATAGACAGGTGTGAAAGTTTACCAGTGGTGAATTATTTAAGAACCTCCTTGTAGGAACATCTTGTTCTAATAGTTAAGG
Organism: Elgaria multicarinata webbii; assembly: GCF_023053635.1. NCBI lineage: Eukaryota > Metazoa > Chordata > Lepidosauria > Squamata > Anguidae > Elgaria > Elgaria multicarinata. The sequence continues at coordinate 114,445,257 of NC_086177.1, read as the reverse complement.
GTTAAGAATTCACTGAGTTAGGTATTGAGGCGTCCACCTTCAATTAAATGTAAATTAGGGTGACCATATTAAAAGGAGGACAGGGCTCCTGTATCTTTAATAGTTTCATAGAAAAGGGAATTTCAGCAGGTGTCATTTGTATGCATATCACACCTGGTGAAATTCCCTCTTCATCACAACAGTTAAAGCTGCAGGAGCTATACTGCAGCTGTACTGTGACCAGATTTAAAAGAGGGCAGGGTACCTGCACCTTTAACTGTTGTGAAGAAGAGGGAATTTCAACAGGTTCTCCATATAAGCAAATGACACCTGCTGAAATTCCCTTTTCTATGCAACTGTTAAAGATACAGGAGCCCTGTCCTCCTTTTCATATGGTCACCCTATGTAAATAGCAGGAAATGTTGCAAGAATGGAAGGAGAGCCCTAATTGTAGCACATGCTGTGAATATATGAAGCCTCAAGTTCAATCCATATAGCATATTTCAAGGTTGTACATAATCTACAGGGGCCCTTCTCCGTGATCCCCTGCCAAAGGAAGTGAGGCAGGTGGCTACTAGGAGGAGGGCCTTCTCCGCTGTGGCACCCCGGTTGTGGAACGAGCTCCCCAGAGAGGTCCGCCTGGCACCTACACTGTACTCCTTTCATCGCCAGCTGAAGACCTTTTTATTCTCTAAGTATTTTAACACTTAATTTTAACACAAATTTAAATTTTACTGTTCTAATTCTGTATTTTAATCTTATATCAATTTTGCTGCGTGGTTTTATCCTGGTTGTGCTTTTTATACTGTATTTTGTATTTGTGCTTTTAACCTGTTGGTTGTTTTATTGTGGTTTTAATTTTTGTGAACCGCCCAGAGAGCTTCAGCTATTGGGCGGTATAGAAATGTAATAAATAAATAAATAAATATAGGCAACACAGAACTGCTGCCAGTCAGGAATGACACTTTATAGGTGGACTGTTGACCCAGCTCAACTACTAAGGTAGCCACAGTAGCTTTTTGAAAGCACATTATAAGTTGCGAAACCTCACAGGTGCAGAAAAAGCATGGTCAATGATAAATGAAAAGGATCTTGTACATGGAAATCTACTATTAAAGTAAGATTTATTCATCATAAAAGTGCACCCAGTGTCTATTAAACTATCGTGAAAGCAATAGTTTATCCTATTGATTAGTCTAAATCTGACATCCCATCTCTCCCACCAACCCAATACTCGTTATTTATTGCATTTATTTATTTATTGCATTTATATCCTGCCTTTTTCCCTCCAAGAACTAAAGGCAGTATAAATACTCCTCCTCCTCTCCATGTTATTCTCACAACAACAACCCTGTGAGGTAGGCTGGGCTGAGAGTCTGGGACTGGCCCAAAGTCACCCAGTGAGCTTCCATGGCCGAGTGGGGACTAGAACCCGGATCTCCCGACTCCCAGTCCAACACTTTATCCACTACATGTTTGCATTCTCCTTCCCTCTTTATTGTTTACTACAACTTATTAGATTGTAAGCCTATGCGGCAGGGTCTTGCTATTTACTGTGTTATCTGTACAGCACCATGTACATTGATGGTGCTATATAAATAAATAATAATAATAATAATAATACACACTACACCATGCTGTAGAGAAAAATCACACTTACTTTTGATCTCCTCAGGAGCCCCCACAACATCAGCCTAGAAAGCAAATACAATCTGTGAAGTATTACAGCACAGGCCTGTGGAGTTACGTTGACAGAAGACTGCCCGGGCAAAGCAGGGCTTTGCTGTTATCTTCCTCCCTGTTAATTGACCATTGTTCAAATGCTAGACATGTCCTGTTGGCTTCCAGTAACTAACATGGAATCAACAACCAAGGCAGACTAACTCAGCAAACAGAGGGGATTAAAGATGTGGATTCAGGATGCAAGCAAGGTGATCAAAGGGGTTTCAGCAGAGAGGGAGGGGAAAGAAGGAGGAGAGATTTTCCTACAAAAACCCTGTGTATGCTCAATAAACTTCACTTGAATGGCCTCGGTCGCTTCAAGGCACTTCAACCATCAACCCTCAGATGTGTGCGAGAGTATTTACTACAGAGTGGCGCTCGCTCACAGGGACCATCGCAACCGCCTAACATACTTGCCATCAGCCTGGCGCAGGCTTCCAGTGGTGCACCCTCGTCTCCTCGAGACCCCCGTCTTCAAAAGACCCCAAGCGGTAAGTATGGGTTGCAGGTTATCAAGCCACCAGCAGAAGCACGCGGTAGAATTGACCCGCATAGTCAATAAGACAGGGGGGCAAGCCACATTGTCCTCACTTCAGAAGCTGGTTGGTGAGATTGGGAAATTTTGTTTATGGTACCCGAAAAGCGGCTCGTTACTCTTACATGATTGGGAAAAAATAGGGGAGGTTTTACATCAAAAACCTCGCACCTCAGATAAAATCTTGCTTTCTTGGTTTCAGTGTTGGGTAGCGCTCAACAAATTTCATCAAAGAAACTCAGCCACTTTGCCTGCTGGCGGGCTAAGCGTTAATCTACCATCCCAAGACAAAGCAGTTGAAATCTGTAAGCCAACCCCCCCTGTGGTTTCTGCTTTTGCATTAGCTCCCGCTCCTGAAGAAAACCCACCTCAAGACATTTTGACTACTAGCGGTTTGAGCGTTAATCCGCCACCGTACTATAATGCAATAAAAATTTGTAAGCCAAAATCTTCCCTAGCCCTAACTTTAACGTCAGTACCAACTCCTGACCCACAGCCACCTCAAATTGTTTCACCACAGCAAGTTTTAGAAGCCCAATTTACTTGCAGACAAGAAGACATAGTAAAATTGTCAGATATGTCTTCCTTGTGTCCTGCGTACAATACTGGCCAAGTAAATCCACAGAATGCCTGTATTGTAGATTATAAACCCTTGCCATGCCCTGTTCTTAGCACGCCTCAGGCGCAGAGCGTTTTGCCTGCAGTAGCAGCCCTGCCCTTAAAGGCAGACGCCTCCTCTGAGCAGGCAAGCAGGCAAAGCAAGCTCCCTTCCCTGCGTCCAGCAACTGCCTCCTTTCTCCTTTCCTTCCTCCCTGGGCAGCAAGCGCACAAACCCCTTCGCCATCCCGCCAACTCTGCCTCCACCTCCTCCTCAGCGCAGCGCCGTCACGGAGCTGCCACCGGCCATAAGCGACAGAAGCACCAAGTCAGTGCTAGAGAGCGAGTGAAGTGGGGTAAGAGTGCAGCGAGTTGCCCAGACCACTGGCCTAAGCTCAGAAGTGCTTTAAGAGTGCTTCTGCCGCGCCGCTTCTCCAGGCGAGGCTGGGTCAAGAGCATGCGCAGCAGCAGCAGCCATAAATGTAAGCCCAAGCCCCGCGCCATCGCACAGAGAAGGCAGCCGCTTGCAAAAAACGGGCCAGAAGAGCGCACCTTAAGTCCCACGCGCGCCCTGAAGCTGCAAAAGCAAGCCTGTTTGAGTTTAAACTTCTCGTGTGTGCTTGGTGTGTCCTCCACCATAGCCACCAGCATAGTTTCCACCCCTGCCACCACAAGTGACAGTGCAAAGATAGATCCTACCTTACAAGAAGAAATAGAAATTAAATTTCCCAGAGAAGTGCAAACAGTTTCCTTCCAACTTTCTGATCCTTTGCCTTCTAGATGTTTAAGCCTAGTACTTCCCTGCTTAAGCAGTGAAAAGAAGAAAATGTTTATTGTTCCAAGAGTAATTGATTCTGATTGTGCCAGCACCATTATGGTGCAGCCTCAGGCAGATGACACCAAATTGGGTGGGATAGCTAATAGCCTGGAAGACAGAAACAAACTTCAAAGTGATCTTGATAGGCTGGAGTGCAGGGCTGAAAACAACAGAATGAAATTTAATAGGGATAAATGCCAAGTTCTACATTTAGGGAATAGAAACCAAATGCACAGTTACAAGATGGGGGACACTTGGCTCAGCAATACTACAAACGAGAAAGATCTTGGAATTGTTGTAGATCACAAGCTGAATATGAGCCAACAGTGCGATATGGCTGCAAGAAAGGCCAATGCTAGTTTGGGCTGCATTAATAGAAGTATAGCTTCCAAATCACGTGAGGTACTGGTTCCTCTCTATTCGGCCCTGGTTAGGCCTCATCTAGAGTATTGCGTCCAGTTCTGGGCTCCACAATTCAAGAAGGACGCAGACAAGCTGGAGCGTGTTCAGAAGAGGGCAACGAGGATGATCAGAGGTCTAGAAACAAAGCCCTATGAAGAGAGACTGAAAGAACTGGGCATGTTTAGCCTGGAGAAGAGAAGATGGAGGGGAGACATGATAGCACTCTTCAAATACTTAAAAGGTTGTCACATAGAGGAGGGCCAGGATCTCTTCTCGATTCTCCCAGAGTGCAGGACACGGAATAACGGGCTCAAGTTAAAGGAAGCCAGATTCCGGCTGGACATCAGGAAAAACTTCCTGACTGTTGGAGCAGTGCGACAGTGGAATCAGCTACCTAGGGAGGTTGTGGGCTCTCCCACACTAGAGGCATTCAAGAGGCAGCTGGACAACCATCTGTCAGGGATGCTTTAGGGTGGATTCCTGCATTGAGCAGGGGGTTGGACTCGATGGCCTTGTAGGCCCCTTCCAACTCTGCTATTCTATGATTCTATGATTCTATGTTTGCCACGAATCCTCCCCCTTCACACCAGACCCCCTCAATTGTTAGAATTACGTGATCCAAGCCCTACACGTTAACGCAGAGTTGCTCCAACCCAACGTCCTTTTTTCAGATGTATTCATGCCATTACAGACCCAGGCATGAACTCTGAGCCAGCCAATATGATTAAAACCTGCAAGAATATTGGCACAGCCTCTCCCCATATAGCATCTAACTGTAGCTCTTATAAGAAGAGCTAAACCAAAAAGAGCTTGTTCTCATCCGCCAATCCCTCTTACCTAGCTTTCAACAACGCCAGAGCAATAGCCACACTAAAGAGAAACCCATTGCTCTACATAAATTAGTTCAAAAATGACTAACCGCCCAACCTAAATTTAGTTTCCCAAAGATTTTCAAGTTCTAGTGATTGATCTAAAAGACTAGTTTTTCCACCATTCCTCTGGCGAAAGCTGATTAAAGTTGCCTTTACAGTTTCTACCCTGCCCCAAGGTATGTTAAATAGCCACTATCTGTCAGTCTTTTGTTTTCCAAACACAAGCTTATGCAGATTTCAGAGCAGAAAGAAAGAAGCTTCGGCTTCGTATAAGATCTAGCCTAGAAAGGGCCCATAAGGCCATCGAGTCCAACCCCCTGCTCAATGCAAGAATCCACCCTAAAACAGATGCTTGCCCAACGACCCCTTGAGTGCCTCCAGTTTGAGAGAGCTCACTACCTCCCTAAATAATTTGTTTCCTCTCACTAAAATGCAGATAGAATGCCTTCTGCAAATGTCTGTAGCATTGCAAATATCAATAGATGTGTTTGAGAGATTTTTTCTTTTCACGTTCTCCAACACTTTGTTTTTCTGTGTATTGACTCATCCTTTCCCCTAACCACTGTTCCCATGTTCCACTCCTTCATGCCCCCACCTTGTATGCAAATGAGAGAAGAGCTAACAATGACTAACTTTAATCCTATCACTCAAAAGTGAGAAACTAAGTTAGCGCTGCAAAGCGCTGTTAATATATCTGCTTTTAAAACTGAATCTTATGTTTTACTTCCAAAATGTGTACTTTAATATTACAAATTTACCTAGAACTTATGTTACCTCAAAAGTTGCTGCAAATTTCATAGCTTCTTTAACATCACAATAAGTCTCCCAAAACCCTTTCTTTGTCGCTCACATACAGAGCCATTCAAGCCCCTGATTGAAAGTTTCATTCAGCTTTAACTAGCCCTTAGCAGCCTAAACGCTAAGAGCATGTGCAGAATGAAAACGTAGCCCTATTTTAAAAGAAAAAAAGCACAAATTCCTGTACATAATATTGTTTTGCTATTGCTTTTCATCCAAGCGATGAAGAGGAGTCCACACCTCTTTTGTAGTTTATTTCCAATATACAGGTTTTCAGAGTTTTCCCAGCCTGGCTGGCCTAGAGATACAAGAAGTTCTCTCAGAAAAATAATAATAAAAGATGAAACCCAGATGAGCTGCAGTACAGAGTACCAGAGTCCAGATGACATCAGTTGCAGCCGTCTTCCAGCATCAAAAAACCATCAGAGCCAGAAACAGCGGCCCCAATGATTCCATATTGGCTATTTGCTTCAGCCAGTGAGAAGACCCACAATGGACTGTAAGCAGTGTTCCAGATAACTTAGTTACCGTTGAACCCAGCAAAAAGACTTGCTTTGCTCTAAAAATTTCTATCCTATCAAGAACTGATGCCTCCGCCAAATAAAAAAGAACTTTGAGTGAAATAGTTTTACTCCTATATAAAAATGAACTTTAAATGAAATTTTTTTACTCCTGTATAAAAATAGAACTTTATGTGAAATTGTTTTACTTATGTAAGAAAGACTTGCCTTGCAAAACCAGGCAGCCACGAACTACTTCTTCAACAAACACCTAAGCTGCAACAATATAGAAAGCATGTGTTGCTTTAACCTACTAGACAATTTCCACAAAAATACAACCCAGCCTGGACTTTACAAATAGTCATACCTCCCTCTATGATGACTAAATTCTCTCTTGAAGTAAAGTACCGTATATATTGTATTCTATTAATCTTTCTTGAAATGTTATATGTATTGTATTGCATTGATCACTGTATTAATAGTCGCCTGTTGTTCTATTCAATGTATCCCAAATATCTTGTTCCATGTATTCCTAATCTAGTGCAAATGTGTAGCCACTGCTGGCAGAAAAACACCTCTCTGAGACCTTATCGTCCAGAACATACAAGCAGCTGTCCAATCATATCCCAAGAGTTCATCAAGACAACACCAATTCGGCATAATAAATTAATAAAGAAAGGGGAGATGAAGTATTACAGCACAGGCCTGTGGAGTTACGTTGACAGAAGACTGCCCGGGCAAAGCAGGGCTTTGCTGTTATCTTCCTCCCTGTTAATTGACCATTGTTCAAATGCTAGACATGTCCTGTTGGCTTCCAGTAACTAACATGGAATCAACAACCAAGGCAGACTAACTCAGCAAACAGAGGGGATTAAAGATGTGGATTCAGGATGCAAGCAAGGTGATCAAAGGGGTTTCAGCAGAGAGGGAGGGGAAAGAAGGAGGAGAGATTTTCCTACAAAAACCCTGTGTATGCTCAATAAACTTCACTTGAATGGCCTCGGTCGCTTCAAGGCACTTCAACCCTCAGATGTGTGCGTGAGTATTTACTACAAATCTGGTCAAGAAGTAAATTTGGAAATCTGCATGGCTGCAGTGGCGCTGTGTAACTCCAAACGCAAATCCTATCCACCCCATTCCCCATACCTTGCTGGGTCTCCTCCGGTAATCCTGAAAAAATGAAGCCTCCCATTTTTTCAGGAGGAGTTTAACCTTGCTGCATCTGTCCATATCTTCCTCAGGCTGGTTTCCAAAAACTATATGGGAAGACAGAAGTTTCAGGTTAACTTGTTCCTACAGCAACAAAAAACTTCAGAAGCTTTTGCAACAGATAGCAGTCTAGAATTTGACTGAGGTCATCCGAGGGCCTGCTCCTGGTGGTTCCACATAGATCCATCCTCCGATTGGAGTCCACCAGGGGAAGAGCCTTCAGCGTGGCGGCGCCCCTCCTGTGGAATTCCCTGCCTCTGGAGGTCAGGCAGGCGCCAACCTTGTACTCCTTTCTGCGCCTCCTGAAAACATCTTTATTCCAAGAAGCCTTTCTTTAACAAGCAGCCTTGGATTTCTGTGTTGTTGTTTTTTGCTTCTTTTTAAATTTTGTTTTAACTGTTTTATTCTGTTTTTATTTTCATTTTTACCTTGTACACCGCTCCGAAATTTTTCAATGGGGAGCGGTATATAAATATTCTAAATAATAATTTGGTATGAGGCAGGCAGCTCAGCATCTTGAAAACTTAGTTTTCAAATGTATTATTATTTATACAGTGTCAACAGAAAAGACTTTAAAAACTTGTTTTTTATAACATCATAGAGAGAACAACTATTTTTGATCCAGTATATTTTGCTGCAATTTGAGATCTTTTAAGGGGGCACAAACTAACTTAGTCAAAAGAAGTTCTGTGAATCTCACTGTTTTGTGAGTTTTAGCCGGTCCTACTGCAATAATTGCATTGTTTGTGCATAATGCTAAGCCATGTTTTATATTAACCATGGTTTGATGCTTTAAATTGTCTGCAGCTTGTTTCCCCTTTTTCTGGTTTGTTTCTCGCTCGTCCATTTTGCCAGCCTTCAGAATGGTTTCATTTTCAGGGTGCTCTTGCAAGCCATCTCTGTTTCAGGATAGACAGCAGTGCAAACGAAGCCAGGGAGAAGCCCTTCTCCGTGAGCCCCTGCCAAAGGAAGTGAGGCAGGTGGCTACCAGGAAGAGGGCCTTCTCTGCTGTGGCACCCCGCCTGTGGAACGAGCTCCCCAGAGAGGTCCGCCTGGCGCCTACACTGTACTCTTTTCGTCGCCAGCTGAAGACCTTTTTATTCTCTCGGTATTTTAACACCTAAATTTAAACTTTGCTGTTTTAATTCTGTATTTCAATCCTATATCAATTTCTGCTGTGTGGTTTTATCCTGGTTGTGCTTTTCATATGGTATTTTGTATTTGGGTTTTTAGATTGTTGGATGTTATATTATGTTCTTAATGGTTTTAATTTTTGTGAACCGCCCAGAGAGCTTCAGCTATTGGGCGGTATAAAAATGTAATAAATAAATAAATGGTTCTGGATTCAGACATCACAACAAGCTATGATTTAGGTAAGCCAGACTTCGTAAGCCAACAAGAAACAATGGCTTCTACTTGTTTTCTGTAGGTGGTTAACAAAATTTGGTTTGTTTGTGGGGATGAGTTAGTGTTATGCGTAAACCAGGCCATTATTATACAATTGCCATTTTGACTTTTCCCCTGATGTACCTACTACTGCTTTCATTTTTAAAATCAGAGCAACACAATTAGGAACAACAGCACCAAGTCAAATACAATTATCTTCACTGCTTGCCAAAAGGAAAGCAGTGAGGGAGCCAATATAACCTCCCAGGGAAGGGAGCTCCAGAGATAGGGTGCCACCACAGAAAAGGCCCTGTGCTGTGTTCCTGTCAGTCTAATGCTGTTTGATGGAAGAATGGTGATCGTAAGGTATGGGCAGGCTTGCTTTGACTTGAGGAGATGCAAAGAAGAGAGGTGGCACCACGTATGTGGCCGAATAGGATGGAGGTGCGCTTCTTCAGGATTCAAGTATGCTTCGTACTGCAGCTATGCCTCAAACATGTAGGCACAGTGCTTAACAAAACTCCAGAAGCTCGGCAGGGGTGGCACTAGACAGGGAGGGAAGCATGTCCCCAAACAAGGAACTCCCCTCCTCCTGCCCCCCATTTCTGGATTCCTGACATTATTTGAAGGAAAGGCACTTTCCACATATACAAGTGCATTTATATTATCATCCCTGCAGCTATTCGACAGATCAGATGCAAGTTCCTGACCCAACAATGGATATGCATTTTGCAACTACTGACAATACTCTTCCGGATGTCAACAGACCACCATGGGGAAAGGGGAAACATCTGACATGCAGCAGAGAGAATGAACTTAATTTATGATTTATATACAAGATGCCTAGCAGTAAACCAAAAAGAAAGAAAGCAATCTAACCACAAATATACTGTTAGTTTTACCCTACCCAGTGCCTGTTTACCCAACCCTGTGCCTGTTTGCATTCTCTTCCCCTCCTTATTGTTTTATTATGATTTTATTAGAAGGTAAGCCTATGTGGCAGGGTCTTGCTATTTACTATTTTACTCTGTACAGCACCATGTACATTGATGGTGCTATATAAATAAATAATAATAACACATTATTATTATTATTTTCAAAATTAAATTTCCCCTCCTCCTGTGGTGTATGCCTAAAGTAACCCTCTCCCCATCTATTTCAGAAATAATAGGCTTCGGGTGGAAGTTTTAATGTGAAATACACCACTATTTTTGCCTTTCTTTCAGAGATCTGGACATGGAGGACGCATCTCGCCCACCTAGAAATATGTTTTGCTCCTTCTGAGACCCCCTTCCCCAGATTGTTTTTCTTCTTCTTCTGGTGTTGCCACTGCTTACTTGCAGGGACCATGGTGTTGTGGGCCTGTAGAAGTTTATGCAAAAACACACACACATATACACACACATATATATTTGAGGTTGGACTGGATGGCCTTATAGGCCCCTTCCAACTCTACTATTCTATGATCTCCAAAGTTGGTTATTCAGCGCACAGGACCTGGATTCGGGGCTTGACGACTTCAGCCAGGGAATGACATGAAGCAGGCGCCCGAGGTCCCTCCCCCCCAGGCTAAAAAGGACCCAGGCGCCCGAGCTCCCTCCCCCCCCAGGCTAAAAGGGACCCAGGCGCCCGAGCTCCCTCCCCCCCCAGGCTAAAAGGGACCCAGGCGCCCGAGCTCCCTCCCCCCAGGCTAAAAGGGACCAAAGCGCCCGAGGTCCCTCCCCCCAGGCTAAAAGGGACCCAGGCGCCCGAGCTCCCTCACCCTCAGGCTAAAAGGGACCCAGGCGCCCGAGGTCCCTCCCCCCCAGGCTAAAAGGGACCAAAGCGCCCGACGTCCCTCCCCCCAGGCTAAAAGGGACCCAGGCGCCCAAGCGTCCTCCCCCCAGGCTAAAAGGGACCCAGGCTTCCGAGCTCCCTCTCCCCAAGGCTAAAAGGGACCCAGGTGCCCGAGCTCCCTCCCCCCAGGCTAAAAGGGACCCAGGCGTCCGAGCTCCCTCCCTCCCCACGCTAAAAGGGACCCAGGCGCCCGAGCTCCCTCTCCCCAGGCTAAAAGGGACCCAGGCGTCCGAGCTCCCTCCCCCCAGGCTAAAAGGGACCAAAGCGCCCGAGGTCCCTCCCCCTACGCTAAAAGGGACCCAGGCGCCCGAGCGTCCTCCCCCCAGGCTAAAAGGGACCCAGGCTTCCGAGCTCCCTCTCCCCAAGGCTAAAAGGGACCCAGGCGCCCAAGGTCCCTCCCCCCCAGGCTAAAAGGGACCCAGGCGCCCCAGCTCCCTCCCCCCAGGCTAAAAGGAACCCAAGCGCCTGAGCTCCCTCTCCCCAAGGCTAAAAGGGACCCAGGCATCCGAGCCCCCTCCCCCCCAGGCTAAAAGGGACCCAGGCGCCCGAGCTCCCACTCCCCAGGATAAAAGGGACCCAGGCGTCCGAGCTCCCTCCCTCCCCACGCTAAAAGGGACCCAGGCGTCCGAGCTCCCCTCCCCCCAAGCTAAAAGGGACCCAGGCGCCCGAGCTCCCACTCCCCAGGCTAAAAGGGACCCAGGTGCCCGAGCTCCCTCCCCCCCAGGCTAAAAGGAACCCCAGCGCCCGAGCTCCCTCCTCTCCAGGCTAAAAGGAACCCAGGCGTCCGAGCTCACCTCCCCCAAGGCTAAAAGGGACCCAGGCGCCCGAGCTCCCTTCCTCCCAGGCTAAAAGGGACCCAGGCGCCCGAACTCCCTGCTCCCCAGGCTAAAAGGGACCCAGGCACCCGAGTTCCCTCCCCCCCAGGCTAAAAGGAACCCAGGCGTCCGAGCTCCCCTCCTCCCAGGCTAAAGGGACCCAGGCGCCCGAGCTCCACTCCCCCCCAGGCTACAAGGGACCCAGGCGCCCGAGCTCCCTCTCTCCAAGGCTAAAAGGGACCCAGGCGCCCAAGGTCCCTCCCCCCCAGGCTAAAAGGGACCCAGGTGCCCCAGCTCCCTCCCCCCAGGCTAAAAGGAACCCAAGCGCCTGAGCTCCCTCTCCCCAAGGCTAAAAGGGACCCAGCATCCGAGCCCCCTCCCCCCCAGGCTAAAAGGAACCCAGGCGCCCGAGCTCCCACTCCCCAGGCTAAAAGGGACCCAGGCGTCCGAGCTCCCTCCCTCCCCACGCTAAAAGGGACCCAGGCGTCCAAGCTCCCCTCCCCCCAGGCTAAAAGGGACCCAGGCGCCCGAGCTCCCACTCCCCAGGCTAAAAGGGACCCAGGTGCCCGAGCTCCCTCCCCCCCAGGCTAAAAGGAACCCCAGCGCCCGAGCTCCCTCCTCTCCAGGCTAAAAGGAACCCAGGCGTCCGAGCTCACCTCCCCCAAGGCTAAAAGGGACCCAGGCGCCCGAGCTCCCTTCCTCCCAGGCTAAAAGGGACCCAGGAGCCCGAACTCCCTGCCCCCCAGGCTAAAAGGGACCCAGGCGCCCGAGTTCCCTCCCCCCCAAGGCTAAAAGGAACCCAGGTGTCCGAGCTCCCCTCCTCCCAGGCTAAAGGGACCCAGGCGCCCGAGCTCCACTCCCCCCCAGGTTAAAAGGGACCCAGGCGCCCGAGCTCCCTCTCTCCAAGGCTAAAAGGGACCCAGGCGCCCAAGGTCCCTCCCCCCCAGGCTAAAAGGGACCCAGGTGCCCCAGCTCCCTCCCCCCAGGCTAAAAGGAACCCAAGCGCCTGAGCTCCCTCTCCCCAAGGCTAAAAGGGACCCAGCCGCCCGAGCTCCCTCCCCCCAGGCTAAAAGGAACCCAGGCGTCCGAGCTCAGCTCCCCCAAGGCTAAAAGGGACCCAGGCGCCCGAACTCCCTCCCCCCCAGGCTAAAAGGGACCCAGGCGCCCGAGCTCCCTCCCCCCCAGGCTAAAAGGGACCCAGGCGCCCGAACTCCCTCCCCCCAGGCTAAAAGAGACCCAGGTGCCCCAGCTCCCTCCCCCCAGGCTAAAAGGAACCCAAGCGCCTGAGCTCCCTCTCCCCAAGGCTAAAAGGGACCCAGGCGCCCAAGGTCCCTCCCCCCCAGGCTAAAAGAGACCCAGGTGCCCCAGCTCCCTCCCCCCAGGCTAAAAGGAACCCAAGCGCCTGAGCTCCCTCTCCCCAAGGCTAAAAGGGACCCAGGCGCCCGAGCTCCACTCCCCCCCAGGCTAAAAGGAACCCAGGCGTCCGAGCTCAGCTCCCCCAAGGCTAAAAGGGACCCAGGCGCCCGAACTCCCTCCCCCCCAGGCTAAAAGGGACCCAGGCGCCCGAGCTCCCTCCCCCCCAGGCTAAAAGGGACCCAGGCGCCCGAACTCCCTCCCCCCAGGCTAAAAGAGACCCAGGTGCCCCAGCTCCCTCCCCCCAGGCTAAAAGGAACCCAAGCGCCTGAGCTCCCTCTCCCCAAGGCTAAAAGGGACCCAGGTGCCCAAGGTCCCTCCCCCCCAGGCTAAAAGAGACCCAGGTGCCCCAGCTCCCTCCCCCCAGGCTAAAAGGAACCCAAGCGCCTGAGCTCCCTCTCCCCAAGGCTAAAAGGGACCCAGGCGCCCGAGCTCCACTCCCCCCCAGGCTAAAAGGGACCCAGGCGCCCGAGCTCCCTCTCTCCAAGGCTAAAAGGGACCCAGGCGCCCAAGGTCCCTCCCCCCCAGGCTAAAAGGGACCCAGGTGCCCCAGCTCCCTCCCCCCAGGCTAAAAGGAACCCAAGCGCCTGAGCTCCCTCTCCCCAAGGCTAAAAGGGACCCAGCCGCCCGAGCTCCCTCCCCCCAGGCTAAAAGGAAATGCAGGTTGCTTACCTGTAACTGTAGTTCTTCGAGTGGTCATCTATGCATTCACACATATGGGCTTTGCGCCTGCGCAGAGACCAGACCGGAACCTACTATAGCTGAGTGGAACGTTTTTGGCGGGAACCCCTCCCCACGCTACCGCGCATGTCCAGCGGGGTTCCCGCCCTTACCTCAGTTTACAGGAGTCCGACATTGTGCCCCCCATAAACATGAGTGTAAATAAATAAAGTACATTCCACAATATGACAGTGTCATTTATAAATCTCACACCACCAAGTGGGGATGGTGGGTGGGTTGTGTGAATGCATAGATGACCACTCGAAGAACTACAGTTACAGGTAAGCAACCTGCATTTCTTCTTCGTGGTCTCTATGCATCACACATATGGGCGAGTAGCAAGCTAACATACCTTTGGAGGTGGGTTGGTGCATCATCTGAAGATCTCGGAGAGCACTGTCCTCCCAAATGAGCAGTCCTGCCTCGCACGGGTGTCCAAACTGTAGTGCTTGACAAACGTGGATGGAGTAGACCACGTTGCGGCTCTACAGACTTCTGCCAAGGGAACACCTCTGGTGAAGGCCACCGATGTTGAAACAGCTCTGGTGGAATGAGCCGTCACAGGTTTCACTAACTCTAATTTAGAAATAGAGTAGGCCAATTCAATAGTCTCCACTATCCAGCGTGACAACCGCTGGCAAGAGACAGGGAGTCCCTTAGAAGGCTCACCATAACAAATAAACAATTGCTTTGTTTTCCTTAAAGTCTCTGTTCTGACTTTGTAAAAAGCAAGAGCCCTTCTTACATCGAGAGTATGCAAAGAAGACTCAAGAGGTGTAGTTGGATTAGGAAAAAAAGCAGGTAAAGTAATATGCTGGGACAGATGAAAAGTAGACACCACCTTAGGTAGGAAGGCTGGGTCTGTGCGTAGCACAACCTTATCCTTATGAAAGATAGTGTATGGAACATCTATCCTAAGAGCTTTAAGCTCACTTGCCCGTCTTGCCGATGTAATGGCTACTAAAAAGGCAGTCTTTAAGGTAAGCAACCTAAGGTCTGTCGAAGCCATGGGCTCAAAGGGCTTGCGTGTCAATGCCTGTAGTACAACTGACAGGCTCCATGGTGGTACAATACTCTTCACAGTTGGTATCGTGTTCTTAAGACCTTTCAAGAATTTCTTGGTTGTTGGATGGGTAAAAGGTGTAAAGCCATCTATACCCTGGTGAAAAGATGTAATCGCAGCAAGGTGAACCCTGATGGATGCGAGCTTAAGTCCTTGCTGGAAGAGTGTCAATAAATAATTGAGGATGAGAGACAAATGGCAAGATTCTGGTATTTGACCATCTTTCGATGCAAAGTTCTGAAATCTTTGCCACTTTGCTGCATAAGTCTTTCTTGTGGAAGGCTTTAGTGCTGCTAATATAATGTGGTCCACAGTCAAAACTCTGGTCCCAGAAGAGGAGTGGTTGTTATTCTCCATGCCGTCATTTTGAGGATCGACAGATCTGCGTGTCGAACCCTGCCCTGGTGCCGAGACAGTAGCTTCGGTGTCGACGGGAGCCTGATGTAATCCCCTCTCGATAACCGAAGAGCGTGAGAAAACCACGTCTGTCGAGGCCACCACGGTGTGATCAGGATGCAATTGGAGTTGTCCATCTGGATCTTGGCTAGCACCTTTGTCAATATTGGAAAAGGTGGAAAGATGTATAGGAGATTTCCTCTCCAAATCCTGGTGAAAGCGTCTCCTAGAGATTGCTTTCCTCTTCCTGCCCTGCTGCAATACTTGGCGCAAATTGCGTTGTCTTCGGTAGCGAAGACATCGACAACAGGACGACCCCAGTATAGAAAAAGGCTTTCCCGCACCTCGACGTCGAGCTCCCACTCGTGGTCGACATGGAAGGACCTGCTGAGAGAGTCCGCAACGACGTTCTCCTTGCCGGCTACATGGATCGCAGTCAGGTAAGTCCTTCTCTTTATGCACCAGTTCCATATCCTGAGTGCAGAGCGATTCAGAGGGTGTGATCTTGTTCCACCCTGTCTATTGATGTATGCTACTACGGTAGTATTGTCCGTCGCGATCAAGACATTCTTGCCTTCGATCATCTGTGCAAACGCCTTTACTGCATTTTCTACTGCCAGGAGTTCGAGATGGTTGATGTGATGTTCCCTTTGTGATCGAGGCCAACGACCCTGAGAGGTAAGGGAGTTGCAATGGGCTCCCCATCCTTCTAAGGATGCATCCGTCGTGATCGTTACCGAAGGCGCGTCTTGTTGGAATGGAACGCCCTCGAGAAGAGTCGACATCGAGAACCACCATTTCAGAGATGCCCTGACTTGCTTTGGTAACGAAAGGTAAGTTCGTCGAGCATTGTGCCTGAGATCGAAAGTCCTCAAAAACCAGGCCTGCACGATCCTCATCCTGAGTCTTGCAAATCTGATGACTGCCGTAGTAGCTGCCATCAGACCTAACAGTCTCTGAATTGTCCATGCCGAAACTTTTCGGCGGCTCTCGATATCGATGGCTAACTGCTGTAATGTGTTCGCCCTGGTTGAAGGTAAGTATGCCCTCCCGTCTCGAGAGGATAGGGTTACCCCTATGAAGTCCAATCTCTGTTGTGGAGTCAAAATGGACTTTTCGTGGTTCACCCAAAGCCCCAATGAGTCCAATAGGTTGAGGGTGGTTAGAATGTCCGTTTGGAGCGCCTTGCTGTTGTCCGCTACAAGGAGCCAATCGTCCAGGTATGGATAAACGTAAATGCCTTTCTGTCTTAGGTGGGCGCACACCACCGCCATGACCTTCGTGAAGACCCTCGGTGCCGTGGCCAACCCGAACGGAAGAACGGTGAACTGGTACTGGAATGCACCGATCGAAAACCGAAGGTAAGCTTGATGCGACTTCCTGATGGATATGTGGAAATACGCATCCTTCAGATCCACCACTGCGAACCAAACTCCTTTCTGTAGAAGTTGTAAAATTGAAGTAACCGTTGTCATACGGAACTTCCTCGGGGTGATGAACTTGTTCAGTTGTCTTAAGTCCATGATCGGTCGAAGACCTCCATCTTTCTTCGGGACCGTGAAGTAACGGGAGAAAAACCCCTGGTTGAGTTCCTCTGCAGGTACGGAAGAGATGGCTCCCTTCGATAGTAAGGTCTGTACCTCGAGCAGCAGAGGAGGGGATGGAGTCGTTACTTTCACGCCGGAAAAAGGAGGAAGGGCATCGAACTCGATGGCATAGCCCGAGTTGATGATAGTGAGCACCCAGGAGTCTGTTGTTATTGACTCCCATAGATGGTAATGGGGTGCTAGGCGGTCCGCAAAAGGGGGTGGATCTGGGGCCGAAGAGTCAAACACGCTGCTTCTTAGAGAAGTCAGGTTGCCTCTTATCTTGTTGATATCGACCTTGGTATGGTCTCTTCCTCTGCAACTGTTGTTGTTGCTGCCGAGGTTGAGGTTGGTACTGAGGCCGGTATTGCTGGTGTTGTTGCGTTGGCGGCCTCACCCATCTCTTTGGCCTATACTGCACAGGAGGAGCAGTGAACCCCATCTTCTTAGCCGTTGTTCTCGCTTTGTAGATGGAGTCCAGCGTTTCATCAGTGTTAGTATTAAAGAGTCCTTCGCCATCGAATGGCATACTCTCAATCCTCCACTTGGTTTCATGGGTCAAATTAGCCGATCTGAGCCACGCGTGTCTCCTCAGAGATATTGCGCCCATCATCGATTTCAAATGGCAGTCCACTTGGTGTCGGGCCGTGGATAATTGCTGCCTGGCGATTGCAGAGGCCTCATTTTGAAACACTCTCGCCAGCTCCTTCTTGTCCTCCGGGAGGTGTTCACATAACGACCCCATCTTTTCCCACAGGAAAAGCTGGTACCTCGCCATCGTCGCTTCGTATGCTGACGCTCTAATACCTAGAGAAGAAGAGGAGTAAATCCTTCTACCAGTCTGGTCCAATTTCCTCCCTTCCCTATCCACCGGTGCCGAATGTGCCTTCTGCGATTGGCCTTGGGCTGACTCAACCACGATGGAGTTAGGCTTTGGATGTTGTACCAAAAATTTGACGCCTTCCTCCTGGATTCGATAAAGAGTCTCTAATCTTTTAGACGTAGCCTGAGTCACAGCAGGTGTCTTCCAAGACAGCTGAGCTGTTTGCTTCAATGCATGTGGGACGGGAATAGCAAGTCTTTGATTAGTGGTAGTCTGGAATACATCATAAATGGGGTCCACAACCGATTCGTCCGTTTGTTGGATATCTAATCCCAATGCCTGTGACATCCTAAGCATATGGTCAGAAAACCTGACCATATCGTCCGAAGGAGAGGAAGGGTCGTCATCGTGGACCTCATCCTCCGGCGAGGGCATCGTTGGAGTCGCAGACACCCTCGATTCCGAATCTGAAGGGTAGTCTTGCTCAGGAGAAGACAGCGTAACCACCTGCAATTGAAGTTGGTCTGTTGGTACCGTGGGAACTGCCCCGGTCGACGCCAAAGGTTGCATACATTGTCGAGGAGTAGACACCCTCGAAGCCTGATGGTCAGGTGGTGAAGGTAGTGGTAACCGGCACACTCTTGTCATAGGTGGCGGGTGCGCATAGTAACCTTCCCGGGGACTCTGTCGATCCGGAAAGTAGCGCTGGGGACGATATCGGTCCCATTCATAGTCTTCATATCTTGGCTGAGGATCGGAGTATCTAGAAGCTCCGTCCCATTCACGGCGAGGTGTAAGTCTTGGAGATGGTTGTAGTGGGATTAATCCCTGCAACGTTTGAGGCCTTGTAGGCTGTTGGAAAGAAGCCGCTGACGCGGAATCTCTTAGTTCGCCCTCCGAAAGGCTGAGTGGGCGTGTCGGTACCGTGGCCATCGGTACCGACTGAGATCTCGATGCCGAGGGAGGCCTCGACATCGACGCGGTCGGAGCAATGGGAGGCGTGGAATGACTCCTAACCGGCTCCGCCGCTCGAGGCGACGCTAAGGTGGATTTTTCAGCGTCCCTCTTTTTCTTCTTCTTCTTCTTCTTCTTCTCCAGCTCCGAAGAAGGTTTAGGAGTTCTGGCTTTCTTTGAAATCTTCTTAGCCATAGAACTCGTCAAAGACCGGCCAGGCGTGAGGGGTATCTGTGCCCTATGAGCTCTGGCTTGCACCTCAGTGCCGCGGTCTGCTGGCTTGTCGATAACGGGCTTACGGATTGCCGTTTTTTCAGTAACGGACTTACCAACTGCCGTTTTTTCCATACTGGGAGCCTCAGTAGCCTTGAGAGCTTTTTCCCACAATATAGAGCGAAGTCTATCGGCTCTATGTTTCCTAGTTTGTTTTGTAAACGACATACAGTGGTGGCAGGCCTCCACAACGTGTCCTTCTCCCAAACAAACGAGACAAAGAGAGTGTCCGTCCGTCGGCGGAAGTTTCGCCCCACACCTTACACACTTCCTAAATGGGGCTTTCGTTGCCATACGGACCTCAGGCGACCAAAGTCGCTGAGGGAAAAACTATCTACAATTAAATTTTAATTTTTTTTTTATATAGATAAGAAAGAAGTAAGAAGAATTAGGAAAGATTGAAGAATGAACAGGTTTAAAGAGAAGATTAAGTAAGTTAACTAGAAAAACGCTAGAGGTTCGGTTAAGCTGGTCTATGCACAATGGCGGACGACGAAGAACTGAGGTAAGGGCGGGAACCCCGCTGGACATGCGCGGTAGCGTGGGGAGGGGTTCCCGCCAAAAACGTTCCACTCAGCTATAGTAGGTTCCGGTCTGGTCTCTGCGCAGGCGCAAAGCCCATATGTGTGATGCATAGAGACCACGAAGAAGAACCCAGGCGTCCGAGCTCAGCTCCCCCAAGGCTAAAAGGGACCCAGGCGCCTGAACTCCCTCCCCCCCAGGCTAAAAGGGACCCAGGCACCCGAGCTCCCTCCCCCCCAGGCTAAAAGGAACCCAGGCCTCCGAGCTCCCCTCCTCCCAGGCTAAAGGGACCCAGGCGCCCGAGCTCCCTCCCCCACAGGCTAAAAGGGACCCAGGTGCCCCAGCTCCCTCCCCCCAGGCTAAAAGGAACCCAAGCGCCTGAGCTCCCTCTCCACAAGGCTAAAAGGGACCCAGGCGTCCGAGCCCCCTCCCCCACAGGCTAAAAGGGACCCAGGCGCCCGAGCTCCCACTCCCCAGGCTAAAGGGACCCAGGCGCCCGAGCTCCCTCCCCCACAGGCTAAAAGGGACCCAGGTCTCCGAGCTCCCCTCCTCCCAGGCTAAAGGGACCCAGGCGCCCGAGCTCTACTGCCCCCCAGGCTAAAAGGGACCAAGGCGCCCAAGGTCCCTCCCCCCCAGGCTAAAAGAGACCCAGGTGCCCCAGCTCCCTCCCCCCAGGCTAAAAGGAACCCAAGCGCCCGAGGTCCCTCCCCCCAGGCTAAAAGGGACCCAGGCGCCCGAGCTCCCTCACCCTCAGGCTAAAAGGGACCCAGGCGCCCGAGGTCCCTCCCCCCCAGGCTAAAAGGGACCAAAGCGCCCGACGTCCCTCCCCCCAGGCTAAAAGGGACCCAGGCGCCCAAGCGTCCTCCCCCCAGGCTAAAAGGGACCCAGGCTTCCGAGCTCCCTCTCCCCAAGGCTAAAAGGGACCCAGGCACCCGAGCTCCCTCACCCTCAGGCTAAAAGGGACCCAGGCGCCCGAGGTCCCTCCCCCCCAGGCTAAAAGGGACCAAAGCGCCCGACGTCCCTCCCCCCAGGCTAAAAGGGACCCAGGCGCCCAAGCGTCCTCCCCCCAGGCTAAAAGGGACCCAGGCTTCCGAGCTCCCTCTCCCCAAGGCTAAAAGGGACCCAGGCGCCCGAGCTCCCTCTCCCCAAGGCTAAAAGGGACCCAGGCGCCCAAGGTCCCTCCCCCCCAGGCTAAAAGGGACCCAGGTGCCCCAGCTCCCTCCCCCCAGGCTAAAAGGAACCCAAGCGCCTGAGCTCCCTCTCCCCAAGGCTAAAAGGGACCCAGGCATCCGAGCCCCCTCCCCCCCAGGCTAAAAGGGACCCAGGCGCCCAAGCTCCCACTCCCCAGGCTAAAAGGGACCCAGGCGACCGAGCTCCCTCCCCCCAGGCTAAAAGGGACCCAGGCGACCGAGCTCCCTCCCCCCAGGCTAAAAGGGACCCAGGCACCCGAGCTCCCCTCCCCCCAGGCTAAAAGGGACCCAGGCGTCCGAGCTCCCCTCCCCCCAGGCTAAAAGGGACCCAGGCGTCCGAGCTCCCCTCCCCCCCAGGCTAAAAGGGACCCAGGCGCCCGAGCTCCCACTCCCCAGGCTAAAAGGGACCCAGGCGTCCGAGCTCCCTCCCCCCAGGCTAAAAGGGACCCAGGCACCCGAGCTCCCCTCCCCCCAGGCTAAAAGGGACCCAGGCGTCCGAGCTCCCCTCCCCCCAGGCTAAAAGGGACCCAGGCGCCCGAGCTCCCCTCCCCCCCAGGCTAAAAGGGACCCAGGCGTCCGAGCTCCCCTCCCCCCAGGCTAAAAGGGACCCAGGCGCCCGAGCTCCCTCTCCCCAAGGCTAAAAGGGACCCAGGCGCCCGAGCTCCCCCCCCCAGGCTAAAAGGGACCCAGGCGTCCAAGCCTTTCCCCCCTCCCCTATATTACCTCCGCCTTTCCCCCCCGTAACGCGCTTTGCCTTCTAGCCTGACAGGATTCTCGGCTCCCGCGCGCTCAACCTGCCGGCCAATAGGCCAGCCGCTGTCTCTGCAGTGGGCGGGCGGTCCTCTCCGGCCAATCAGCAAGCTCCTCCGGGCGGCCCGCCCCAGTCTCCTCGGCAACGCCGAGAGGGCGGAGCAAAGCGGGAGGCGGGCGGCGCCCGCGCCTGCGCACAATGGGAAGTACGGAGGCCGTCAGGGGGACCGCCGTGGTGCTCGGCGCGGCCTCGGGATGGGCTGAAGGAGGCGAAGCAGGGCCGCGAGAGGCAGGTGCCTGAGAGAACGCGGGCACGGCGAGGGTAAGGCCGGGTCCGACCGCCTAGGCCGGGCCTCGTTGCCATGGAGACGGGGGGCTTAGTCCCCCCCAGGAGACGGGAAGTGGGGGGGGGGAGCCGGGCGAGGGGCGGAGTCCTGTGGGGCAGCAGTTCCGTTGTTACAAAGGGGCTGGATGTGTGGGGGGAAGGGCAATGCCCAGAGGGGCCGAGGTGCTTGATGGGATCTTCCGGGGGGGAGGGGGGGTAAGGTAGGATGGGGAGGGGGGAAACAAAGGCAGGCCCAGCCCAGCCCAGCCCTTCCCGTCCCTTCCCGGCTGACGGGGGCAGCGAGGCAGCTGCGCCCGGGCATCTGGTACGTGTGAATGTGAAGACGCGGGTGACCCAGACGTGCTGCAGCCTGGTTTTAGACCCCTCCCCGTGGGCTCCTGGTGAACCGGCAGCAGAACCAGGTTGTTGGTTTGGGTTTATTGGGTTCTGTGCAGCACCATGAAAATGGATGGCGCTATATAAACAAATATGAATATGATTATTAATAATAAAGGGGGGCCCGTAGTTGCAAGCAGCCTCCGAGGCCGCCTCCGCCCTGCCCCGCCTCAGATTTTGGCCTTTATGTTGGTGACTTCTCGCATTTCACGGCCCTTTTGGGACCTGCTCGTTACCAGTCATTGGTTCCTGCCTCTCAGGCATTTATTTGCCAGTTCTGAGGGCAATCCTTCCTGCGATGGACGAAGTGGGCTCTTGCCCATGAAAGCTTCAGGCACCGGGGTGGGGTGGGGTGGGGTGGGTGGGGAGGCAGAACCCGATGATTTCCTGGCTTTTGTGCAGTCCTCTCCGCACCTCCCAATTCTAAAAGGTTGAAATTCCTCTCCTAGTGCTTAGTTACTGGCATTAAGAGCTTTAAGCTAAAATATGGTGGTGTTTGGGGGAGGGGTTCCTTTTGGCTGCACCATTTCTGGAAGGATTCTCTCCCCCCCCCCCCCCGCCCCAGCTTTTCCCCAAATGGAATTGAGGCCGTGGCCTGAAGCAGGTTCAACAACCCTGTTTTGGCACAATAAAACTTCTAACGTGCCATTTATTTATTTATTTATCTATTACATTTCTATACCGCCCAATAGCCGAAGCTCTCTGGGTGGTTCACAAAAAAGATACTTTTTTGCCATAAGATACTTCTTTGGGTTTTGCTGCCATGGAACTAATCTCCTGGAGCATTAACTGTTTTCCCTATGTGGATTTTCAAATACTTAAAAGGTTGTCACACAGAGGACGGCCAGGATCTCTTCTCGATCCTCCCAGAGTGCAGGACACGGAATAACGGGCTCAAGTGAAAGGAAGCCAGATTCCAGCTGGACATCAGGAAAAACTTCCTGACTGTTAGAGCAGTACGACAATGGAATCAGTTACCTAGGGAGGTTGTGGGCTCTCCCACACTAGAGGCCTTCAAGAGGCAGCTGGACAACCATCTGTCAGGGATGCTTTAGGGTGGATTCCTGCATTGAGCAGGGGGTTGGACTCGATGGCCTTGTAGGCCCCTTCCAACTCTGCTATTCTATGATTCAAGTGAAGACACAAGCTGGGTTCTCTGCATTCAAAGGAATACGATGGCAGAAGCTTAGGGGTAACAGAATGGACTTGAGGTTGCAAGGAATAGGAGCATAGAATCATAGAATAGTAGAGTTGGAAGGGGCCTATAAGGCCATCAAGTCCAACCCCCTGCATAAGAACATAAGAAGAGCCCTGATGCTGGATCAGACCAAGGGTCCATCTAGTACAGCACTCTGTTTACACAGTGGCCAACCAGCCATTGGCCAGGGATAAACAAGCAGGACATGGTGCAACAGCACCCTCCCACCCATGTTATTATTATTTATTTATATAGCACCAACAATGTACTTGGTGCTGTACAAAATATACAAATAAAACAGTGATACCCTGCCTAGAGGCTTACAATCTAAAATCACATTAAAACATGAAGGGGGGAAGGGGTTCCCCAGCACACATGCTTACTGCCTCGAATACTGGAGGTAGCGCACAACTATCGTTGATAGCCTTCACCTCCAGTTGTCACATTTTCAAAAACCTTCCATGGACATAATTCTTTGCAAGTAGAAAACCAGAATACTTGTGAGGGTACAATGCTAGAACCTTGCTCCCTCATGTCCTGATCTCTTTAGTGGCAGGAACTTTTATATTTTTACATGAGCATACAAAAATAGTGTCCCCTTACTTCCCTGGAAGATGTAACTGGATGATACATGTGCTTGCAGCTGTGTGTTGGTCACATTCACATATTCCTTTTGTTGGTGTTCACAACCTTGGATGCACACGTAAAAAAGGACATCTGGGAGGAATGGAGAGAGCAGTTAGGAATTCCCGTTATGAGGCTGCTTTCTTGGATGAAGGTGATGGCAAGATGGTTCCCCCCCAAACAGATTTAGCACTATTACCTTAAAAACAACAAAAAAACGAGTTCTGTGGTGAGACTGATTCTATTGTGATTTCTGTTCTCTGAATTAAGCGTGTTATTGCTGAAAACAACATTGGAGAGTGGTGACTTACCCAAAGCCATTTGCAGGGTGGTGTTGCATGGCTGTGGCATATTTCCTCTTGTGGGTTATTCTCAGAACATAAATCAAAGTCTCCTTGCTGGCTCAGATAAAATGCCCACGTTGTCCAGCATTGTGGTTCCAACTGTAGCCAGCCAGATCCTTCTGGGGTTCTGTGAATGAGGTGATCATGAGGCTTTCATATTTGATTATTGTGGCACCGGCAAGACTAACAAATCCTGGCATGAGCTTTCATGGACAGTATCTGCCTTATCAAATGCATGCATGATGGGTTAACCTGAAATTTGCAGTTCTATGAACACATGCAGGAGGTGGGAGAAAGATGTAAACTGTGTTGCCAGAGGGAAGAGAAATGCTAAAGAAGTACAGACAGTGATGGCCCTAACAATTGCTATTCACAAAACATTGTGCAGGGGAGAGCTGCTAGTGTGATTGTAATGGAAAACAAGCACATTTGTCTTTATTCAAACCACAGGAAATTGAATATCTGCATGAATTGTACTTCAGCAATTTCAAGTTGGTATCTCTGAAATTCCTTTGTTCAAGAATGGTCACCTTAAGGTGATCCACAGAGTGTCCATGGAGGTTGAAGCGTTGCCATTCCTTATTTATTTATTTAAAACGTTTATATCCCGCCCTATATCATTAAGATCTCAGAGCCGCGTACAGATAAAAACATACCATATAAAATAATAAATATGCACAGTTAAAAACAAATTAAACCATGATCCAATTTAAAACAATATATAATTTTAAAGCAGTTAAAACAACGTGCCAGTGAATTTAACCATCAAAGGCTTTGTTAAAAAGCCATGTTTTTACTTGGCATCAAAATGCAATCAATGTTGGCACCAATCGGGCCTCCAAGGGGAGGGCATTCCACAGCCAGGGTGCCACAACAGAGAAAGCCCTCTCCCTTGTCCCAACATATGTTGCATTGGTGGGATGCGGAGAAGGGCTTATATAAGGAGAGGCGCTCTATCAGGTATCGCGGTCCCAAGCCGTTTAGGGCTTTAAACGTCATTACCAACACCTTGAATTCTGACTGGAAGCGTATAGGCAGCCAGTGCAGTTCCTTTAAGACCAGTGTTATGTGGTCTCTGTAAGATGTACCCGCCAGCAGTACCCCAACTGTGAAATGCCCTCCCCTTGGAGGCCCGATTGGCGCCAACGTTGATTGTATTTCGACGCCAAGTAAAAACATGGCTTTTAAACAAATCCTTATGTCAAATTTGCCTCTATATATTCTTTTGCGTAGAGACTCGCCTCTTCGTCCTATACAGAATGCAGGAGCGGTAGGGTATTGCTGGCAAATGATGGTATACATTGGAACATAAGCAGGTCTATGAACCCTTTGATGTGGATGGCAGACTAATACAGCTTCCTTCTAGAAATTATTTCAATGATGTCTGTATTATCACTCAGCAACAACTTGTGAATGGCACCAGCACCATGTACATTGATGGTGCTATATAAATAAATAATAATAATAATAAT
This sequence comes from Elgaria multicarinata webbii, assembly GCF_023053635.1. Taxonomy (NCBI): domain Eukaryota; kingdom Metazoa; phylum Chordata; class Lepidosauria; order Squamata; family Anguidae; genus Elgaria; species Elgaria multicarinata. The sequence continues at coordinate 114,419,740 of NC_086177.1, read as the reverse complement.
AATTAAAGCAATAATCACTGCCTATAATTCTTTGCATTTCATTTCCCTCTGAAAAAAGTTTACGTTCCCCCCATCGCAACCTATATGTGTATGTATATAAATCTGCCAATTTGGAGAGAACACTTCCTGCATCTGATGAAATGGACAGAAAAGCTTATGCCAGAATAAAATTGTCAGACATGATAGCACTCAGGAGACATGATAGCACTCTTCAAATACTTCAAAGGTTGTCACACAGAGGAGGGCCAGGATCTCTTCTCGATCCTCCCAGACTGCAGGACACGGAATAACGGGCTCAAGTTAAAGGAAGCCAGATTCCAGTTGGACATCAGGAAAAACTTCCTGACTGTTAAAGCAGTACGACAATGGAACCAGTGACCTAGGGAGGTTGTGGGCTCTCCCACACTAGAGGCCTTCAAGAGGCAGCTGGACAACCATCTGTCAGGGATGCTTTAGGGTGGATTCCTGCCTTGAGCAGGGGGTTAGACTCGATGGCCTTGTAGGCCCCTTCCAACTCTGCTATTCTATGATTCTATGACTTCAAGTTGCCATAGGACTCTTTGTTATTTCTGCTGCAACATACTAACCTGACTATCCCTTGGGAATTTTTTGTGACAGATTAGCTCAAATTCAAAAAATGTGGAGATAGAGATCAAGTGCTGCAAGGCTGTTCATTAGAAATAAAAGAGGGTGTGAAGAGAAGAACCCAGCGGCCTTTTCTTAGATGGAGTTATTTCCTACTTCAGACTAGCAGTTCAAAAGTTAACACATCTTTGTGAGATGGTTTGTATTTTTAATTGAAAGCTAACTGTTGGGTTTCAGCTGAGTTGCAATTTTTTTAAGCAAATGTGCAGTATGTTTTACAAGTTGAACTTACACATGTTTACCATTCGCCTGGTTCGGACGATCATGATAGGCTAAAGAAGACATGGTGGCCTATTTAAGCCATGGTGCTTGCAAGATGCCATTTGCCTGATTACCCACCCGGGTGCAGCTTGTAGTGTCTTCCCACCACTGGGCAGCATGGCTCCTTTGAGGGGAAAACAACCCTCAAATAACCCTACAACAACCCACAGTGATCATGCAAACCAGCCCTCTGTTTGAGTGTTTTGAATTAGGCGGGAGAGAAATCTAAGTAAAATTATTCTTTTCACAGTTACGTGGTGCTGTGGCTCTGGGTTGCTGCTTGCCCTGTTGCACCATGCATTCCCTGGTATTCCTCTGTGCACAGAAGGTTGTCTCCCACTACGCTATCCTGCACGATTCCTTGGGATTCCTCCCGAAAGAGCTCTATCCTGTCTTGTTCAAGGCAGCCTTCATGGACAAGAGGACTCCGTCACTACAACAGTTAGTGCAGACTTGGCCATTCCCAGTCCTCAGTTTTCAGAAGCTCTTGCGGAAGTGTCAGCATTGCGAACGTGCCCTGATCCGGGAGAAACCAAACAAATTGTGCATCCAGGCGGTTATTTTGGGGTTGGTGACATACCTGATCAAGATGCTTGAGGATCGACGCTGCATTAAGAGGTATCCAACAATTTACATGTCTCCGGGTTTCTCATAAAGGGGGCCTGTGGTGGTGGTGGGATATTGGCTAGTGGAACTATATTCATTGTGAGGCCTTTAGAGGCATGAGAGGATTTAAAACCATCACACTTGAAAAGCTCTGATTTGTGGCTTTTTTAGTTTAAATTGGCACAACATGTTTAAGTTGTTGGGTTTTTTTTAGCATTTCTAAGGTTTTATCAGCTTAGGCTGATATACCAACTGCACCCTTATCTGGACAGAGATAGCCTAGCTACAGTTATCCATGCTCTGATAACCTCTCGTTTGGATTACTGCAAGGCGTTATACGTGGGGCTGCCTTTGAAAACGGTCTGGAAACTTCAGCTGGTACGAAACAGAGCAGCCCGTTGACTAACAGGGACTGGCCAGCGAGATCACATTACGCCAGTCCTTTTACAACTTCATTGGCTGCCAGTCCAGGTCCGGGCCCGATTCAAAGTGCTGGTATTGACATTTAAAGCCCTAAACGGTTTGGGGCCAGGTTATTTGAAGGAATGCCTCCTCCCGTATGTACCTGCCTGGACCTTAAGATCATCCACAGGGGCCCTTCTCCGTGAGCCCCTGCCAAAGGAAGTGAGGCAGGTGGCTTCCAGGAGGAGGGCCTTCTCTGCTGTGGCACCCCGGCTGTGGAACGAGCTCCCCAGAGAGGTTCGCCTGGTGCCTACACTGTACTCCTTATTATTCTCTCAGTATTTTAACATGTAATTTTAACTTGTAATAATAATAAATAAATAAATAAATAACTTAAATTTAAATTTTACTGTTCCAATTCTGTATTTTAATCTTATATCAATTTCTGCTGCGTGGTTTTATTCTTGTTGTGCTTTTTATATTGTATTTTGTATTTGTGTTTTTAGACTGTTGGTTGTTTTATTATGGTTTTAATTTTTGTGAACCGTCCAGAGAGCTTCGGCTATTGGGCAGTATAAAAATGTAATAAATAAATAAATAAAAATAAATACATAAGGTTGTGAAAGTTAGACAAAAACTGAGATCCTCATGATATTTATCCTGGGGTTCGCAGTTCATTGTTAAGGCCTTTCCATGAGAAGGTGCATTTTGACACCACTTTGCATATTTTCTTTACCGCTATAAAGGCAATAAGCTGATTGTCCCTCCCCCCCTTTTTTTTTTTAATAACGTCCTTAGGAATTGGTGGGATCTGGGAATTGACAGAAGGCTGTTCTCCACATCACCTGAGTAGGAGCTTAAGAGACTACTACTAGAACTGTGATCTAGTGAATGGCATAAGCTGGCCTAGATCAGTGCTTCCCAAAGTGGGCAGTACTGCCCCTGTGGGGGCGGTGGGATTACATAGGGGGGCGTTAAGAGGCATGTGGATAGCAGGGGGGCGCTAAGAGGCAAAAGGTTGGCAGGGGGCACTCGAGGTGGTCTTTTCCATACCAGGAGTTTTGGTTACAGAAGGACATTTCTGATCGCTATCCTGCACTATGGAGAGTGGTTCAGAAGCTCCTGGTTACATTTCCAATGTCATATTTGGTGGAATGTGGTTTTAGTGTGGTCTGCCTACTTCTCTCCAAGCAAAGAAATCGACTCCCGATTACTAAACGTGGTGATTTTAGACTCATGTTAAGTGACTTTAAACCAGACATTGGGAAACTGGTATCACTTCATCAAGCCCATCCATCACATTAAGAATTTGCAGAATAGTGAGGTACTCTACCCTAGTTACTAAATGTGATATCTAATATTCTTGCTAAATGACTATCAGATTTTGATATCACTGGATCAAGTTCATCAATTATGTTTAATTGAATAAACTAAAAAAATGTAGTTGGATTTTGAATAAATATTCAATTAATTGTTACAATTTTGAATTTTATTGTTATCTTCCTTAGTGGGTTGTTGAAAACTGCTATTCTGAATAATGATTTTTATAGGGTAGGGTAGGGGGCACTGGGCATGAGTTTGTGGAACCAAGGAGGGGGGGGGATGACCTGAAAAAGTTTGGGAACCACTGGCCTAGATGCTGCTGCACCATAAAAACAACAATAGCTCCATACTCCTGCCCCAGTCCATCAACATCATCCTAATCGTCATCATTTATTATATAGCACCATCAGTGTGCATCATGGCACTTTATTTATTTATTTATTGCATTTTTATATTGCCCAATAGCCGAAGCTCTCTGGGCGATTCACAAAAATTACATGGGGCGAGAGCACCTGGCCCTGCCCTGAGGGGCCTGTAATCTAAAATTCGGCCCAGGAGAAACAACAGAAGACCTGGGGGTGGCCTAGAGGGTAAACAGGGAAGTTGTATGCCGTTGTTTCAGTTGTGCATGCTTGGGCCGAGTGACTGGGAGGCCATGGAAACTAGAGGGTGGCCCCTGGATTTCCTTATAATAGTGCACCTGCACATACTTTAAGGGAATGTGGTGACTTGATGGGCTGCGACAAGACAGGGGACAGTCTTGGGGAAAGGAGCCCAGCAGCAAGAGGAAGTAATGCTGCTGCTGCTCTAATGACTTTGTTTGTTTGCCTTGTCTGACAGCAAGGGGCAGCGGCTGCAGATTCTGGATATGACTGGCCTTCAGGATGAAGGGCAGGGCCCTGAAAGCATGAGCCTCTGGTCCAGAACAGTCACGCTGGCGAAGGCTTGCCTTGACATCTCCAAGCAACAGAGCAAGTGTGTGAAACGGGCGTCCAAGAGGCGGAAAGGCCCCCACAACAACTCTGTGGCCCTGCCGGCCCCTCAGCCTGTGTCCGTGGACGTCTGGGTGGACCTTTTTGTGAACAGCACCTCCTACGGAGTCCTGAAGGATGCTTTGCAGACCAACAGCAACAACGCGCTGCAGCTGAGGTGCCGGGACTTCCGGGCAGAGGAACTCTCCATTGCCAGTACCGTGGGGCTCTTGGAGTTCCTGGACCCAACTGGGGTCCGTCAGGTGGACCTAAGGTTCAACAACCTCGGGCTGTCTGGCTTGAGAGTGGTCCTCCCGCACTTGGCCAAGTTCACAAATCTGGCGAGCCTGAAGCTGCCCTACAGCAACATTGACGTGAGGCGCCTCACGGTGGGCATGGAAGGGAGCCTGCAGTACTTTGCCACCCAGCTCAGCCGCCTAACCCGCCTCAAGGAGCTGAACCTGGGCTCCTCCAGGCTTTCGGGCAAGCTAAGGCAGCTGCTAGGGTAAGCTATTCAAGGAGGTGTTTATGTGAGAGGGAGGCAGGGAGGGGAAGTTCAGACGTCAAAGCATGGCTGTGGGGTCTTGTACCTTTCAGCTAAGATAGAATTAGAAGTCGCCTGGAAGGCTTTGGGCCTGGTTGGCCTCTGGAATGTTACCGTCTGTGTGAATTGTTCTTTGTCAGGTCTCTCGGTCCCTCAGGTAAGCACACACTCTGGCAAACTGACACAGGACACCTAAATCAGTGACGCTTCTTTATTGGAATAAATCCCACAGCAAAGTTTAATGATTGCACACTTTAGAAATCATTTAGCTATCGATGCCGAGAAATTCCAGAATAGTAAGAAGCTAATCCCTGCTACTGTGACGAGATCCCCATCAACGTGGTTTTCCCATTGCCATCTCCACAGTTCTAAACACAAGGGAATGTCAATTCATACGTGGGTTCCAAACCTGGACAAGGGAGGGAAATGAGTCCTGACATGAACCCTCAAGCAATCAAGGGAGCAAATTCTTGAAAGGCCGAAAAAACCCCAAAGAGAGCTAGTCCAACCTTGGATCATACATTGGTAACTCAAAGGCAACAATGTCAAGGCTTAAACAAGATCACGAGGAAAGGTGCACCCTCAAATGCAAGGAGTTCTGTGCTGCAGCCAGCTCCTTGCTGCATGAGTCCAGGCAGAGGAGAGAAGGTCCAACCATCAGTGATCAAGCCCAGTCTCCTAGTGCACTGAGATGACAACAAAGACACAATCCACAGCAAACAAGAATTCAAGACTATGCAAAGCCTCACCGTACTTTTCACGGCAAGTTCTTAGTAATCCAAAATTCCACTTAGGAGGGAGCATGTGCAGAGTGCCCCCCCCCCCCCCAGTCTCATACGATGATGGGTCCAAATGGAGGTTTTCTGGGAATGCAGAGCAGATGTTCCTAGCAAAGGCTCTTCGCTTTTACACCAGCTTAAAAAGGGAGGTATAGGCCTCTTGCAGACCCCTTGACAGACAGGGGCTTTGGCCTTTCAGCAGTGCTTCTGTCTAAAGAAGGTAACACTGCTCAGTACACCAAGATAACGCTTCAGTCTGGGTGTCCCTTCTGCAAACCCCCACCCTTTCTCTCTCAGTTTCTCACAGACATCTTCTCTACCCAGACTGAGGCAAGCAGGTGGCTTGCAGGGAGTAGAGGCACTTCCACAACTCTGCTCTGAGAACACTGACAGAGATCAATTCACAGAGATTGTAACATTCCAGAGGCCGACCAGGCTCAAATCCTTCCAGACTATTTTTAATTAAATCTTAGCTAAAAGGTACAAGACCCCACAGCTGTGCCTTAACTATCCTTGACAGTTTGGTGATATCATAGAATCATAGAATAGCAGAGTTGGAAGGGACCTACAAGGCCATCGAGTCCAACCCCCTGCTCAATGGTGAAAGAGAGAACACAAATATGCTTGTAGATGGCTCAGCGTGCCATTTCGTTCCTATATTGCCCAATTAGCCAAAGCTCTTTGAGCAGTTCACAAAAATTATAAGACAAATGCACAATATAAAAAACTTCCACATAAAAAAATTAAAAGCAATTTAAAACAGCTAAAAAAAAAAACCTTTCAAAACATGTTGGCCAGTTTAAAAATGGGGCTTGATTTCCGGCCCACAACTGCACTAGCTTCCAATCTGTTTCCAGGCTCAATTTATCGTGATGGTGCTTACCTATAAACCCCAAAATGGTTTGGTTCCAGGATATCTGAAGGGCCTCCTCCTCCCCTATAAGCCCCCCCCCCCAGTTTAAGATCTGTTTTGGAGGCCCTGGCATGGGTGCTAAACCAACGGAGATTACATTGTTGGGTCCATGGGGCAGGGTCTTCCCTTGCAGCACCCTGATTGTAGAAATTCCCCCCTAGGAAAACTCCTTCCTTGTTTAGTTTTCAGGGTGAGGGTGAGGTGGAATTAAAAACTTTTCTGATCTACGTTGTTGTAATTAGTATGTTGGCTTGGGGGCCTCTTTTGGGGCCCAACAATTCTTGAAACGATCTACTCAGTGCTGAATGCAGCTACGGCTCTCCTGACAGATGGCTGTCCAGCTTCTGCTGAAATACCTCCAGCAAAGGAGAGCACACCACCTCCCGAGGCAGTCTACTGATGCAGCCCCCGCTGTTAGGATGCTTCTAATGTTTAGCTGAAATACTGCTTCCCTACCATTTCCGCCCGCTGGTTCAAGTCCGGAGCAACAGAGAATAAGTCTGCTGCACTTCTGCATGGCAGCCTTTAAGATATTTGAAGGCCACTATCCTGTCATGGTCTCCCCTTAATCTTCTCTTTCCCAGGCTAAACATTTGCAGCTCTTTCAACTGTTCCTCAAAGGACTTGCTTTTCAGACCCCCTCATTATCCTCGTTCTTCTCTGAACGTGGTTTGATTTGTCAATGCCCTTCTTTAAATGAGGCACCCAGAACTGGACGTTGTACTCCCAAGGCAGACCACAGCGGAACCATTACTTCCCATGATCTGGATGCTATGCTTCTGTTAATGCAGCCCAAGATTGCGTTAGCTTTCTTGGCTGTGGCATAACACTGCTGGCTCATACTCAGTTTGTGATCCACTAAGATGGATCACAAACCTTTCCACATATATTGCTGCCAAGCCAGGTCTGCACCGTCCTGTACGCATGCCTTTGACTTTGCAGGACTTTCTATCTCCGTAGAATTTCATCTTATTAGTTTCAGCTCAGTGCTCCAGCCTGTCAAGTTTCTTTTGAGTCTTGATTCTGTCTTTAACTATCTCCTTGCTCAACTTGGGCTGCAAATCCCTCATATTCCATTTATGAGTCTTACCCCACCCAAGTCTCAGTGATACCTTTCCAGTCATACTTGCCATCCTGGATTGGGATTTCAAGTTCACGCTGTTTGTTTCCCATATTCTGTGCCTTAGCATATAGACCTTGGACACCTTGGGTATTGCACCTTCCCAGTTTGCCTTCTGCATTGACCTGCAAATTCCTGGGCTCTACTCCCACTGTCTTGCCTCCTCCTTTGTCACTTACCCCTGATATAATAATAATAATAATAATAATAATAATAATAATAATAATAATAATAATAATAATAATTTCTTACCCGCCTCTCCCTTTGGATCGAGGCAGGGAACAACATTAGAACAGGAATCAATACATTTTAAAAATTCTTGATTTTACATTGATCTGGATAGGCCTGCTGGAAAAGGCTAGTCTTTAAAGCTGCCTTAAAATCACACAGTTAATTTTTCGAATCTCCTCCGGCAGGCCATTCCACAATCTGGGGGCGACAGAAGAAAAGGTCCTCTGGGAAACTGATGTCAGCCTAGTTTTAGCTGACTGAAGTAAGTTCACCCCAGAGGACCTGAGTGTGCGGGGCGGACTATATGGGAGAAGGCGATCCTGCAGGTAACCTGGACCCAAACCATTTAGGGCTTTAAAGGTAATGACCAACACTTTGTACTTTGCCCGGAAACTAATTGGCAGCCAGTGGAGTGACTTTAATGTTGGGGTAATATGCTCACCCCTAGATGTACTGGTGACCAACCTGGCTGCCATATTTTGAACTAGTTGACGTTTCCGAACTAGGTACAATGGTAGCCCTGTGTAGAGCGCATTGCAGAAGTCAAGCCTTGAGGTTACCAGCACGTGCACGACTGTCTTTAGGTCGTCTGACTCTTAAGAAGGGGCGCAGCTGGCGTTTCAGCTGAAGCTGATAGTAGGCACTCCTGGACGTTGCGTCTGTCTGGGCTGTCATTTGGAGCGATGGATCCAGGAGCATGATACGTATCTCAGTAGTTAGTGTAAAGGTGTAGGGCAGCGTTCTCTGGCCATTCTCACCGGATTTAGCACGGGCCCCAGGACAAAGACGCCAGAGGCTCACCAAGTGAGGTAGAAGACTTTATTAGACCAAGGGTAGGGTTGATACATGGGGAAGAATAACTAATAAAACATTATAAAAGCATGCCTAGCATAAAAACCCAGTAACGGTCTAAAATAATGAAACTTAACCGGGCCTAACTTACGCCAGGCTGAGCCCACTTCTCATGATCTTACGCTCCTCCTGCCAGCAGCCGAACCCCGCCCCGGGATTAGGGAAGGCCTTCCTTATACCGCTCCTCAGCTCTCTCCCCCCGCCCCTTGCGGCTTTGTTCTTCGGCCTGGTTTCACACCTCCCTTCGCCTGGCCGATCACTCATGGCCATTTGACAGATAAGGTCCGCCGCCATGCCATCCTCCCTTCCCCAGGTGTCGGCAAGGCCCTTTGTCTATCAGCCTTTAATGGGTCATAAAAAGATAGTTAAAAGAAATCCCTCTTCCTGTACCACATCACCCATGTGTCCTTATCCAGCGCAGTCTACCTGCTTTCCCTTACAGTTAGCACTGGGCTTTTGCCACCCCCAACCCCAGGAATTAGTTTAAAGCTCTCCTGGTCAGGCATGGAAGGCTCCTTTCAAACACATTCTTCCTACTCCCAGTGAGGTGCACCCCCACTCTCTGCATTTTATTATTGCATTTATATCACGCCTTTTTTCCCTCCAAGGAACCCAAGGTGGTGTACATAATCCTCCTCTCTGTTTTATCCTCACAACAACCCTGTGAGGTAGGCTGGGCAGAGAATCTGTGACTGGCCCAAAGTCACCCAGTGGGTTTCCATGGCCGAGTGGGGACTAGAACCCGGATCTCCTGACTCCCAGTCCAACACTTTAGCCACTACATCACACTGGCTCTCAAAATAGAAATACATGTTTTATTTCATGTGTGTGGAGTCCTTAATAATGGAAAGCCATGGTCCACAAAACCAAACCTTTCCCAAGGACTTCAGGAAAAACTTCCTGTTAGAGCAGTATGACAGTGAAACCCGTGAACTAGGGAGGTTGTGGGTTCTCCCACACTGGAGGCCTTCAAGAGGCCGCTGGACAGCCATCTGCCAGGGATGCTTTTAGTGTGGATTCCTGCACTGAGCAGGGGGTTGGACTCGATGGCCTTGTAGGCCCCTTCCAGCTCTACTATTCTATGATTCTCTGACTTCATCTGCATGGTCAGCAGTTCACTTTCAGTATCCTTTCCCTGCCGACACCAGGGAGTGATGAAAAGACCACTTCTGCCCCCAATTCCTTCCCCTTCCTACCCAAAGGCTCACAGTCTCTGGAGATCCATTCAATGTTTCCTCCTGCTGTGTTGCTGTTTCTTACGTGGATCAGTAGTAGAGGAGAGTAGTCAGTTGGTTTGAGTCTTGGCGGCCTCTCTCGCATCTTGAATGCATGCTACAGGAAGGCAACCCAGCTACCAAGGCGCTGTGCCTGGTCTTCACACAGCTGCCTCTGTCCTTCTCCTGCCACCACTAGGCTTCTGTCTCACTTTTAACTCTCATGTGAGACAGGCCACTGTTTCCCCCCACGTCCGTTGGCTTTTGCAGTTAATAAATGAGAAACAAGTTCAGCTAGGCCATCTGAAAGTTCCTGTTGCCATCTCCACAGCTAATACTTGTGTACGCCAGTGAGTGTTGTAGCGGGCCCATTCACACAACCCACTTCCCCTCGATTTCTTTCTTCCACATGGTAAGTGCAGCCATCGCTGCAAGGAGGGAAGTGGTGGTCTGAGTCCCCTTCAGTGAAAATGGGGAGTCAACGCAGAGTTCCGTTTTTATCTTTAAAGCATTTCTTGGCCACTTTTTGGCTCTGAAAGGGAGGTCCCGTTAAACGTGGCAGCAGGTAAGGGCTGTAGGAAAGTGTGTTGTGGGTCTGCGTAACGGTGTCCTTTCCTCTGTCCGCAGAGACTTGCAAAGCCCCTTAGAGAGCCTGGAGCTGGCCTTCTGTTACCTTCTGCCCAACGACTTCGCCTACCTGTCTCAGAGCCTCCACACACCTGCCCTGAAGAAGCTGGACCTCAGTGGGAACAACCTCTCGGACAGCCTCCTCCAGCCTTTCCAAGGCCTGCTGACCGAGGCGGCCTCCACGCTGCTCCACCTGGACATCATGGAGTGCCGCCTGATGGACACCCACCTGAATGTGCTCCTCCCCGCCCTGTGCCGCTGCTCCCGGCTCCGCTACCTGGGCGTGTTTGGCAACCCCATCTCGGCCAAGGGGCTGAAGAACCTGCTCCACAGGGCGGTGGGCCTCTTGGACTTGAAGCTCGTCATCTACCCCTACCCCGTGGACTGCTACGGCGAAGACTTGCCATGGCCCCCCACCTCCTCCAACCTGCTCAATGGCTCTGTGGATGAGGAGAAGTTCGCGCGGGTCAGCAACGAACTCCAGCAGATGCTGCTGAGTGCGAACAGGGCGGACACCATCTGGACCACGAACCTTTGCCGCCACAATAGCCTGGACTATTTTAGCTTATAGTCCTGCTGGCGTCCCTTCACTCTTGCCAATAGACATAGAATGTGCCCCCTCCCTCGCCCCCGCCTCTCTTTCCCCTACTGCCACTTCTCTGCCCACGCTCCCTGTCCACAGTGTAGTGGGGCTGGCCTGGCGCTTCTAGACCCAAAGGTATGCCTGGGGTAGCGTTGGAAGCCGTGGCTGTGCTCTTGGGCTGGCATTTCAAAGAACCAGGCGAGAGACTACGCGAAGCCATCATAGCCCTATTCCGATCTTTCTCCTGCCTGGGAGTACCACAGAGCTGTCCCTTAGCGTTAAGGGACAGGTGGATGGGACAGTCTTGTATTTTATTTTTAGTCAGCAGAAAGAGTCCTGCAGCGATTGTGGAAGGGACAACATGCAGGCGAGTAGCGAGAGAGGAGCACATGGTGTATTTGCACCTTGGTTAAAGACCAACGCCAGCACTGAATGCCAGGTCAAAACATATATCTCCCTCCCCCCCCCCGACTTTTTTTTAATTAAAGCCCTTTCTAGTGCATGCAGCAGTATCTGGGAGTAGATTTTGTTTTGTTTTGGGGAGGGTTTTTTTTTTTTACATCTATTTTGTAACCTCTTATTTAGAACTTAACAGAGTGTGGGTATCCTCTTTCCTGTGAGTTGCTGTGAGTGTCTGCGATGAAGGCCAGTTGGACGCTTTAAAAGTTTATAGCATTTGGACTCTCCCTTGAATGGACTAGGTGGAGCAAGCCCTCCTGCTTTTCCGGAATCTGGGAGACCGAATCCTAGGCAGGGCAAAAGGCAGGGAGGTGAGGCTGTAGACGTAACTTCGGACGTGAAATAAAAGTTGATTCAACTGGGACTGATTGTGGTGTTGCGCATCTGCTTACGAGGAGCAGCTTTACTCTAGAAGTAGTGAAACCGCTCCAGTCAGTACAATACGGAGTGCTGGCAAGAGCGGCAGAGTGTCTGGGTTGCGGCAGGGAGGAGAAAAGGATGTTGAAATAGGGTGTGTGTTTTCATCACTCTGTGAGGTTTAGGTAGCCTCTCCTATCGGAGTGGAGCTAGGAGTTCAGCCCCAAATTCTGGTGTACTTCTCATCCATCATGTAAAAGAATGAAGAAAAACACACACAACCCAATGTGTATCATTAATTGATAAATCACGTGTATGTATTTTGACATTACTCATATGCTCATGCTGCAGTTTCCATGCGTATTACGAAAGCAAAATACATCTGCAATTATCACGCGTGATGGTGTAATGGTGACTTTGTCTTTCTAGGAAAATCCTCTTGCACTTGGTCTTGGGCAAATAAAAGCCTAAAACCGGATTGTAGTGAGGATGAACTAAGTGAAGGGTAGCCCTCCCTCGCCTTCGGAGCTGGATGAGAAAGAAATCAAAACAACGGAGGCTGTGAGGCTGTGGTCTGACGCCACGACATCTTTATGTCTCTCGCAATCATTTTTGTTTTCCTCACAGCATCTCCATGTAGTATAAGTCATTGTACCTCCCCTGTTTTTGTTGTTTATTCGTTCAGTCGTTTCCGACTCTTCGTGACTTCATGGACCAGCCCACGCCAGAGCTTTCTGTCGGCCGTTGCCACCCCTAGCTCCCCCAAGGTCAAGTCTGTCACCTCCAGAATATCATCCCTCCGTCTTGCCCTTGGTCGGCCCCTCTTCCTTTTGCCTTCCACTTTCCATAGCATCAGCCTCTTCTCTAGGGTATCCTGTCTTCTCATTATGTGGCCAAAGTATTTCAGTTTTGCCTTGAATACCATTCCCTCAAGTGAGCAGTCTGGCTTTATTTCCTGGAGTATGGACTGGTTTGATCTTCTTGCAGTCCAAGGCACTCTCAGAATTTTCCTCCAACACCACAGTTCAAAAGCATCTATCTTCCTTCGCTCAGCTTTCCTTATGGTCCAGCTCTCGCAGCCATAGGTTACTACGGGGAATACCATTGCTTTAACTATGCGGACCTTTGTTGTCAGTGTGGTGTCTCTGGTCTTAACTATTTTATCAAGATTTGTCATTGCTCTCCTCCCAAGAAGTAAACGTCTTCTGATTTCCTGGCTGCAGAATTGAAAGTTGAGGACCAAGCTGTATGAGGTGCCTCCCATTGTCTGTATGGGAACTTTTCTTTCAATGCAAATAGGGAGGGGGGGGCAAAGGATTAAAGTATCCCTATCTGCTCCCCATTAGGGATCTGATCCAGGCCTCCACATCTATTACTACTTTTTACAAGCTATTCTCAAAGTTGCTAATTACATGAATGCTCTCTTTGCTTGTCAGAGTAAATTGCCGGAGGCCAAATTGTATTTTCCTAGCTAAGAGACTTGAATTGCTCCAAAAGTGGGAAGTTAAAAGAGGAGCTAAGTATTAAATCTAGGACTCTGCACTGTTTCGGGGCGGAATCATAAGCTCAAGTGGGCTGATTCATCCTACATTCAGAGTGGTACTGTTGCCCCTTAACCAGGGATTTAAAGGCCCACTTCCTTGGTGTGTTAATAGCCAATCAAACACACAAGGTTGGAGAATACTTAAAAGGCTGTCACACAGAGGAGGGCCAGGATCTCTTCTCGATCCTCCCAGAGTGCAGGACACGGAATAATGGCATCAAGTGACAGGAAGCCAGATTCCGGCTGGACATCAGGAACAACTTCCTGACTGTTAGAGTAGTATGACAATGGAACCAGTGACCTAGGGAGGTGGTGGGCTCTCCCACACTAGAGGCCTTCAAGAGGCAGCTGGACAACCACCTGTCAGGGATGCTTTAGGGTGGATTCCTGCCTTGAGCAGGGGGTTGGACTTGATGGCCTTGTAGGCCCCTTCCAACTCTGCTATTCTATGATTCTATGAATACACTTAATCCATTTACTTCCGATACTGCAATATGGGGGTGCTCTCTGGTTCCACAAGATGAAGGCACCCAGAACAAAGGAATCCCAGAGTATATATAGGCCCTGACTACAACAGGGTGTTAGTCTCTTTCTAACCCTTCTATTGGTCAGTTCTGGATTTGCTAGTTCAATTAGCAACATTCAATTTTCAAGTTAAGGTGTACAAACTCAATGAGTCATAGGTCACATTCGATGCTCTATTGGTCAAAAGTTTTTCCCTTTGTCTGCTAGGACATGATGTCCACCATTAAGGAATGCAAATCTGGCATGTAGCCACTTGTGACCACCTTTTGGCAGAGAAGCCATCTTCAGCTCTTGCATATTACATTCATTAGAGAGATTAAATCTCTCTCGGGGCATCAGTACCAGAACAGGATAACTCACCCTGAAGCGTATCAGCCCAGCCTGATTCAGGCCATGAGGCCAACCAGGAGTCCAAACTGACCTGTTGCCTGTGGGACTTTCCTTAACTCCAAATCCTCAATTAGAGCTGACATTTTGAATGATGATGTGGTCTCTGTAGTTGCGTAGATCTACAGTCGCAAGCTATGGTGGCCATAAAGAGCTATTTGTGACTAGATCTATGAAAATTGGAGCGCCCATCTTCCTTCAAAATGGTGGCTCTAATTGAGGATACATGGTTAAGGTTAGTTCTGTGAGTGGTGGGGGCAGTGGTTCTGGGGGTGAGGGGGGGTGAGTCGAATGGTCTCCCCGGTCGCCCTCATGCCCAGCTTTTTTTTGGGGGGGGGGGTCTGAACCTCTCTTCAGAACCAAATCCAATGCAGGTTAGCCTCCAAAGTTATATTTTTCTCTCCTGGATATGCTGGGGTTTTAAGCTTCTCCAAAGGTCTTCAACATGCACAACTACAGTGGTCTCTGCTGCCTGTTCTGGATTTATTTTTTGATGAGTTTTATCCTATTCAAACCAGGTTACAAAAAATAAAAACCCAACCAACCATGACTGAAGTTCAACGAAAATTATCCAGGGACTGGAGCAACTCCCCTAGGAGGAAAGGTTGCAACATCTGGGACTCTTTAGCTTAGAAAAAGGGTGATTGAGGGGAGAGATGATAGAGATGCACAAAATTATGCATTGTGTGGAGAAAGGGAAAGGGAAACATTTTCTCTTAGGGATCATGAGGATATTCCACTATGAAAGTGGTATGAAAGCATTATATAAAAGGCAGGAACCACACTACTGCTTTATACCAGTATTGAAGTGCACTGCAGGATCTACAATACTGCTTTATAGTGGTACTGAAGTGCACTGACAACTGTTGGGGCCCAGGACACATCTACACCAAGCAGGATATAGCACTATGAAAGTGGTATGAAAGCAGTAGATGGCATGTGCCGACAGGCCCCAACCGTTGTCAGTGCACTTCAATACCGCTATAAAGCAGTCGTGTGGCTCCTGCCTTTTATATACCACTTCCATAGTGGAATATCCTGATTGGTGTAGATGAGCCCTTAGTGAACTAGAATCTGGGATCTTTATGAAGCTGATCCACAACAATTCAAAGGAAGTACTTCTTCACACAGTGCATAATCAAACTATGGAATAGTGATGGCCACCAATTAGGATAAAAGGGACAAATTCACGCAGAAGAAGGTATCAGTGGCTACTAGTTCTGATGGCTACATATACCTCCACTAGCAGAGACAGTAAGCCTAGCAACACGAGTTGATGGGAGACATGGGTGAGGGTGCTGTTGGACTCATGGTCCTGCTTGTGGGCTGACCTGTGGGCAGCCGGTTGGTCACTGTGAATGGATTGAACTGCATGGACAAATGGACCTTTGTCTTATTCAACACTGCTCTGCTTATGTCCTTATGGTCCAGGCCAGTTCATCCTAGCAGCAATTCACTATTTAAGTTAACTTACACCCTACGTTTTTAATATCATGCCCAAGATGTGCAACAGTTTCAAAAGCAATCAAAATAAAGTTTTTATAGGAGCCCGTCCACTCTCAGTCCCACACCCCACTTAAACACTGACCTACCCCCTCACCCAAACTCAATAGATCCACTCCAGAGCCCAGGACACAACATGTACTTCCTTTGTCCCTTCACCCTAAGCAGCTTCACACACACCAATCATCCCCTGCCAGGATCCTCTTCCTCTCACCAAGGGGATTCCTTGCCTACTCCACTTTGACTTCATCACTCCAAGTTTAGACCACAATGAGATTACTGTTGCAAGACAATTTCCCTTTATTTCCTTCTGGCACTAGATAGAATTCTGTAGCATGGCAGCCTAATGAGACTCCGTAAGCACATCCCAAAGCTGCTTCTCGAGAAGTAGTTAATGGAAAGGAAAATGACTTCTCATTCAGAGGTGGAGCACGTGCCTTGCACGCACGAGGCTCCAGCCTCATGGCATGGGAAGACCTCACTCTGCTTCAGACCCTGGAGAGACCTAACCAGTCAGAAGAGGCAAGGCTGCACTAGATGG
Organism: Elgaria multicarinata webbii; assembly: GCF_023053635.1. Classification (NCBI taxonomy): domain Eukaryota; kingdom Metazoa; phylum Chordata; class Lepidosauria; order Squamata; family Anguidae; genus Elgaria; species Elgaria multicarinata. The sequence goes on along the minus strand of NC_086177.1, from coordinate 114,403,354 downwards.
ACCAAAAGTGCCATATGGAGAGACATGTTCAGCAGCTGTTCCACATCTGTGGAACTCCCTTTAGAGTTTTCCCGAACATGCACATTGTTTTCAGATGCTGAAAAACTCAGGATGAATGTGAGCAAAAATGGGCTAGACTAGAACTCACTTGAGAGTCTGCTTTGTGACAGTGAAGAAGGCCTATTTCTCTGCTCCCACTATATATTCCCAATGTGGTCCAGTAGAGCTGTTCTAAGTGGCCAGAGGAGGCTAGTTATATCTGGGCTACAAAGACAATAGGAGCAGCCCTCAGGAGCCCCTACAGTCAATTTTTTCGACACTCTTGTAGACGATTCTGCCTAGATGCCACATTACTACAGAGAGGTGTCGGGGTCCCCCTGCGGCTTCTGTCTGCTCAATTTTGATGGGTATCTTCCAACTTCTGCAACCAAAGGATGTGACAGGAAGCTTGCTAGTCACTAGCTCCTTTGATGCTTGTCCCTCTGGCTTGACTACATTTGCCAGAGGGGAACTCTGAGGCCAAGAGCAGTCTCCTCGTGTGATCAATCCTTTCACATTAAGCCAGAAGGCAAACAAAGTCTAAAATGCATTATTTTATAACACTTGTGGTTTGCTGATCATTGAGAGTGAAGCAGAAGTAGCTGAAAGTGTCTAAAATGGCTGCTTCCATGTGCCATCTATTTTTGTCAAGGGTACCTAGACCATACCTGTAAAGAGCCCAGTAAGTAGGGATGCACCTGCTTCCAACATGGGCTGCAAAAGCGCTCTCTTTGCCCTCCCCCCACACCAGTCGCTCATACACAATCTGCTTCCCCGCCAGTGGTTGGCTGCACGCAAGCCATGATGCCACAATTGTAGTGACATCAGCAGGTGAGGTCATGCTCCCCAAGGATTCTTAGCCCAAGCGAGAACTGGCTGAAAGGTCCTCCAGAAAGGGAGAGAACAGGTTGTGCACAGGTACAGCCATTGCTGTGCAGGTATGGTCAAGACCGCAATCCAAAATACATGTGGGGGAGGGCCATTGTGTGCTGGGATGGCCAGCCACCTGCCGACAGCTTTTCTTTCCCAGGTCACACAGACCAACCCATAGGAGCAGCACAGTGGCTTTCCAAAGATCTACCTAAGGGTGTCCTGCTAGCCAGCCAAATCCCGAGTTTTAGCTGCTCTTCCATGAACCCCAAGATGGCTTGTCTTTGTGGTCCTTAACTGCTCTATTGAAAAACGGCAAGCCTAGACAAAAGAAGGCAGTTGCTTCATTTAGTCCAGGTCTGCTTTCTCCAAACAGTGGTGGCAACCCAAGGCCTCTTGCAGCCACTAATGGTCCAGGTTAGGAGGTGCCTTGTATTGACGCAGATCTGACTTGGTTCATTTAGCCCAGTATTGTCAAGGTTGATTGGCAGTAGCTCTCCAGGGTTCTGGCAGGATCCCGTCCTAGCCTTCCCTGGAGGTGCCAAGAATGGAACCTGGGATGCAAAGCGGATGCTTCGTCGCTGAGCTTGGACCACATCCCGGGGCAGAGTCCCTGGATTGGATTGGGGCAGCAACCATGGGAGGAGCTTAACCCTCCAGCCTCTTAGGATGGCTGGGTCAGTCTAGATCAGCCTTCCTCAACCTGGGGCGCTCCAGATGTGTTGGACTCCAACTCCCAGAATGCCCCAGCTGGGGCATTCTGGGAGATGGAGTCCAACACATCTGGAGCACCCCAGGTTGAGGAAGGCTGGTCTAGATCAATCTATTAACAGTCAGGTGCTCCACCACTGAGCGATGCGCCTTCCCCCGCTTCAATTCCCAATAGATGTTGAAGGAGCTGCTTCCCCATCATCCAGTGTTGCAATGTCGCTTAATGTAGACTGACTGCAAGAGTCCCCACTCCACTTCACCTGGAACCTCTTCACCTGGGGACCTCTTCTCCCATCCCAGATACTCCTTTATAGGAGTGAGACAATACATAACTTTGTTTTGTCCAGTTAGTGCTTAGAGATTTTGAGTAATACAGAACCCTTTTTCAGCTTACGGCACAGATGTAATCAGCAAGACTTGTTTGTAACCTTAACACCATCATCGGCTTTAATGAAATGAATGAAATTTAATAGGGATATTAAATGAAATGAAATTTAATAGGGAATGAAATTTAATGAAATTTAATAGGGATAAATGCCAAGTTCTACATTTAGGGAATAGAAACCAAATGCACAGTTACAAGATGGGGGACACTTGGCTCAGCAATACTACAAATGAGAAAGATCTTGGAATTGTTGTAGATCACAAGCTGAATATGAGCCAACAGTGCGATATGGCTGCAAGAAAGGCAAATGCTATTTTGGGCTGCATTAATAGAAGTATAGCTTCCAAATCACGTGAGGTACTGGTTCCTCTCTATTCAGCCCTGGTTAGGCCTCATCTAGAGTATTGCGTCCAGTTCTGGGCTCCACAATTCAAGAAGGACGCAGACAAGCTGGAGCGTGTTCAGAAGAGGGCAACGAGGATGATCAGAGGTCTAGAAACAAAGCCCTATGAAGAGAGACTGAAAGAACTGGGCATGTTTAGCCTGGAGAAGAGAAGATTGAGGGGAGACATGATAGCACTCTTCAAATACTTAAAAGGTTGTCACACAGAGGAGGGCCAGGATCTCTTCTCGATTCTCCCAGAGTGCAGGACACGGAATAACGGGCTCAAGTTAAAGGAAGCCAGATTCCGGCTGGACATCAGGAAAAACTTCCTGACTGTTAGAGCAGTGCGACAGTGGAATCAGCTACCTAGGGAGGTTGTGGGCTCTCCCACACTAGAGGCCTTCAAGAGGCAGCTGGAGAACCATCTGTCAGGGATGCTTTAGGGTGGATTCCTGCATTGAGCAGGGGGTTGGACTCGATGGCCTTGTAGGCCCCTTCCAACTCTGCTATTCTATGATTCTATGATTCTATGAAATTCTTCCTCCTGTGTTTGGAAAGTTAGCAAACTCTGTTCAGTAAAGCATTAGTCTTGACAATGCAATATAACTCCTCCTCCTCCACCCCTACCACCACCTTTCCTGAGAAAGTAAAGGAAGAGTTCTGCTACCAGGAGTAAGTCCCATTTATGCATCACTTGACCTCATGTGGCGCAGAGTGGTAAGCAGCAGTTACGGCAGCCGAAACTCTCCCCTAAGACCTGAGTTCGATCCCAGCGGAAGCTGGTTCTCAGGCAGCCGGCTCAGGTCGACGCAGCCTTCCATTCTTCCGAGGTCGGTAAAATAAGTACCCAGCTAGCTGGGGGAAAGGGAACCGCGACTGGGGAAGGCCATGGCGAACCACCCCGCTACAAAGTCTGCCAAGAAAACGTCAGCGAAAGCAGGCGTCCCTCGAGGAGCCAGCAATGACTCAAGTGCTTGCACGAGAGGTTCCTTTCCTTTTTTTCCTGACCTAGATAAGGGCAATGACTCACTTCATCTGTGCTTCTTGTTCAGTAGGATTTCTAATGGCGACATGTATTTTTAAGTAGTGCCTTTTATGCCAGTGCAGTGTAGCTATGATTGTAGATCCTGGCTTCAAATGTTAGCCATCAACTGACTGCATGGTTTTAGGAAAGCCGCTCCCTCCCAGCCTCAGCTGCTCGACTCTTATAAAAAGGATCACAATAATGGCCGACCTCACAGGCTTGTAAAAGACATAGGATAAAGCGCCTGAAGTGCTTAGGCGAAGTGCTATTTAAATGTTCACCATTACAGCGTTTAATTAGGGTGACCCTATGAAAAGGAGGACAGGGCTCCTGTATCTTTAACAGTTGCATAGAAAAGGGAATTTCATCAGGTGTCATTTGTATATATGGGGAACCTGGTGAAATTTCCTCTTCATCACAACAGTTAAAGCTGCAGGAGCTATACTAGAGTGACCAGATTTAACAGAGGGCAGGGCACCTGCAGCTTTAACTGTTGTGAGGAAGAGGGAATTTCACAGGTTCTCCATATATACAAATAGCATCTGCTGAAATTCCCTTTTCAATACCAAAGATACAGGAGCCCTGTCCTCCTTTTCATATGGTCACCCTAGTTTAATTCATAGACCTCCCTTTGTTCCAGAACATATTTTGCAGCACTCCATTTCTGCAAAATGCTCATTTTAAATTTGATAGCGCAAACTCTTTATTTCTGTTTTGGCTGTGGGACTGAATGGCTTGCTTGGGATCGTACTTGTTCCTGTGGTTTCCTTATAGCCTCGTGGAGGATAAAGCTACCACTGGGAACTAGTTATGGCTATGTTACCCCCAGGATCAGAGGCAGTATGCCTCTCAATTGCAGTTGCTGGGGTACATGACTGTGAGGCTACCATTGCATTTATGTCCTGCTTGCGGACTTGCCATAGACACCCAGTTGGCTAGTGGGCAAACAGAATGCTGGACTCCCTAGGCCTTTGGTCTGATCCGGCACTGCTCTTCTTAGGAGAAAGCAGGGATCCTTTCTCACTTGTTTGGTTGATTTTTTAGCATTTGAATGCTAATAGGTGTGCAGCTGTCTGAGCAAATGTACACCCATGTTTGGAGTGCAACGGTCAGTTTTGAGCACAATGACAATTCAATAATTGTAGGCGGAGGATAAAAAGGATTGCTACAAAGGTTTTGGTGTGTTTTTTTAAGGGTTTTGAGACAAAATATGCAAGGTAAGGTGGACGAAACCGAGTGTGTTGAGGTTAGGGAAAAATATTAAACGGTCTCATCCTAAACCAGTACACCTCCTCTCGTGCAAGCACTGAGTCATTACTGACTCTTGGAGGGACGCCAGCTTTCGCTGACGTTTTCTTGGCAGGCATTATATAGTGGGGTGGTTTGCCGTTGCCTTCCCCGGCCGTTATTACCTTTCCCCCAGCTAACTGGGTACTCATTTTACATATATATGTAAAAGGATATCAGATGGAAGAAGGAAAGAATGTTGTTTATCCTACCTGTGGATAACAGGTTTTGGAGCAACAGGTTTATATTGTAAGGATGTAGATTCAAGCTAAATGCTTGGGGAATGCTTCCCAAAAGACATATAGCAAAAGCCAGATACTATGTAAACATAATGAAAAAAAAGTGAACCAGGCAGAGACACCTGGGTATTACTGTTTCGCTATTAAAGCTCGAGATTTGAACTTTTTTGAACTGTCAAAATTTTCTGGACATCTACACTGCTCAAGCTTCAGTTTAAAACAGAAATTAGCAAAACCAGTCTGGTAGATCTTGAGTAATAAGCATTACACGAATGTATTCTTATATAGATGATGCTGTGAACAGATTCCCTTCCTTCTACAGGGAATTCCCAGCCTGATGCCTCAGCCTTGAGTAAACTGCAAAAAGGTGAGATCAAGCTGGCAGAACTGACACAGGTGCATGAGAAAGGTAGGATGTCATGCAGCTTCACCTGCCCTCCACAACGCACACACACACACAGAGAGACTGTTATCCCGGGGCCTGCCTTAGAGCAGGGGTGGGGAGCGTAGGCCAAGGGGCCAAATCTAGCCGACCTGGGATTCAGTCTGGGCCTCCAAGAGCCCTCAGATGGCCATGTGCCCTTTCCTGGCTTTTGTGCAGTTTGTGACGTTACATATACATATATTGTGAGTTTGGGGTGATAATGTATTCCTGTTATATCTCTGTATTTTAAAGTGAATATATCTAGAGTGGGATGAGTGACAGCAGGAATGGTGTATTAGCATATGGGAGATCATAGAATATTATTATTATTATTATTATTATTATTATTATTATTATTATTATTATTATTATTATTAGTATCCCGCCTTTTGCCCAATGCTGGGCCTCAAGGTGGCCTTACAAAGTTTAAAACATACATGGAGGGGTGGGGGGAACAAAACCATAAACGTTTAAAATACACAACAAAATTACAAGACATTAACATAGATGGAGGGCCAGATTATTCTCCAAAGGCCTGCTGGAACAAAAACGTTTTAGCCTGCTTCCAAAAGCCCATCAAGGAGGGAGCCAGCCTAGCTTCCCTGGGAAGAGAGTTCCAGAGCACCGGAGCAGCCACCGAGAAGGCCCTCTCCCATGTTCCCACCAAGCGCGCCTGTGAAGATGGTGGGACTGAAAGAAGGCCTTCTCCAGAAGATCTCAAAGCACGGGCAGGCTCATAAGGGAGAATACGTTCTTTCAAATAACCTGGACCCGAACCATATAGAAGAGTTGGAAGGGACCCATGAGGCCATGGAGTCCAACCCCCTGCTCATTGCAGGAATCTACCTTAAAGCATCCCTGACAGATGGCTGTCCAGCTGCCTCTTGAAGGACTCTAGTGTGGGAGAGCCCACAACCTCCCTAGGTCACTGGTTCCATTGGCTAAGCAAGTGAAGGGGTGTGTGTGTGTGTATAAAGTGTGTGTGGTATATATTGGGTGCTGTTCCTGTGCAAGAGAGATAGGCAATAGATCAGAGAGGGAGGAAGCGAAGGGGTGGGGTGTGGTCTGTGAGAGATGGGAGTTGTGTTAGGTCCAGGGCTAGATTAAGACATGCTGACACCCTAAGCAATGTCAAGCTTCAGAGGCTCCATACCATAAAAAATAAAGAGAAATAATGTCTTATAATTTAAACAGTAATGAAAGGGTACCACCCAGTATTAGGGGGTACTTGTAGTTCAACAGTGTTAGATAGCTTTCTCTGAAGATGTGTATAAAAGCTCTAGTAAAGTAAGTTGATTCAAACTGGCTCCAATTTATGCTTCTTGCCTCCAATACTTAATGCTGTGTTGCCACGCTTTCTCCCCACATAAAGCAACTCTGCTATAAGTCACACCGGACTTTCCAACATATTTAAACCAAAGTTATTTCCATTTAAAGTGAACTAGTTATCATACACTTAGTTATCATACACCTTAGTTATATCCAACATATTTAGAGGTCCCTTATTTATTTATTTATTTATTTATTTATTTATTTATTACATTTTTATACTGCCCAATAGCCGAAGATCTTATTAATATGAGGCCCTAAGCATAATTCTGTGGTGGGGGAGAGAACCGGGAACACTGCTTGTTTGTAGCATTTGTATTCATTTTTGAAAATATTTGCACCCCACCTTTCTGTTGGATGTAGCAGGTGTCCAAGATGGCTTTAAAAAACACACCATACAAGATCACAAAACATAAGCTAAAACCAGCAGAGTTAAGTGAATTGAGTAATGAAAATCTTGAAGTGAAGGTAGGATGCGAGAGAGGATGGAAGGAGGCAGGAGGTATTTGCGGTACAGTTATAGTGGCAAGGAGAGAAAGATGGCTGCTCATAATGGTGGAAATTTAGGGAATCATGAGGGAAAGCTTTCATGAAGTCAGCATGGGAAGGGGTACGGGGCTAAAATGCAGAGGTTTGGACAGAAAATCTGGCAATGTTGGGACCATAGGCGTGCACAGCACATTTCATTAGGTGGTTCGGCCAGGGATTATTTTTTTTTAAGGTAAACATTGATTGAATATACAGTAATAAAGGACTTTTTTCATTCATCAAACAAACGAAATAAACGAAAACTAAAGTAAACTGTATTTTTTAAATTAACAAATAATCCGTACTGCACTGTTGTAATTATTTGATTGGGACTGAAGTAGAGGAGCACTAATTTTACTGTACTTATTGTCTTTAAATATGGTTAAATATCCCACAGTTACCTTGCTTTTCTATTTCAACAATTCTTTTTCTCCTGTCTTTTTTTCATCCTCTCTTCGTTTTCAGGCTGCATCCTATGCACATTTACCTCAGAGTAAGTTTGATTGATCTCAGTGGGGCTTACTTCTGAGTAGACATACATAGGATTGTGCTGCAGCTCTGTTTTAAAGTGACACAAGATACGCACGTACCATGTATACCAAAAGAACGGCTTGAAAAAAGGGGGTTGGACACCCTAAAATAAGCAAGGGCAGATAGGGACTGTTTTAGCAACCATTCTGCAAAAGGTGCTGCTGAATGCACCCTCCTGAGCCAGGAGGTCCTGGGGGGCATGGCAGTTCTCCCCCCTTCCCCCTTCCTTTTCTCTTGCTGGAGTCCAGACTGGGGTGGGCGGTGGGGCAGCAATGAGGAGAGGAGGCACGTAAACAGGCAGCTTCTCTCTCTCCCTCTCTCCCAAACATTACAGTACCTGCAGGGCTGATGACGAGAGGAGGGCAGCAGCTCCGAAGGGGAGAAGGTCCCAATCCGCAGCTCCAGGCAACCTTACTACTTATAGAAACAGCCCCCTCCTGGACTCCACCACATGCTGCTTCCTGGCCCCAGCGTGGCTGCTGCTCCCAACTTGTCCAGCAACTGTCACGAGAGGTCAGGAGGGAGCGGCTGAGTGAGTGAGTGAAAGAGCGAGCTGGGTGTGTGTGGGAGCTGCACCGGTGAAAAAAGCCTTCCAGAGGAGGAGCGGGGTGGGGAGCAGTTGAATTTGTCCCTCTTTCCTACAGCTAGCACCGGCCCTGCTGCTGCAACACGGCGGCGGTGAATTAGGGTGTTCAACTGAACCCTTTGAACCTGTTGTCCGCACGCCAATGGTTGGGACCTATGAGAACCGAGGCCACGGCAGGCACTTATCCAAACCTCAACATGGGTTGGGGATGTTGGCCAACACGCTAACGGCCGCCATTTTCTCCTTCCAGGATGGAAACCTACGAGGATCACCCTTGGTGCTCCTACAGCTGCCAGAGTGGGGAGGATGAGGATGACGAGGAGGGGGAGCGCCACCACGACCGCCACCTGGCCAGTGTCCGATCCCGCAGCAGCAGTCGCTCCCGCCGGCGATCCTCTTTCCTGGTGGATGAACTCGACATGCTCATGGACAAGGCGGCCACGACCATCCAGGCCTCCTGGCGGGGCTTCCTAGTGAGGAAGCAGATCACGACCGAGCACGCTGCCGCCTCCACCATCCAAGCGGCCTGGCGGCGCTTCATCACCAAGGAATACGTGGCCATGCGGCAGGAACAGGAGCCCTCGTGGCGCGCGCGTGGGCACCGACGGAGGACGCCCTCCCCTGCCTCCTTCGAGGACGGCCGGCGATCCCGGGGCCGCTCCCGGGCGGACAGAGAGAGAGCTGCCGAGGTCATTCAGGCGCATTACCGGGGGTACATGACCCGCCGAGCCCTCGATGAATGTAACCAGGCGGCCACCACTATCCAAGCACACTGGAGGGGCTACTGCACCAGGCAGGAGATGGAGCAAAGGCCAAGCCACCCTTGCCCTCGGGCTGGGCCGTCTAGGACCTACTATGGCTACCCCAGCTACGCGCCAGGGAGCTCGGCCTGGGTGGGGCCCTACCCTAGGAAGCACTGGCGCAAGTGTCTCGTGGGAGACCCCGAGGAGTGGGCCAGCAAGGTGCCGCGGTCCCCGCCCTGCCCACAGGAAAGAGCGCACAGGGAGCACCGCCAGTCGAAGGTTTGCTCCCAGTGCGGGAGGTGCACCGGCTTGCGCGTGATAGCGGGCGTGGGCAAGGGCCCGCCGCTCTCCGAATCGGAAATGGACGACAGCGAATGCGACAGCGGTCCTGCCCGCCCCCCTTCTGCCAGGCGGAAGAGCCCAGCCTCCAGGTCGCGGGGACAGGCGCCCGCTCGGCCCCACCGCCCTGGGCCCCACGTGTCCTACCAGGCGGGCCCCGCAGCCTATTATCCTGATGCCCGGCATGCGGCGGTGGCGGAGGACCACCCCCGGAGACAGGGCCGCGAGTTGGGAGGCTTGAGCCAGCGCTATGCCGCCACGCACGCTTCCACATCCACGCGGCTGGCGCGGGAGAGGAACGCCCCCCGGAGCCACTCGTCCACCAGCCTCCAGCAGCAGCCGCTGCCGCCGGGGGCAGCGCCTGCAGGCACCTCAGACTGGCTCTATGAAAACTACTGCGCCCGCCGGATGGGCGAAGGCCAGAGGCGGGTGTTCAAGACCAGGAAGCAGATGTGGCACGTTGCGCGGGCAGCCACCCTCATCCAGTCCTTCTGGCGGGGCTGGAAGGCCCGCCAGGCCTTGCGCTTGCAGCAGGAAGCCGCTACCAAGATCCAGTCGGCCTACCGGGGCTACAAGACCAGGGTCTACCTCATAGAGGCAGGAGTCCTGAGCGAAGGAGAGACAGAGTAAAACTGCTTTAAGGATACAGTGCCCAGTTATAGCCAGTGGGAGGAAAGGGTGTGTGTGCTTGCATGCCTGTTAACGCCTCTTTCCTGACCCCCCACAACAAACAAGCTTCCATCCCAATAAATTGATCCTAAGTATAGATGCTTTTGAATATCATTGGAGGGACCACTGCTTTGATGTTTTTAGAGAAGGGGGCCCACCATGCTAGCCCTTTAGGGCAGAAAAGTGTGGGGCCTTTCGGAACGCGGATTCCCAGGTTTCTGGACACGTTCCTTTTCTTTTACCTTCTGGGAAATGGGTGCCTCGTGCCTGGCCATGCACCGATTTTGTGAGAGTGCCCAAATGTGCTCATCAGCTCAAAAAGTTTGGGCATCCCTGGTACAGGGAACCTAAGTTATGTCAAGTGCCCTGTGCTAGTGCTTTTAATTCCAGCTGATTGCAAAAGATGTTTTTAGTGCTGGCAGGCCCTTCTGTGGCTGCAGACCTATTCTTTCACATGCGAAAGCCAAGGAGGGAAGGTCACTGCCATTCACAGACAATCCAATGCTGCATCTACGCGAACGGTTCCAAGACAGTTCAACGGGTTTTGTTCTCAAGCGAGGCAGAGAGATTGTCAACACCCAGCCCACATCTGGTCTCTCAGCCTCACTGGTGACTTGAGTGGGGACAGGTTGGAGGGAACTGCGTAGGTAGGTAGGCCAGCTGAGAAAGCCCTCCTTGCACCAATAGGCCAACGTAGGTCAGGAGATCCTTCCTAATTTCTGAGTGAGGTTTGCGACAAGGAGATGTTTTTGCTGGCTGCAGGATTCGTCCACGTCGATGGCTCCAGAGTGAAGCTCACCCCACCCTTTTCCAGGAACAACCATAGAGAGAAGGAAAAGGAGGCCCTATCATGAGCCAAGAGGCCATGACAGTCTCAGGGGCCAGATTTTCAGAGCTGGTCAGGGTAGGAGATGGGCAGATTTGGCCCGTGTGTGTGTGTGTAATCCATTGGGAAGCTCTCCTGAGCAAGACCTATTTGTGAGGCTTGAGCAGGCGGTGGCCTTCTTCCCTTGTGGATTGTGCCACATTGAGTCCAACCCCACTGCTCGTTAAGGTGGATTCCTGCAATGAGCAGGGGGTTGGATGTGATGGCCTTAGAGGCCCCTTCCAACTACTACTGAGCGTGTTAAGAGGAGGGCAATTAAGCTGGAGTGTGTTCAGAGGAGGGCAACCAGGATGATCAGGGGTCTGGAAACAAAGCCCTATGAAGAGAGACTGAAAGAACTGGGCATGTTTAGCCTGGAGAAGAGAAGATTGAGGGGAGACATGAGAGCACTCTTCAAATACTTGAAAGGTTGTCCCACAGAGGAGGGCCAGGATCTCTTCTCGATCCTCCCAGAATGCAGGACACGGAATAACGGGCTCAAGTTACAGGAAGCCAGATTCCACTGGACATCAGGAAAAACTTTTTGACTGTTAGAGCAGTACGACAATGGAACCAGTTACCTAGGGAGGTTGTCGGCTCTCTCACAGTAGAGGCCTTCAAGAAGCAGCTGGACAACAATCTGTCAGGAATGCTTTAGGGTGGATACCTACATTGAGCAGGGGGTTGGACTCGATGGCCTTATAGGCCCCTTCCAACTCTATTATTCTATGATTCTATGATCTGAGGAAACCTGGAGAGTCTGAGGTTGAAACACACCTGCACTTAAGTCTAGGGTGACCATATGGAAAGGAGGACAGGGCTCCTGTATCTTTAATAGTTGTATAGGAAAGAAAATTTCAGGTGTCACTTGTGTACATGCAGAACCTGGTGAAATTCCCTCTCCGTTGCCGCAGTCAAAGCTGCAGGAGCCCTGCCCTCTTTTGTATCTGGTCACGCTACGCAGGGCTCCTGCAGCTCTGTCATGAAGAAGAGGGAATTTCACCAGGTGCTGCATCCGTACAAAGGACACCTGCTGAAATTCCCTTTTCAATACAACTGTTAAAGATACAGGAGCCCCGTCCTTCTTTTTATAGGGTCACCGATTCTTCAAGGCTGAAATCATAAAATCATAGAATAGCAGAGTTGGAAGGGGCCTACAAGGCCATCGAGTCCAACCCGCAACCAGCCATTCCAACTGGTAGCGGGCATCTCTTCAATAAAACAGGCCATTAAATCCTCCTTCCCCAGGGTGGTGTCTGCAGGCACAATGGCTCCTCTCACCTCTCTCTGACCTGGATTGCGGGGAGCGAAGGGGCAGCCAGGCCTTGTAGATGGTAGTCCAGCTGTTGCAAAAGCATCTGGCCTTTCTCCCTTTCCGGCCCTATGATTCTTTGGAGACATAGGCCTAATCTACACCAAGCAGGATATTGCACTATGAAAGTGGTATGAAAGCAGTATATAAGGGGCAGGAGCCACACTGCTGCTTTATAGCGGGACTGAAGTGCACTGACAACCTTTGGGGGGGCCTTGATACATACCGTATACCGCTCTCATACTGCTATATCCTGCTTGGTGTGGCTCCTGCCTTCCATATACCACCTTTGTAGTGCAATATCCTGCTTGGTGTCGATTAGGCCCCACAGTCACCAAACGAGACCACACACTGCAAGGATTGGCTGTCTTGCAGTGCCTTCTGGGACAGCATTATAATGCTGTGTATGTGTGTATAGAGAGAGAGAGGTGCAGGGGTGGGAGAATTAATGGGGAATTTTGAAAATGGTCTAAAAGGTGCACCCAACATATAGCCATATGAAGGAACAGGTGTAGCAGTGGGTGTATTTTTCACAAATGTATGTCTAGGTATACATATTCAAAAGATGGATCTATCATGAGTGGACCTCGGGTGAACCTCCCTTTCAGCTCTTATTATCTAAAGCCCAAGCAGATGGTCATCCATCCATCCTGGCCCTGGCTATTTCAGGACAAGAGAAAGTGGTTATAAAGCAAAGGGATCAAGTTTATTTTCTGCTAAAGCCTCCCTCTGCAAAGGAGGGAGCATGAGAGCATTTTCCTCACGACTAATGTCTCGCCTTAGCAAGAACAGTCCTGGGTCCAAATGTTTAGGTGAATGCCCCACCTGTGAAGATGACTCAATGGCCTTGTAGGTCCCTTCCAACTCTGCTATTCTAGGATTCTATGTCTCTGTCCATCAGACTTTCTACCCCCTCCATTCATATTGTCCTCATTTCATTGCCTTTGGATACTGAAAGGTACTTTGCTCATCCTGGTGGACGTGATAAGACACTGGGAAATCAAGTAGTGGGACCACGACCCTGTTGATTCACCTGGACTTCTTGGGAAGGCTTCAATATAAACCATCCTGGGAGGAGGGGGCTGCGGGATTCCATGGCACTTACAGTATGCGATCAAGTCTTGCAGGAATCAGTCTCAACCTCCCCCAACCTGATACCCTTCAGGTGTGTTGGACTCACCTCCCATTATTCCTAGCATGCAGACCATTGACAATGCCATTCTACATGAAACAGCTGCAAAGAGATCACTTGGGAGCCATCCATACGGTGACAGGTGAGGCGGGGAATGTGCCAAACAGGTGCCTCCAGTTAGTAACAGGTTGGATGGGGGACTAACGAGTTGATCCTCACTCTGAACAAGACAGAAGTATTGCTGGTGGGGATTTTGTTGATGGAAAAGGTGTCCAGCCTGATCTTGTTCCCTTTAATGTTCCCTTGTTCCCTATACGTTTCTGAGCCCAATTCAAGGTGCCGGTTTTAACCTATAAACTCTACATGGCTTGGGACCACAATACCTGATGGAACGCCTCTCCCGACATGAACCTCCCCGTACACTGCGCTCAACATCTAAGGTCCTCCTCCGAGTGCCTACTCCGAGGGAAGCTCGGAGTATGGCAACGAGGGACAGGGCCTTTTCAGTGGTGGCCCCCCAATTATTGAATTATCTCTCCGATGAGGCTCGCCTGGCACCAACACTGTTATCTTTTTGACGCCAGGTCAAGAATTTTCTCTTCTCCCAGGCATTTAACAGCATTTAACAACATATGCTAAGTTTGTTTTTTTAATGGACCCCAGAACTGTTGTTGTTTAAAATGGATACTGTAGTTTTTATATTCTTTGATGGTTTTAAATTTTGTATACTTTTTAATGCCCACTGTTTTTTAACTCCCCGATGAGGCTTGCCTGGTGCCAATACTGTTATCTTTTAGGCGCCAGGTCAAGAATTTTCTCTTCTCCCAGGCATTTAACACCATTCAACAACGCTAAGTCATTTTTTTAACAGACCCCCAGAACTGTTGTTTTTAAATGGATACTGTTGTATTTTGACTGTTGTTTTTATGTTTTTAAATTTTGTATACTTTTAATGTTTACTGTTTTTAACTTTTGTAAACCGCCCAGAGAACTTCGGCTATGGGGCGGTATATAAATGTAACAAGTTTATTTATTTATCCATTACATTTCTATACCACCCAATAGCCGGAGCTCTCTGGGCGGTTCACAAAAATTAAAGCCATTCAAAGTATAAAACAACAGTATAAAACCATAATATAAAATACAATATAAAAGCTCAACCAGATAAAAACAGCAGCAATGCAAAAGTACAAATTTAAAACACCAAGTTAAAATTTATTTATAGACTGTTAAAACGCTGGGAGAATAAAAAGGTCTTCACCTGGCGTCTAAAAGCATATAACGTAGGTGCCAAGCGAACCTCCTTAGGGAGCTCGTGCCACAGCCGGGGTGCCATTATAAATAAATAAATAATGAAAAAGTTTGCAGTTGGGTGGTGCTTTTAGGTCCTGACTACGGATACCCAGGTACACAAGTAATGGAAGGCAGTAGTTCTTAAGTAGTACTATATAAAGTACCAAAAAGGCACACAACTACTCCAAACACCAATAAAAGGTGATAATTATCAAATAACCCATTTATTTACAATTTATTCCAAACACCAGTAAAAGGTGATAATTATCAAATAACCCATTTATTTACAATTTATTCCAAACACCAATAAAAGGTGATAATTATCAAATAACCCATTTATTTACAATCAATGCATTGACAAAGCTGATAAGAGTAGAAAATGAGAAGAAACCCTATTTCTGTACATATATTCTTCTGATGGTATTGTCTCAGGTGCTAAATGTTATAAAAGTCTGTAATATTGTTGGACTGTATTAGATTTGTATTCTTGCATGTATGATATATATTATTGGTAATTATAGTACCCAACATTGTAATTGTTAACCACTTTGAGACACATCATTTGGTTTTATATATCCTTATAAAATGTAAATAAATGGGTTATTTGATAATTGTCACCTTTTATTGGTGTTTGGAGTAGTTGTGTGCTTTTTTGGCACTTTATATAGTACTATGGATACCAAAGTGGCATCTGTGGGTTGAAGCGCTTTGCACCAGCTTTGGTTTTGTTCTTGCCACAGACGGCTTGTGATCTTATCATCACCAGGTGTGTGTGTGTCAGGCCTCTGTGATGAGTAATAGACGAGGCTTCCTTTGAAACGGGTTCAGAAACTCCAGCTGGTCAAGGACATTGTAATGAGGTGGGTTGTAGAAGTCTGCTACAGTGGCCGTATTTTGATAGGTATCAGAAGAGCCACAGCAGTTACTAGCACGTTTCTGGACGCAATTCAAAATGCTGGTTTTAAACTTTAATGCCCTAAATGATTTGGGAACAGGCGCTCCTCCTTCAGTATAAACTCAACCATTCCTTGGAGGCCAACTCCTCCCCCACGTTTGCATCTAGAGATGCTGAAGATCTGGCCGCTTTCGGCTTTGGAACGCCAGAGAAATTCAATCAGCGCCTTTTCACTCAAACGCCAACTACTTGTGTTTTTGCGAGCATTTGGTTAAATTGGTTTTGTTATCTTCCTGGGAGCCTGACTGAACCAGTGAACTGTTGTGGGCTGTTTCGCTACCGGATTTTAATCTTGCATTAATTCAGTTTCTGTTTTTATATGAACCATTTTGAGCACAGATATGGAAAGTTGGGCTAAAGACATTTCTACTGAATAAATAATGAATCAATATTTAGGACATGCCCACAACCCCCACCACCCACATTTCCCTTTTGCTTCATGTCCCCAGTCGACAGCTGTCTGGCCACTGTGTGAACAGAGTGCTGGACTAGATGGACCCTTGGTCTGATCCAGCCTCAGGGCTCTTGTGATGTTCTTATGGCCAAGCCAACTTTTATACTGCTCTGACGTTGCTCTGCCTTGTCAACTTTGGGTGGCAAAGACTCCTCCAGCCATTAGGTTTTCAGGGCTACAGTCCATGTAGCTAATCCTCCCTTGCAATTCATAGAATCATAGAATAGCAGAGTTGGAAGGGGCCTACAAGGCCATTGAGTCCAACCCCCTGCTCAAGGCAGGAATCCACCCTAAAGCATCCCTGACAGATGGCTGTCCAGCTGCCTCTTGAAGGCCTCTAGTGTGGGAGAGCCCACCACCTCCCTAGGTAACTGGTTCCATTACAAGTCATAGAATCATAGAATAGTAGAGCTGGAAGGGGCCTACAAGGCCATCAAGTCCAACCCCCTGCTCAGTGCAGGAATCCACCCTAAAGCATCCCTGACAGATGGTTGTCCAGCTGCCTCTTGAAGGCCTCTAGTGTGGAAGAGCCCACAACCTCTCTAGGTCACTGATTCCATTGTCGTACTGCTTCAGCTCCCCCCCCCCCCGCCCACCAACTATGCAGGTCACAGAACACGCCCAACCCCACCCGAAACTGACAGAGGACCGTAGATGAGCAGCAAGGGAGGTCTGTTTGGCCAATGGGAACCCTTCCCCTAAAATGGCACATGGGCCGAAAGATTCCTGCCACACTTCTTGCGGCTGACAATTTATCTGTTTCCACAATTAAAAAAATAAGAGTCAGACCCTTGGCAGCCCCTGGTACCAGCTACGTTTTATTGGCTCCTTTGCTTGAACAATGCTGCCTTTTCCTGCCCAGGGGTTTCCCCGTTTGCAGCGGCTTTCAGACTCCCGAGGAGACCATATCGCGTAGCACCAGAGAAGGCGGTGTGGGAGGGTG
Source organism: Elgaria multicarinata webbii (assembly GCF_023053635.1). Classification (NCBI taxonomy): domain Eukaryota; kingdom Metazoa; phylum Chordata; class Lepidosauria; order Squamata; family Anguidae; genus Elgaria; species Elgaria multicarinata. The sequence goes on along the minus strand of NC_086177.1, from coordinate 114,386,311 downwards.
GTGGTGGGGTGACGGTGACGAAAGGTGGCTCTTCTGGTGGGACCTACAAACGCAACAGTGCTGTTCAGTTCCTTGTGACTGTGACATTGTTCTCAATCCTTAAAAACTCCCAAACAGATCAACGGAAAAAACAAAATCCCCATCTGTCTTTAAGGAAGGGGGCAGTCTCATCGACAGGAGGGATGCGGGCGTCTCCGCGGCGTCCCCTTGAAGGTCAGGGGAAAGAGAAATGGGTTGGTGAAGCTTGCACAGTGTACGACCGACTTCTGGCTCCGGTTTCCAGTCACTTCTCTCCTACCTGCCTAGAGAGCGGTTTCCCTTGCGTTCACGGAGTAGCAAGTCTCTAGGCTTCTACTGCACAGCAAGGTGGAAGGCCAACAGATGGACCACTGTGATGAATTCAGGTAGAGCTTGTTGTTCTCCAACAGCGACCATCAGCTTGGCATCTCATAATGCCTTCTGCCACCGGAGTAGAGCTTTAGCAGGGGGTGGGTGGGCGGGCGGGCTGTGAACTGCGCTCCAGTCTCTGCAGAAAGCTCCAACGGGCGCAATCAAGCACTTACCCCGAGGCATGAAGGTACTGAGAGGGCAGGATATGCTCCAGCAGCAGACACCTGGGGTGAGACTTCCCCTTTGCGTGTCAGGGAGAGGCTTAAAAATACCCCCCCTTTGCCCTGTGGGGACTAACAGTCACCAAAGCATCATGGATTCCTCCGGGATCAGAGAGAAAGCAGACCTGTCAGGACGGAGGTGAAAGGTCTAGGAGGCTACAGCTGCTCCCCACGAGGGGAGGAAGCGTCCACTCTAAGGCTGCCCGTGGCACTTGCCCGTGGTTCTCCCCCACCAACCATTCAGCAGTGGATTTCGTAAGCAATCTGAGGCTGGAACATCAGTCCCTGATTGACGAAGAGTTCATTGGCTTCCGGGGGCCCGTCTTCTTCCCCTTCCAGGGTCTGGGTGGCTTGATCTTGCAGCTGTTCAGGGAAGACCCCCGCCAGGCCTTGGGGGTCCTTGTAGGTGGCAAAGAGGGGCTTGTTGCGATCAATGACAAACATCTCGTGGCCCCGCTCGTCGCGGTACTCCTCCAGCTGGGCGAAGGTGGTGGGCCCGTCCGAGTAGTCGTTGACGTACAGGATGTTCTCCTCCCGCTTGGCCTTTTTCCGCTTCCGGTGTTTCCGGTAGATCATAATGACCAGAAGCAGGGCCACCAAGGCCAAGAGGGAGATGGCCACGGCAATGGCCGTCTGCGTGGCCATGCTGAGGGCGTTGAAGTCCATGCTCTCCATGTCGTAGAGGGGCTCCTGGCTGATGTCCACTGAGGCGGGGTAACCGTGGGCCGTCTGCTGCTGCTGCTGCTGCGAGAGGTTGACCATGAGGTGGAAGAGCACCCGGGCCGTACCCCCGGGGTTGGAGGCCTCGCACTCGTATTTGCCGGCGTGGGCCACCGTCACGTTGTTGAGGAAGAGCATCCCGCTGCCTGTGTCCGACTGCTCAAAGCGCTCCCCCACGCTGCGCTCGCTGAGCTCAAAGGTTCCCCCTGGCAGGCGGCCGCTGCTGGCCTTGGAGCCCCCCGCGCGCCAGTGTGCCACCTTACGCCACGTCACCAGGGGCTGCGGGTAGCCGGAGGCCTGGCAGGAGACGCGCAACTCGTCCCCCAGCCGTGCCGTCATCTCGAGCGGCTCCACTTGCACGACGGGCGGGATACAGATCAAGCTGTTGCCGGAGACGTCCATCAGGCTTTGGTAGGCCAGGCGGGGAGGCTCTGAGCACACGATCTTCTTGTCCAGAGGACTCAAGAGCCGCTGCCCTTCGTCTTTGATCCAGGTGCTCAGCCAGTGCAGAGAGCAGTCGCATCGCCAGGGGTTCTCTGCCCGGAGAAAAAGAGGAGGCGGGTCAATCAGGACGGTATCTGCCCACCCGGCTTCCACAAGTCAACCTGGTCCCCTGTTCATTCTACCGCTCACCCCTCAGTCTCCATTCCGTAACCCCAGCACACTGGATCTCGATTCCACCACCCACATCCTCACCAGAGGGCTAGATGGACAGACAGACAGGCCGACCCACACAGGCGCCAGCCGATGGAACCAACAAACATTCTTTCCCATATCATAGAATCATAGAACAGCAGAGTTGGAAGGGGCCGACAAGGCCATCGAGTCCAACCCCCTGCTCAAGGCAGGAATCCACCCTAAAGCATCCCTGACAGATGCTTGTCTAGCTGCCTCTTGAAGGCCTCTAGTGTGGGAGAGCCCACCACCTCCCTAGGTCACTGATTCCATTGTCGCACTGCTCTAACAGTCAGGAAGTTTTTCCTGATGTCCAGACGGAATCTGGCTTCCTTTAACTTGAGCCCGTTATTCCGTGTCCTGCACTCTGGGAGGATCGAGAAGAGATCCTGGCCCTATCGTTGCATCCAGTCTCCCAGCCGCACCTGCCCCGTGTCGTTCTGCTCTCTTTCCTCCCGACCCCAACATTTCCACCTGGGCACCTATAAGGCTGGGTGCTAGAGGCCACTTTGACCAGGAGTAAGCCGAGATGTGGTCTCCTGGCCTGCAGGTGGTGCTGAGGAGCAGCCCACGGTGGTCCCTCACCTGTCAGCCGCAGCACTTGCAGACTGATGACAGGCCGCAGGGCCACCCGGCTGATGGTGCGCAGGTTGTTCTTGCTCAGGTCAAGCAGGGCCAGCGAGGACAATCCAGCCAGGGCCTGGTCCTCTAGCGTCTCTATGCTGTTCTCCTGTAAGTGGAGCTCCTGCAGCCTCTGCAGAGGGAGAATCAGACCACACACCGCCATTAGAAAGAGGCCCCGTGCCATTTCAGCCCCTCGCTCATTATTTTAGCGCTGCCGCCGTTTTGTCTCGTCACCTCATCGGTTGGCCTCGCTCACCAGACGGGGTGTTCTTGGCCAGGTTCTACGTGTGGTGGGCCTGCGTGTGGGTGTGCGAGAATGAGGAAGAGTGTGTGCAGACATCCACGGGGGCGACTGCGTGACTGAGCGTGTTGCAGAAACCAGTAGCTCCTTAAAGGTGAGCCTGGGCACGGTAATGGACTGGATGAGGGCTAACAAACTGAGACTCAATCCAGACAAGACGGAGGTACTGTTAGCGGGTGGTTCATCTGTCCGGCGAGGTGATGTTTGCCCTGTCCTGGACGGGGTTGCACTCTCCCTCAAGGATCGGGTCCGTAGTTTGGAGGTGCTCTTGGATCCAGAACTGTCACTTGAGGCACAGGTGAACTCAGTGGCAAAGAGCACCTTTTATCAGCTTAGGCTGATATAGCAACTGTGCCCTTATCTGGACAGAGATAGCCTAGCTACAGTGATCCATGCTCTGATAACCTCTCGTTTGGATTACTGCAATGTGTTATACGTGGGGCTGCCTTTGAAAACGGTCCGGAAACTTCAACTGGTACAAAATAGGGCAGCAAGGTTACTAACAGGGACTGGCCGGCGAGATCACATTACGCCAGTCCTTTTCCTGCTTCATTGGCTGCCAGGTCCGGGCCCGATTCAAAGTGCTGGTATTGACATTTAAAGCCCTAAATGGCTTGGGGCCAGGCTATCTGAAGGAACGCCTCCTCCCGTATGTACCTGCCCGGACCCTAAGGTCATCCTCAGGGGTCCTTCTCCGCGAGGCCCTGCCAAAGGAAGTGAGGCAGGTGGCTACCAGGAGGAGGGCCTTCTCTGCTGTGGCACCCCGGCTGTGGAATGAGCTCCCTAAGGAGGTTCGCTTGGCACCTACATGATATGCCTTTAGACGCCAGGTGAAGACCTTTTTATTCTCCCAGCAATTTAACAGTCTATATATAAATTTTAACTCAGTGTTTTACATTTGTAATTTTGCATCGCTGCTGCTTTTATCTGGTTGAGCTTTTATATTGTATTTTATATTATGGTTTTATACTGTTGTTTTATACTTTGAATGTTTTTAATTTTTGTGAGCCGCCCAGACAGCTCCGGCTATTGGGCAGTATAGAAATGTAATAAATAAATAAATAAATAAATAAATAAATAAATAATAAACAAACAAACATCTGCCTGCATCTTGCGCAGGCAGGCCTCGGAGGTAAAAGATAACCGAGCGACAGAGGAGGTGCAGGTAAGCCCAACCTGTGGAGGTGGGGGGGTACAGGGAAGGGTTTGTGAGGAGAACTTTTAGAAAAGCTGTGAAGGAGAAGGGGGAGATGGCTTGAGGGGGGGGAGAGAAAAGATATTTAGATGGGTGGGTAGGAGGAGGGAGCTGTTGCAGGTCAATGAACAGCTTGGCACAGGAGCTGGGCTAGGAGAAAGAGGCAGGTAGCTGAATGTGCCAAATCAAAAGACAAGCGTCACCTTCTGTGACCTGGAGAACGCGGGAAAAAAGAGTTGGTACGGCCGGGATGAGGTGGCGCTCTCCGGAAGCCAATTAATGCCAGAAATCACCCGTGCCCCCATCTTAATGACGTTAAAAAGGTGTTACGGCTAAATATACAGGCAACCCTATTGTACAGGTTAACTGGTGTGAGGTTGCAGAATGCAAAACGCTGGTAAGCCAGATCAGGGCCTAACGAAGCGCAACGGCACCGGAAAGCCTGGGAGCTCTGCCACGTCGCTCAATTAAGAGCACGTCAACCTTATTCAATCAGCACTGGAGCCACTGAGCTCTCAGTTTCGTCCTGTACGGAATGCCCTTCAGAGCGACCGTGAGTACTCGGAAGCAAGACGTCGGTTTCTGGTTCTTCTTTTGCTCTTTTCAGGTTCATAGAATCATAGAATAGTGGAGTTGGAAGGGACCCACAAGGCCATTGAGTCCAAACCACCACTCAATGCAGGGATCCCCCCTAAAGCATCCCTGGCAGATGGTTGTCCAGCTGCCTCTTGAAGGCCTCTTGGGTGGGAGAGCCCACCACCTCCTTAGGTAACTGGTTCCATTGTCATAGAATCATAGAATAGCAGAGTTGGAAGGGGCCTACAAGGCCATCGAGTACAAACCCCTGTTCAATGCAGGAATCCACCTGTCCAGCTGCCTCTTGAAGGCCTCTTGGGTGGGAGAGACCACCACCTCCCTAGTTCATGGGTTCCATTGTCATAGAATCATAGAATAGCAGAGTTGGAAGGGGCCTACAAGGCCATTGAGTCCAACCCCCTGCTCAATGCAAGAATCCACCCTAAAGCATCCCTGACAGATGGTTGTCCAGCTGCCTCTTGAATGCCTCCAGTGTGGGAGAGCCCACAACCTCCCTAGGTCACTGGTTCCATTGTCGTACTGCTTTAACAGTCAGGAAGGTTGTCACATCAACTCACATGCTACTTTACGTTGTGTTTTGTGACATTTATATTATCTTCCGACATATACATGACAAATGAAAAAGGAGGTCGTGGAGGGATCTGGAATCAGCTCCTTCCAGCTGCCCATTTATTTGCATTTAGCCTCCGTGACTGGGGTCAAACCCTGTCCAAACCACTGCTGTACCCTCAGCCTCGATTCCCCAAGTGGAAAGCAGACCGGCGCGTGGTCCTGGCACCTGCCAGCCTCACCTCCAGGTCGCAGAAGGTGAAGTCCGGGAGCCGGGTGATCTGGTTGCCCGCCAGGTAGAGGACGCGCAGGTGCTCCAAGCCCTTGAAGATGCTGCTGTTGATGAGGTGGATACGGTTGCCGTTAAGCGCCAGTTCCAGCAGCCGGTTCTGGTTTCGGAAGGCCCCCGGCTCCAGGGCCGAGATGGTGTTGTTCTGCATGTAGAGGTACTGCAGGCCTGAAAGGGAGGCCAGGTCTTGCTGGTGGATCTGTGTGATGCCGTTGTCCTGCAGGAAAACTGTCTGCAGGAGCAGGGAGGAAAGAAAGAAGGGGACCCAGGCTGTGAGGGGAAGCCAGAGCGAAGCTCAGCCTGGCCCGAGGCAACGAAGCTGGGAGAGTAAAACCTCTTGCACTGGGAGCCCAAAGGCGCCGTGTCATAGAATCATAGAATAGCACAGTTGGAAGGGGCCTACAAGGCCATCGAGTCCAACCCCTTGCTCAATGCAGGAATCCACCCTAAAGCATCCCTGACAGATGGTTGTCCAGCTGAATGCCTCTAGTGTGGGAGAGCCCACAACCTTCCTAGGCAACCGGTTCTATTGTTGTGCTGCTCTAACAGTCAGGAAGTTTTTCCTGATGTCCAGCTGGAATCTGGCTTCCTGTCACTTGAGCCCATTATTCCATGGCCTGCACTCTGGGAGGATCGAGAAGAGATCCCAGCCCTCCTCTGTGGGACAACCTTTTAAGTATTTGAAGAGTGCTATCATGTCTCCCCTCAATCTTCTCTTCTCAAGGCTAAACATGCCCAGTTCTTTCAGTCTCTCTTCATAGGGCTTTGTTTCCAGACCCCTGATCATCCTCGTTGCCCTCCTCTGAACACGTGTCTGCACATATAAGCCCACACTTTTATAAACTTCTCATTTGATTGGTTGAATATCTTTTCCCCCCCTAGTACTGCAGCCCCCAAAGGATCTGAGTTGGTTGCAGTGGTTTAAAGCAAATCCATGCCAGGTAAATTAAAACAGACACCCCCCTTATTTGTAGCCTATTGATAGTAACTTGCAACTAGAGTGACCCTATGAAAACTTGGACAGGGCTCCTGTATCTTTAACAGTTGCATAGAAAAGGGAATTTCAGCAGGTGTCCTTTGTATATATGGAGAACCTGGTGAAATTCCCTCTTCATCACAACAGTTAAAGCTGCAGGAGCTATATTAGAGTGACCATATTTAAAAGAGGGCAGGGCTCCTGCAGCTTTAACTGTTGTGATGAAGAGCGAATTTCACCAGGTTGCCCATAAATACAAATGACACCTGCTGAAATTTCCTTTTCTATACAACTCCCCTGTTAAAACAGCTCCACTGGCTTCCAGTCTGTTTCTGGGCACAATTCAAAGTGCTGGTTATGACCTATAAAGTCCTATATGGTTCGGGTCCAGGTTATTTGAAAGACCGTATTCTCCCTTATGAGCCTGCCCGTGCTTTGAGATCTTCTGGAGAAGGCCTTCTTTCAGTCCCACCATCTTCACAGGCGCGCCTGGTGGGAACATGGGAGAGGGCCTTCTCGGTGGCTGCTCCGGTGCTCTGGAACTCTCTTCCTGGGGAAGCTAGACTGGCTCCCTCCTTGATGGGCTTTCGGAAACAGGCTAAAACTTTTTTGTTCCAGCAGGCCTTTGGAGAATAATCTGGCCCTCCATCTATGTTAATGTTTTATAATTTTGTTGTGTATTTTAAACGTTTATGGTTTTGTTCCCACCCAATGGATGTTTTAAACTTTGTAAGGCCGCCTTGAGGCCCAGCATTGGGCAAAAGGCGGGATACAAATAAATATAATAATAACTGTTAAAGATATAGGAGCCCTGTCCTCCTTTTCATAGGGTCACCCTACTTGCAACACTTTCCGTGAAAGCACTTAAAAGAAAGCATTTGCACTGAATGGGAGGTGGTAAACGAGGCACCCAAAGATTAGCAATTTGACTCCCTACTTCTGGAAGCCCGTGTCACCTAGGCGATGTCCGTCCCTTTGCCTCCTTCCTCACCCACCCTGTACAGGAAAGTCAGCCTTACCTGGGTGGAAGGGTGGATGCTGACCGGGATCTCTTTGAGGCCCAAAGAGCCACACTCCACAGTCATGCTGTAGCAGCGACACGTGGAAGGACACGGGTGGGCCTGGAGGGCCATGAGCCCCAGCAGCAGAAGGGAACCAAGGGGGGCCTCCGCCAGGGCCATCCTAGACCAGCTGTTGGCAAGAGAGAGAGAGGGGAGGGGGGGAAAGAATCCAGAAATTAGGGTAGATTCTCAACAAACCACAGCTATTAGGTAGAGGAGGGATGGGCTCAGAGGATTCCCCGAGCTAAGGAACGCCTCCTCCCATATGTACCTGCCCGGACCCTAAGGTCATCCTCAGGGGTCCTTCTCCGCGAGCCCCTGCCAAAGGAAGTGAGGCAGGTGGCTACCAGGAGGAGGGCCTCCTCTGCTGTGGCACCCCGGCTGTGGAATGAGCTCCCTAAGGAGGTTTGCTTGGCACCTACATTATATTCTTTTAGACACCTTTTTATTCTCCCAGTATTTTAACAGTCCATAAATTAATTTTAACTTTGCTGTTTTAAATTTGTAATTTTGCATTGCTACTGTTTTTATCTTGGTTGTGCTTTTATATTATGGTTTTATACTATTGTTTTGTTTTGAATGGTCTTAAATTTGTAAAAAAAAACCCAGAGAGCTTCGGCTATTGGGCGGTATAGAAATGCAATAAATAAATAAATAAATAAATAAATAAATAAATAAATAAATAAATATCCCCTCCCCTTTTTATTGTTATTAATGAATTTCTTATCCCACTTTTCCTTCAAGGAGTTCAGGGTGGCATATACGGCAACTGAAATGATCCAGAGGCTGGAGCATCTCCCCTATGAGGGAAGGTTACAACAGCTGGGATTGTTTAGCTTGGAAAAAAGGAGGCTAACGGGAGACCTGAGAGAGGTGTACAAAATTATGCCTGGTGTGGAGAACGTGGACAGGGAGGCATTTTTCTCCCTCTCTCAAAATACTAGAACCCAAAGGGGTCATTATCACATGAAGCTGATTGGTGGGAGATCCAGGACAGATAAAAGGAAGTACTTCTTCACACAGTGCATAGTTAAATGATGGAACTCACTACCACAAGATGTAGTGATGGCCACCAATTTGGATGGCTTTCAAAGGGGGTTGGATAAATTCCTGGAGAAGGCTATTAATGGCTACTAGCCCTAATAATAATAATAATAATAATAATAATAATAATAATAATAATAATAATAATAATAATAATAATATTGTTACCAGCCTCTCCCTCTGGATTGAGGCAGGGTACAACACAAATGCAAATACCATAAAACACATATAATTGATTAAAACATTTAAAACTAATACATTACGAAAAGGTATTTTAAAATTCACCTGGGTAGGCCTGCCGGAGATCAGTCTCTACGGCTTTCTTAAATTCAGGAAGACTGTTAAGTTGCTACCTCCGGTATTAGAGGCTGTATATCTATGTTTACCAGTTGCTGGGGAACATGGGTGGGAAGGTGCTGTTGCCCTCATGCCCTCCTTATGGGTTTCCCATGGGCAGCTGGTTGGCCGGTGTTAGGGTGACCATATGAAAAGGAGGACGGGGCTCCTGTATCTTTAACAGTTGCATAGAAATGGGAATTTCAGCAGGTGTCATTTGTATTTATGGGGAACCTGGTGGAATTCCCTCTTCATCACAACAGTTAAAGTGCAGGAGCTATATTAGAGTGACCAGATTTAAAAGAGGGCAGGGCACCTGCAGCTTTAATTGGTGTGATGAAGGCCGTGACACATCTGGTCAACCAGGGCACTGTGGGCTGGAGAAAATGGCTGTGCTTGTGGGGGTGGGCAGCATGCGACCTTCTTGCACCCTCCTCTCCGCTCTGCCAGGCCCAACCTTCCACCACCCTGGGCCTACCTGCTCCACAGAAGGAATTCCAGAAATTATTAAGAGGCTTGATTAAGATATCGTGCAATTTATTGTTTGCCAAGAGTTGGCTGGCCAATGTATTTCGTATTCAGACCTTGCAAGATCAGAATTTGGAAAAGTTGAATATCTACGAACTGCCGATCATCACCACTTGATTAATCATTATTATTTGTATTCGTTTTATTACTACATTTGCATCCCACCTTATATAGAATCATAGAATAGCAGAGTTGGAAGGGGCCTACAAGGCCATCGAGTCCAACCCCCTGCTCAGTGCAGGAATCCACCCTAAAGCATCCCTGACAGGTGGTTGTCCAGCTGCCTCTTGAAGGCCTCTAGTGTGGGAGAGCCCACAACCTCCCTAGGTAACTGATTCCATTGTCGTACTGCTCTAACAGTCAGGAAGTTTTTCCTGATGTCCAGCCGGAATCTGGCTTCCTGCAACTTGAGCCCGTTATTCTGTGTCCTGCACTCTGGGAGGATCGAGAAGAGATCCTGGCCCTCCTCCTCTCCATTTTATCCTCACAATAACCCTGTGAGGTAAGATAGGCAGAGAGAGTGGCCCAAAATCACCCTGTGAGCTTCACGGCCTAGTGGGGACTAGAACCCGGATCTCCTCCCAGTATACCACACTGGCTCTCAAGTTCTTAAAAGTACTCAGAGTTCTTAAAACACCAAGGCTGCAACCTTGCCCACACTTACTTGGAAGAAAGCCCCATTGAACACAGTAGGTCTTACTTCTGAGTAAACATTCATAGGATTGACTGGGCTATCTACACATACGCTAAATACACATCTAACTCTGTATTTTAATCTTATATCAATTTTGCTGCGTGGTTTTATCCTGGTTGTGCTTTTTATACTGTATTTTGTATTTGTGTTTTTAACCTGTTGGTTGTTTTATTATGGTTTAAATTTTTGTGAACCGCCCAGAGAGCTTCAGCTATTGGGAAGTATAAAAATGTAACAAATAAATAAATAAATAAATATGATGTCCTGTGTGTTTTGAATTAAGACCACAGTGCAGTATAGAGGGAATGCACCTTTCCCCACACCATTTCCCCCCAACTAAAACTGCCCCCCCACAACAAGGGAGCAAATTTATTTATTTATTTACAATATTTATACACCACTCCCTATTCAGAATTTCGGCGCGGTGGATAGAATAAAAACAGATTAAAAACATGTTAAAACTACATTTAAAAGAAACAAGGTGCAATAAATTTATAAGGCATTTATATAAATGCATTCCATGAGATGCAAATAGTAGGTGCGTGTGACAAAGAGAAAGAGTAGTGAAAGGGAGAAAACAGATTTTCATCAGGAAAATGGCACAGGTAAAGGAGTAACTAGGGTGACCGTATGGAAAAGGAGGACAGGGCTCCTGTATCTTTAACAGTTGTATTGAAAGGGGAATTTCAGCAGGTGTCATTTGTATATATGGAGAACCTGGTGAAGTTCTCTCTTCATCACAGCAGTTAATGTTGCAGGAGCCCTGCCTAGAGAGAACAGATACAAGAGGGCAGGACACTTGCAGCTTTAACTGTTGTGATGGTGAAGGAATTTCACCAGGTGCTGCATGCATAAAATTTCACCTGCTGAAATTCCCTTTTCTACACAACTGCTAAAGACACAGAAGCCCTGTCCTCCTTTCCATACGGTCACCCTACTTATTTGAGGATTTATCACACCTTGTCTCACATGGCCCTAAGTCTGATCAGTACATTTACCCCTTGGCTTCTGTTTGCAAACGTTAGCTAGGGTTCTTCTGGCCCATGCAGAGCTACAGAACTTGACAGCTGATGAACCTGCCAAATATCACAATTCCAACACAACACCAGGCAGTTACTTTAACACTCCCCAAACTCCCGTGGCTCCAAAAAGCAATTAAAAAAGAACTCTCAACTTCCATACAAAGCAAAGAACAATTTTACATCCTTCGTGGCTTGAGGGAGGTAGAGGCTGAAAACAAAACTCAATATATTTGTAATCCGAAGTGAAAGAAATCAAAGGATTCGAAAGTGCAGACATTTTACTCCAAACTCTCATGGTGTTTAAGCCAGTTCCAAGGAAGAGTTGACACTTGGCAACTGGGCATTTTGGGTTGGTGTCTAGCTGACAGGTGCCCCTTTAAACAAGAGATGCCCACTATTCTTGAAAGCCTAATGCAGCCCTGCATTGAAAGCCAAATGCCTGCAGAAACCCAGGGCTTCATTTTTAAAGTGAGACGTACAAAGGCACAAGCCATTCCCCCAGGTGTGCGGAGGTACAGCTCATTATTAATGTGTTTATATAGTACAATGTCTGTGCATAGTGCGGTTGCAGAGGAACAGCAACAACAACAACAACAAAAAACCCGGTCCATGCCCCAAGGAACTTACAATATAACTTTCAACACAGGGAAGGGTTGGTTAAACAGAGGAAGAATCTTTGTTAGTTCAATCACACCTATGTTCAATCACACCTCGATCCTCCCAGAGTGCAGGACACGGAATAACGAGCTCAAGTTAAAGGAAGCCAGATTCCAGCTGGACAGCAGGAAAAACTTCCTGTTAGAGCAGTACGACAATGGAACCAGTGACCTAGGGAGGTTGTGGACTATCCCACCGTAGAGGCCTTCAAGAGGCAGCTGGACAACCATCTGTCAGGGATGCTTTAAGGTGGATTCCTGCATTGAGCAGGGGGTTGGACTCGATGGCCTTGTAGGCCCCTTCCAACTCTGCTATTCTATGATTCCATGTAGGCTTAGTTTCAGAAGAGAATGAGGAGTAAAGGGTTGTGCCGAAAAAGATGGGCTTTGAGAAGGGATCTGAAGGGAAATCAGTTAAGCAAGCTACGCTCTGCACGCACACTCATTAGTACATTTCCTCGTGGCTAGCTTCAGATATTCTGGGCTGAGAATCTTTTCTTTAACAAGCGTCAATACAGTATCGGGTGACCTCTGCATGATATTAAATTCGGCAAGCGCCTTCTTTTGCAAAGAATATCTTCAAATGGAGGTTGTGGGATCTCTTATCACGGGCTGGGCACATCTGTTCTGGATGCACCACTTGTCTTGCAGGGGGCTGGAGAACTGGGGGTGGGTGGGCATGTAGTGTCAGACATGTGGTTGCTTTGATTTCTAGAATTCTTTGTGGTTGCTCTGACAGCTAGTCCACAAGTATGGTGACCACAATGTCAACACCACAGCTGTGTGCAGGCACAGGGGGACACACACCCATGCACACGTGCTCTGTCCTTGGCCACTTTGGAGAGGGACCTCTCCGCTCTCCATTGCCCACCCCCCACCCCACCCCAGTGTGAGCTGCTGTATCTGCAGACACTAAACCAGTTCTCCCCCGGATAAGGGCCTGTGGGAGCCTCCGGATCTAGCCATTGGCTGTTACCAAGCTGCTGAATCCATGGCAACGAGCATCTAAAAATACAGGTACCTGTGGGTGCTGCTGGATCATTGTCTCCTGGGGAAACCGCTTGTAGGGTTGGATTGGGGTGAAACCAGAGTGAAACTTGCATAGAATAGCACACTCACCTGGTACACCAGGCATCAGAGAACAAGGCTCGGCACGGGACCATCTCGGCTTTCCTACTGCCCCTGAGAAGAGGAGGGACAGCTCGGTAGCTCCTAAACCCATTAGAGGCTTTGGGCCAGTGTCACCAGCAATCAGGGCAAAGCCCTATAATGGCCTAGGCACCCTGATGAGAGATTAGGGTGGGGCAGTCCACACACCGTGTGGGGTGGTGGCTTAAAGTCACCCCTGCTCTGATTCCAGACAAGGAGAGTTGGCCAAGTGACACTGTGGCGGTTGCAGATCAGAGCCCGGCAAAGATGGAGGGGCAACATCTCGTTGCTGTAAAAATAATACATTTGGGAGAGCTGCAGAGATGCAAAGGTTGTTACATGACAAACAAGGGTTTTCCTTCTGCTGGGAAAATACAGTAACAGTTAGGTTACTAGCTGGATGCTTCTAACGGAGCGATTTAAAAAAAAGTCTCTCCATTTCCCCCTAAATCCAAGGCCCAACTGGATGCACCAACTGACCCAAAAGATGCATCCCAGGACACCTTGCAAGGTTGTACAAGATGCAGGGGATGGAACAAGGGTCAGGTGTAGGCAAATGCAAGAATTTTGCTCCACCATCCTTAGAGAGACTGAAAGAACTGGGCTTGTTTAGCCTGGAGGAGAGATGTTTGAAGGGAGAAATGATAGAACTTTTCAAAGACTTGAAAGGTTGTCACACAGAGGAGGGCCAGGATCTCTTCTCGATCCTCCCAGAGTGCAGGACACAGAATAATGGGCTCAAGTTACAGGAAGCCAGATTCCGGCTGGACATCAGGAAAAACTTCCTGACTGTTAGAGCAGTATGACAATGGAACCAGTTACCTAGGGAGGTTGTGGGCTGTCCCACACTAGAGGCCTTCAAGAGGCATCTGGACAGCCATCTGTCAGGGATACTTTAGGGTGGATTTCTGCATTGAGTGCGGGGGTTGGACTTGATGGCCTTATAGGCCCCTTCCAACTCTATTATTCTATGTTCCGTGAGGGTGTGAGGGTGCACTGCTTCAGTTCAACTATACTGCTGCCCTAAGAGTTGGGTTGCTTGCATAGGCAGCCTGGTGCTGCCCACATCTTTTGCCAGGGTTCCCTGTTCATTTCTCCATCAATCTCAAGGCCCCGGTCTTTCTACTCTGACCTCTCTCTGCTTTGCCGCCCCAAACTATGGAGATACAACTTTGCACTCATGCAATGTCCTGCTACAAAACTAATTATCCCTCCTTTGGTCTTATAGCAATTGTTTGGCATTCATGCGCCACTGCTCCAGCAAATGCATATTATGTTTTGATGATGTACTATCGTATTAATGTTCCACACTCCAGCGATGGCGCTCACTGCGTTCCTGTTATCTTTAGGCCTCATTTTGTTGACCTTGTTTTTTCTCAGCTCATCTGTGCTAGCTGCTGTTGTGATCCATTGCACGCATCTCATGGAGTAGGTATGGCAGCCCCCAGCCATGATAAAATACCAGGTCTCCAAGCTGCCACAGAACCCCCATGTCTTGTTAATATGGAGGCTAACGCATCTATTCTGCTGTGAGGATGCAGACATGGAGAAAGCCACTTGGAAACGGTTTATTCATGGCATGTTTCCAGAATAGCAAATGCTATTTTGGGTTGCATTAATAGAAGTAGAGCTTCCAAATCACGTCAGGTACTGGTTCCTCTCTATTCGGCCCTGGTTAGGCCTCATCTAGAGTATTGCGTCCAGTTCTGGGCTCCACAAGTCAAGAAAGACGCAGACAAGCTGGAGCATGTTCAGAGGAGGGCAACCAGGATGATCAGGGGTCTAGAAACAAAGCCCTATGAAGAGAGACTGAAAGAACTGGGCATGTTTAGCCTGGAGAAGGGAAGATGGAGGGGAGACATGAGAGCACTCTTCAAATACTTAAAAGGTTGTCACATAGAGGAGGGGCAGCATCTCTTCTCGATCCTCCCAGAGTGCAGGACACGGAATAACGGGCTCAAGTTAAAGGAAGCCAGATTCCAGCTGGACATCAGGAAAAACTTCCTGACTGTTAGAGCAGCACAACAATGGAACCAGTGACCTAGGGAGGTGGTGGGCTCTCCCACACTAGAGGCCTTCAAGAGGCAGCTGGACAACCCTCTGTCAGGGATGCTTTAGGGTGGATTCCTGCATTGAGCAGGGGGTTGGACTCGATGGCCTTTTAGGCCCCTTCCAACTCTGCTATTCTATCCAGCTTCCCACACTGGCCAACCAATGCCTCTGGGATGTGAAGTGCAAAATCCCACTCCCGCTGCTGTTCCCCGAACATCCAGCCTGGAGAGGCTTGTTTTTGCTTCTGATCCTGGAGGGAGCACGCTGGCATCCAGGCCTAGCAGCCGCCGTCTCCCCTTTAACGCCCAGGACCGTGGCCAGCTGAGGACACGCTGCTTGTACAGCTGGCCCAACGGGTTTCTCCCGCGACGTCCCAGCGCTCCATCCCTTGCTCAGTTAATTGCCTCCCAGTCTCTTTAATGCATAATAAATAACAAGCAAGCGAGGCCCTTATTAAACTTTCATCACAAGCCTGCCACCCCCACCCCCACCGGAGACCGGGGCGAACGGGGGAGCTGCCGGCGTCCATCTGCTCGCTCAAGGAGGCCGCTCAGCCGCCCAGCAGACAAATTAGCGGAGCGGTGGAGCGGCATTCATTTTATGCGATATTAATCAGCCATTGCCCTGCGAGAAACCTTCATCAACACCTCCCCAGGATGCCTGGCCAGGCCAGGGAAAGGGATGGAGAATAAGGGAGCAAATATCCTCTTAATGCTACTCTCTGGATCAGCCTTTCCCAGCCTGGTGCCCTCCGGATGTGTCCTTTGTAGGCATGCAGCACCTGGTGAAATTCCCTCTTCATCGCAACAGTTCAAGGTGCAGGAGCTATGCTAGAGTGACCAGACACAAAAGAGGGCAGGGCTCCTGCAGCTTTAACTGTGGCAATGGGAAGAGGCAATGAGTAGGGTACTGCAGGGCTCAGTCCTGGGCCCAGTGCTCTTCAACATTTTTATTAATGATTTGGACAAGGAGGTGCAGGGAACGCTTATCACATTTGCAGATGACACAAAATTGGGTGGGATAGCTAATACCCTGGAAGACAGAAACAAACTTCAAAGGGATCCTGATAGGCTGGAGTGCTGGGCTGAAAACAACAGGATGAAATTTAATAGGGATAAATGCCAAGTTCTACATTTAGGAAATAGAAACCAAAGGCACAGTTACAAGATGGGGGATACTTGGCTCAGCAATACTACAAACGAGAAGGATCTTGGAATTGTTGTAGATCAAAAGCTGAACATGAGCCAACAGTGCAATATGGCTGCAAGAAAGGCAAATGCTATTTTGGGCTGCATTAATAGAAGTATAGCTTCCAAACGTGAGGTACTGGTTCCTCTCTATTCGGCCCTGGTTAGGCCTCATCTAGAGTATTACGTCCAGTTCTGGGCTCCACACTTCAAGAAGGACGCAGACAAGCTGGAGCGTGTTCAGAGGAGGGCAACCAGGATGATCAGGGGTCTAGAAACAAAGCCCTAGGAAGAGAGACTGAAAGAACTGGGCGTGTTTAGCCTGGAGAAGAGAAGATGGAGGGGAGACATGAGAGCACTCTTCAAAGACTTAAAAGGTTGTCCCACAGAGGAGGGCCAGGATCTCTTCTCGATCCTCCCAGAGTGCAGGACAGGGTATAACGGGCTCAAGTTACAGGAAGCCAGATTCCGGCTGGACATCAGGAAAAACTTCCTGACTGTTAGAGCAGGACGACAATGGAACCAGTGACCTAGGGAGGTGGTGGGCTCTCCCACACTAGAGGCCTTCAAGAGGCAGCTGGACAACCATCTGTCAGGGATGCTTTAGGGTGGATTCCTGCATTGAGCAGGGGGTTGGACTCAATTGCCTTGTAGGCCCCTTCCAACTCTGCTATTCTATGATTCTATGAATGGGGATTTCACCAGGTGCTGCATGCCTGCAAATGACACCTGCTGAAATTCCCTTTTCTACACAACTGTTAAAGACACAGGAGCCAGTCCTCCTTTCCATATGGTCACCCTAAATGTAGGCGGCAATGCTTTCAAGCCATTTTCAAGTACTTGATCTGCAGGCATCCTGAGAGGTGTTTCTCTGTCCCAGCGTCCTAATTAGGAGAGCTGCAAGACAGCTATTCTTCACAGATTGTGCCTGGTGTGCCATTAAAAAGTGCCATGGAGAAATCCCGCTCAGTTCTAGAATGGAAGCAGCTGACAGCAAAGTGGCACATTTATGTGCCTGAGCAAAAATGCACAGTGTTGAGCCATAGATGTAAACTCCAGTTATCTGGGGAGATCCCTGCTCCTGGCAGCGTGGAGGAAAGGGGCAAATTCCACAATAGGGATTATAAGGAAAAAGACTGAAAATAAATTGGGCCATATTACAATTGCCTTATATTTATTTATTTATTTATTACATTTTAATACCGCCCAATAGCCGAAGCTCTCTGGGTGGTTCACAAAAATTAAAACCATAATAAAACAACCAACAGGTTAAAATGTACAAACCTGGGGAACTGGAAATGGAGAACGAAAATGGTCAAGGGTTCAGAAGACCCCTTCCCATGAGGAAAGACTAAAGACTTTTCAGTTAAGAGAAAAGGCAACCAAAGCTGTATAAAATGACGCATGATGCAGAGAAAGAGGATACAGGTTAGGGTTTCCCTCTGCCCCCTCGTACTACCACAGGCGCCTCTAAACGAGCGATGTATTGCACGCTTGTGATTGGCCACTCAAGAAGGTTCGCAAGTCTTTTACATGTAGCCTTGAACGGTCAGGACGTCTCCTGCAGTATCCCTTGGAAATTCCGCCATGAAAAAGAACCACTTTCAAAGCTGTAACATCCTAAAAAGCGGGATCTTCCACCACTAGATGGCGCTGTCTCAATGGAAGCGAACAGAGCACACTTAGGTGGGAAGTATTCAATTCAAACCACATGGGTGGCGCCTCTCCACCCGTGTGACGCAGCCCATAACAATCACACCAAAAAGCAGGAAGCACAAACACCCCAGGTAAGCAATGTGATTTTTTAACGTAGGCGCCCTAGAACTTGGGATCATCCAGTGCAGCTGTTTAGTTGTGGCCCAGCCCAGAAAAAAAGGAAGCACTTCCTCCCACAAGGAATATATTTACAAAATTCACTGGCTGCATTTGCGACGCTCTGTAAATCCATGAGTTACAGGTTAATAAAACAGAATGTGAATGAGCAACCCATTCGCTGCCACTTCTTCCTTCCCTTTGCACGTGCGGGGAAACTAACCAGGAAAAGGAGAACTTCCTATGGCATCTGAGGCCACTATCCTGGTTTATGGCTCCCAAACAAGCCAGGATCATGATCCTGGCTTGTTTGGAAGCAACAAACCAGTATCCCCAGGTTCACCCATTACAGGAAGCTTTCCTTTCCTCGTTAGTTTACCTGCCCTTGCAAAGAGGGGAGAAATTGGGCAAATAAGCTAGGGTGACCCTATGAAAAGGAGGACAGGGCTCCTTTATCTTTAACAGTTGCATAGAAAAGGGAATTTCAGCAGGTGTCATTTGTAAATATGGACAATCTGGTGAAATTCCCTCTTCATCACAACAGTTAAAGCTGCAGGAGCTATACTAGAGTGACCAGATTTAAGAGGGCAGGGCTCCTGCAGCTTTAACTGTGGTGATGAAGAGGGAATTTCACCAGGTTCTCCATGTATACAAATGACACCTGCTGAAATTTCCTTTTCAATACAACTGTTAAAGATACAGGAGCCCTGTCCTCCTTTTCATAGGGTCACCCTGGTGTTCAGAGGAGGGCAACCAGGATGATCAGGGGTCTGGAAACAAAGCCCTATGAAGAGAGACTGAAAGAACTGGGCATGTTTAGCCTGGAGAAGAGAAGATTGAGGGGAGACATGAGAGCACGCTTCAAATACTTCAAAGGTTGTCACACAGAGGAGGGCCAGGATCTCTTCTCGATCCTCCCAGAGTGCAGGACACGGAATAATGGGCTCAAGTTAAAGGAAGCCAGATTCCGGCTGGACATCAGGAAAAACTTCCTGACTGTTAGAGCAGTGCGACAATGGAACCAGTTACCTAGGGAGGTTGTGGGCTCTCCCAACCTAGAAGCATTCAAGAGGCAGCTGGACAACGATCTGTCAGGGATGCTTTAGTGTGGATTCCTGCATTGAGCAGGGGGTCTTGTAGGCCCCTTCCAACTCTGCGATTCTATGATTCTAAGCCCCTCTTCTCTCCCTTCACATTCTGGTTTATTAAGCTGTAATTCATGGCTTAAAATGCCATGTAAACACGGCTACTATATCCCCAACACAGGTGATGGCCACTAGTTTAGATGGCAATAAAAGGGAATTAGACAGATTCATGGTGGTAGAGAAGAGGACCATGGGTGTGTATTAGGCCTAGTTAGCTGCAATGAAACATCCATGTTCAGAGGTCGGACATCAGTGCAGGGGACGCATGCCTTGACGCATTCCTTGGGGGTCTCCCAGGCATATCCGTCTGGCCACTG
Source organism: Elgaria multicarinata webbii (assembly GCF_023053635.1). Classification (NCBI taxonomy): domain Eukaryota; kingdom Metazoa; phylum Chordata; class Lepidosauria; order Squamata; family Anguidae; genus Elgaria; species Elgaria multicarinata. The sequence continues at coordinate 114,366,771 of NC_086177.1, read as the reverse complement.
CTGGAAATGGAATGAAACCCCCAGGATGGTTTGAGACAGCCCGTCTCTTTTCATCTTCCATTTCCTCGTACGTTTTCCTTTAAGGTTTCACACTTCCCAAGCTCTTTTGGCAGCTGTTCTCTGCTTTTTCCTGCCAACAAAGGAGCTCTGCATTTAATTAAAACTGAAAACCTTGAGCGCAATCCAGGAAAAGCTAATTGTGTATTTACGGTTTACATCCCTTCGAATACATTGGAAACGGAGCTAACTTTTGTTGGGTTGCACCCATTGTGTCTACGTCCACAACAGAGCAACACACACACACAGAATTGTGGGCAGGGTAAAGAGTCTCAACTCTTTACCCTGCAGCAAGAAAAATGTTGATTTATAAATTACGATATGCTGAGAAAACCAATACCAGATTATGGCTTGAAATCTCAAACTCATTAGGATTGTGAGGTTTGAAATTTGTGAGTGAGTGGGGATTTTCTTCCCCGTCTTTGTTTCAGCACCAGTGAGTACCAGAGGACTTAACAAATCAGGCTCATGGACAGATTAGGCAATATGAGAAATGTGTGAATTAATTTTACGTACCTTTAAAAAATAATAACTAAATAGCAGTGCCACCGGCCGGATCCGTAACGGGACCATGGCATGCAGGGAAGCAGTGTGTGTGGGGAATAACCCCCTTTACTCCTGCATCTCAGTCCCAGGGATAAGCAGCCCACCCGTCCCTTTGCCGAGGGTGACCATATGAAAAGGAGGACGGGGCTCCTGTATCTTTAACAGTTGTATTGAAAAGGGAATTTCTGCAGGTGTCATTTGTATGCATGCAGCACCTGGTGAAATTCCCTCTTCATCACAACAGTTAAAGCTGCAGGAGCTATACTAGAGTGACCAGATTTAAAAGAGGGCAGGGCACCTGCAGCTTGAACTGTTGTGATGAAGAGGGAATTTCTCCAGGTTCTCCATATATACAAATGGCACCTGCTAAAATTTCCTTTTCTATGCAACTCTTAAAAAAACAGGAGCCCTGTCCTCCTTTTCATAGGGTCACCCTACCTTTGCCTCCAGGATAAATTCCTGAAGGCAAAGGCTATCAATGGCTACTGGTCCTGATGGATATGTGCTACCTCCAGTATTTGAGGCAGTAGGCCTGTGTGCACCAGTTGCTGGGGAACATGGGTGGGAAGGTGCTGTTGCACCCATGTGGGTCCCCCAACATCTAAGGTCGGGGGACCCACAACAGCAGTCCCAATGGGCTAGATCCAGGCCTCAACGGAATTTTATCTTGCCCCCAAGGCCCCCAAGAATCTACCAATTTATCTTCAAGCAAAACCATTGCTTGCAATGACACCTGAAAACCATGTTCCTTTCCTTACAACAGTTGAGTTCAAGAGAAAGAGAGGGCGGAGGAGACAGACAGGCAAGACAGACGGTTTGTTATTATCTTCCTATGAGTTTGGAATATAATGGCCTTCCCGCCACGCGGTGCTTCACTGCCAAGCTTCGGTACCTGTTATCTCTGGAGGATGGAATGTCGAAGCATAGATGAAATGCTTTAACAGTTTTGAGAACAAATTGCTTTATGGTCCAATCCTCTGTGCTGCTGGGCTGAGGCGTTATGTTCTCATGTTCTTAAGATCTAGCGGTTAAAGATTCTGGCAGGAGAGTCGGACGCAGCTCACATCCCTGCGACGGCCTGTGGATCGCGCACAACCACTCTTTTCATAAGAACATCAGGAGAGCCCTGAGGCGGGATCAGATGCAGCCTTCCTCAACCTGGGGCGCTCCAGATGTGTTGGACTACAACTCCCAGAATGCCCCAGCCAGCTGGCTGGGGCATTCTGGGAGATGCAGTCCAACACATCTGGAGCGCCCCAGGTTGAGGAAGGCTGAGATAGAGGGTCCATCGAATCCAGCACTCTGTGGACAAAGTGGCCAACCGGCCATTGGTCAGGGATGAACAAGCAGGACATGGTGCAACAGCACCCTCCCGCCCATGTTCTACAGCAACTGGTGCGCACAGGCTTACTGCCCTGGATACTAGAGGCAGCACACGACCATCAGAGCTAGCGCTCCTCCGCCTCACCCAGCTGCCTCACCCAGTTTCACTTCAGCACCAAGCACTTCTTTCAAGCCGCTTCACAGGTCTCTTGCACTGGACGTAGCCTCCCATGGTTCAAAGAGGCGAGAGATGACCAGTCTCCCCTGGGTGGCACTCTGACCGTGGCTCAAGGGCTATTGCAGCGAGAGTCGACATGTGAGCTGAGAATCATAGAATAGTAGTAGAGTTGGAAGGGGCCTATAAGGCCATCGAGTCCAACCCCCTGCTCAATGCAGGAATCCACCCTAAAGCATCCCTGACAGAGGGTTGTCCAGCTGCCTCTTGAAGGCCTCTAGGGTGGGAGAGCCCACAACCCCCCTAGGCGACTGGTTCCATTGTCGTACTGCTCTAACAGTCAGGAAGTTTTTCTTGACGTCCAGCTGGAATCTGGCTTCCTGTAACTTGAGCCCGTTATTCCGTGTCCTGCACTCTGGGAGGATCGAGAAGAGATCCTGGCCCTCCTGTGTGTGACAACTTTTCAAGTATTTGAAGAGTGCTCTCATGTCTCCCCTCAATCTTCTCTTCTCCAGGCTTCAAGTCATGGTGGAAATGTAGAAGGGAAGGCCCTATAAATGTGAATATGATGCCGTGTGTTCATAAACGTAGGGAAACACAGAACTTGACATTTTGGGCGCAATTCTAGGTGTGCTGCCTGGTTCAATAGATGCAGCTTCTTCGTTTCCATCACCCAAAATGCACCTTGCTCGCTTAACGCTGTTGTTTTCGAACTGTGTTCCAGGGGAGACTGGCGTCACTCAGAAATTTACTAGAAGGTCCTCAATGGGCAGATCGCCCTTGGCAGACAAGTTTCCCAGAAGGCTGATCCACGTCTACCCACCTTTCTCTGCTTTGCGCACCGGGAGCATTAGGTGTGTTCGAGGTCACCCTCTCAGTTCACGCAGGGTAACATTGATGCCAGAGGTCCGTAGGAATGAAGCGTGCACCCCAAAATATGCCCCTGAACCCTTTGCAGTGAATGTGCATGGGCACTTGACGTGGAAACGGCTCTGCCTAAGACAGCCTTCCTCAACCTGGAGCGCTCCAGATGTGTTGGACTGCACCTCCCAGAATGCCCCAGCCAGCAGAGCTGGCTGGGGCATTCTGGGAGTTGTAGTCCAACACATCTGGAGCGCCCCAGGTTGAGGAAGGCTGGCCTAAGAGATGAGGCGCCCCCCTCAGACTCACACATGCCTCCACTACATTTAAAGATAACTAATGGTTAACACTCCGTGAGAGTTGAAACCACCATTAGAAGTTGATTTCAAATTTGTGCCGAAAGCGACAGCATTCAACTTAGCAAAGACATAATCAGCACTGGGAAGGAAAAGGAGGGGGAGACTGTGGAGGAAGAAAAACACGAAGCCTGAGGGGTGCTCATGAGGGCACCTCCAAAATGATGGTGAAGAAACCTGGACATGTTACATAAAAGGTCTGGCCGCCATTTTAGAGTAACAGCAAAAAGCTACTCCGCACAGGAAGTTCGTCTTTATTTTATCCTCACCCCTCCTCACCCAGGACATGAGTTCAAATCCCTACATGCTGTGAATCTCTAACAGTGGCCTTGCGCATCAAAGGCCGTAGCTAGACCTAAGGTTTATCCCAGGATTGTCCTGGAGTCAAACCTGTTCATCTAAGTGCCACACAGGGCATCCTCCGCTCAGGCAGGGATGAACCCGGGATGATCCTGGGATAAATCTTAGGTCTAGCTACGGCCGAAGTCTCTCCCTCTCTGCGCCTCAGTTTCTCCAACTTTAAAGTGGGAACAACAGTGATTTACCTCAGGAAGTTGTTGCAAGGGGCAAAAGCCATACAGACTGAAAGGCACTCAGTGAGTTTGAAAGCACTTATAAATGAGATGTACATAGATATAATGTGTTTTTTTAAATATTGTAATCCGCTCTGATGCTCAAAGGATAGGAAGGGGATTAAATGTAAAATTATCAGCCTCTTAATAATGAGGGATTATAAAAGACCCTCCTTTGAGATTATAGTGGATCAACCATGACGTTCCATCATAAAGCTCAAGCAAGGGAAAAAACCCGAACTTGACCTTGAGGTCTGATGTAGTGCAGTTGGGATCACAGGGGCGCATCAATAGGCGGGCAGAGATAATGGACAGAGGGGATTATGGGCAGGAAGTCCGTCGAGGTCCAGGGTAGGGAAAAGAGAAGGATCTGCCCAGAGGAACATCCGTGGCAAGGTGGTGGATTGCCTGGATTTGGGCAGCACTCCATTTGTAGTTTTTGGCATGGGTGGACTCTTTCCGAAGCAAAGAATCATAGAATAGTAGAGTTGGAAGGTGCCTGTAAGGTGATCAAGTCCAACCCCCTGCTCAATGCAGGAATCCACCCTAAAGCATACTTCACAGATGGCTGTCCAGCTGCCTCTTGAATGCCTCTAGTGTGGGAGAGCCCACCACCTCCCTAGGTAACTGGTTCCATTGTCGTACTGCTCTAACAGTCAGGAAGTTTCTCCTGATGTCCAGCCGGAATCTGGCTTCCTGTAACTTCAGCCCGTTATTCTGTGTCCTGCACTCTGGGATGATAGAGAAGAGATCCTGGCCCTCCTCTGTGTGGCAATCTTTTAAGTATTTGAAGAGTGCTATCATGTCTCCCCTCTATCCTCTCTTCTCCAGGCTAAACATGCCCAGTTCTTTCAGTCTCTCTTCATAGGGCTTTGTTTCCAGACCCCTGATCAACCTGGTTGCCCTCCTCTGAACACGCTCCAGCTTGTCTGCATCCTTCTTGAATTGTGGAGCCCAGAACTGGACACAATACTCTAGATGAGGCCTAACCAGGGCTGAATAGAGAGGAACCAGTACCTCACATGATTTGGAAGCTCTACTTCTATTAATGCAGCCCAAAATAGCATTTGCCTTTCTTGCAGCCATATTGCACTGTTGGCTCATATTCAGCTTGTGATCTACAACAATTCCAAGATCCTTCTCGTTTGTAGTATTGCTGAACCATGTATCCCCCATCTTGTAACTGTGCATTTGGTTTCTTTTTCCTAGATGTAGAACTTGGCAATTATTCCTATTCAATTTCATCCTGTTGTTTTCAGCCCAGCACTCCAGCCTATCAAGATCCCTTTGAAGTTTGTTTCTGTCTTCCAGGGTATTAGCTATCCCACCCAATTTTGTGTCATCTGCAAATGTGATAAGCGTTATTATATTATTATTATTATTATTATTATTTATTTATATAGCACCATCAATGTACATAGTGCTGTACAGAGTAAAACAGTAAATAGCAAGACCCTGCCGCATAGGCTTACATTCTAATAAAACCATAATAAAACAATAAGGAGGGGAAGAGAAAGCAAACAGGCACAGGGTAGGCAAACCAGTTATAGACAGAGCCAGAAAATCCAAGGTCATGAAGGGAATCTAAAAGAAGATCATGATCAACCGTGTCAAAGGCTGCAGTTAGATCAAGGAGAATAAGAACGGAATAATGGCCTTTAGACTTGGCAGTAAGAAGATCATGGTAATCTTAGTAAGGGCTGTTTCAGTGGAATGCAAAGGACGGAATCCCTGCACCTCCTCATCCAAATCATTAATAAAAATGTTGAAGAGCACAGGGCCCAGGACTGAGCCCTGTGGTACGAAAGGCCTTGGAGAGTTGCTCCATTTCCCCAGAGAAAGACTGTAGGATGGGGCTTCTCTCTGTTGGGTTTCCTTGTGTATTTATAGAGCTGCAATTAATTCTAAAGCAGCTGAGGAGCACAGGGAGGATTTGAAAGTTGGCTAGCTAAGGAGTCCACCACCAAGACACAACGGGCCTGCCCAGGCACCTGGCCACTTTGGCAGGGTTTCGGTGCCACAAGGCCACAGGGTCCACCACAGGCAGGGAGGCCCCGGGGGCGAACTTGAACACTTGTAAGATGTACTGCAGGGCAGTGGCCCTAAACCTCTGGAACAAGGCGACCAGCTGAAGTTCCTCCCTGCAATTATTTTTTTGGGTGGCAGCAGGGGAGTTGTCAACACTTTTTCATTTACCCAATTTTTTTATCTAAAATTAATTGCTAAAGTATGTATTTAAAATCTGCCATTCTCATTTTATTTAGGACCATAAGAAGCGACCTTAGGCAGCATCAGGCCACTGGTTCATTTGGCTCGAGGGTCCGCACAGACGGGCAGAAACGGGTCTCCAGGGTTACAGGCAGGATTCTTTCCTAGCTGTACCTGGAGATGCCGCCGGGGATGGAAGTGGAGACATTTTTGCATGCAAAGCAGGTGTGAGCTACGGCCTTTGCTTTTTTTATTACTCCATTGCGAATTTTATGTTCTCAGATTTTATTGTTGTGATACTGTTTTGGTCGTTTGGCTTTACAGCACAGTCCTATACATGTTTACCCAGATGTACAGCCAGTGTGTTCAGTGAGGCCGTCTCCTAGGTAGGCACGCAAAGGACTGTGACTTCTCTCTCTCTCTCTGATACTTGGAACGTTGTGGCACCTGGGTGGTATATAAATTTATTTTTTTACAATCCGACATGAGAGACGACAGAGGAAGGAAGAAGTAAGGACGCAGACAAGCTGGAGCGTGTTCAGAGGAGGGCAACGAGGATGATCAGGGGTCTGGAAACAAAGCCCTGTGAAGAGAGACTGAAAGAACTGGGCATGTTTAGCCTGGAGAAGAGAAGATGGAGGGGAGACATGAGAGCACTCTTCAAATACTTAAAAGGTTGTCCCACAGAGGAGGGCCAGGATCTCTTCTCGATCCTCCCAGAGTGTAGGACACGGAATAATGGGCTCAAGTTAAAGGAAGCCAGATTCCGGCTGGATATCAGGAAAAACTTCCTGACTGTTAGAGCAGTACGACAATGGAACCAATGACCTAGGGAGGTTGTGGGCTCTCCCACACTAGAGGCTTTCAAGAGGCAGCTGGACAGCCATCTGTCAGGGATGCTTTAGGGTGGATTCCTGCATTGAGCAGGGGGTTGGACTCAATGGCCTTGTAGGCCCCTTCCAAATCTGCTGTTCTATGATTCTATGATCAGGAGAGTGCCTCTGAGCATACAGACAATACTTCCAAGTAATCACAACGAGCACCTACAGTTTGACAACTGGAAAGACGGCGGCTGGATTCAAATCACCAGCAAACAAATTGGCCAATACAGACTATAGAACCAGTGTGGTGTAATGGCTAAAGTGTTTGACTGGAAGTCGGGAGATCCGGGTTCTAGTCCTCATTCTGCCACGGAAGCTCACTGGGGGACTTTGGGCCAGTCACAGACTCTCAGCCCAACCTACCTCACAGGGTTGTTGTTGTGAGGATAAAATGGAGGAGGAGGAGGATTATGTACGCCGCCTTGGGTTCCTTGGAGGAAAAAAGGCAGGATAAAAATGCAATAAATAAATAAGTGTGTTGAGATCAATGCTTAACTCTGCTTTGGATTGTGATGTGTGTGTGTGTGTGTGTGTGTGTGTGTGTGTGTGTGTGTGTGTAAAAGACAGAATGAACTGTAATGACGTGAAGGAAGAGATGCATGACGAAGTCATGGACAAATTGCACAGACACACAGGGCAGGCAAACGGCATAAACATTGAGCTGAAGAGGACTCAGTAACATTACTGCACAGCATGGGAAAGCAAAGTCTGCTTAAAGACGCTGCTGTATCTGGTGTTTGTGGGGCTGAACGGCTCCTCAAATACACCAGAGTCCAGAATGCAGGAGTTGTTCCATCTGCATCACACATCCCTCTAACCGGTTACCTCCTTCTGCGTGGCTGGAGAGCAGCATCAACCCTTTATCCTCTTGAACAATAAACAAGGAGCATGTCGGCACCCTGCCTTATCCCGGGGATCGCCCCGGGATCATCTGTGTGTGGTCACATGACGCACAGGGGATCCCGGGGGCAGGGAGGGAAGATCCCTCCATTTCCCCTGGATAACCAGGACGGCTTTTAGCCCGATTTTCCCTGTGGTCTCGGGATCGTCCTGAGACCACGGGAGGTGTGGGCGGCCATCCCGGTTCCGTCCTGGCTCCTCGCGAGTAAACGCAAGGAGCCGGGCATGGGGCACGGAGCTCTTCAGGCGCTCCGTGCCGATCTGGGGTGGGGAGGGCAGTGGGCCTTTTTTTTTTTACCCTTTTCCCCCCGCTATAGCGCTCCATCTCTTCTTGTTTGTAAAGAAAAAATGGCCACTGCGACAGGCGCGATGCCTGGGACGTCACGCGGCCCATGTGGACTGAGGGGGAGGATCTCACGGTCAGCATATCACGAGATCCTCCCCCGGTGTAGACATGCCCAAAGTTTCTGCGCAATAGAATCATAGAATAGCAGAGTTGGAAGGGGCCTACAAGGCCATCGAGTCCAACCCCCTGCTCAAGGCAGGAATCCACCCTAAAGCATCCCTGACAGATGGTTGTCCAGCTGCCTCTTGAAGGCCTCGAGGGTGGGAGAGCCCACAACCTCCCTAGGTAACTGATTCCATTGTCGTACTGCTCTAACAGTCAGGAAGTTTTTCCTGATGTCCAGCTGGAATCTGGCTTCCTTTAACTTGAGCCCGTTATTCCGTGTCCTGCACTCTGGGAGGATCGAGAAGAGATCCTGGCCCTCCTCTGTGTGACAACCTTTTAAGGATTTGAAGAGTGCTCTCATGTCTCCCCTCCATCTTCTCTTCTCCAGGCTAAACATGCCCAGTTCTTTCAGTCTCTCTTCATAGGGCTTTGTCTCCAGACCCCTGATCATCCTGGTTGCCCTCCTCTGAACATGCTCCGGCTTGTCTGCGTCCTTCTTGAATTGTGGAGCCCAGAACTGGACACAATACTCTAGATCTCTCTCGGTGATAAACACCGGACATTAGCGGCTGTGGCAAGTTCAGAGGTTGCTCTCTCCCCTTTCCTTTTCTAGCAAGATGCCGGGTCTTTCGAGAGTAAGTCACAACACAATCCAGAGTTGCTGTCGTTTATACCGCTCATTTTTCTGTCTAATCAAAGTGTGAAGTATTGACTCTGTACAGTTTATATTGTTAATTTTTCTGTACAGCCAAGTAATAGAACGGATTGACTGTGTACACACAAGAATTCCACATATTTGTGCAGCCCATAGGGTGCATTTATTAAATAATACAGTGTACGTCGCTTTCAGGGCACAACACTTTAATTCTAACTAGTTGGGGAACTTTCTCACGGGTCCGTTTGTGTTATTATTATTATTATTATTTATTTATATAGCGCCATCAATGTACATGGTGCTGTACAGAGTAAAACAATAAAATAGCAAGACCCTGCCGCATAGGCTTACATTCTAATAAAATCATAATAAAACAATAAGGAGGGGAAGAGAATGCACCAAACAGGCACAGGGTAGAGTAAAACTAACAGTATAAAAGTCAGAACAAAATCAAGTTTTAGAAGTTTTAGGGAAAAGAAAAGTTTTTAGCTGAGCTTTAAAAGCTCCGATTGAACTTGTAGTTCTCAAATGTTCTGGAAGAGCGTTCCAGGCGTAAGGGGCAGCCGAAGAAAATGGACGAAGCCGAGCAAGGGAAGTGGAGACCCTTGGGCAGGTGAGAAACATGGCATCAGAGGAGCGAAGAGCAGGAGCGGGGCAAAAGTGTGAGATGAGAGAGGAGAGATAGGAAGGAGCTAGACAGCTCAAAGAAACTATCCATAAGGAGAGGCACAGATTTCTTCGGCTTCAGGACAGCCTGGCCCCCAACCTCATGCCCGCCGGATGGTTTAGACTGCAACTCCCATCAGCCCCAGCCAGCATGGCCACTAGTCAAGGATGATGGGAGTTGGAGTCCAAAACATCTGGAGGGCGCCTGTTTGGGCACCAGAGCTGCTTCAGAGGATGCCCTTGTTGCTTTGAGAGAACCCACACGTCCCATCCTCCATCCTCTTCTGCTCACCCTTAGAAGGAGGCTGTGCCTTTCTACTCACGATCAACATGGTCACCAGGAGGTTCTTCTTGGCCACTTGGGCATGGGAGAAAATGTATTCAAGGACGGGGGTCATGTCAGGCATGTATCGCTCCCACAGGTTGATCACACATTTGTCCTAGTGAGCTTGTTGGAACTCCTGATTCAACCCATTGCGAGGGTTCCTCTCCGCCTTTTTGTTTTTCGAGAGGGCTTGGCTGGTCCTGGCTGATAGGCAAACCCAAGCAGATGCCAAAAATAGAGGCTTGTTAAAGAAGTGCCAAAAAATGTGCAGCGTTCCTCAGCCTTTCCACAGGTTGCGTGTGTCCCAGCTGTTCAGAGAACCCCCAAGTCCTAGCTTCCATCAGATATCCACACACAGATGTACATTTTTGGCCCTTCTTTAGGCCTCTATTGTGGGAGAGCCCACCACCTCCCTAGGTCATTGGTTCTTGCTTGTTTTGCAGTGCAGCAGTGTTCTTGTCAGATATTGATAGTATAACAGTCTGGTGGACAGCCCTAATACTAATAGCCAAAAAACTGTAGTTAAGAACAGGAACTCCATTCCTCTGGAGATTACCAAAACTCAAGTTTTGAGCATCTTTCAGAAATATGTCATTTACAGCACAATTCTGTGCATGTCTACGCAGACGTAAGACTTACTGTGTTCAATGGGTTTACTCCCAGTTAAGCGTGGACAGGATTTGATTTATATACTCTACCTTGCAGTGCAAATGCCCGCAAGCTGTCTTACACCATTTAATAAAAAGCAGTAAAATACGAACAATAAAACCACACAGATGAAAGCAGCAGCTCAAAAGAATTGAAATAACCTTAACTACCATTAAAAGCAAGAGTGAACCGGACAGGTTTTGCTTGGTGCCCTGAAGGTAACAGGAAAGTACCAAGTGAACATGTCTAGAAAGGGAATTCCATGGTCCAGGTGCCACCACTGAAAAGACTGTCTCTCTGGTAGCCACACACCTGACTTCCACAGGCACAGGCACCTGTAGAAGGGTCTCTGGAGAAGAATTCAATTGATGGGCAACTCATGTGAGCAAAGGCAGTCCTTTGGACACCTGGGCCCAGGACATTTAAGGCTTCAGAAGCCAAAAACAGCACTTCAAGTTGAGTCCATAAACAAACTGGCAGCCAGCTAAGATCTTTTTACACTGGATTAACAGTGGTCAATTCCAATTAGTACTACCTCAACATTCTGCATTAGTTGTTGTTTCTGAGTGCTTTTCACAGGCAGCCCCACGGACAATACATTACAGTAGTCTAGCCTACATGTCACTTGAGTGTAATTAACTGTGGTTGGACTGTCTCACTCTGAGCGCCCGTGGTACCCCAAGCAAACTTAGAAGAAAGCCAAAGAATGGCTAAGAGGATAGGATGAACATCAAGAAGTACGAGAAAGCTTTTCAGTGAGGTATCACGGCTGGCATACTTCATTTAAAGCAATTTACATTTCACTACTAGGGACATATGAGAAATTCACTTCAGCTCATTTTTGACTAGAATGTTCCCAGTCTGCACTCCAAGAAACTCAACATAGACTCACATGAAATCTGTGGTTGAAGTCCAACCTCGCAATGCGATTTGTGAAACAAACAAATTTGTGTTAAAAATGCACACTTTTTTAAAAAAAAAACCCGCACAAATGCTTTGATCGGTGGGAGAAAAGTGCTCACATTTCAAAAATGGGCATAACTGATGCGTGCATTTGGAAAAGTAAGCATGAAAATACACTCAAGTTTGTGTGTGAAAAGGAAAAAAAAAACAAATCACTATCAGAGGTGGAATTCAGAGAACTCAAATTGTGCTGATTTGCACAGCCCTAGTCTCTACTAGCTAGATGCTCATTATCGCCTTTAGGCACACAAAATAGATATAGGCTTATAAATGTCATACAAATCTAGAACTGAAATAGAACGGACTTAGTAAATTCAGGCTGCAATCGTATACACACTTAAGCAAACGCTGATCACAATTGGACAATTCGGAATAAACATTCATAGGATCACACTCTCTGCCTGGTACCCAAATTGTTAGATCTAGTGCCAAGGCACAGCACTTAGTATTCAAGAAAAGATTAATAATCATAATAATAATAACAGCGCAGGACACAGAATAATGGGCTCAAGTTACAGGAAGCCAGATTCCGGCTGGACATCAGGAAAAACTTCCTGACTGTTAGAGCAGTACGACAATGGAATCAGTTACCTAGGGAGGTTGTGGGCTCTCCCACACTAGAGGCCTTCAAGAGGCAGCTGGACAACCACCTGTCAGGGATGCTTGAAGGTGGATCCCTGAGCAGGGGGTCGGACTCGATGGCCTTGTAGGCCCCTTCCAACTCTGCTATTCTATTCTATGACCTAGGGAAGTGGTGGGTTCTCCCATCCTAGAGGCCTTCAAGAGGCAGCTGGACAACCACCTGTCAGGGATGCTTGAAGGTGGATCCCTGAGCAGGGGGTTGGACTCGATGGCCTTAGAGGCCCCTTCCAACTCTACTATTCTATGATTCTATGTTCTGAAATTCACTGCAAATTTAGACTATACCACTAGCTGATGATGCACATGTGGCATAATCCCCCAGGAAGTTCTCTTGCACAAGGCCCAAGGACATGAATGGGAGCTGCCCAAGAACGTTGCGGCAGACCTTTTGTATCTCAATGGGCTGTGCATGTTCACCTATGTGAAAAGAAGACTATGTACAGACGTAGAGCGACATTGCCAACGTCCCAAGGGACCCCTGCCCTCTCCAAGCCTCTGGGCATCGCTGGGCATTTGAGTGTGACAGCGCCTATGAATGTATCGGCATTATAACTTGCCCATATCCTAGCACTGAGGCTCAGCTCTTCTCCACCCACTGTGCTGCCAAGGCAGTTTAAAAGCAGCTCAGCGGAGGCCCCACAAGATGCAATCTCTCTCTCTCTCTGTCTCTCATGCATGGGGAGAAGAATAGGTGGGTCTGCGAAATGTGCCCCTTTCTGCATTGCACACAAGGGCTCATCTCTGCCGGTGGATTTACTGTTGGTCCAAACACAGGCTGAGCTCCCCCACCCACTTCAGACAAGCAGGGAACTGGCTGCACCACGTTTGGAGACATCAGTAGAAGGGCAGGGGAGGGGGGCTGCACTGATGCCATAATAAGCAGGACCCCGAGGGCACCATTTCCTCGCTTTGCTGTCATGGTGGCAGGCCCTTGTCAGACTGATTTAGGGCATTTCGCCACGAAGGCTGAAGAACGCATTGCAATTCTCTGGAAGACTCCACTTGTGAATGCCGTTGTTGCAGAGCGGAAGGGGCAACGCTGTTCCGTCCAGTGTGCCAGTTTTCTCATTCATTCTACAGCATCTCATCCCAATAGCTCAACCTGGTGCCCTCCAGGTGCGTTGGACTGCAACTCCCATCATCCTCAGCCAGCATAGCCATATGGGTAATGGGAGTTATAGTCCAACACATCTAGCGGTCACCAGGTTGGGCAAAGCTGCTCTGGGTTTTCTGGTTCTTGTCTCTGGTAAGAATTGACGTAGGAGGAACCCGCCACAAGGTGAATACAAGCGAACGAACAAGCACCATGAAAAGGACCAGCTTGTCTGCGTCCTTCTTGAATTGGGCTCCACAATTCAAGAAGGACGCAGACAAGCTGGAGCATGTTCAGAGGAGGGAAGGGAGGATGATCAGGGGCTCTGGAAACAAAGCCCTATGAAGAGAGACTGAAAGAACTGGGCATGTTTAGCCTGGAGAAGAGAAGGTTGAGGGGAGACATGATAGAACTCTTCAAATACTTAAAAGGTTGTCACACAGAGGAGGGCCAGGATCTCTTCGCGATCCTCCCAGAGTGCAGGACACGGAATAATGGACTCAAGTTAGCCAGATTCCGGCTGGACATCAGGAAAAACTTCCTGACTGTTAGAGCAGTACGACAATGGAACCAATGACCTAGGGAGGTTGTGGGCTCTTCCACCCTAGAGGCCTTCAAGAGGCAGCTGGACAAGCATCTGTCAGGGATGCTTTAGGGTAGATTCCTGCATTGAGAAAGGGGTTGGACTCGATGGCCTTGTAGGGCCCTTCCAACTCTGCTATTCTATGATTCTATGAAAAGTGAATTACAGAGCTGTTGTAACCATTTATACATATCATGCTAGATGCCGAACGTCCATGCACCTATTGCTAAAGACCTACATCACGTATATGAACGTCACGCCCAGCGGGCTACGCAGTTCAGTACATAATATACAGAATGCAGAAGACAACTCTGGAATGTGTTTGTCACTTCGGTGCTTGATCAGTCAAAAAAACATTGGGAAAGCGAGCATGGATAAGCGATTATAACAGCTCTGCAATTCACTTTTCATGGTCCTCTTTTGTTTTTTGTATTAGCCTGTCTCCGGTAAAACACTGCCCCACTGTTGCTGTTAGAGCCACCCTCTTAGAAGTGTTTCGCTTCTTAAATGGGAGTTCAGACAGAGGGGCGGTTGCTTGGAGGGTGCTTTTGGGTTTTGTTTTGGCAACGAAGTAGCTGTGCTTCTCAGGATTCCTTGCAACAAGCTAGAAGCTGCTGGGAGGGGGTTGCTTAAACACACCTTTAAAGGTTGTATGACAGGTAGAAATTAAACGGGTGAAGCTTTACAACAGACCGGATAAATAAAATTAATCGCACACTGCCACAGTTCTGGGGAGCTGCACCTGTTGAATATCTGCTTGCCACACAGCTCCTGAAGGCACATTGTGGCAGGAAGAAGCCCGCTCTGACCCTAGAGAGCAGCTCTGCACTTCAAGCTACCATCCTTGGCAAGGGGTTGGGGTTGGAAATGGTTCTGCAAGAGATCAAGGAACGCCCCCCCCTCCCCGATGCCCCCGTCTTTGTTGTATAGACGACACACCCTGTTTGTTACTATTGTTCCACATCCCAGCAGTATTTGCAGCAAGTAGCTATGGCAACCTATGTGAACGAGGGGATGGAGCCAGAGGCCATTCACAAGATCCGTCATCCTATTCCAAATTAGGCCACGTTTATGCAAACTGGGGTCTGCAAATGGGGGATACATAAAGCCCTTCATTGAACTTGCTTATAGAGGATTTAACATAGGGAGGGGAGCAATACAAACACTGGTGATGGTTGACGCTGTTTTTTTTTTTAAAAAAGGCGCATCACACCCGACTCCTAAAGGATCAGCTCATGTGAAGATTACCTGGGGGCTGGGCCCACCTCATCCCCTCCCAGGATGGACCGCCGTCCATCCCGGGAAAGAAAATGAAGAGAAAACAGTGGTTTAAATTTTAATGTGGGTTGAGGGTTTTTAATGGAAATGCTTTTTATGTTTTGTTGTAAAGCGCCACAATGCCAGAAATGGCAAGGTGCCGCTATAAAAATGTTTTAAAATAAATTCTAAATAAATATCCTCCCCATGCATTCACTGAACATTACCATATTCCCTTGATAAACTTTGCCTTTGTGTATGTCAGCCTTCCTCAACCTGGGGCGCTCCAGATGTGTTGGACTACAACTCCCAGAATGCCCCAGCCAGCTGGCTGGGGCATTCTGGGAGATGCAGTCCAACACATCTGGAGCGCCCCAGGTTGAGGAAGGCTGCCTCCGTGAGGTTTGATCTGTCTGGCCCTAACAATTAAGGCAGGGGCCTAATTTCACCTCGTTTCCTCTTCCGTTTTATTTATTAAGTTCAGCCGCTAATGTACACATGAAACCAAAGGCCAGGGATCAGGCAAAAATCAAACACGAAGGAATTCCCTGTGGAATCAACAGAACAGCTTTGCAAATAAACCTGCAGAAGTTACTAGTCCACAGCAATTTGGGCAATGGGTGCGTGTATCTACCCACACACCTCTGCGTTGTTTGTTTGTTGCAGACCAACAGCCTGAATGAGTCAATTCTCTTCCAATTTACAAAAAAACCATCATCCTTGTTCACCTGGAACAGTTTTCACTCCCTCAAGGTGCTATTTACAAAGCAGCCATAGATGAGAATAAGCCCACCTCTCTAAACAACATAAAATACTATAATTAATTCATAGATAACCTCAAAGCCCAGGTGCAAAACTGAAGCCAAAGCAAGAACCTCAGCAGCCGCTCGGGCTCAAACTCTGGTGTGCCTCCAGTCGGAGGGTGCCCTCACTCTCCGTTGCCAGGAGGCACTCTCGCTGGCTGGCTCTGGAAGATGACATGGGCACTTAAGGCTCATCAAAGTAAGCGTGGAGTTCCCAAGTCACACTGGGCTTTATAGATCCAAGGCAGCACCTTGAGTGGTACCTGGCGAGGCAGAGCAGGGCAAAAATCAGTGCCCAGGTGCGTGCGTCTCATCTGTTTTCCACAATCTGCTCCAATTGCATGAGCGAGGCAGGCAGCCCACACTCCCACCCCTGATTTAATAACAGATGATGCACCAGCCGGCATCCTGGCAGGTGCAGCTCACAGTCCTCTGGGCAAGAGAACCCGGAGTGCTGCACGCCAAGAGGCCCTGGGTTCAAATCTCAGACATACCTGCCCAGCTGGCAGTACTCTTTTCGGGAGAGCGTATAGCTCAGGGGAAGGTGCCTGGCTTTGCTTGCAGGGTCGATCCGCAGCAGCACCTCCGGTCCAAAGGATCCGGGCGCAGGCAATGGGGTCAGGTTCAAACTGTGACTGAAACGCCGGAGAGCCAATGCTGCCAGCCAGAGTGGGCAATACACGGTCAGAGGGTGAGCCCCGCCAGATCACACCAAAGCGCGGATGTTTTGGACCACAACTTTTGCAATCTCCGGTGATGGCTACGTTGGCTGGGGATGATGGGCGCTGGAGTCCAAAGCTCCTGTAGGGTGCCCGGTTGGCTAAGGCTGATGGAGGGCAGGGACCCTTCTTGCGCCCCCGCTGGTTCTAGAGAGGCAGGGCCGTGGCGCGCGCGGGGGGGGGGAGCGCTTCCCCGGGAGCTCAGCCCTCCCACAGACGCCAGCCCGGGACGGGCACGCGAGCCGCGCGCCAGGGCGCACCGCGGCGCTTTGGGCTCTCGCGGGGGCATCTGGCCGACGCGGCGCTTTGGGCTGCCGCTCGCCTCCCCCAGTGGCAGCGAGTCCCAGCGGCCGAGCCGGGCTCAAGCCGACGCTCCGGGCTGCGCGCCGTCCACCGCGAGCGGACTGGCCGCGTCGTCCTCCGACGGCAGCGAGCGGGTCCCGGGGAGAGGCGAGCTGGCCGCGTCCCGCGCGCGGCACCCACCCCCACCCCCGGCGGCTCTGGCTCCGGCCCCGGCGCGGGGAGGCGGCTTCGGGACTCCCCTGGCGAGGGCCAGCCGCCCGCGCTCTCCCCGCCGCGGCGAAGGTCACCCGCCCTTGCCCGGGCAGCGCCCCCCCCCCCCCGCCGCCGCCGCCGCCGCCGCCTGGCTCACCTGCCGCGCCGGGCTCCCGGGACGGGTCTCCATGGCATCTGCCGGCCGGGCTCCGGAGGACGAGGAGGACGAGGAGAAGGGGGACCACGGGCACCGCTCGCTCGCCCGCCCGCCTTCCCGCTCAGCCAGCGCAGCGCGCAGCCAGGGCTCGGGCAGGGCGCCTCCAGCTCGCGCTCGCGCGCTCCGCTCTGCTCTGCTCTGCCCAGCCGGAGCGCCGCCTCGGCCGCCCGTGCCCCGCGCGCCCGCCTTTCCACCCGCGCGTCACGCCCGCCCCGGCCAACCACGCCGCTCCGACGTGACGTCAGCGCCGCTTCGGCCCGCGGCGGCACCCGGAGGAGAGAGGGGGGATCGCCCACGGAAGCCGCCAGCCCAGGCAGGCAGGAGCCGGCCAGCAGCCCGGCACGTGCCCGCCATGCGCCGCCGCCGCCGCGCGCCCCTCCGGCCAGGCCGCCCTGGCTCTCTCTGGACTAGGTGACCCTATGAAAAGGAGGACAGGGCTCCTGTATCTTTAACAGTTGCAGAGAAAAGGGAATTTCAGCATATATATGGAGAACCTGGTGAAATTCCATCTTCATCACAACAATTTGCCGCGCGGGGCACGGGCGGCCGAGGTGGCGCTCCGGCTGGGCAGAGCAGAGCAGGAGCTATACCAGAGTGACCAGATTTAAAAGAGGGCAGGGCACCTGCAGTTTTCACTGTGGTGATGAAGAGGGACTTTCACCAGGTTCCCCATAAATACAAATAACACCTGCTGAAATTCCCTTTTCTATGCAACTGTTAAAGATACAGGAGCCTGGTCCTCCTTTTCATAGGGTCACCCTACTCTGGACCCCAGTAGAGGCCAAAGGCAAGCATGGAGCCACACACACACACACCTGCCTCACTCCCATGGTCGATGGCAGCGAGGGACCCCCAGAGGTCATCCAGCTGAACCCACAGGCCCAGGACTCCACCAGGGCGACTGTGCCCGCTTTGGCTGAGCGGGCTCCAGAAGCAACACGACAGCCAGGCCATAGCTAGACCTAAGGTAGGGTGACCATATGAAAAGGAGGACAGGGCTCCTGTATCTTTAACAGTTGTATTGAAAAGGACATTTCAGCAGGTGTCATTTGTATATATGGGGAACCTGGTGAAATTCCCTCTTCATCACCACAGTTAAAGCTGCAGGTGCCCTGCCCTCTTTTGTATCTGGTCACTCTAGTATAGCTCCTGCACCTTTAACTGCGGTGATGAAGACAGAATTTCACCAGGTTCTCCATATATACAAATGACACCTGCTGAAATTCCCTTTTCTATGCGACTGTTAAAGATACAGGAGCCCTGTTTTCCTTTTCATATGGTCACCCTACCTAAGGTTTATCCCTGGATCGTCCAGGGGTCAAACCTGTTCATCTAGGTGACACACAGGGGATCCAGTGCTCAGGCAGGGGTGGACCCTGGATGATCCCAGGATAAACCTTAGGTCTAGCTGTGGCCCCAGCTTCCCACCAGCCCAAGTGGGCTGGGCTGGGCCAGGCCTGCTGCGCCGCAGCCTCTTCCAAAGGGCCTCCGGTTGCTGCCCCTGTTCCACCAACCCTCACGGGCACTTTGTGGAACGAGGGAGTCACTTCTTGGCTTGGCTATATCGGAAGGTGGCAGCCCAGAATCTCCAGCGATGCTGCAAAGGATCCCGGGAGCGCGCCTCTAGGTGGGAGCAATGCACAGAGGTCCTGAAAGAGCCCCAGAACCTGGTTTCTATGCCATAGTTACGTACATAAGAATCATAGAATCATAGAATAGCAGAGTCGGAAGGGGCCTACAAGGCCATCGAGTCCAACCACCTGCTCAATGCAGGAATCCACCCCAAAGCATCCCCGACAGATGCTTGTCCAGCTGCCTCTTGAAGGCCTCTAGTGTGGGATTCCTGCTGGATCAGACCAAAAGGTCCATCTAGTCCAGCACAGTGGCCAACCAGCTGCCCACAGGATACCCACAAGCAGGACCTCAGTGCAACAGCACCCTCCCACCCATGTTCCCCAGCAACTGGTGTACAGAGGCATCCTGCCTGTGACCCCAGAGGTAGTGCCTAGCCATCAGGACCAATAGCCATTGGAAGCCTTCTCCTCCACACATTTGTTTAATCCCCTTTTAAAGCCATTCAAGTGGGTGGCCATCACTAGTAGCGACTTCATAGTTTAACTGTGCACTGCCAGCTTGTTGAACTTCGTTAAATGATTTTGCCTTTATGTTTGAATTTTGTACTTTATCTCATGCTTTATTTTTGTTAGCCACCTTGAGCACTATTTGTTGTGGAAAGGCAGAATAGAATTGTAATAATTAAACAGAAGTTAAAAAAAACTTTTCTCCCACTGGAATGAGTGGGACTTAATGTTAAATGTGTCCCATTGATATCAACGGGATAGAAGCTCCAAGTAATTTAGGCTGCACCAAACCCTAAGAAAAGGCATAAGGACAACAAAGTAAATAATTTAAGAACCCAGCTAAAAACCTCACCTGCCACAGTACCAGATTGCCTTTGTCCATTAATAACACACAAACACACGCATGTGTCTCTCTGTGTGTGCACCTAGGCCTCCATCTAGAATAAAAGAAATGAATTGCCCTTGGCTATCATTCTCCAAAACTTTTGGGTGGGAGCAGTGTGGTGTAGTGGCTAAAGTGTTGGACTGGGAGTCAGGAGATCGGGGTTCTAGTCCCCACTCAGCCATGGAAACCCACTGGGTGTCTTTGGGCCAGTCATGCTCAGCCCAACCTACCTCACAGGGTTGTTGTGAGGATAAAATGGAGAGTAGGAGGATTATGTACACCACCTTGGGTTCCCTGGAGGAAAAAAGGCGGGATATAAATGCAATGATAAAAATAAATAAAAATAAACAAATAAAGATGTAGTGATGGCCACTAATCTGGATGGCTTTAAAAGGGGATTGGATAAATTCCTGGAGGCGAAGGCTATCAATGGCTGCTAGCCCTGATGGTTGTGTGCTATCTCCAGTATCCGAGGCAGTAAGCCTGTGTGCGCCAGTTGCTGGGGAACATGGGTGGGAGGGTGCTGTTGCACCATGTCCTGCCTTGTTGGTTCCTGGCCGATGGCTGGTTGGCCACAGTGTGAACCGAGTGCTGGACTAGATGGACCCTGGGTCTGATCCAGCATCAGGGCACTTCTTACGTTCTTAATAAATAAGCAAGGTAGAAGGCTGCACTCAGTCCCCTGCAATCTGGGGGGAGCCCAGTCCACACCTTCTCTTCCACACCACCCCGGTCAGTGTGGCTGCTGCTAGCCCTGCACTCCACTCCCCACATGATGCCCCCAGAAACAAGCCGGCAGCAGCAGCGGTTTGGTGAAATCAATAACTAACTGCAGCGGTGATTTAAGATGCTGGATGGGGGGTGGGGGCGGGCGACAGCATCAAATGAGCGAGAGAAATGACCCAGACTATGGGATAGAGCAGCGGAAGCGGAGAGCGGCTGAGTGGCCACTGGGCCCTGAGCAGGGAGATGGGGAAAATGGGGTGCCCCAGAAAGGATGTGATGGGTGTCTTCAGAGGGAAAGGGTGCATGGTGGAACAGCGGTACAAGATGCAGAGCAATGGGAAGGTAGAGAGCAGATAAAATGCAAGCATATAATGGAAGGGAGAGTCCCAGGGTCAGGGAAATAACAAACAAATCATAGAATAGCAGAGTTGGAAGGTGCCTATAAGGCCATTGAGTCCAACCCCCTGCTCATTGCAGGAATCCACCCTAAAGCATCCCTGACAGAGGGTTGTCCAGCTGCCTCTTGAAGGCCTCTAGTGTGGGAGAGCCCACAACCTCCCTAGGTAACTGATTCCATTGCCGTACTGCTCTAACAGTCAGGAAGTTTTTCCTGATGTCCGGCTGGAATCTGGCTTCCTGTAACTTGAGCCCGTTATTCCGTGTCCTGCACTCTGGGAGGATCGAGAAGAGATCCTGGCCCTCCTCTGTGGGACAACCTTTTAATTGCTTCCAGCACCGCTCAGAGGCCCTTGTAGGTCTTAAATAGGGATGCACTATGGGACACGGAATAACTCCTCTGTGTGACAACCTTTCAAGTCCTTGAAGAGAGCAGTCATGTCTCCTCTCAGCCTTCTCTTCTCCAGGCTCAACATGCCCAGTTCTTTCAGTCTCTCTTCACAGGGCTTTGTTTCCAGACCCCTGATCAACCTGATCAACGCTCCAGCTTGTCTGCGTCCTTCTTGAAGAAGACAAGTTCATGGATAATATGATAAGACCATCGGTGATGGGCAGCTAAATGGAACCTCCATATTTAGAGGCAGGATATCTCTGAATGCCAGATGTTAGGAGCACACACAACTGGAAAAGGCCAGCAGCACTTTAGGAAGACACTAACCTCCTATCAGGTCAGACCACTGGTCCATCTAGTGCAGTGTTGCCTGCTCTGACTGGCAGCAACAGCTCTCCAGAGAACGGTCTTTTCTGTCCTGACACTCTTAAATGGAGATGTTGCTGGGAATTGAATCCGGGGCCTTCTGCAGGCAAAGTAGGGACTCCCCCCCTCCCCCCGCCCCGCAAGGAGCTCTGTGGGCATTTCTGGAAGTAACTGAGTGGGACCTGGTGGAAACCAAATGATAGACTAGACCTTTGGTGGTCCAGCAAGTCAAGTTTTTAAACGCTTTTTAATGCTTTATGTGTGTGTGTTCTGTGTTTTAAAATTTTAAATTTTGTATACTTGTTTTTATCTCAATTTTAGAATTTCTGTGAACCGCCCAGAGAGCTCTGGCTATGGGGGCGGTATAGAAGTGCAATAAATAAATAAATAAGTTATGTAGGCCCCTTCCAACTCTGCTATTCTATGATTCTAAGTAAGTCCTAAAGTAAAACAAATAAAGTGTGTGTGTGTGATCATGGATTGATAGAAACTATCTCTGGGAACGCTGATGGGTTTAGGCAGAAAGGAAGACGGAAAGAAACAAAAGGCTTCTTACTTAGGCCAGAAGAATTTAAATTATTTACTAACCGTACTGATATAGGCTGCCCAGTGATGTATGTTCTCTGGGCAGTTCACAACACAATATTTAAAAATATATATCAAAGATAAATATGCTACAGCATAAAAAACATCTCCCCCAGAAAACAAGTCAAGTGAGGGGAGACTAAATTATGCACGGTGTGGAGAAAGTGGACAGGGAGACGTTTTTCTCCCTCTCATGATGCTAGAACCCTGAGGCTGACTGGTAGGAGATTTGTTCAAGGAATTCTTCACAAATTCTTCAAACTGGAATTTTGTAAAACAAGCTGTAGTGATGGCTGCCAGTATGGATGGCTTTAAGAGAGGGTTAGACAAATTCCAGGAGGACGAGAAGGATATCAACGGCTGCTAGTCCTGACGGCTATGTGCTACCTCCAGTGTCAAAAGCAGTCTGCCTATGTATGCCAGTTACTGGGGAACATGGGTGCCGGGGTGCTTTTTACACTCACGATTGTGGGTTTCCCATGGGCAGCTGATTGGTCACTTTGGGAACAGAATGGCCACAGCTAGACCTAAGGTTTATCCTGGGATCATCCAGGGTTCGCCCCTGCCTGAGCACTGGATCCCCTGTGTGTCACCTAGGCCACAGCTAGACCTGCCTGAGCACTGGATCCCCTGTGTGTCACCTAGATGAACAGGTTTGACCCCTGGATGATCCAGGGATAAACCGTAGGTCTAGCTATGGCCAATGTTGCACTATAGACCTTGATCTGATCCAGCGTGGTTCTTCTTGTGTTCTTACAATAATTTACCAATGGGGCATCCAGAGAGAGACCTCCAACACAGGCTTTAAATTGTAGCCTAACTTAGAATCATAGAACAGCAGAGTTGGAAGGGGCCAACAAGGCCATTGAGTCCAACCCCCTGCTCAATGCAGGAATCCACCCTAAAGCATCCCTGACAGATGCTTGTCCAGCTGCCTCTTGAAGGCCTCTAGTGTGGGAGAGCCCACAACCTCCCTAAGTAACTGATTCCATTGTCGTACTGCTCTAACAGTCAGGACGTTTTTCCTGATGTCCAGCCGGAATCTGGCTTCCTGTAACTTGAGCCCGTTATTCCGTGTCCTGCACTCTGGGAGGATCGAGAAGAGATCCTGGCCCTCCTCTGTGTGACAACCTTTTCAGTCTTTGAAGAGTGCTATCATGACTCCCCTCAATCTTCTCTTCTCCAGGCTAAACATGCCCAGTTCTTTCAGTCTCTCTTCATAGGGCTTTGTTTCCAGACTCCTGATCATCCTGGTTGCCCTCCTCTGAACATGCTCTGAACACGCATCAATGAAAAGAAGGCCTTTTCATTGATGGCTCCCTGGTTACAGAATGTTAGCTGAACACTTTTCACATTTAGAAAACAGATTAAGACTGTTGTTTTTTTAAAAAGAAAATCCCCCATGATTTTTAATGGGTGATTGGCAATTGCTGGTTTTATTGTTTGTTTTGTTTTTTCTGCTCTGATTTTTCCTGTATAGGTTTTAAAAATCAAATTGGTTTATTGGGGTTTCATTCTTGTTTTATGTTGAATTTTGTAAACCACACTGGATATTCTTTATAGGAGAAAACAATATATAAATTATATTTAAAATAAATGCATTAAAATATGGTCACATTTGCTTCCATAGTTAGTACTGCCAGGACTGAGAACTTGTTACACACACAAACACATCACATACATACACACATTCTTCAGTCCAACTATAGGTTATTGTGCAGACCTCAGCTAGATTGGGGACACACAGTGTGTGTGTGTGTGTGTGTGTGTATGCAATTCGTGCTGCAATTGAAATGAGTCTTGAGTATGGTTTGCAAAACGTAACATTTTTAATATTTTAAAATTTGGAATGAGAAGTTGGATTTCAGCATTTGGAGTGCATTCACCACCTGGAAAGTCGAAATGATGGCAATCTGACTTCTGGAGCTGTTGTTGAGGTGGAACATAGTAAAGATGGCATAGGCATGTGCAGCACATTTCATTAGGTGGTTCGGCCAGGGATTTTTTTTAAAGGTAAACATTGATTGAATATACAGTAATAAAGGACTTTCTTCATTCATCAAACAAATGAAATAAAACTGAAATAAACTGTTTATAAACGTTCCACAACCCTTGAAGGCCTCAAGTGTGGGAGAGCCCACGGCCTCCCTAGGTCATTGGTTCCATTGTTGTACTGCTCTAACAGTCAAGCAGTTTTTCCTGATGCCCAGTCTAATTGATGGGAGCCGTACGAAGAAGTAGAAGGGAATGCAACTTTGCTAATGCAGGAATACTACACCAGCTACACACACATGCACACACAGCAGCCCCTCACTCCGGTTAGCAAGGGGCTGGTGCTTCACTAGAACGCCAGAGTCTTTGGACAGCTCCTCCTCACTCCCAATGGATCATGCCCCTTGGATCAGCTCTGACACCCACTCCTCCACCCTTAAGGGCACCCACCCACCCACCCACAATGACTAAAGCACAACCCTGTCATAGGCGTGCGCATTTCATTAGGTGGCTCGGCCAGGGATTATTTTTTTTAAGGTAAACATTGATTGAATATACAGTAATAAAGGACTTCTTTCATTCATCAAACAAACGAAATAAACGAAAACTGAAGTAAACTGTATTTTTTAAAGCAACAAATAATCTGTACTGCAGTGTTGTAATTATTTGATTGGGACAGAAGTAGAGGAGCACTAATTTTACTGTACACATTGTCTTTAAATATGGTTAAATAACAGTTACCTTGCTATTCTGTTTCTACAATTCTTTTTCTCCTGTCTTTTTTTCATCCTCTCTTCGTTTTCAGGCTGCATCCTATGCACATTTACTCAGAGCAAGTTTGATTGATCTCAGTGGGGCTTACTTCTGAGTAGACGTACATAGGATTGTGCTGCAGCTCTGTTTTAAAGTGACACAAGATACACACATCCCATGTATACCAAAAGAACGGCTTGAAAAAAGGGGGTTGGACACCCTAAAATCAGCAAGGGCAGATAGGAATTGTTTTAGCAACCATTCTGAAAAAGGTGCTGCTGAATGCACCCTCCTGAGCCAGGAGATCCTGGGGGGCATTGCAGTTCTCCCCCCTTCCCCCTTTCTTTTCTCTTGCTGGAGTCCAGACTGGGGTGGGCGGTGGGGCAGCGATGAGGAGAGGAGGCACGTAAACAGACAGCTTCTCTCTCTCTCTCTTCCTGCCAAACATTACAGTACCTGCAGGGCTGATGGGGAGAGGAGGGCAGCAGCTCCGAAGGGGGGAGGGCCCCAATCCGCAGCTCCGGGCAATCTTACTCCTTCCAGAAATAGCCCCCTCCTCAGCTCCACCACGTGCTGCTTCCTGGCCCCAGCGTGGCTGCTGCTCCCACCTTGTCCAGCAACTGTCGCGAGAGGTCAGGCAGAGCAGCTGGGAGCAGGGAGCGGCTGAGTGAGTGAGTGAGCTGGGGTGATAGTGAAAAAAGCCTTCCAGAGGAGGAGCAGGGTGGGGAGCAGCTGAATTTGTCCCTCTTTCCTACAGCTAGCACCGGCCCTGCTGCTGCAACATGGCAGTGGCGGTGAATTAGGGTGTTCAACTGAACCCTTTGAACCTATTGTCTGCATGCCAATGAAAGATGGTAAAACACTTTGGATATCAAAAGTGTGAAATAAATGCAGAGTGACTTCCTTGATGTAGGTATTGTGTGCGCATACTTAACTTTATGGTGTACAGTATCCCGTTCCCAGTGATCCCATCCAAGAACAAAGTAACAAGATCAAATGATGAGGGAGAAGTTCTTGTTTAACAGCTGAATGTACATTTATGGTGACTTCATGGTGCTCTTTCTATTTCAAACCTATTTCATACCTGGTCTGACTATAACTTATTACCTTGCCAGTTGTACACGCCGGTTTTGGTGCTTCAAAAGCATCCCGGTTCGGCCAGATGCAAATACAACCAATGAGCTAAATATGGCCAATGTCCTTGCAAAGCGGAAAGCGGAGGGACGTGCCAAGTTGTGCAAAATGTCTTACATTCAATGCATTTATTATTCCTCCCCACCCCCCACCCCCGTGGATCATTGCTTTGCCCTTGCTGGGGTTGCTTTGCGCCATCCTTCAGATGTTGACGTTGTGTTCCGTTGGAGGCGCACCCCCTCGCCCCTAACTCTTGAATACAGATGCAGTTAATGCCTCAGAGGAGACCGACAAAGATATGAAAGCGCTCTTCGGAAGTGAGGCCCCTGAGGAAAGCCAAGGAGATATGATAATGTCTAAGCTCCAGAGAAACACTCCATTGGGACGGGAAGGCCAGAAAGACAGCGAGCGGCAGGGGCTGTTTCTAAAAAAGAAGAACGCACGTTGTTTCTAAAAAAAGGAAAACAGATCAATTGTTCTCTGTGACTACTGAGAAAACAGGATCAAGTGACAGAAAGGAAGGCGTGAGCAAAATTACACGGTGGACAAAAGTCCGCACGTGAAAGCAGGGATCGGTTCCCAAAGGAAGGGAAGAAGGAGCACCCATTGCGAGAACGTTCCACAAAAAGCCAGTGGAAGAAGCAGACATCAAAGGGCGTGTTCTCATGACCCGCCTCTGGACCAGCCTCTGAAGGTGACCTTGAATCAGCAACGGAACCCCTCCCAAGTCACACAGCAGTCAGGAACACCACCTCCGAGGAGGTAGGAACCCTTCCATCAGAGGTCCAGAACCTTAGGTCCATGGTCGCATCTAGCCTGCCAGGGGTTCAAATCCAGCCCCGCCTTCTTACCATTGATTGTGAGTTGTTTCTGGGCTTGTGTGTCGTTATTCCCAGTGCAGGCTGGTGGCTCTGCTGCTAGTGGGGTGGTTTATTCCTGCCTTGAGCAGGGGGTTGAACTCGATGGCCTTATAGGCCCTTTCTAACTCTACTCTTATTTATTTATTTCATTTCTATACTGCCCAATAGCCGGAGCTCTCTGGGCGGTTCACAAAAATTAAAAAACATTCAAAGTAAAAAACAACAGTATGATTCTTCTATGATTCTCTGGTGAATCTGCTCCAGGTTTCAGTCAGAACCAGGTAGAACTCTCAAGGAGCACCTTGGTTCCTTTAGAAGTCTGACTGAAATCCAGAGCGGATTGACCGCCCCACTGGCATCAGAGCCACCCGCCTTCACTGCCTCCTCCCCATCCTGAAAGATTGCAATACCTCCCCTAAGGCTTTGTTACTGGCCGTAAGTGCTTTCATAGAATCATAGAATAGCAGAGTTGGAAGGGACCTACAAGGCCATCGAGTCCAACCCCCTGCTCAAGGCAGGAATCCACCCTAAAGCATCCCTGACAGAGGGTTGTCCAGCTGCCTCTTGAAGGCCTCTAGGGTGGGAGAGCCCACAACCTCCCTAGGTCACTGGTTCCATTGTCGTGCCGCTATAACAGTCAGGAAGGTTTTCCTGATGTCCAGCCAGAATCTGGCTTCCTGTAACTTGAGCCCGTTATTCCGTGTCCTGCACTCTGGGAGGATCGAGAAGAGATCCTGGCCCTCCTCTGTGTGACAACCTTTTAAGTATTTGAAGAGTGCTCTCAGGTCTTCCCTCAATCTTCTCTTCTCCAGGCTAAACAGGCCCAGTTCTTTCAGTCTCTCTTCATAGGGCTTTGTTTCCAGACCCCTGATCATCCTGGTTGCCCTCCTCTGAACATGCTCCAGCTTGTCTGCATCCTTCTTGAATTCTGGACGCTAACATGGGCTGGTACTTTTGGCCTTGCCCCTTTTACTTTGGCCCCGCCCCACTGTGGGAACACCCTGAGACCTTCTGCGACATGGCCTCCAGCCCTCCAAATCCAGCTGTTGTCCTGGCCTTCAAGGGGCCTCTCTGAAGTTGTGAGCCCCTGAGCGTGGGGCCTCAGGTGAGGTGTCTGGAGGCCCTCCTGCACCAACCCACCAAACCCTGCAGGACTGTCCGGTCCCCAAAACATCCCCATCTGAGGATTTACCAGGCCCAGCTGAGGAGGTACCTTGTTGTGCACTGGCACCCATTCAGTTGCGCGAGAGCACTTCCCAGTGGATTATGCCCTATAGTTTCTCCCCTTCAGGATCCTCAGTCCCCTCTACCAGCCCGCAATAATCTCACATACAAACCAAGTGAAGAAGGAAATGAAGTAATGAAACTCTCTCAGCAATAAGGCACTCAAGATCAATACAACTTGGCGACGAAGAAAGACCGGTCAGAGAAGGTATTTTAATTTGTCAATCCATTCCAGTCTAATAACCAGAGCATTACAGTGTGAGCATTCCTGCCCATTTGGGAGGCCGAGCAGTGGATTTTGGTCTCTGTGATTCTACTTCTAATCTGTACATACATTCTAATCTGCATATTATTTTATACTTTTGGGGCAAAGTGTATGCCCTGTCTTTCCATAAATCTCATAAGTCTCATGCATTTCGATGGGACTCAAAAGTGCTTAAGGTTTCACACATGCTACCAGATTCCCTATTAAATCAGGCTGTATTCAGTGTGTCTTTTGATGGGAATTTCCTAAGGCCCTGCTGGGTCACAGGAACAGAGGATGCTGCCTTATGCTGAATCAGACCCTTGGTCCATCTAGGCTAGTATTGTTGACACTGACAAGCAGCGGTGGCTCTCCAGTGTTTCAGGCAAGAATTTTCCCTCACCCTTCCTGGAGATGCCGTAGATTGAACCTGGGGCCTCCTGCGTGCAAAGCAGGTGGTTTGCCACTGAGCCATGATCATATGAAGAGTGCACCTGCACAGTTTTTGACTTGTCACGCAGAACCAGCTACATCTTGATGTCTTTGACAACTGGCCTCTGTGATTAGCCTGGAGAAGAGAAGATTGAGGGGAGACATGATAGCACTCTTCAAATACTTAAAAGGTTGTCCCACAGAGGAGGGCCAGGATCTCTTCTCGATCCTCCCAGAGTGCAGGACACGGAATAACGGGCTCAAGTTAAAGGAAGCCAGATTCCAGCTGGACATCAGGAAAAACTTCCTGACTGTTAGAGCAGTACGACACTGGAACCAGTTACCTAGGGGGGTTGTGGGCTCTCCCACAATAGAGGCCTTCAAGAGGCAGCTGGACAACCCTCTGTCAGGGATGCTTTAGGGTGGATTCCTGCCTTGAGCAGGGGGTTGGACTCGATGGCCTTGTAGGCCCTTTCCAACACTGCTATTCTATGATTCTATGATTCTATGATTTGGCACTTGGGGCTCAGACCCCACCTCCACCTTGTACTCTGTTTCTTAGCTAACTAAGGGAACAGTATTCCCTCCCTATCTGCTGAACTGCGATGGCAGAAAGCCCGCAGAACGGTGCATCACCGCTGGCAAGAGGCATTATTTATTTATTTATTTATTTATTTATTACATTTATATACCGCTCCACAGCCGAAGCTCTCTGGGTGGTTTACAACAGTTAAAAATGGTAAACATTAAAAAGTATACAAAATGTAAAAACCATCAAAAACATAAAAACAACAGTATCCATTTAAAAACAACAATTCTGGGGTCCATTAAAAAGAAACTTAATGTTGTTAAATGCTGGGAGAAGAGAAAAGTCTTGACCTGGCGCCAAAAAGCAATGTTGGCACCAGGCAAGCCTCATCGGGGACATCATTCTATAATTGGGGGGCCACCACTAAAAAGGCCCTCTCTCTTGTTGCCATCCTCCGAGCTTCTCTCAGAGTAGGCACTCAGAGGAGGACCTTAGATGTTGAGCGCAGTGTATGGGTAGGTTCATGTTGGGAGAGGCGTTCCATCAGGTATTGCGGTCCCAAGCCGTGTAAGGCTTCATAGGTCAAAACCAGCACCTTGAATTGGGCTTGGAAACGTACAGGCAGCCAATGTAAGCGGTCCAGAATCGGTGTTATATGCTCAAACCTCCCTGTTCCAGCTATTAATCTGGCCGCCGCATTTTGCACAAGCTGCAGCTTCCGGACGGTCTTCAAAGGCTGCCCCATGTAGAGGGCATTGCAGTAATCTAATTTGGAGGTTACCAGAGTATGGACAACTGAAGCTAGGTTATCCCTGTCCAGATAGGGGCGTAGCTGGGCCACCAACCGGAGTTGGTAGAAAGCACTCCGTGCCACCGAGGCCACCTGAGCCTCAAGTGACAGAGATGGTTCTAGGAGAACCCCCAAGCTACGAACCTGCTTCTTCAGGGGGAGTGCAACCCCATCCAGAACCGGTTGAACACCCCCCATCCGATCAGAAGAACCACCCACCAGCAGCATCTCAGTCTTGTCTGGATTGAGTTTCATCCTGACCACGGAGCGAAACCGAGGAGTTGGGATGTCTGAGCAGCCCCCCCCCCCCGTGTCAAAGAGGCGCCCGCCGTCCGACTTCGCTGGTGGATTGTGCCATGAGCTCATGAACGGACGGGGTAGAGGCGTCATTTGGATTTTCTGCCTCAGGCCCCCAAATGTCTTGGGCAGGCCCTGGTAATAAGCACAGAGAATCCAAAGCCCCCGTGCAGAGGGAATTGGGCCTTTGAAGTTAGAGGCAAAAATATTGCTTCATTAGTGTTGCCACGGCAATGTGCTTTCTCTTCTCTCTCTCTCTCTCAACCTCCCCCCCCACCTCACATGCCTGATTCCTGCTGTCTTCTGCATCCCATAGAACTGATTTCCTTCTCGTGCTGCTGATGCTGAAGGCAGCGGGGAGAGAAACAGATGGAGAAAGATATAATAGGGAGAAAAAAAGAGATGCATCTTGTTTGTGGCCGGCTTGCACGTTCCTTCTGGCCACGCTCCAGCGCGGCATGTGTGTACTCGTGCGTGCAACGCGGCCAGTCCCCGAGTGTTTTCTGCACTCCCGTATTGATCATAAGTACATGGCAGGGATAAAAGGGCACCGTTACGTTGCAATTAGTGCTGAAAGCGGCACCAGCACATTGATCAATTTATTAATTAAAGAGTCTGTTAAGTGGGGTGAACGCTTCCTGGCAGGAGGACGCTCGGTTTGGTTCTACATTTGGTGCATCAGATTTCTTTTCTTCTTTTTGTTGAGCGCTATCGGTAATTTTTACAATATAATTTTTACACAAAGAACGGAAGCCATTTACAGATACATAAAATGAACCACAGGATAGGGTAACAATATGGAAAGGAGGACAGGGCTCCTGTATCTTTTAACAGTTGAATAGAAAAGGGAATTTCAGCAGGTGTCCGGCAGCATACAGCACCTGGTGAAACACCCTCTTCATCACAACAGTTAAAGCTGCAGGAGCCCTACCTAGTGTGACCAGATTTAAAAGAGGGCAGGGCTCCTGCAGCTTTAACTGCTGTGATGAAGAGGGTGTTTCACCAGGTTCTCCAAATATACAAATGACACCTGCAGAAATTCCCTTTTCTATGCAACTGTTAAAGATACAGGAGCCCTGTCCTCTTTTTCATATGGCCATCCTACCATAGAAGTAAATCCAAACACCCGCAAATTTCTGTTAAGACAGAAGTCGATGTATCTGTCTCCAAAGATAGGAAACTACAAAATAGTTAAAGGTTACTTACTACTCTGGATCAATTTATTGGTTTAGAACAGGAGCTGAGAACAATTTTCCTAATAATAATAATAATAATAATAATAATAATAATAATAATAATAATTTGTTACCTGCCTCTCCCTCTGGATCAAGGCGGGGTACAACACAAATAAAAACACCATAAAATACATACAACTAATTCAAACGTTTAAAACCAGTGCATCATTAAAAGCAGCACACCATTAATGTCCATGTTACCTCGGTTGAAACACGTCAGGGCATGGCCAGAGGTACAGATGTGACTCTCACCTTTGTGCAGTCCATTAGACCAGCGGTGGGCAGGCTTGAGCCTTGAGTGATCTACCTTGAGTCCAGCAGCCAGAGATGCAAAATAATGTCATTAGGGGCGCCCCAGAAGTCATAGACTAGAATGATACACAAGTCCAAAACCTACATCTCCGTGACTAAAGGACTTTTCGCCAGGCCCTTAGCTGTTTAAAACTTTGAAAGTTAACACCAGCACCTTAAATGGAATCCAGAAAACAGCTGACAACCGGTGTGCAGATTGTGCAAATGGTATTTGCAATCAACCGGTCCTTTTGTACTGATCACAAACGCTCTGACTGTTGCCCTGCAATTCTTTCATTTTTGGTTATGGTGGTCATTGTTTTCCTGCTTATTCTTTTTCTGAAAACTGTGACTGCTGATTTTATTTTGTAAATTGCCATTGGGGCTTTTGAAGTGAACGACAGAATATGGCTTGGTTTTTTCTATGGTAATAGAACTGAAATTATCCAACTTTCTTCTGGAGTTTTTTTTTAAAAAAATACATTCCTTCAGGTGGCGCATGCAAACACCTTTTGCTGCACTTTTGAGGCTTAGGCAAAAACGAGATGTGACAGTATTCTTGCCTTGAGCAATTGTGTGACTAGTTTTTAGCTGTAAATAGCAGGTGTGGGACACCAATCCAGATTGGGAGCACAGTGGGGGGGGGGGGGGGAGAGCGGGCAACAGGTTAAATCCTCTACACCAGCCTTCCTCAACCTGGGGCGCTCCAGATCACAGAATCATAGAACAGCAGAGTTGGAAGGGGCCTACAAGGCCATGGAGTCCAACCCCCTGCTCAATGCAGGAATCCACCCTAAAGCATCCCTGACAGATGGTTGTCCGGCTGCCTCTTGAAGGCCTCTAGGGTGGGAGAGCCCACAACCTCCCTAGGTCACTGATTCCATTGTCACACTGCTCTAACAGTCAGGAAGTTTTTCCTGATGTCAAGCAGGAATCTGGCTTCCTTTAACTTGAGTACGTTATTCCGTATCCTGCACTCTGGGAGGATCGAGAAGAGATCCTGGCCCTCCTCTGTGGGACAACCTTTGAAGTATTTGAAGAGTGCTCTCATGTCTCCCCTCAATCTTCTCTTCTCCAGGCTAAACATGCCCAGTTCTTTCAGTCTCTCTTCATAGGGCTTTGTTTCCAGACCCCTGATCATCCTGGTTGCCCTCCTCTGAACACGCTCCAGCTTGTCTGAATCCTTCTTGAAGTGTGGAGCCCAGAACTGGACGCAATACTCTAGATGAGGCCTAACCAGGGCTGAATAGAGAGGAACCAGTACCTCACGTGATTTGGAAGCTATACTTCTATTAATGCAACCCAAAATAGCATTGGCCTTTCTTGCAGCCATATCGCACTGTTGGCTCATATTCAGCTTGCAATCTACAACAATTCCAAGATCCTTCTCGTTTGTAGTATTGCTGAGCCAAGTATCCCCCATCTTGTAACTGTGCCTTTGGTTTCTATTT
This sequence comes from Elgaria multicarinata webbii, assembly GCF_023053635.1. Lineage (NCBI taxonomy): Eukaryota > Metazoa > Chordata > Lepidosauria > Squamata > Anguidae > Elgaria > Elgaria multicarinata. The sequence goes on along the minus strand of NC_086177.1, from coordinate 114,333,213 downwards.
CCTAGATGTAGAACTTGGCATTTATCCCTCTTAAATTTCATCCAGTTGTTTTCAGCCCAGTACTCCAGCCTATCAAGATCACTTTGAAGTTTGTTTCTGTCTTCCAGGGTATTAGCTATCCCACCCAATTTGGTGTCATCTGCAAATTTGATCAGCGTTCCCTGCACCTCCTCGTCCAAATCATTAATAAAAATGTTGAATAGAGGTGTAAGTGTGTGTGTTGGGGGTCCCAGATTGGTGTATGTGTGTGTGTGTGTGTGTTGGGGGTCCCTGATTGGTGTGTGTGTGTGTGTGTGTTGGGGGTCCCAGATTGGTGTGTGTGTGTGTGTGTTGGGGGTCCCAGATTGGTGTGTGTGTGTGTTGGGGGTCCCACATTGGTGTGTGTGTGTGTTGGGGGTCCCAGATTTGTGTGTGTGTGTTGGGGGTCCCAGATTGGGGTGTGTGTGTGTTGGGGGTCCCAGATTGGGGTGTGTGTTGGGGGTCCCAGATTGGGGTGTGTGTGTGTGTGTTGGGGGTCCCAGATTGGTGTGTGTGTGTGTTGGGGGTCCCAGATTTGAGTGTGTGTTGGGGATCCCCGATTGGGGTGTGTGTGTTGGGGGTCCCAGATTGGGGCATGTGTGTGTGTGTGTGTTGGGGGGTATCTCAATAAACGCCCCCCACCTCCCCTTTCCTTTGTTCTCAAGCCGGGCAAAAGGGGGTGGGTCCTGTCTACCTCGCTGCACGCTCATGAATATGCAAATGAGGGCCCACCCCCACCTCTTTCTCCCCACCCACCCTCCGCCCCAAAGGTGGCCTGAGCCCACCCGCCCTCGACTCACCCCACGGCTGCAGCAGCAGCAGCAGCAGCCGCGCCTGGACCGCCTCCTCCGCTGCCAAGGCAACGCCAGGGCCCTGCCACGTGACCGCACCGGAGTCGGGGCCACGTGACTGTTCTCCACCCACCCACCCACCCACCTCCTAGCACCCACCACCCTCCCAGCCCAAGGGGCGATTCAGGGACCCGGGAAGAAGAGGGCAAGGAAAGCAGGATGCAAAAGCCAGCACAGAACAGCCCCGTTTTATTTAAGGAAGCGAAGCCAAAAATAGTGGCATGGGTCTCTAATAGAAACCCCTGGGGGAAATAATTTTTATTTATTTTAATTTATTATTGCATTTATATCCCGCCTTTCCCCCCTGCAAGGAACCCAAGGCGGCGTACACAGCCCTCTTCCTCCTCTCCATTTTATCCTCACAACAACAACCACCCTGTGAGGTGGGCTGGGCTGGGCTGGGAGTCTGTGACTGGCCCAAAGTCACCCAGTGGGTTTCCATGGCCCAGTGGGGACTGGAACCCGGATCTCCCGACTCCCAGTCCGACACTGTAGCCGCTACACCACACTGGCGTAAAATCATTTTATTTATTTATTTATTACTTTTCTTTACCGCCCAATAGCCGGAGCTCTCTGGGCGGTTCACAAAAATTAAAAACATTCGAAGTATAAAACAACAGTATAAAACCATAATATAAAATACAATATAAAAGCTCAACCAGATCATCATCATCATCATCATCTTATTATTATTATTCTTAACCCCACAATGTCCAGCAGGACCGAATGAGCTGAATCAACCAAACTCAAGTCACACAAGACTCCATGGCAGGGATGCATTTATTTATTTATTTATTTATTGCATTTATATCCCACTTCCCCCCCTCCAATGAACCCAGGGTATCCTCACAACAACAACCCTGTGAGGTAGGTTGGGCTGAGAGTCTGTGACTGGCCCAAAGTCACCCAGTGGGTTTCCATAGCCGAGTGGGGACTAGAACCCAGATCTCCCAACTCCCAGTCCGACACTGTAGCCACTACACCACACTGGTGTAAAATCATCATCATCATATTATTCTTAACCCAACAATGTCCTGCAGGACACATCTGGAACAGAACAGAATGGCCCAGAACAGCCACTTCCAAATAAGCAGAAACAACCAAACTCAAGTTGCACAAGACTCCATGGCAGGGATGCATTTATTTATTTATTTATTTCATTTATATCCCACTTTTTCTCCCTCCAACGGACCCAGGGTATCCTCACAACAACAACCCTGTGAGGTAGGTTGGGCTGAGAGCCTGTGACTGGCCCAAAGTCACCCAGTGGGCATCCATGGCCAAGTGAGGACTAGAACCCGGCTCCCCCGACTCCCAGTCCGACACTCTAACCGCTACACCACACTGGCTCTTTTATGGTGCTCCACATGCCTGTCATCTGAAGTGGTGACGTCCCCCTTCCCTAATGGTAGAGCCAGCCTTAATCTGATTCAATACATTATTATTATTATTATTATTATTATTATTATTATTATTTATTTATATAGCACCATCAATGTACATGGTGCTATACACCACACTTGCTACATATTTATTTATTTATTTATTTATTACATTTTTATATCGCCCAATAGCCGAAGCTCTCTCACAAAATTAGCCACAAAACATCCACAGAAACCACATTCTGTTACCCATTCTGGGCAATAGTCCATATTCAAGAAAAATGGCCTGGAACGACACCTTCCTTGTGAGATAAATCAACCAAACTCACCAACCACACATAAGTATAAGGGACTCGTGCAATAAGCCACAACATGTCCACAGAAGCCACGTTTCAGTAACCGTTTCTTGCATTATTCAAGGTTGTTAAAACACAAAGGGATGGTGAAGAGCTCCAAAGGGATCTCTCCAAGCTGGGAGAGGGGGCGTCCAAATGGCAGGTGCGGTTCAACGGAAGCAAGTGTAAGGTGATGCACATTGGGGGGGGGGGGACACCAAACTTCAAGTATAACTTGATGAGATCTGAGCTGGCGGTGACCAAACAAGAAAGAGATCTTGGGGTTGTGGTGGACAGCTCGATGAAAATGTCGAGCCAGTGTGCGGCAGCTGTAAAGAAGGCAAACCCCATGTTGGACATTCTAAGGAAATGAATTAATAAACTGGCAGTATCATACTGCCTTTATGCAAACCTATGGTGCGACCACACTTAGAGTACTGTGTACAGTTCTAATCACCACACCTAAAAAAGGATGTTATAGAGCTGGGGAAAGTGCAGAAAGAGCAACTAAAAGGATTGAGAGGCTGGAGCATCTCCCCTACGAGGGAAGGTGACAAGAGCTGGGATTGTTTAGCTTGGAGAAGAGGAGCTAAGGGGAGACATGATAGAGGTGTGGAGAATGCGGACAGGGACGCATTTTCCTCCCTCTCTCAAAATACTAGAACCCAATGGGGTCATCCCACGGAACTGATGGGTGGGAGATCCAGGACAAATAAAAGGCAGGACTTCTTCACACAGCACATAGTTAGGTTATGGAACTTACTACCACAGGATGTGGTGATGGCCACCCATCTGGATGGCTTGAAAAGGGGGTTGGAGAAGTCCCTGGAGGCAAAGGCTATCCGTGGCTATTAGCCCTGGTGGTTGTGTGCTATCTCCAGTATTCGAGGCAATTAGCCTGTGTGCCCCAGTTGCACACAGTTGCCGATGGCTGCCTGGCCCCTGTGTGAACAAAGTACTGGACTAGAGGGACCCTTGGTCTGATCCAGCATCAGGGCACTTGTTACGTTCTTAGCAGTCCAAATCCCACAAAACTTCCAAAGCAGCCAAATTCACCAGTCACACATGACTAGATCGGCTTAATTTAGTAAGCTACAAAACACCCGCAGAAACCACATTTCAGTAGCCGTACAATTTCCCGCAAAACCAAATGTCATAATTATACACATGGAACTTTTTAAAGAGCAGTCCGTCCCCCCCCAAAGCGTTGGGCAAGGGGGGATCACTGGACAGCTGATGGATTTGGCATTGGTGTCAGTCACCCCCATTTTGAGGGCAGGAGGAAAGGTAGGATAGCCCACTGGAGGCAAACCAGTGGTGGGGAATCCTCTTTGTGATGTATCTTTCTCTGTCAGTAAAGGGGAGCTTTGAGCCGTGCTGTGCAGGTCACAGTGGAATTTCCTGGGGCTGAGCTGGGCACTTGAGAAACCAGTTGGAGACTGGGACTGCTGGGGACTGCTGGCTTTCTTGTCATCCCTCTCTCTCTCTTTAAAAACAACAACACCCCTTTTGAATCTACAGAAGTGATCCAGGGAGTTATCTAGGCAACACAGATGAGAGCTGAAATCCTGCCTCTCCAGGCGTCTCCTTTCAAGAAAGTTGGGGGCCAGCAACTCGCCAACCCATCCCCACGTTCCCAAGGCGTTTCCCTTAGGGCTCACACCTCTCGAGTTCTCCTGCCATTTCAGGACACCTCTTCTCAAAGTAGATGATCTGGGCAACGGAAAGGAACTGGGGAGTTGCTTCCCCTTCAAGGAGGATCCCTCGAAAGCGCCTCCCTGGGCCAGGAACCCAGAAGCGAGGGCTGGCAACAAGGACCCTGGAACACATGACGGGAGCCAGAGAAGCGAAAGGCACAACACACAGGAAGACCACCACCAAGCCTGTCTGCCTGTCTCGCCTGCCTCCACCTCCTTGCTCTAGCCGTCTGTCAAGAGATCCCCGACCATTTCAGCTGTTGGCCAGGAATCCACAAGCAGGACATGTTGCAACAGCACCCTCCCATCCATGATCCCCAGCAACTGGTGTGCATAGGCTTTGTGCCTGTAATGCTGGATCAGGACATCAGAAGAGCCCTGCTGGATGAGGCCAAGGGTCCATCTACCAAATATGAACCTACGATCTACGTTGCTTCTTTCACCAACCAAGAACATTGCTAGAGAGGTGATGGATTTGGCATTGGTGTCAGTCACCCCCATTTTGAGGGTGGGAGGAAATTTAAGATAACCCACTGGAGGAAAACCAGTGGTGGGGAGTCCTCTTTGTGATGTATCTTTTTCTGTCAGTAAAGGGGAGCTGTGAAACAGCACATGCCATTGTGAGCCGTGCTGTGTGGGTCACAGTCAAATTTCCTGGGGCTGAGCTGGGCACTTGAGCAACCAGTTGGAGACTGGGACTGCTGGGGACAGCAGCTTTCTTGTTGTCTCTCTCTCTTTAGAGAAACCACCCCTTTTGTTTCTACAGAAGTGATCCAGGGAGTTATCTAGGCAACACAGAAGAGTGCTGAAATCCTGCCTCTCCAGGCGTCTCCTTTCAAGAAAGTTGGAGGACAGCAACTCGCCAACCTATCCCCACGTTCCCAAGGCGTTCCCTTAGGGCTCCTTGCTCCACCCAGCTGTCAAGAGTTCTCCTGCAATTTCAGGACACCTCTTCTCCATGTAGATGATCTGGGCAACAGAAAGGAACCGTGGAGTTTCTTCCCCATCAAGGAGGATTCCCCAAAAGTGCCTCCCTGTGCCAGGGACCCAGAAGCGAGGGCCGTCCACAAGGGCCCTGGAACACATGATGGGAGCCTGAGAAGCGAAAGGCACAATAGACAAGAAGACCATCTGTCTTTCTCTCCTGCCTCCAGCTCCTTGCTCTACCCGTCTGTCAAGAGATCCCCGACCATTTCAAGACCTCACCTCAACAGAGAAGGCCGCAGTGAGCTCAAGGTGCCCTGGGATTTCTCAAAGGCCTCAAGCTGCCTGTCTTAAAACTCCATCGTCAACCCTGGCGCTAGGGAGACCTGTGCTTGCTTTGAGCTAAGCCCTAAAGACCCCCTTAAGAACATCAGAACGTCAGAAGAGCCTTGCTGGAGCAGACCGAGGGTCCATCTAGTCCAGCACTCTGTTCACACAGCGGTCTACGACCTAAGTTGCTTCTTTCACCAACCAAGAACATTGCTAGAGAGGTGATGGATTTGGCATTGGTGTCAGTCACCCCCGTTTTGAGGGTGGGAGGAAATTTAAGATAACCCACTGGAGGAAAACCAGTGGTGGGGAGTCCTCTTTGTGATGTATCTTTTTCTGTCAGTAAAGGGGAGCTGTGAAACGGCACATGCCATTGTGAGTCGTGCTGTGTGGGTCACAGTCAAATTTCCTGGGGCTGAGCTGGGCACTTGAGCAACCAGTTGGAGACTGGGACTGCTGGGGACAGCAGCTTTCTTGTTCTCTCTCTAAGAAAAAAAACCCACCCCTTTTGATTCTACAGAAGTGATCCAGAGAGTTATCTAGGCAACACAGAAGAGTGCTGAAATCCTGCCTCTCCAGGTGTCTCCTTTCAAGAAAGTTTGGGGACAGCAACTCTCCAACCCATCCCCATGTTCCCAAGGCGTTTCCCTTAGGGCTCCTTGCTCCACCCAGCTGTCAAGAGTTCTCCTGCAGTTTCAGGACACCTCTTCTCCATGTAGATAATCTGGGCAACAGAAATGAAACGTGGAGTTTCTTCCTCATCAAGGAGGATTCCTTGAAAGCGCCTCCCTGTGCCAGGGACCCAGAAGCGAGGGCCGTCCACAAGGGCTGTGGGACACATGACAGGAGCCTGAGAACCAAAAGGCACAACAGACAAGAAGACCACCACCAAGCCCATCTGCCTGTCTCTCCTACATCCAACTAGCTCTATCAGTCTGTCAAGAGATCCCCAACCATTTCAAGACATCTCACATCAACAGAGAAGGCCGCAGTGATCTCAAGGTGCCCTGGGATTTCTCAAAGGCCTCAAGCTGCCTGTCTTAAAACTCCATCGTCAACCCTGGCACTAGGGAGACCTGTGCTTGCTTTGGGCTAAGCCCTAAAGGCCACCTTAAGAACATCAGAACGTCAGAAGAGCCTTGCTGGAGCAGACCGGGGGTCCATCTAGTCCAGCACTCTGTTCACATAGCGGCCAACCAGCCTTCGACTAGGAATCCACAAGCAGGACATGGTGCAACAGCACCCTCCCATCCATGATCCCCAGCAACTGATGTGCATAGGCTTTCTGCCTCTAATGCTGGATCAGGACATCAGAAGACCTATGCTGGATCAGACCAAGGGTCCATCTACCAGGTATGAACCTACGATCTACGTTGCTTCTTTCACCAACCGAGAACATTGCTAGAGAGGTGATGGATTCGGCATTGGTGTCAGTCACCCCCATTTTGAGGGTGGGAGGAAATTTAAGATAACCCACTGGAGGAAAACCAGTGGTGGGGAGTCCTCTTTGTGATGTATCTTTTTCTGTCAGTAAAGGGGAGCTGTGAAACGGCACATGCCATTGTGAGCCGTGCTGTGTGGGTCACAGTCGAATTTCCTGGGGCTGAGCTGGGCACTTGAGCAACCAGTTGGATACTGGGACTGTTGGGGACAGCAGCTTTCTTGTTGTCTCTCTCTCTTTAGAGAAACCACCCCTTTTGTTTCTACAGAAGTGATCCAGGGAGTTATCTAGGCAACACAGAAAAGTGCTGAAATCCTGGGTCTCCAGGCATCTCCTTTCAAGAAAGTTGGGGGACAGCAACTCGCCAACCCATCCCAATGTTCCCAAGGCATTTCCCTTAGGGCTCTCACCTCTCGAGTTCTCCTGCAATTTCAAGACACCTCTTCTCAAAGTAGATGATTGGGGGAACAGAAAGGAACCATGGAGTTTCTTCCCCTTCAAGGAGGATTCCTCGAAAGCGCCTCCCTGTGCCAGGGACCCAGAAGCGAGGGCCGTCCACAAGGGCCCTGGAACACATGACGGGAGCCTGAGAAGCAAAGGGCACAACAGACAAGAAGACCACCACTGGCCTGTCGGCCTCTCTCTCCTGCCTCCACCTCCTTGCTCTACCCGTCTGTCAAGAGATCCCCGACCATTTCAAGACCTCACCTGAACAGAGAAGGCTGCAGTGATCTCAAGGTGCCCTGGGACTTCTCAAAGGCCTCAAGCTGCCCGTGTTAAAACTCCGTCGTCAACCCTGGCACTAGGGAGACCTGTGCTTGCTTTGAGCTAAGCCCTAAAGGCCCCCTTAAGAACATCAGAACGTCAGGAGAGCCCTGCTGGAGCAGACCGAGGGTCCATCTAGTCCAGCACTCTGTTCACACAGTGGCCAACCAGCCATCGACCAGGAATCCACAAGCAGGACATGGTGCAACAGCACCCTCCCACCCATGTTCCCCAGCAACTGGTGTGCATCGGCTTCGTGCCTCTAATGCTGGATCTGACCAAGGGTCCATCTACCAGATACGAACCTACAATCTATGTTGCTTTTTTCACCCACCAAGGACATTGCTCTCTTCGCCCCTGGTTCTACTCTCCCCATGGAGCCGTTTTGCTGCCAGTTTTCAGGATCAATCCCTCCCCCCCTCCGCTCTCCTTGCTGGCCTGGATCTGAGACTCCGCTGCAGGGGATGTCACACAATGCCGCTTTGTTCCCCACCATCGCTTCTCCCGCATTTGGTGCCTTGTGGCCTTGAATAGGAGGGAGGCACCCACCAGAGCAGCAGCCAGCGGCCAGGGCCTGAATTGGCTGCTTGTGGTCAAGTGGCAACAGACATACGGCTGGAACTCCACAGCGGAGGTGACGAGATCCCTTCATTCTTCAGTCGGGCTGAGAGTTTGAAGCTTCCATTCACCAGATCTTCCGCGGCAGGTGTTCCGAGGGCAGCGGTCCTTCTTTGCCCTGCTCCTGACACATTTCCGCAGCAAACTCCGCAGGCCTCTGTCCCTACGCTGACCGTAGACCCTCTCGATGATATGCACCGTCCCGGCTCCTGCATGTGTCAGCTCCGCATCATGAAACGGAGTCGCCTGTTGAAGCCCTGAGTGGACAAGAGATCCCGCCAGTGACACAACGACCGGCAGATTTTCTTTGGCTGCAAAGGATGATTCCTTCCATTAGACCTCCCCGGTCCTCAGGCTCCACAGTACCCCGAGAAGGACCCCGATTCAGACAGGTCACAGGTAACCAGACTTCAGCAGGAGTCCTCAGCACCCCCTTCCCATCTGTTCCTGCTCGGCCAGAGAATGTTGCTCTCCCGTCAACGGATTCTGGGGAAGACCCCGCTGCAGCTTCCCCTGTCCCTCAGCCACGCAGGAGGATGAGGCGACAGCAACGGGCACTGGCCCTTTCACACCTGGAGTCGGTTTCCAGCAGCGGTGGAACCGTGTGGCCAGAGAACATTTGCAGTGCGCAGCAGGGCGGCCGGAGAAAAAGTTTGGGGAATCGGACGATGGCAAAATCCATAAACTGTACTGCGACGGACCCCGCAGCGGTTGGATCAACGTTTAGGAAGCCACCAACCCACAAGAAAAAGCCCCATCTTTGTGCCGCCAGTTTTTAAAAAAAATTTAAATGATTATTGTGAAATTTCAACAAAAGGAAAAGGAAAAAAGAGAAGAAAAAGATCTATATACATAATGCAGAAAGTGGACCAGATTTCCAAATAGGAATCCATTCAAAGGCCGTGTCTATAGGGCACCCATTTGAATACTGGACGTGTTGGAAGGTCCTCCATCCATTGCAGTATAAGAGGTGAGCATTCATCCTTCTACTGCCATCCTATCCGTCTTTTCACTGTCAAAAGGGTGCAGAGAATCCATTAATTCCTCTGTATGAGGACCTCCTCCCGAAAGGAAGCAATGACTGGATCTTGCCAAAACATGTGTTTCAAAGAAGCACTAGACAATCTTTTCTACAAGAGACCTCATGGTGTCCAACTGGCACAACACAAAAGGTTTTGGTGACTATGAGAGAGCTTAAGATCCATAGATGTGACAGGCAGAAACACCCTGACCTGAGAAATGGCCGGTGCATCATCTCGTGGCGATTGGAGTCGACACAGAACCTCCCTGTCCAAGAGGGGAAGCAGGCAAGAAGAGTCCAGCACTGACCAAGGTGGAAAGCACAATGTAAACGGGAAAGACCAACGTTCACTACAAGTCCACAGATGTAGAGCAAAATATGGAAAACCCCACTCCATCTTCTTCAACTGGACGTTCCATCCTTCTCAAAGGTAATCATGATGGAGACGGACCTTCAATAGGGAGCACTTGCTCTGTCAGCAGACCTGTTGTGAACCCAGGTAGCCTTCAAGTGGACCCTTCAGGCTCAAATGTCCTTTGACCATCTCAAAAGACAGCTCATCACAGCTCAAGTACTCATTTACCTTACCTGAGAAACGGTTGATGCCTCAAGTGTGGCACAGAACCTCCTTACCCATGTGGTTGCCTCTCTCGAAAACGGACCTCACAGGAATGCAACGACACCGCTTGGGAGAAGCAGCTACTGGCCATCAAGGGAGCCTTCGAAACTTGGCACCACCATTTAGAAGGAGTATATTACTGATCCGTGCAATCTTCAGCACCTTCGAACAGCTAAAGAACTCAACCAGCGCTGAAATACGGTGGGCTCTGCTTTTTCCGCTTATCAACTTTCCGACTATTGTGCATTCCACTCAGCCAAATCCTCTGGGCTGATGCTCTTTCTTGGAAACCTGAAGATCTGTAGAAAGCGTCAGGTGGGATCCTTGCAGCCACGGAATTTTGCAGCCACCATCCAAGGCTCCGACTTGCTAACCCTTGTCCGCCAATGGCAGCAAGAGGATGCATGCACCCAAGTGCAGATTCAAGCACCGGCAGAAGATGACAGCCCTCCTGTGGGCAATTATATACCTGATGGGCTTCTATATATGCATTCTTGCCCGTATTTCCCTGCTGGTCTCGCTCACTGTCAGGTTCTTGACCTCTGTCAGGATGGTCTCTCAGGCCACTTTGGACTCTTTAAAACACTCCACAGAATAACCAGAGATTTCTGGTTGATTATTATTATTATTATTATTATTATTATTATTATTATTATTATTAATTTATTTATTTATTTATTTATTTATATAGCACCATTAATGTACAAGACACACAATGTTATGTTACTTCCTGTGAATTGTGTGTCCATGTGAAGGATCACGCTGGGGAAGCAGAGGACCTGGTACCTCCTGTGTCAACTCCAGATGGACCCTGGGAAACAGTGATCCTAGACTTTCGTACAGAGCTAACTCAGCCTCCATAACACACAGTCAACCTAGTGGTAGTTGATCCCTTCAGCTTATTTTGTACCATGCACAGGCTCTTCTACACTAGACGGAAAAGAACAACTCTATTCCCAACGAATATTTTCACAAGACCTCCTGGACCAGCTGGTGTATTTTTCAGTCATTGGATATAGGACTGCTCTCCTCTGCTCATCACCTTCCAACAGATAGGCAGCTGGAATGACAAATCAACCTCTGGAACTGCATCTGTGTTGATATACGACCGATCCACATGATAACTGAGCCTCACCAACTCATTCAACCCATGAATGAGTTGGCCTACAACAACGCTGTTCATGTGTTTACGCAGTGCAGCTCATTCTTCTCAATTGATGACTTCCACACCCAGTATTTCCCCAATCCCTGCCCACATCCTACTGGACCAGCAGATGACCAATTCCTAGAAGAGTTGCACGTGTCCAGAAGGGCCAGAGAAGAATGGGAACAATCAGAACACTCGTATAAGGCCCAGGCTGATAAGCAACCAGCAGACCAACCCCGAAGAATCAGAGATAAAGTTCGGCTCTCCACGAAGTATCCCAAAATTGTTCACCACTGTTGAAAGCTGGATTATCACATCCTGGGACTTTCCGCCATGATCCAGATCATCGTTCCTGTGGCTTTCGATCTCCACCTTCCCAGCTCCTTCAGCATTCATCCAGTGTTCCATCTTTCCTTGTTCCCTTCACAGCTGACTCAGACCCACATCAATATCAAGCCCCCCGCCTCCAATACAAATAGATTGAGAAGAAGAGTTTGAGGTTTGCCTGAAGAACAGGACCTTAGAGAGGATCTTCCAGCCAGAACTTCCTGCTCTCCACGGCCCGGCCCTGCCTCCAGCCTGATCTGATGTGGCTGCTGCCTTGCTAAGCATAACCCAGAAGAGACAGGGGTCACTGTGTGACGACCTCTTCGCTTGGGCCTGGACTGGAGCGAGGAAAGCCATCCCTAACGCTTCAGGGGAAGGATTCAAGGCAAATGCCTCCACCTCCCCTTCGTCCAGCTCACGGGGACACCTCCATCCCCCTCAGTCCACTCTTGAGTCCAAGCGGCACAAAGACAGCTGCTTGGACGGGGAATCAGGTGAGCCTGCAATGGGAGGCGGAGGGTCGAGGTCAGGTATTGAAAAAGGCCACCTCACATCAAACTCGAAACCCACCACGCGCCCATAGTCAGGTGGTTTAGCCCCGCCTCTGCCAGAAGCCCCACCCCACCCCCGGAAGCCCCACCCAGATGGAGGCATCTCCTGACGGGGGCCATGTGCCTCTTCTAACAGATTCGTCCCTTTAGCCCCCTGCCATACAAGTGGGGGGATGGAAGCCGTTAGATATAGGGGTTAGGGATGTCCAAGTAGAAATTTGAGTCAATTCGGCTATAAATTGCGCACACTGGCATAAGATTGGCAGAAACGCTTTGTGCACCAAAAAGAGAAAAATTGCAGAAATTCCGCCAGCTGGCCTGTCTTTTGCCACAGCTGGTGGAAGAGGGAACAGAGTCTGGGGGGCTGAGTTGAGAAAAATGTGTGGAGCTCCACCCCCCAACTGGATCCCTCAGACATCCCTAACGGGTTCAGGCTAAGGCAGGAGGGGTCGACACAGCAGTCAGAGGGCAAAACACAGCCAGGCAGTCACACACACGTCACACAGCCCAAAAGCAGAGTCACAAAGGAGTCCAGGGGCCAGTAGAAATTAGCACCAGTCGTAGGGCAAGATCCGGGAGGGAAGGCAGCAGACCCTGGATCATCCCCCACCCCACCCCAAGACGTCCCAGTTACAAACGTCCTTCCCTGGATGGACGGCGTCCCTGATGGGGTGACGTGACCCCTCTGCAACCTCCTCATGCCCTCGATGGGTTTGTAGACAGGCCACCTGACCTCATCCGGTGATCCCTCCCCCCAGAGTAGGACTTCTTGGCATGGGGTCGGAAATGACCCCTACGGGGTCACTTCCAGTCCCCCACATGTACAGCAGGGGTCTACGGCCTCATCCTATTGGTCCATGGGGTCCTGATGAGTTCGTTGAGGGGTCACATGACCCCCATCTGGTGATCCCTCCTTCCGGAGCAGGGCTCCGGACGTGGGACTTGCGGGGATGGGATCGGACTTCCGGCAGGGGCAGAGTTAACCACCTCCCACGTTAAAAGAAGGCGCAGGGTTTCCGGTTTGATGTGACGTCGCCTTTTCCCCCCCTCTGATGGGTTTGGTGCCCAATGTGTGGGGGAGACGAGACCTCTCTCTGCCCCATTGCAGGCTCAACCGGCCACAGAGATGGTGCCCCGATAGGGGAGAAAACACCACGGGAGCCCAACTCCTGGGAGGCCCAGGCCCTCTGAGCCATTTCTTCTAGGACTGGAGGACGTTTTTGGGCCTGGCAAGGCAGGCGTTGCTGCAAGAGGCAGCCTGACATGGAAGAGGCCTCAGAGGATGGTGATGCACAGCAGGAAGGGAAGAAGCTTTGGTTATCCAGCAATTCCGAATCCTCTGCAACAAAGCAAAAGCAATTTGAGGTCCTAGCGATGGAAGTAAATTTCCAAAAATACGCAAAACAAAGAGCCACATTCTCCTCTGCACAAGTCTCCTCCAGCCTTCTTCTGGCTTCTCTGGACTGCAGACCTTTGCCTGAAGAACAGGACCTTAGAGAGGATCTTCCAGCCAGAACTTCCTGCTCTCCACGGCCCGGCCCTGCCTCCAGCACGAGCTGATGTGGGTGCTACCTTGCTCAGAGTAACCCGGAAGAGACAGGGGTCACTGCGTGACGACCTCTTCGCTTGGGCCTGGACTGGAGCGAGGAAAGCCATCCCTAAAGCTTCAGGGGAAGGATTCAAGGCAAATGCCTCCACCTCCCCTTCGTCCAGCTCACGGGGACACCTCCATCCCCCTCAGTCCACTCTTGAGTCCAAGCGGCACAAAGACAGCTGCTGGACTGGGAATCAGGTGAGCCTGCAATGGGAGGCGGAGGGTCGAGGTCAGGTATTGAAAAAGGCCACCTCACATCAAACTCGAAACCCACCACGCGCCCATAGTCAGGTGGTTTAGCCCCGCCTCTGCCAGAAGCCCCACCCCACCCCCGGAAGCCCCACCCAGATGGAGGCATCTCCTGACGGGGGCCATGTGCCTCTTCTAACAGATTCGTCCCTTTAGCCCCCTGCCATACAAGTGGGGGGATGGAAGCCGTTAGATATAGGGGTTAGGGATGTCCAAGTAGAAATTTGAGTCAATTCGGCTATAAATTGCGCACACTGGCATAAAATTGGCAGAAACGCTTTGTGCACCAAAAAGAGAAAAATTGCAGAAATTCCGCCAGCTGGCCTGTCTTTTTGCCACAGCTGGTGGAAGAGGGAACAGAGTCTGGGGGGCTGAGCTGAGAAAAATGTGTGGAGCTCCACCCCCCAACTGGATCCCTCCGACATCCCTAACGGGTTCAGGCTAAGGCAGGAGGGGTCGACACAGCAGTCAGAGGGCAAAACACAGCCAGGCAGTCACACACACGTTACACAGCCCAAAAGCAGAGTCACAAAGGAGTCCAGGGGCCAGTAGAAATTAGCACCAGTCGTAGGGCAAGATCCGGGAGGGAAGGCAGCAGACCCTGGATCATACCCCACCCCACCCCAAGACGTCCCAGTTACAAACGTCCTTCCCTGGATGGACGGCATCCCTGATGGGGTGACGTGACCCCTCTGCAACCTCCTCATGCCCTCGATGGGTTTGTAGACAGGCCACCTGACCTCATCCGGTGATCCCTCCCCCCAGCGTAGGACTCCTTGGCATGGGGTCGGAAATGACCCATACGGGGTCACTTCCAGTCCCCCACATGTACAGCAGGGGTCTACGGCCTCATCCTATTGGTCCATGGGGTCCTGATGAGTTCGTTGAGGGGTCACATGACCCCCATCTGGTGATCCCTCCTTCCGGAGCAGGGCTCCGGACGTGGGACTTGCGGGGATGGGATCGGACTTCCGGCAGGGGCAGAGTTAACCACCTCCCACGTTAAAAGAAGGCGCAGGGTTTCCGGTTTGATGTGACGTCGCCTTTTCCCCCCCTCTGATGGGTTTGGTGCCCAATGTGTGGGGGAGACGAGACCTCTCTCTGCCCCATTGCAGGCTCAACCGGCCACAGAGATGGTGCCCCGATAGGGGAGAAAACACCACGGGTGTCCAACTCCTGGGATGCCCAGGCCCTCTGAGCCATTTTGTCTAGGACTGGAGGACGTTTTGGGGCCTGGCAAGGCAGGCGTTGCTGCAAGAGGCAGCCTGACATGGAAGAGGCCTCAGAGGCTGATGATGCACAGCAGGAAGAGAAGAAGCTTTGATGATTCAGCAATGACGAATCCTCTGCAACAAAGCAAAAGCAATCTGAGGTCCTAGCGATGGAAGTAAATTTCCAAAAATACGCAAAACAGAGAGCCACATTCTCCTCTGCACAAGTCTCCTCCAGCCTTCTTCTGGCTTCTCTGGACTGCAGACCTTTGCCTGAAGAACAGGTCCTTAGAGAGGATCTTCCAGCCAGAACTTCCTGCTCTCCACGGCCCGGCCCTGCCTCCAGCACGAGCTGATGTGGGTTCTACCTTGCTCAGAGTAACCCGGAAGAGACAGGGGTCACTGCGTGACGACCTCTTCGCTTGGGCCTGGACTGGAGCGAGGAAAGCCATCCCTAACGCTTCAGGGGAAGGATTCAAGGCAAATGCCTCCACCTCCCCTTCGTCCAGCTCACGGGGACACCTCCATCCCCCTCAGTCCACTCTTGAGTCCAAGCGGCACAAAGACAGCTGCTTGGACCGGGAATCAGGTGAGCCTGCAATGGGAGGCGGAGGGTCGAGGTCAGGTATTGAAAAAGGCCACCTCACATCAAACTCGAAACCCACCACGCGCCCATAGTCAGGTGGTTTAGCCCCGCCTCTGCCAGAAGCCCCACCCCACCCCCGGAAGCCCCACCCAGATGGAGGCATCTCCTGACGGGGGCCATGTGCCTCTTCTAACAGATTCGTCCCTTTAGCCCCCTGCCATACAAGTGGGGGGATGGAAGCCGTTAGATATAGGGGTTAGGGATGTCCAAGTAGAAATTTGAGTCAATTCGGCTATAAATTGCGCACACTGGCATAAGATTGGCAGAAACGCTTTGTGCACCAAAAAGAGAAAAATTGCAGAAATTCCGCCAGCTGGCCTGTCTTTTTGCCGCAGCTGGTGGAAGAGGGAACAGAGTCTGGGGGGCTGAGCTGAGAAAAATGTGTGGAGCTCCACCCCCCAACTGGATCCCTCCGACATCCCTAACGGGTTCGGGCTAAGGCAGGAGGGGTCGACACAGCAGTCAGAGGGCAAAACACAGCCAGGCAGTCACACACACGTTACACAGCCCAAAAGCAGAGTCACAAAGGAGTCCAGGGGCCAGTAGAAATTAGCACCAGTCGTAGGGCAAGATCCGGGAGGGAAGGCAGCAGACCCTGGATCATCCCCCACCCCACCCCAAGACGTCCCAGTTACAAACGTCCTTCCCTGGATGGACGGCATCCCTGATGGGGTGACGTGACCCCTCTGCAACCTCCTCATGCCCTCGATGGGTTTGTAGACAGGTCACCTGACCTCATCCGGTGATCCCTCCCCCCAGAGTAGGACTCCTTGGCATGGGGTCGGAAATGACCCATACGGGGTCACTTCCAGTCCCCCACATGTACAGCAGGGGTCTACGGCCTCATCCTATTGGTCCATGGGGTCCTGATGAGTTCGTTGAGGGGTCACATGACCCCCATCTGGTGATCCCTCCTTCCGGAGCAGGGCTCCGGACGTGGGACTTGCGGGGATGGGATCGGACTTCCGGCAGGGGCAGAGTTAACCACCTCCCACGTTAAAAGAAGGCGCAGGGTTTCCGGTTTGATGTGACGTCGCCTTTTTCCCCCCTCTGATGGGTTTGGTGCCCAATGTGTGGGGGAGACGAGACCTCTCTCTGCCCCATTGCAGGCTCAACCGGCCACAGAGATGGTGCCCCGATAGGGGAGAAAACACCACGGGTGTCCAACTCCTGGGATGCCCAGGCCCTCTGAGCCATTTTGTCTAGGACTGGAGGACGTTTTGGGGCCTGGCAAGGCAGCCGTTGCTGCAAGAGTCAGCCTGATATGGGAGAGGCCTCAGGGGCTGTTTCTCGAGAGCAGGAAGGGAAGAAGCTTTGATGATCCAACAATTCCAAATCCTCTGCAAAAAGCGCAAAAATTATTTTCCATTCTATCAATGGAAGTTCCATTCTCCTCCACGCAAGTCAGTCTTCACTTAAGAAACTGTGTCCAAATTGGGCACCACACATGAAGAAGGATTGAGATGAATTGGAATGAGCTCAGAGAAGGGCAACAAAGAGGATCAGGGACTGGAACCCGAGTCCTGCAAGGAAAGATGGAAAGAACGGGTAACATTTAGCCTTCCGAAGGTGGATATGATGGCAGTTTCCAAGTATCTAGAGGGTTGTCCTGCAGAAGAGGGCCTTTCTCATCCAAGACAAGAAATAACAGGTGTAACTTAGCGGAAAGCAGACTTTGGTTGAACCTCAGGAAAACATCCCTAATGGTCACAGCCATCGGACAATGGAACCAGATGCCTATGGAGGTGCTGGGCTCTTCATCACCCAAAGTATTCAAGCAGAGACTGGGCAGCCGTCTGTCACGGACGCTTGGAAATGCATTCCTACATTAAGCAGGGGGGTTGGCCTCAACGGCCGCTTCCTAGTCTAGGATTCTCTGATTCCCCTGATTCTATCATCAAGGCACGGAAGAATTTTACTCGCAAGAGAATGGCCATGGATGGGCCAGGCGTTGTCTGAACGTCAGACGGGATGGTCGTTATGTGGGCATCGTAGACCTGCCCCAGTTCCCAAGGCGTGGCATCAGTGGCACGCAGACGCCCATCGTGCCGTGAGAGGAGAAGAAACAGAATGACCTCCTCCAACACAAACAGTTGTTGGTCTATCTTGTTTGTTAAAATTGCATATTTTATTGATTTTCTTGTTTCAATCAGTTCATGTGAACTGCTATGTGAGGTCAGTCTGTATAGCAATGAATAAACACCCTTCATGACTCAAAATCCAGTTGCTCATTGCGTGAATGATGTCATGGCAAGTTTTGCCTTAGATTGAGAGTTTCTGGAAGGCCCTTGTAGCGGCAATCAGTCTAATCACTGGTTTCTCTCTCTGATGTAATCCCACTTTCCCTACCTGCAATCCCGTGAGGTGGCGGAAGTCATGGGACCTCCGTTCAAACAGGGGTGAATTGGGTGAGGGAGAAAATGGCTGACCTCAAGCCAGACTGAGCAGCCTCTCTAGAGGAAGGGACATTAAACAGAGGACTGTCTTCTGAGGGACCTTCAAATAGAGGACTACCTTCAGTAAAATAGCACTTCTGGCCACCCTAGTCGTGGGCTCTACAACATGGTTTCCGTTGGTGCCAAAATGTCCTCAGATGCCTCTTTTTGCGTCTGCCAGGGTCCCTCCTTTTTATTTCATAATATTTTTTAAAAAATTAAAATGCTTGCGTGGTTGTTGTTTTTTAATGATAAATCCTGGCTTCTGAAAGGAACAACAAGCCAGGAACCTGGGTTTGGACAATATGGTAAACTTTCCATTTCTGGTTAGTGTAGCCACTCCTGCGGCCATTGTGTTACACACCAAAATAAGAACGGATACAGATCCAGCTTCTTGTTTCGTGCAGTCAGGGGCGAAGTGTATTCTCTGCCCAGAGCAGCTGTGATTCAAAGGTTTCGTGATATTTGTTTATCATAACTGGCAGATAAATTCACAGAGGAGAAATCTAACGCAGCCTTCCCCACCCTGGTGTCCTCCAGATATTTTGGGGTACGACTACCATAATCCCTGGTCGTTGTCCAAGCTGGCAAGGGATGATGGGAACTGAATCCTAAACAACTGGAGGACACAATGTTAGGGAAGGCTAGCCTTCTATAAACAACACCCTTTGCATCATTCTCAGACGAGTAAAATGCTCGGAGGTCCCCTTTTTATTAACAAACTTTTAGGAGAAAAGTTGACTGCATTTCTGAAGCGAAGAGAGATTTTTCGCTCTTCATAAAGCCTATCTTGTTGCGGAAATGCAAGGGCTAAACACAAAGCCTAGCAGGAACGAGTTTGCTCTTCTCGTAGAGGAAAGTTCAGAATGTTCTCTGCAATAAGAGTTCCTCTCTATTCAGCCCTGGTTAGGCCTCCTCGAGAGTATTGCGTCCAGTTCTGGGCTCCACAATTCAAGAAGGACGCAGACAAGCTGGAGCGTGTTCAGAGGAGGGCAACCAGGATGATCAGGGGTCTGGAAACAAAGCCCTATGAAGAGAGAAGGAAAGAACTGGGCCTGTTTAGCCTGGAGAAGAGAAGATGGAGGGGAGACGTGACAGCCCTCTTCAAATACTTAAAAGGTTGTCACACAGAGGAGGGCCAGGATCTCTACTTGATCCTCCCAGAGTGCAGGACACGGAATAAAGGGCTCAAGTTAAAGGAAGCCAGATTCCAGATGGACATCAGAAAAACTTCCTGACTGTTAGAGCAGTACGACAAGGGAACCAGTGACCTAGGGAGGTTGTGGGCCACACTGGAGGCCTTCAAGAGGCAGCTGGACAACCACCTGTCAGGGATGCTTTAGGGTGAATTCCTAAATTGAGCATGGGGTTGGACTAGATGGCCTTGTAGGCCCCTTCCAACTCTGCTATTCTATGATTCTATGAGTTAAAGCCCACCTTCTTCCACAAAGGCCCATTTGCGTACTTAGGTCTTTCGGGGGGGGGGGGGGAATACCTGCCAGAAAATACAGATGGATAAAGAATTAGCTTTCAGAGAGACACCACTTTGGAGCAATGCTAGAAGAAGCGGAGGGTCACAGGGCTGCGATGCTGACACCTTCCTGGAAGAAACCCTTTGGTAGACAGCCCAGCAGTTACACAAACCAAGCTTGGAAGTCACTGGGGGCTGACACCCTGTGGGGCTCTTACAACCACGCCTCTATCATAATGAAGGTCTGAAACAGCATTGGGGGGGGGGACGACTCTTGCTCGGTAAAGAATCCAGGCTCCCCGACAGCAGATGAATACTACGCACAGTGTCAAAACCATCATCTCCTCATCATAAAGCTGGGGTCTTCTGCATCGTCTTTTTCCTCCTCCTCGGAAGCGTCTTCGTCTTCCTCTTTGCTGGTCTGCTGCTTTGGGGACTGGTCAGAATCCGTGGCTGTAAAAGGCATATAAAATACATGGTGATGGTTACTCACTTGGGAGAATGCCTGGTTACATTCATGGAAGTTAGGTGGCAGCACTCTTCAAATACTTAAAAGATTGTCACACAGAGGAGGGGCCAGGATCTTTTCTATCCTCCCAGAATGCAGGACACAGAATAACGGGCTCAAGTTACAGGAAGCCAGATTCAAGCTGGACATCAGGAAAAACGTCCTGACTGTTTGAGCATTACGACAAAACATCAGGGGAAAAAAAATCCTCACTGTTAGAGCAGTATGACAATGGAGCCAATGACCTAGGGAGGTGGTGGGCTCTGCCACACTAGAGGCATTGAAGACGCAGCTGGAAAGCCACCTTTCAGGGATGCTTCAAGGTGGATTTCTGCATTGAGCAGGGAGTTGGACTCAATTATTATATTATTATTATTATTACTACATTTATAATACCACCCCATAGCCGAAGCTCTCTGGGCAGTTTTCAATGGCCTTCTAGGCCACTTCCAACTGGACCGTTCTATGATTCTAGGTGTGTTGACATCAATTAGCATCCAGATGGAACCTCCACATTCAGAGGCACGGTACCTCTGAGTATCAGCTGCCGGGAATAAAGGAAAGGGGAAGGTCACAATCTTTATGGTCTGCTTGTGAGCTCCCGGGGGGCACTTAAAAATCATTTATTCTTTGGTTTCCTTCAGCTAAGACAAGGCATTCCCCCCTTCCTTTTGATTCCCCACAAACAGACGGGGGAAATTTGATGCAGCAATGACCCTCCTACCTCCCTAACTTTATCACTGGGTGTTTAGGGCACTGTAGTTGAACAAGAACTTCCTATTTTAAGCATCAAGTACACTTTCCCCACTGTGGGCTGGGAAGTCTGCAGCCTCTTCTCAATCCTCCCAGAGTGCAGGACACGGAATAACGGGCTCAAGTTAAAGGAAGCCAGATTCCAGCTGGACATCAGGAAAACTTCCTGACTGTTAGAGCAGTACGACAACGGAACCAGTGACCTAGGGAGGTGGTGGGCTCTCCCACCCTAGAGGCCTTCTAGAGGCAGCTGGACAACCCTCTGTCAGGGATGCTTTAAACTGGATTCCTGTCTTGAGCAGGGGGTTGGACTCGATGGCCTTAGAGGCCCCTTCCAGCTCTGCTATTCTAGGATTCTATAAACCCAGGGCCACTTAGGCCTACCACAACACCAACTTGAACCTCAAGCTCTCAGGCTTAAGAGACTGATCCTCAGAAAAATTCAGTTTTTCTTCCATCAACCCTGAGATATTAAAGAATTACGGCTCCCTGCAACAGGGGCATCTGCTTCAGCTCACTTCGTCTAGGTCCACAGAGCTGCTGATCCTTCATGAAAGCGCTCTTTCCACTATTTCTTCCCCTTGTTAATTTAAGACACACAGGATCGCACCTTCAGTAGTTTCGTCAGGTCTTTGCATTTAAACGTGTTTTTAGCCACTTAACTTTTTTTTTTAGTGTTTTGATCTTTGTTGTGAAAGAGTCTTTTTGAAAAAGGTTTTAAGAGAGAAGGAGGAATTTCCTGGTGGAAACAGCTCAAGAAGACACTCACGTTACCTGCGTCCTCACTCTTTTGTTCAAGCTTACTCTTCTTTGCCAGCATTTTCTTCTCTTTCAATTTCTGGCTGTAAAGTAAGAAAAAAGACATCTCCTATTCTGAATGAACCAACTTCCCCTTTTCCTGCCATCTTGTGGATTCCATCACTCATCTTAGTGTTAACAGGAAAAGGCAACTGAACTGTGCAGATGTTGAAATGTAAACCTTAATGCCCCCAGAATGCAAACAATTTCATATAATAGTAGAGTCAGAAGAGGTCTAAAAGGCCGTTAAGTCCAACCCTTTGCAAACCGCCCAGAGAGCTTCGGCTATGGGGCGGTATATAAATGTAATAAAAAAAACAAGTAAATAAATAACCCCCCTGGCTCAATGCAGGAATCCATAGAATCATAGAATAGCAGAGTTGGAAGGGACCTACAAGGCCATCGAGTCCAACCCCCTGCTCAATGCAGGAATCCACCCTAAAGCATCCCTGACAGGTGGTTGTCCAGCTGCCTCTTGAAGGCCTCTAGTGTGGGAGAGCCCACAACCTCCCTAGGTAACTGGTTCCATTGTCGTACTGCTCTAACAGTCAGGAAGTTTTTCCTGATGTCCAGCCGGAATCTAGCTTCCTGTCACTTGAGCCCATTATTCCGTGTCCTGCACTCTGGGAGGATCGAGAAGAGATCCTGGCCCTCCTCTGTGTGACAACCTTTTAAGTATTTGAAGAGTGCTCTTGTGCCTCCCCTCAATCTTCTCTTCTTCGGGCTAAACAGACCCAGTTCTTTCTCCCTCTCCTCACAGGGCTCTGTTTCCAGACCCCTGATCATCCTGGTTGCCCTCCTCTGAACCCGCTCCAGCTTGTCTGCGTCCTTCTTGAATTGTGGAGCCCAGAACTGGATGCAATACTCTAGATGAGGTCTAACCAGGGCTGAATAGAGAGGAACCAGTACCTCACGTGATTTGGAAGCTATACTTCTATTAATGCAGCCCCAAATAGACAGCCATCTGTCAGGTATGCTTTAAGGTGGATTCCTGCATTGAGCAGGACTCGATGGCCTTATAGGCCCCTTCCAACTCTACTGTTCTGTGATTCTAAGAAAAAAGGGGATGGGAATATCACCTTTGCCTCTCCTGTTCCCCCAAGCCATTTCGGGGTTCACATATCCAGTGCTCAAACTATGTGGGGAGGGAGGGAGGGCCCTGAAATTCACAAAGTACCACACCACCACCACCCTCACCCCAGTAGCCTTCTAAAAATGTTAGTTGGGAGACAGCCCCCCACCCCTGCCCCAACACACGAGTAATTCAAGCACTGAACAACAGTTCTTGGCCCAATCAAGATACATTCCTGGAGAGAGAAAGAGAATGAGAACCATTTCAATCAAACCAGCGCTATTCGGCTGACACGCCACCTGCGCCCCTTCCTAGAGTCGGAAGACCTAAAGACGGTCGTGCATGCGCTGGTAACTTCGAGGCTCGACTTCTGCAATGCGCTCTACGTAGGGCTACCTTTGCGCCTAGTCCGGAAACTTCAACTAGTTCAAAATATGGCAGCCAGGTTGGTCACCGGTACACCTAGGGGGGACCGCATCACACCAGTCTTAAAATCCCTTCACTGGCTGCCGATTAGTTTCCGGGAGAAGTATAAAGTGTTGGTTATCACATTTAAAGCCCTAAATGGTTTGGGTCCAGGCTACCTGCGGGATCGCCTTCTCCCGTACAATCTGCCCAGCACACTCAGGTCCTCTGGGAAGAATCTACTCCAGCCAACCAAAACAAGGCTGACAACTATTACCCAAAGGACCTTTCCTTCTGCCACTCCCAGTTTGTGGAATGGCTTTCCGGGAGAGATTCATCAACTTAACAGTCTATTAGACTGATCTCTTCCGGCAGGCCTACCCAGCTGAATTTTAAGATGCCGTTTTTTAATGGTGTGCTGCTTTTAATGATGCACTGGTTTTAAACGTTTGAATTAGTTTTATGTATTTTATGGTGTTTGCATTTGTGTTGTACCCTACCTCGATCCAGAGGAAGAGACGGGTAACAAATAAAATAATAATAATAATAATAATAATAATAATAATAATAATAATAATAATTCAGGAGGGGCCAAATACCACAACTCAGTTGCCTCTCCCTACGAGGGCAGAGTAGCTCACAGAACGCCAAACGGTTGCCAAATGCACATCTGGACCTCACCGCTTCCGTCTGCGCTTGGCTGTCTGTACTTCTGCAGCTATCTTGTTCTCTGTGAGCTTCTTTAGATATTCCTCGTCCAGTTTTTGTTGCAATCAATTACAAGGAACATTTCAAACACAAGCCCAGGGTGGGGGATCTGAGGCTGCCATCACCATCCTGGGCCGAAGCCCCCAGAGGCAAGAGAAGGTTCCTTGATGGGGGAGTGAGGAGAGGAGAGAGACGCCATAGGCGGCGGGGTGGGGGGGAGGAACAGCAGCCACATCACTCCTTGTCACCTAGTTCTCTTGATCCTGAAAGAGGCAACTAAAAGGAAGGTCTTCTTTATGCAACTCATAAATCAATTGTGCAGAATCAGAGAACAGTGAAGTTGAAAGAGGCCTGAACTCATTACTTGATCTCTTGGTGTATGTTTTTAATGCTACCTGACAGATAGTTTTTGACTCAATGTAGAGGATCAGGCCCAACCATATATTTCCCCCCTCAACTCAAGGCACAATCCTATGCACGTTTAGCCAGGGGCATGCTGGGAGATGTGGGCCTTTTCTCTGGCTAAACAGGCATAGGGCTTGTGCCTTAAAGGTGCTTCAATATCTTGGGAGTCACCTACTTCAATCCAAACCCAGTTTGTTTAGGAGAGAAGAACATTCGACAAGAACATTTAGTATAGTTCCGGAGAACACAGAAGAACAAACAGTAGTAATATATAAGGCAATGGCTGTCAGCCAAGAAGTTTGAGGAAGCGCTATCTGACCTTCTCAGCCATGGCGTCCATAAAATCTTGCCTCTGGTACTCTCGCCATCGAAGGTGCCTGTAGACGTGGAATTCCCCACTGCCAGCACCAGCACTGGAACCTACCAGGAAAAGGGACCAGTGTTTAGTGACAGAAAACATGCATTAGAAGTAGCTTTTAAAGTATTTTATTTTTAAAAGCATAGATATAACAGTAGAGTTGGAAGGGGCCTATAAGGCCTTCGAGTCTAACCCCCTGCTCAATGCAGGAATCTACATCAAAGCATCCCTGACAGATGGTTGTCCAGCTGCCTCTTGAAGGCCTCTAGTGTGGGAGAACGCATGACTTCCCTAGGTCACTGGTTCCATTGTCGTACTGCTCTAACAGTCAGGAAGTTTTTCCTGATGTCCAGGCGGAATCCGGCTTCCTGTAACTTGAGCCCATTATTCCGTTTCATAGAATCATAGCATAGTAGAGTTGGAAGGGGTCTAAAAGGCCATCGAGTCAGAAGAGACAGCGTTAGGATGGACTGGCCAAAAGCCTCGCTTGGTGCCGGACAGCTCCACAAGTAGCTTGATCACAAGTCATACAAGTTGGAAATTAGTCTGAGGCTAAAAGGCGCAATCTATGTAACCTGAAAAACTTAAGCATCTGCTGATCCACTTTATTTAGACAACACACACACACACACACATATTTGCTAGCAAGCCATGGGCCTTGCTTTACCTATAAACCTTGTTCACTTCCATTTCCTTTGAACTCTCTGATGCCTTCCATCTGATGCCTTCTCTGGTTGGAGCACAGCAGGTTGAGGAAGCCTGCTCTACACCCTACCAGGGCCCTGATTCAGATAGGCCCAAACACCTGTTATTTACACTTAAAACATTCACGCAAATGCTCATTGTATGCATGGTGTCATCTCTAGTCTGGATGTCAGGTTTCTGAGCCGGATCGGGACCATCTCTTCTCTTTTGCAAGAGAAGCTTCAGGCCTTCACTTTTTCTCTCCTGCTTCTTTTCTTTTATATTGTCTTTTGTGATTTTTAATGCTACTTTTATTGCACAATGCTTTGTGGAGAACTGATGGAAAACAGTTTAGTAATGTTAAGATTTCAATGAATGAATGAGCAGTGCCAAGCCACCCTATAGAAGAAGAAGTTGTTGAGGGAGCAGGATTGCAGTTTGAGATTGATAAACAAATGGTCAAGGAACACCTAATTTCCTTGAATGAGTTCAAATCTCCAGGGCCCGAGGAACTGCATCCTAGAGTAATGAAGGAGCTAACGGAAGAACTCTCAGAACCTTTGTCTATTATCTTTGCAAAATCATGGATGATGGGTGAGGTGCCGGACGACTGGAGGAGGGCTAACGTTGTCCCTATCTTCAAAAAGGGCAAAAAGGAGGCACCTGGGAACTACAGACCAGTCAGTCTGACATCCATCCCTGGGAAAATTCTGGAGCAGATTATAAAGAAGTCAGTCTGTAAACACCTTGAAATCAATGCAGTGATTACTAGAAGCCAACATGGATTTGTCAGGAACAAATCCTGTCAGACTAATTTGATCTCATTTTTTGATTGGATAACCTCCCTTGTGGACTGTGGGAATGCTGTGGACGTCATATATCTTGACTTCAGCAAAGCTTTTGACAAAGTACCACATGACATTCTGATTAACAAACTAGCTAAAAGAGGGCTAGATGGAACAACTATTAGGTGGACTCACAGTTGGCTACAGAATCGGACTCAAAGAGTGCTTATCAATGGAACCTTCTCAAACTGGGGAGAGGCAACGAGTGGGGTGCCGCAGGGCTCAGTCCTGGGCCCAGTGCTCTTCAACATTTTTATTAATGATTTGGATGAGGAGGTGCAGGGAATGCTTATCAAATTTGCAGATGACACAAAATTGGGTGGGAGAGCTAATACCCTGGAAGACAGAAACAAACTTCAAAGTGATCTTGATAGGCTGGAGTGCTGGGCTGAAAACAACAGAATGAAATTTAATAGGGATAAATGCCAAGTTCTACATCTAGGAAATAGAAACCAAATGCACAGTTACAAGATGGGGGATACTTGGCTCAGCAATACTACAAGCAAGAAGGATCTTGGAATTGTTGTAGATCGCAAGCTGAATATGAGCCAACAGTGCAATTTGGCTGCAAGAAAGGCAAATGCTATTTTGGGCTGCATTAATAGAAGTAGAGCTTCCAAATCATGTGAGGTCCTGGTTCCTCTCTATTCGGCCCTGGTTAGGCCTCATTTAGAGTATTGCATCCAGTTCTGGGCTCCACAATTAAAGAAGGACGCAGACAAGCTGGAGCGTGTTCAGAGGAGGGCAACCAGGATGATCAGGGGTCTGGAAACAAAGCCCTGTGAAGAGAGACTGAAAGAACTGGGCATGTTGAGCCTGGAGAAGAGAAGATTGAGGGGAGTCATGATCACTCTTCAAATACTTCAAAGGTTGTCACACAGAGGAGGGCCAGGATCTCTTCTTGATCCTCCCAGAGTGCAGGACATGGAATAAAGAGCTCAAGTTAAAGGAAGCCAGATTCCAGCTGGACATCAGGAAAAACGTCCTGTGTTAGAGCAGTATGACAATGGAACCAGTTACCTAGGGAGGTTGTGGGCTCTCCCACCCTAGAGGCCTTCAAGAGGCAGCTGGACAGCCATCTGTCAGGGATGCTTTAGGGCGGATTCCTTAGAGGCCCCTTCCAACTCTACTATTCTATGATTCTATGAAATGTTTCTCCCCGCCTCCCAAACACGTGCCAGCCCCTGAAAATAAAAAAAAAGCCTACCCACCAAATCTCCCTAAAGGAGATGGAATTGGGCGCTTTGTTGACAAAAGCTTGCTCTCTTGTCCGTGCCAACTTCTGACTCAGTTTCACCATTAAGAGTTCAGACTCCCACTCTTGTGACCCCTCTAGGGAGGGATGCATGATGATCAAATGGTTGCCAAATACTTTGAAGATGAAAAGCGCAAAGTGGGCTGACTTTTCTTCCACTCCACAACTCAGGGCTCCCAAAAGGTTTCGGTGCGATGCTGGAAGGCAGCAACACACTCCACAGCTTCTCTGTGACAAATTGCAGCGTGCA
The DNA here is from genome assembly GCF_023053635.1 of Elgaria multicarinata webbii. Taxonomy (NCBI): domain Eukaryota; kingdom Metazoa; phylum Chordata; class Lepidosauria; order Squamata; family Anguidae; genus Elgaria; species Elgaria multicarinata. The sequence continues at coordinate 114,305,540 of NC_086177.1, read as the reverse complement.
ATTAATTAATGCCTTCTCCTTGCTTGGCAATTAGGAATAGCAAGGAAGCTGCTTGAGAGAAGGCCCCCCTTGCCTGCACAAGGGCCAAGAATGGGAGGGATTTGAGAAGGACTTTGTGCTGCCAGTGCATCGTGGTTATCTGTGTTCAATGAGCCCCGTGTGGCAGCAGCTCCTGAAGGCCAACACAGGGTTACTCTAGTTGATGTAGGTTTAACATCGGCACAACTGAGCTATTTAGGCCTCAGGCACAAACGTTCTTTTAAAAGCATCATTTCTTTGTCTGTGCTCAAAACAGCCCTTTTATGTCATTTAACTTTCTGACAATGGCTTGATTTAGATGCTCATTCTTTGTGTGATCTGAAGCGGTTGCACTTACTACAAAGGTGGGGCAGAGTCAAGTCCAATGAAGCAGAGACATGTCTGGCTATGCAGGATGGCTAGACCAGACAGAATCTATCAGCACCCTGGACAGTTCTATGCTGGCTGGAACTCACTCAGGAAGGGCTGTTGTCTCAGCAACATACAGAGGTCTTCTGAAGCTTGGCTGATCTGGGCCTGTTGTTAAACTCACCCACTCTCTGTGTGTCTCTTAAAGGGACATTGCTTGATTCTTCAGTCATTAGCTCCTCTGGTATGGGGATGGTAGAGGATTGCCCACTCAGTCCGAAGAGTCTGATAAAGCCACAGGCTTTCTCCCTGAATGTCCCAGAATGACAAATGATGGCTCACTTGACAATGCATACAGGTGCATACAAGGAGACAGTTCAGCAATGGCAGGAGTTGTCTGGCAAAGCTTAACGTTTGCTTTGAAATGGAAGCTTTCAATAAAGGCCGTGGGAAGAAAATATGTTGGGGATACTTTAGGTACAGGTATCCTGACTCCAGGTAGTGGACAGAACTAACAGGTCTGCTGGATCACATTCCAATTCCATCTTACTACACAGAGCATACAGCTAATGGCCCAGCACACTTGGAGGGCGTCAGGTTGAGTTAGACACTGCTGAGAAAAAGTTAGGTAACTTGGGCCCCTTAAGAATTCATTTAAGACAAGCCTGCACAGCCATTAGTTCACCAAGTCAAATATTGTCTACAGCCAGCCATGTTGTGTGGCTGTCCAGATCTGTGGCAATTGCTCTGTTTTTCACAGTGCCACTGTCAGGATCAGGTACTAGGGATGAGTCCTTTCAGGATCCAGGCCCAAGCTCAAAGGGCTGCTCTGCTGCAGAGCGCTGGCAGAACTCAGGCCCTGGCCAGCAGCCGTTCATGACAGTGTAATTCGGTGCAGCTGGGAGCAGCTAGAGTCAGGGCTGTTTAAGACCCACATTGCGACACCAGCATTTGCCACAGCAACATCATTCCTGTGGTGCTTGGCTTCTGTTCCTGGTTTCATAGAATCATAGAATAGCAGAGTTGGAAGGGGCCTACAAGGCCATCGAGTCCAACCCCCTGCTCAATGCCGGAATCCACCCTAAAGCATCCCTGACAGATGGTTGTCCAGCTGCCTCTTGAAGGCCTCTAGTGTGGGAGAGGCCACAACCTCACCAGGCAACTGATTCCATTGTCGTACTGCTCTAACCATCAGGAAGTTTTTCCTGATGTCCAGCTGGAATCTGGCTTCCTTTAACTTGAGCCCGTTATTCTGTGTCCTGCACTCTGGGAGGATACTGACACCTTGTTTGTTCCTGACCTCGGACTGCTCTTTGGACTACGCTCTTGCTCTTGCCTCTGCCACACCTTGTCTGTTCCTGACCTCGGACTGCTCTTTGGACTACGCCACTTTGTGGTTATACCAGTAAACCGCTCTATCCTAAACAGCTTGTGTGCGGGTTAGTCTTTGTACACCTTCGCTCTCCCAGGTCCCGGCACTCAGTCTGTGCTCCCAGCCGCCCACATCCCGGACTATTACAGCCACCAGGCCAACAACCCAACCAAGAGGCTTACTAAGCATCCAGCAGGCTGATAACCATGATTGATGACCCATGCTTGGTTTAGCAGGTCACTAAATCTGCCAGCTTGTTCTACCATATTGTTTCAAAAGAAGAATCCACGAATCCAGGGTGACATTGGGGAACATTCACAGAACTCCCTAGTGACCAGTCCGGCTCAAACACACAGTTATCGCAAAGCTGGAGTAGCTCCAAAATCAGCAAGCTCCATGGCCCAATCCGGAAGCGAACATTTTCTCTGCAGAGAATTGAACTCCCACCCCACAAACACAACCAATTAATCCCACAAATTTGCTCTCAGGAAGTTTACTCTGAATGACGTAGCTCTGCAATCGAACAGCAAAACTCTTTTAAATGTTGCTGTTTGGGTTTTGCTGCAGACGGCCCATTGCGGCTTCCCTCTTCATAACCCGCACCATCTTCTGGAAGCGTTAAATAGAATAAAAAGAGTGAAAACTCTATTTTGGAGTGCCCAGGCATAATCCCTAGATTCCCTTTAATTCCTATTCCCAGCTTTTGACAGAAAGAATCCTGCTGAAACTTGCCAAAGGTCATGCTTTGGATCGAAAGCTGTCAAGAAGGATTGCATCCATCTAGTTAAAAAAAGGGTACTTAAAACGTTTTGGAAGGGAAAAGGATGCAAGGTGATGTTTCCTTGGGAACAAAGAGATGGTTTTCTTTAGAAATTGGCCAATTTTGCTGAAAGCCAGAGATGTCCTGCTCCTGTGTATGCCTGGTTGGGAATGACCCCCTAAATTCACCCCATTTGTGGGGTAGTTGGTATATAGAGGTGCCCCCCCATCCCCGAGTCTGTGGGTCTCAATAAATGAACAGAGAGAGCGTGTTCAGAGGAGGGCAACCATGATGATCAGGGGTCTGGAAACAAAGCCCTATGAAGAGAGACTGAAAGAACTGGGCATGTTTAGCCTTGAGAAGAGAAGATGGAGGGGAGACATGAGAGCACTCTTCAAATACTTCAAAGGTTGTCACACACAGGAGGGCCAGGATCTCTTCTCGATCCTCCCAGAGTGCAGGACACGGAATAACGGGCTCAAGTTACAGGAAGCCAGATTCCAGCTGGACATCAGGAAAAACTGATGTAGAGCAGTACGACAATGGAATCAGTTACCTAAGGAGGTTGTGGGCTCTCCCACACTCGAGGCCTTCAAGAGGCAGCTGGACAACCATCTGTCAGGGATGCTTTAGGGTGGATTCCTGCATTGAGCAGGGGGTTGGACTTGATGGCCTTGTAGGCCCCTTCCAACTCTGCTATTCTATGATTCTATGATAACTGCTTACTAACATCATCCTCAGTGAGAGAACGGTTGTAATGGTTCTTGGGGAGGTGTTATGATGGAGCCTTTATGGTTCCACCGGTAAGAGAAGTTTGCATTGCAATGCATACGGGGAACCTGCGCTATCCGCTTGGCAAAACCGTCTTCTCTGCATCTTGATTCCTCCACCTGCCATCTGTCCTCACCGTCATTATACCAGTGAGCAGAAAATGAGTCAAGGCCTACTAGTGTGGGTGAAAGAGACTAGGAGGGTATATGACAGGCAGCTACCAAATGAGGTTAGAGGAAGGTGTGTGGATTGAAGGACAGGTATAGGTCTTTGAGGTGATGCTCTGGATGTCTCGGGGCTCAAAGCTCACATCAAGGAGATAGCAGCACTCCAGGCTCCCGGGCAAAATGCATACCGTGTGTCTGGTTTGCTACCCGTCACACTGGCTCTGTTTCTAAGATTCTGGGCATTCCAGGTTAGTAAGAAAAACAGCCGTTACAGGTTGAACCATGTGGAAGGTTGCTCATTTAATCTGCACGAGAGGATCATAGAATCATAGAACAGCAGAGTTGGAAGGGGCCTACAAGGCCATCGAGTCCAACCCCCTGCTCAACGCAGGAATCCCCCCGAAAGCATCCCTGACAGATGGTTGTCCAGCTGCCTCTTGAAGGCCTCTACGGTGGGAGAGCCCACAACCTCCCTAGGTAACAGATTCCATTGTCATACTGCTCTAACAGTCAGGAAGTTTTTCCTGATGTCCAGCTGGAATCTGGCTTCCTTTATCTTGAGCCTGTTATTCCGTGTCCTGCACTCTGAGAGGATCGAGAAGAGATCCTGGACCTCCTCTGTGTGACAACCTTTTAAGTATTTGAAGCGTGCTCTCATGTCTCCCCTCCATCTTCTCTTCTCCAGGCTAAACATGCCCAGTTGTTTCAGTCTCTCCTCATAGGGCTTTGTTTCCAGACCCCTGATCATCCTGGTTGCCCTCCTCTGAACACGCTCCAGAAGGATTTGCTTCTTGTTCTAGTTTCCGGAAACGGCATGTCCATGTGGCTCACCTGGAGGGAAAATGCATCGCAGGCCGTGGGGCAAAGGCTCCAGAGTTCACAGATCTGCCAGGTGCCGAACCTGTTAGGCAGAAATGTGCTGTGCATTATTTCTGATGGGTGGAGGAGGACGCTCTTATATTGATCTCAATCCATCTGAGAGAGTATGGAACTGGGCAGTGTTTGGGAACTACATGAACTAGCAGGCAAAACCAGAGCTTGTTCCTGCAGAGGAATGAAACAGCCCTGCCACGGGAAAACATCCCCACGGACCGGAGAGCCTGCTCTGCCCACAGCCAACAACAGGATCTTCACCTCTCTCTGCTTTCCTTCCCCCTGCAAATCGGGCAGTAGGCGTGCACATTAAGGGCGCCGCAGCACAGAAGCAGCTAGGGCATATTACACCAAATATGCAAGCGGATCCTTTGAAGCCTGGCCACCATCTTGCATAACCGAAGCAGAGCCGGCTGCTTGAAAGCTGTCCTTGGGAAGCAGCTCCGTTACAAAATGCAGGAGTGTTTAAAAAAAAACAGACGTCAAGGCCGCTTAAGCCGTTCGGCTCTCTGACTAATTCCAATTTCCTACCCATGTTGAGAGTGCTTTTGGAGATAAATTGCTTCAGTTCCCAACAGCACGAGGTTTTAGCCAAGGGCACCCATGGGCTGGGAGAACATGCAGGCCACAATGCCTGCAAGGCAGCGTGCGGGTTTGAGTGCTGTGGCTGCATCGTCGTGAGGTTTAGTATGTATCGAAGAACCACAAAATGAATAATAGAATACAGAGTTGGAAGGGGCCTACAAGGCCATCGAGTCCAACCCCCTGCTCAATGCAGGAATCCACCCTAAAGCATCCCTGACAGAGGGTTGTCCAGCTGCCTCTTGAATTACTCTAGTGTGGAAGAGCCCACCACCTCCCTAGGTAACTGATTCCATTGTCGTCCTGCTGTAACAGTCAGGAAGTTTTTCCTGGTGTCCAGCTGGAATCTGGCTTCCTTTAACTTGAGCCCGTTATTCCGTGTCCTGCACTCTGGGAGGATCGAGAAGAGATCCTGGCCCTCCTGTGGGTGACAACCTTTCAAGGCCTTGAAGAGTGCTACCCTGTCTCCCCTCAATCTTCTCTTCTCCAGGCTAAACAGGCCCAGTTCTTTCAGTCTCTCTTCATAGGGCTTTGTTTCCAGACCCCTGATCATCCTGGTTGCCCTCCTCTGAACAATGCCTGCACTGTATCCCTGGGCTGGTCCTGGGCCATAAAGAACGCAAAGGTGGGGGGGGGGGGCAGGCTACCCGACTCCACGCATGCCAACCCACACCTTTCTCTGGATTAGCAAGGACCAGAGACGGAGACAGCAACAGAGGCCTGCCTTAACAGAAACAAGAGGTGCTTGGCTGGAGAGTTTATGGGCTCCCCCAGCATGTTAGGGTGGCAAGGGCAAAGCTCAGCCCAAGAGAGATGTCTTATGTTGCTAATCAGCAGAAACTCCAATCTGGGAATCCCTAAACCAGGGTGGGCAACATTTTGGAGCCTGTGGGCACATCTGGCAATTTGAGAAACTGTCCAGGGCACCACCACAAAATGGCAGCCCTGGAAGGCGTGGCTAGTCACAAGGGACAAGGATCCTGCCAAAAAGACAAGAATATGAGGCAGAGCGGGGTCTGAACCCCAATACACAAAACAATTCATTTGAACCCAGTTTTCAGCACTCCGTTTCATAGAAGGCAAACGCTTTTTCTTTCAGCCCAATTCTGTTAGCCAATTCGTAAGTCCCATCTCTCTCTCTCTCTGGATCATCACCCAGATGCACTCCCTCTCTCCTCTCTCTTCCACCGTCCTCCACAAATATTGTTGTGAGATGGGGCTGGAGTGACCCAGATGAAGAGGGATGAAACCCCCTCCTTCATGGTGATCACTCATGACCACACCCATCGCAGATTGAGGAGCTGGGTTTCTACTGGTAACTGAAAAGTTGGGAAAGAATGCAGTCCTTTCTGGAACTGTCCTTGGAAGGCCCACAGCTACATCACCTCTCTGAAGGGCATGTCTACACCAGCTCTATATCCCGGGATTGTTCCTGTGCATCCAAATGACACACAGGGGATCCCGGGAGTAGGCAGAGACAATCCCTCCATTTGCCTAGGATAACTCATAGGTGTTCAAAGGGCCGGAGTCTCCAAGGCCACTGAGCTCTGTGCAGCTTGCGTATGAGATGAAAGCCCCTGATGCTTATCCATTGGCTGCCAATCCAGGTCCGGGCCCAATACAAAGTGCTGGTATTAACATTTAAAGCCCTAAACGGCTTGGGGCCAGGCTATTTGAAGGAACGCCTCCTCCCGTATGTACCTGCCCGGACCCTAAGGTCATCCTCAGGGGTCGTTCTCCGCGAGCCCCTGCCAAAGGAGGTGAGGTAGGTGGCTACCAGGAGCAGGGCTTTCTCCGCTGTGGCACCCCGGCTGTGGCACGAGCTCCCTAAGGAGGTTCGCTTGGCACCGACATTATATGCTTTTAGACACCAGGTGAAGACCTTTTTGTTCTCCCAGCATTTTAACAGTCTATAAATACATTTTAACTTGGTGTTTTAAATTTGTAATTTTGCATTGCTGCTGTTTTTATCTGGTTGAGCTTTTATATTGTATTTTGTATTATGGTTTTATACTGTTTGTTTTATACTTTGAATGTTTTTAATTTTTGTGAACCGCCTAGAGAGCTCCGGCTATTGGGCGGTATAGAAATGTAATACATAAATAAATAAAGATTATCCCCACACACACACACAAATACTTGAACACATACCAGGCCTACAGCACAAGGGGGAGAACCATTTTATTCCCAGCGATTCTCTTTGTGATCATTCCCAGGAAGATGGCTGGACTTGAATGCGAGATTTCTATTGGCTTCATCCATCTGGCTGCTTGGAATTTCTTTTTAAAAGGCACGTGGAATAATGGGAAGAATGTCCCCCCCCCCGCCCTCACAGAGACTGGCTCCAGGGGCTCCCATATCCTCAGGTAAGGAGGTGACGGTTCACAGGTGGGTGAACGGAGCACTCCCGAGCTCTGTCTCTAAGCTCCCTCTGCATCCTCTTTGTCTCTGATCAACGGCAGCAATTCGTTCGTGAGGGCATGGCGTTGGTCCTGCCAGTGAAAATGGGTGGGGGGTCGGCTGGGCCCCCGCTCGTACTCAAAGCAAGGGCTCAGCTCAAAGGCCAGGGCCGATTTCACCAGCCCCACGCCGCCGGCTTTTTCCGGGCCTGGGTGGTAGACGCGCCCGTTCTCGGGCAACATGACCAGCTTCTCGGGCTGGAAGGGCACTGCCAGTCTGTCTGCTCCACCACAGTAAGACAGCAGCTGCTCCCCAGACGCTCCCCGCAGGAGGTGGGTGAAGACGACAGGCCGGTCGTCACAGCGGACGTAGTTGTGCTCCCGACCGCAGGGCGACAGGTAGGGGAAAGAGTCCTCATAGCGGCCGCTCTGGTTCAGCTTGAGTTGCTTGAAGAAGAATACGAGGAACTGCTTCTCTGGAGGAGGGAGGGAAAGCAAAGGTTGACTGCTGCATTCCCAGCCTCCCAGGTTTTGGTTTGAGCCAGGAGGATTTGGAGGAGAGAGAGAAGCAGAGGGAGGCACTGACGTCTGCTAAATGACTCTTCATTCAGAAAGGACACAGATCCCTTAAACTCCAGGGGAACCTTCAGAGCATCCGAGATGCTGGACACTGGCAGTCTAGCTTATGTGGGCTAAGAGGCGGATTGGGAAAGCCATCGACTAAAGCATCTGCGTGATCCAGGGCCAGCCCATTGGGCCACTGAACCCAGGACTACTTTGGCTTTCCCCAGCCTGACACCCTCCAGACATGTTGGACTACAACTCTGAGCATCCCCCACACATCTGGAGACTGCCAGGTTGGAGAAGAAGGTCTACTGCAAATAAAGACACCAACTAGACAGAAAGCCACCCCTCCACGCTTGCTCCTGTGCCTTTTACAGAGGTCTGATGGATTCGGTAGCTCCCAAGAATTCGAGCAAAAATGCCCAGGCTCTCTAGAAACTGGGTGGAAACTGTCTGACAGATCCGAAGATCCCACAGCAAGGCAATGTCCACGATCTGTGGTTACCTCCCCCTCCCCTGAGGCCCCCCTCATTCTCCCCCCCACTCATCACAATATACACCTAAGGTCCCTCGCATACCCTAAACGTCTTCCACCACTACACCATCTGTTAACAAGACATCCCAAGTTGAGACAAAACTCAGGGTGGTTTTGCAGAGGTTCCTTACAGAAACGTAGAGGAAGTCCTGGCCTACAAGGTCTACAAGGGGGATACTTGGTTCAGCAATACTACAAACAAGAAGGATCTTGGAATTGTTGTAGATCGCAAGCTGAATATGAGCCAACAGTGCAATATGGCTGCAAGAAAGGCAAATGCTATTTTGGGCTGCATGAATAGAAGTAGAGCTTCCAAATCACGTGAGGTACTGGTTCCTCTCTATTCGGCCCTGGTTAGGCCTCATCTAGAGTATTGCATCCAGTTCTGGGCTCCACAATTCAAGAAGGATGCAAACAAGCTGGAGCGTGTTCAGAGGGGGCCAACCAAGATGATCAGGGGTCTGGAAACAAAGCCCTATGAAGAGAGACTGAAAGAACTGGGCATGTTTAGCCTGGAGAAGAGAAGATTGAGGGGAGACATGAGAGCACTCTTCAAATACTTCAAAGGTTGTCACACAGAGGAGGGCCAGGATCTCTTCTCGATCCTCCCAGAGTGCAGAACACAGAATAACGGGCTCAAGTTACAGGAAGCCAGATTCCAGCTGGACATCAGGAAAAACTTCCTGACTGTTAGAGCAGTACGACAATGGAATCAGTTGTCTGGTGAGGTTGTGGCCTCTCCCACACTAGAGGCCTTCAAGAGGCAGCTGGACAAGCATCTGTCAGGGATGCTTTAGGGTGGATTCCGGCATTGAGCAGGGGGTTGGACTCGATGGCCTTGTAGGCCCCTTCCAACTCTGTTATTCTATGATTCTATACAATGCGCGTACACAGATCACACAAGCACCTGTTTTTACTGCCTGTTCCGTTGTTGGGAACCCACCGCCAAGCACCGCACCCCAGTGAGCGCATGCCTCAAAGCAGCAGACATCCACGGCGCATATTATTCTTTTCCTGCACCAGCGTACATGTGTGAAACACCCCACAGGCAGCCCGTCCTCATGGAGGAATGCAAATGGAGCAGCTTAATCAAAACAAGCACGTGAGCCAAACATCTCGTCGATCTGCACCATTTATTCTGAGTGCCGGAGGAGGGCCTTCTTGCTGTGTGTTTTCCGTTCCCTTGGCATACGGTCTGGATGTTCTTCTCTTCTCTGGCACCCGGCCTGAAAAACTGTGGCCTCCGAGGCCCCCGCCCAGCAGTATTTACAAGCACAAACCACAGCGCAAGCAGGTATATGAGCCGTAAATTTGAGTTATTAATAGCGCAGCTGCAGCCATGTAATTGGGGAAAGGAAATTAACATGCAAAAGGCACCATGTTTGCTTTTTGCCGGGAGCTGCTCTGGAGCAGCAAACACGGCACAGGGGGGAAGTCGAGCCGGAGGGGGAAGAACACGGCTGGCAAAAGGCCGATTCCAAGTTCACAGTGTTAGGGGACAATGCGAAACTCGCGCGGTTTCGGCAGGAAGCTTTTGCGAGCAGGAAACAAGATTTCTGCTCGTGGTTGTTCATATCAGAAGCCCACAGCTGATTCTTCAAGCCAGGCAATGGTGTGGGAGCTAGACGCAGGGCCCGACGTCCCCACTTTTAATTCTAGTAATAATAAGAGGAAGATGATGGTTGAGACTGTAAAAAGGGCAGGACATGGGATGCATCAATTTGAAATGGAATGATGAGGCACAAGGCAACCCAGTGATGCAGAGCCATGGTGCAGTTACAGCAGGCTTCTGCCATGCAATTTCATAGAAAGTTCAGCAACAGCAAATCTTAACTGGATGCTCTTCAAAACATTTGTAGCCAAATCGCAAAAAAATATTAGCCTGTGGTCGTTCCCCCCTCCCACTATGGCTGTTCCGGGATGCATCAATTTGAAAAGGAATGATGAGGCACAAGGCAACCCAGTGATGCAGAGCCATGGTGCAGTGACAGCAGGCTTCTGCCGTGCAATTTCATAGAATCATAGCAGAGTAGAATCATAGAATGGCAGAGTTGGAAGGGGCCTACAAGGCCATCGAGTCCAACCCCCTGCTCAATGCAGGAATCCACCCTAAAGCATCCCTGAGAGATGGTTGTCCAGCTGCCTCTTGAAGGCCTCTCATGTGGGAGAGCCTACAACCTTCCTAGGTCACTTGTTCCATTGTCGTACTGCTCTAACAGTCAGGAAGTTTTTCCTGATGTCCAGCCGGAATCTGGCTTCCTTTAACTTGAGCCCGTTATTCCGTGTCCTGCACTCTGGGAGGATCGAAAAGAGATCCTGGCCCTCCTCTGTGTGACAACCTTTGAAGTATTTGAAGAGTGCTATCATGTTTCCCCTCAATCTGCTCTTCTCCAGGCTACACATGCCCAGTTCTTTCAGTCTCTCTTCATAGGGCTTTGTTTCCAGACCCCTGATCATCCTGGAAGGGGCCTACAAGATCGAGAAGAGATCCTGGCCTTCCTCTGTGTGGCAACTTTTCAAGTATTTTGCCGTGTGTGTGTTGTACATCTGACCTGTGACTGACTCTGGCCCAATGGGGTTACAAGAGTAATTGCGCATGAGCATGCAGGTGTTTTTTCTCTGGCCCCCACCCCCTTTAAGGTGAATGAAACTCTTGATTGCTTAAAAGTACAAATCGCACTTTGAAAATAATAATAAAAACTTTAAAAGGTGGACAGCACACCCAAAGTCGTGAAGCCTGCAGGAGGAAAAACTACAATTGTTGCTATTTTAAAAAAAGATATTACCTTTGTATGCACCCCAAGACACTTACTAATAGGGAAGGCCAAAGACATATCACCGCCATGGTCTCACACATTTTTACCAAACCTACCAAATTTCTGATAAAAATTTCATCCTAAGCATGAGCAAAAATCTATTCATTGTGTCTCTCCAAAGAAAGCTTTATTCTGGCATGCGTCCACCTCACCCTCTGGTGGTGGCAAGATCTGGTACCCTAGGAAAAGGAAAGGAACCTCTCGTGCAAAGCACTTGAGTCATTGCTGACTCCTAGAGGGACGCCTGCTTTCGCCGACGTTTTCTTGGCAGAGTTTGTAGTGGGGTGGTTCGCCATGGCCTTCCCCAGTTGCGGTCACCTTTCCCCCAGCTAGCTGGGTACTCATTTTACCGACCTCGGAAGGATGGAAGGTTGAGTCGACCTGAGCTGGCTGCCTGAGAACCAACTTCCGCTGGGATCGAACTCAGGCCATGGGGAGAGTTTCGGCTGCAGTAACTGCCGCTCACCACTCTGCGCCACACGAGGCACTAGGTACCCTAGAGGAAATGGAAACCCCCCAAAAGTGGAGCTGTAGGCCTTTCCCCCCTGTCTAAACATGCATAGGATTGCACCTTAAGGTTTGTTTGTTTTTCTCGCTGACTGATGCTGGATGCAATAACCAGTGGAGGGAGAGAAAGTAATCGTGACTCATTGGACTGGTATCACCCAAAACTACAGGTTGTGGACGGATACGCTCAAGGACCGCTCAATGGGTTTTAACCCAAGTGGAGGAGCGTGCAAGGAAAAGGGGTTTATGAGCTTAAATGCTACTGCAACGGGGAAAATATCATTGGGCCTTAAAGCCCTGCGAGGCCTCATTTAGCCAGCGATTTGCGACAGTATTTGTTGACTACTGTGTATGACTGTGGAGGGGTGATGGATTAGCAAACGCCTGCATCAGGGGTCGGGGTGCTGCTGGTAGGAACTGCTGCAGGACGTGGCTGAAGAACATCTGGTGCTCAACACTGGCTCAGCTTCAGCAATTGGGCCGTATGAAAATGCAATAAATAAATAAATTAGCAGAAGAAATAAATGGGGCTCCCATTCTGGGTTGCTTGTTATGGCTCTTGACTTCCCCCAAACTCCCCACTAAAACCAGGTGTGAGCAATCTCATGAGCGCTGCCTTCGCCCCCCCCCGGGGGGGGTGCTACTGCTTCCGTGGCTTGACAGGGGGCCTTGCTGCGTCTGGCGGTGAGCCGGCCTGGATTTTAATACCCCCGATTAAAGATTACGCCGGCAGTCTTAATGCTGGAACACGGGAGGGGATGAGTGCAGTTCCGGAGGAAGATAAAAGTGTCAAAGCAGGGATTTTCAGGATCATGCGATAGCTTAGCACAGCATCCTCGAATTCTCACCGGGAGATCTCGCTTACACAACTGCGGACGTTCAGCAAGACCCCATCTGCTCGGGAGCGCCTGCCAAACCTTGCGTAACCTGTGAGGAAAAGTTATTTTCCAGGAATAAAAGTCCAAGGGCTAAAGTGCTCCTTTGACACACCTTAAGTCCCTGATTTGTGGGCAAGTACTGAAGGTGAAAATGGAAGCGGAATCTCAGGCCAGCCAACGGAAGCAGATAACCAGCCTTCCTCAACCTGGGGCGCTCCAGATGTGTTGGACTACAACTCCCAGAATGCCCCAGCCGCTGGCTGGGGCATTCTGGGAGATGCAGTCCAACACATCTGGAGCGCCCCAGGTTGAGGAAGGCTGAGATAATCCAAATGACACTCCCGGCTAGTACGGGGCACGATCCACCAGGACGTTCTGCCACACAAGTCTCACTGGCGTGAATCGGAGCTGACGAAGACCGGCAACGTAAGCCAAAAGCCGCGCACGAGGAGCCGTTTCAGAACTAAGAGCTCTTCAGTCGTAAGGGCACTGACGGGAGAGAGGCCCCGGAGGCTACGAAAGCAGCCAGGAGCTGCCAGTCGGTTATTTCGGCACCAAAGTCGTATCAACGGCAACTCGTGGAGGCCAGCTCGCAATGCACAACGTAGCGCGTCTCCTTCCATGACGATGCCACCACCCCAGTGACCCTGCTATCTATCTATTTATTTATTTTATATTAGTAATTTTGGTTACAGAGGTCAAATGTTACATCATTTGTATATACACATATATCTATACATTCCATATCGATTCAGATAAAAAATTACAAGTTTCCGCCTAGGGTGAACTCCCCACTCTAATATTAGTCTTCCTATCCTATCCAAATGTCTGTATAGAGTGATGGAGGTGTTCTCCCCTTCTTCTTCTTTATTCACAAAGTCAATGAATTTCTTCCAAATCCCCACAAATTTATTTTCGTGTTATTGTCCTCGCACTTCCCTCATTTTATCTGTCAATCGTTCTAGAAGGGCCATCTGCCAAATCTTCTGATACCAGTTGTCAATGTGAAGCCCTGGGCCATCCTTCCAGTGCCTGGCAATCAACCCTCTTGCCGCCAGTAGAAGTTGGCCTATTAAATCGTTATCTAATAGTTTATTGTACAGTCCTTTATATAAATTCAAATACTTGAAAGGTTGTCACACAGAGGAGGGCCAGGATCTCTTCTCGATCCTCCCAGAGTGCAGGGCACGGAATAACAGGCTCAAGTTAAAGGAAGCCAGATTCCAGCGGGACATCAGGAAAAACTTCCTGGCTGTTAGAGCAGTACGACAATGGAATCAGTTACCTAGGGAGGTTGTGGGCTCTCCCACACTAGAGGCCTTCAAGAGGCAGCTGGGCAACCCTCTGTCAGGGATGCTTTAGGGTGGATTCCTGCATTGAGCAGGGGGTTGGACTCGATGGCCTTGTAGGCCCCTTCCAACTCTGCTATTCTATGATTCTATGAAATTTAACAGCATTAAGTGGGAGGATGGATGAACCCATTGCCCAGTTATTGAGCTAATCTCCTGGAACACCTTGTTCCAGAAAATATTCACCTTTGGACATGACAACCACATATGTAAACACCTCCCGACTCCTAAACCACCTCTCCAACAACCTCTCCCTGCTCAGCTCATCGACGAAAAGATGTCTGCATGTGAGGACACGGGCAGGTGGACTGGGGTGCAGCGAAGAGACATTACCTTTGAAACACGTGATGAAGTTCTTGACTTTGGCGTCGTCCAGGAAAAGCTGCATAATATTGCCAGGGGAGGGGAAGGCAGAGGAGGAGGGGAGACAGAAAAACAGAATGAGCAGGCAGCCCCTCTATGGCCCGGCAAAATACACTTATCCAATAGGGGCTGGGGGAGGGGGGTACCCCAAAGGGTCACACGGATACAGCTGCAGGATCCGAGCGTGCTCGCCAGCAGGCAAAGACCATAAGCCCAGCTCACGCACCCAAGATGCTGGGTTCGTTGAGCAAGTCCGGGCAGCATCCGACAACAAGGCTGCCTGGGAATTTATCTCGTTCTCACTGGTGGTATTCTACCAGCCAGGCCCTCAGCCCGTTTGGAAGCAAGAGAAACGTCCCTCCGTCTTGCTCCCAGCAGTCAGCTCCTCAAAAAGCCTTGGCTACAGCTGCTGTTCCTTTAGCACCAGGCGGGGGAAAGGGGGCTGCCAGGCACCCAGTTGCAAGTGGGGCTTGAATACTGGATGTTGGCCCCCCACAATGAGCAGAACGTGCTCTATAATGCAATGAATGTCAAGAATAAGACAGCCATAAACACTAGTTTCTTCCGGCAGGTGAATTTTAAACCTAAGCATTTTAAGATGTTGTGATTCTTTTTTAAAATATTGTATTGGTTTTATATGCTCTTTTAACTAGTTTTATGTAGAATCATAGAATAGCAGAGTTGGAAGGGGTCTCTAAGGCCGTGGAGTCCAACCCCCTGCTCAAGGCAGGAACCCACCCTAAAGCATCCCGGACAGAGGATTGTCCAGCTGCCTCTTGAATGCCTCCAGTGTGGGAGAGGCCACAACCTCCCTAGGTCACTGGTTCCATTGTCGTACTGCTCTAACAGTCAGGAAGTTTTTCCTGATGTCCACCTGGAATCTAGCTTCATAGAATCATAGAATAGCAGAGTTGGAAGGGGCCTACAAGGCCATTGAGTCCAACCCCCTGTTCAACACAGGAATCCACCCTAAAGCATCCCTGACAGATGCTTGTCCAGCTGCCTCTTGAATGCCTCTAGTGTGGGAGAGCCCACCACCTCCCTAGGTAACTGGTTCCATTGTCGTGCTGCTCTAAGAGTCAGGAAGTTTTTCCTGATGTCCAGCTCACTTCTTGTAACTTGAGCCCATTATTCCGTGTCCTGCACTCTGGGATGATCAAGAAGAGATCCTGTATTATATTGTATTTAATATTGTTCCCCGCCTCGATCCAGAAATAAAATTTATTTACTTATTTATTGCGTTTCTATACCACCCAATAGCTGAAGCTCTCTGGGCAGTTCACAAAAATAATAATTATTTATTATTATTATTATTATTATTATTATTATTATTATTATTATTGAGTAGACAAGATTTTGGGAGGCTGTGAGAATGGAGAGAGGGCCTTCTCAGTGGCTGCTCCCAGGCTTTGGAACTCCGTGCATTGGGAGGCCGGGTTGGCTCCCTCTGTGCTGTTTTTCTGCCCGCAGGCGGAGACGTTTTTATTCATGTACGCCTTTGGCATGTAAGCTCATCTGCTGGGTTGGGTGCCATTTTTATTCTTTTATTGTGGTATTTTTTAATTGGTTGTTTTAATGAAGTTTTTTATTTTAAATTGTGGTTCTCATCCATGTTAGCCACTTTGAGCACCATTTACTTTGTGGAAAGGGGAAGGTATAAAGCAAACAAATAAATACATTTGCCCGGGCCCACCTTTCGTAGGCAAATGCTGGCAGATGACACAGTGTGCCTTACGGCTTCAATGACACACAGCCCCCAAACAGTCCGCCAACCCTCACGGCACCCAAGGGCCTCTTCACCTGGTCTTGGCCCCTCACTGTTGAGCAAAGGAGAGGGGTGAGCTAGGATGGAGACATTATTACGTGTATGTGGGAGTCTGTTTGCCAGGATCTCTTCTCGATCCTCCCAGAGTGCAGGACACAGAATAACGGGCTCAAGTTAAAGGAAGCCAGATTCCAGCTGGACATCAGGAAAAACTTCCTGACTGTTAGAGCAGCACGACAATGGAATCAGTCACCTAGGGAGGTTGTGGGCTCTCCCACACTAGAGGCCTTCAAGAGGCAGCTGGACAGCCCTCTGTCAGGGATGCTTTAGGGGGGATTCCTGCATTGAGCAGGGGGTTGGACTTGATGGCCTTGTAGGCCCCTTCCAACTCTGCTATTCTATGATTCTATGAAGGAAGCTTCTAACTGTCTGGCAAATACCAATAGCGGAGCGGCCTGCCTGCCTGCGATGGAGACTTTCTGCATTCTTCAGAACTGTTAATTTCCAGAGCACCAGGCCAGCCACAAACTCTTCTTTTAACACTAATTACAATGCCTAATCTCTCCCATAATGATTAATTCAGCACTAATTCGATACACCATTAATGCAGTGGAGGCGAGTGTGTGAATCGTCAGTTAACGCTAATGGATTAAAACCAGTCCCAAACAGCCCCAAGGCTTGGAACGGAGCCAACCGGCACTTCCCCAGCGCTCAGTGGCTCTGCTGCGTAGCTGGTTTTAGATCTATCCTAGAGGGGGCTCTTAACATTTTGCTCCAAAGCTGACATTGCCGAGTGGTTCCATTGCTAGGATAGTCTTTCGCCCCCATGGACAGTTTGACTTCCTTTCATACCTAGGAGTTATAACACTGGGGAAGCAGAAATGTGTATTAGTCTTTAGAGAAGGATACATCATCTGTATTGTTAGATTGATGGTCCACAAGAACAGACAAAATCTAGTGGTGCTGGTGTAGCGGAAAATGCATTGTAGTGGGTTGAATTGATTGTATCTTGTAGGTGTGACTAGTTCGGTTATTATGAGTAATGGAATATATTCTTGAAACGGAGGGAGGCTGCCACAAATGGGTCGGTCAAGTGCTGGAAGCAGCATGTAGCTTAACCTGGCAGGGAGACCTCTGTCCAGGTGTTCATAGAATCATAGAATAGCAGAGTTGGAAGGGGCCTTCAAGGCCATCGAGTCCAACCCCCTGCTCAAGGCAGGAATCCACCCTAAAGCATCCCTGACAGATGGTTGTCCAGCTGCCTCTTAAATGCCTCTAGTGTGGGAGAGCCCACAACCTCCCTAGGTCACTGGTTCCATTGTCGTACTGCTCTAACAGTCAGGAAGTTTTTCCTGATATCCAGCTGGAATCTGGCTTCCTTTAACTTGAGCCCGTTATTCCATGTCCTGCACACTGGGAGGATTGAGAAGAGATCCTGGCCCTCCTCTGTGTGACAACCTTTTAAGTATTTGAAGAGTGCTCTCATGTCTCCCCTCAATCTTCTCTTCTCCAGGCTAAACATGCCCAGTTCTTCCAGTCTCTCTTCGTAGGGCTTTGTTTCCAGACCCCTGATCATCCTGGTTGCCCTCCTCTGAACCCGCTCCAGCTTGTCTGTGTCCTTCTCGAATTGTGGAGCCCAGAACTGGACGCAATACTCTAGAGGAGGCCTAACCAGGGCCAAATAGAGAGGAACCAGTACCTCATGTGATTTGGAAGCTATACTTCTATTAATGCAGCCCAAAATAGCATTTGCCTTTCTTGCAGCCATATCACACTGTTGTCTCCTATTCAGCTTGGGAACTACAACAAGTAGCAGACCCAGTTACACTGAGGGAAACGGGGATGGTGGTAGAACCAGGTTTGAAACTAAGGATGAGGTCATTGGCCTCATGGGGGTTATAAAAGGCCAGGGTTTCATCAGTTTGGGAGAGAGAGATGCTCGGAGAAGCCCGCTACATGTACTCAAGGCTGACTTCACCCACTGTGCCCACCATGTAGGTAAATGTGAAACCTTCATGTTGACTGTTAGATTGAGAAGAACCAAGGTTTTACTGTGCTATCAATATGCTTGCTACTATACAACAAGCTAGGTTGATGGAGTGAGAAGCAGTTACTGGCACAAGATATTTTGCTGCTTGCCTACACCCCCCAACCCCCCACTCCTGCCAGCTACGGTGGAACCAATTCCAGCTTTCACCTCTCCCATCTTCCACTGGTTCTGCCTGAAGCAGGCAACTTCACCCTGCCGCATGGGAGATCCAGGTCTATTATTTATTTATTTATTTAATTACATTTATATACCGCCCCACAGCCGAAGCTCTCTGGGCGGTTTACAACATTTAGCGGCCACTTACGAATCTCCCAAGGAGGGGAAATGCGTTGCCAAAAAAGAGGGCCCTACTTTGCATATGCTGATTAATACATATAGGCAAATTTAGAAATATTTTTTATAATCGAAACAGAAAGACAACCAGGTCACCGTCGCGCAGAAGACTGTCACCAGGCGACCGGTGTGCTTGCCTGTTCAGGCTGTCGCCCAGGTGTGAACTGGTGATGGGAAACAGTTATCGTTTTTTATCTCTAAACTGGTACCAAACAGCACAGCCCTTCAAACAGAGGATACCTTCCAATAGAGGACCCTGCTCTGTAAGAGAGGACAATTGGCCGCCTTACTCTAGACCAGGATGCTGGCTGCCCCTCCATCAAGGTTCCTGAATCAGTGGCAATGGCAGCCCAACCATGAGGCAAGATGAAATAGCAGATCTGGGGTATTATGAAGGATGGCCAAGCAAGAGACAGATCGATCCCACTATGGGGCACAAACACTGTGATGTCCTGCTCCACAGGACTTGCTGAAAGGAAGTCTGCGCGAGGTCCCAGTTCCCCCCTATTCGGCCCTGGTTAGGCCTCATCTAGAGTATTGCGTCCAGTTCTGGGCTCCATAATTCAAGAAGGACGCAGACAAGCTGGAGCGTGTTCAGAGGAGGGCAACCAGGATGATCAGGGGTCTGGAAACAAAGCCCTAGGAAGAGAGACTGAAAGAACTGGGCATGTTTAGCCTGGAGAAGAGAAGATGGAGGGGAGACATGAGAGCACTCTTCAAATACTTAAAAGGTTGTCCCACAGAGGAGGGCCGGGATCTCTTCTCCATCCTCCCAGAGTGCAGGACATGGAATAACGGGCTCAAGTTACAGGAAGCCAGATTCCAGCTGGGCATCAGGAAAAACTTCCTGACTGTTAGAGCAGTACGACAATGGAATCAGTTACCTAGGGAGGCTGTGGGCTCTCCCACACTCAAGGCCTTCAAGAGGCAGCTGGACAACCATCTGTCAGGGATGCTTTAGGGCGGATTCCTGCATTGAGCAGGGGGTTGGACTCGATGGCCTTGTAGGCCCCTTCCAACTCTGCTATTCTATGATTCTAGAACCCGGATCTCCCAACTCCCAGTACAACACCCTAGCCATAACACCACACTGGCTCTCACACCATTTTGTGACAAATTACTTGGTCCTAATGAAAGCATGACTCTACTGTGGCTTTTAGATTTTTTTCTAATGGTATTTATACACTGCTATTTACAATGTTTGTGTAGTTCAGTTATGTCTTGCAAGAAAGAGAGGTGAAGAGGACACAATGTTCACACCTGCTGCAGGGCTTTCCTCTTACCACCTTCCATAAATAGACATTTGGCCTATCCAGGATGTAATTCTTCAGACATTGTGGCTAAGAATTGTGGGAACTCCAGGAGTATCCCATTTAAATATGCCTGGGGACTATATTTAATGCCTGAAATGAATGAATAGACGGGGGAATGAGTCCAGTTGAGTAGGATGACCATATGAAAAGGAGGACAGGGCTCCTGTATCTTTAACAGTAATGCAGAAAAGGGAATTTCAGCAGGTGTCAATGGAAGAGGGTGAAATTCCCCCTTCAACACAACAGTTAAAGCTGCAGAATCATAGAATCATAGAATAGTAAAGTTGGATGGGGCCTACAAGGCCATCGAGTCCAACCCCCTGCTCAAGGCAGGAATCCACCCTAAAGCATCCATGACAGAGGGTTGTCCAGCTGCCTCTTGAAGGCCTCTAGTGTGGGAGAGGCCACAACCTCCCTAGGTAATGGATTCCATTGTCGTACTGCTCTAACAGTCAGGAAGTTTTTCCTGATGTCCAGCTGGAATCTGGCTTCCTGTAACTTGAGCCTGTTATTCCATGTCCTGCACTCTTGGAGGATCGAGAAGAGATCCCGGCCCTCCTCTGTGTGATAGCCTTTTAAGTATTTGAAGAGTGCTCTCATGTCCCCCCTCAGTCTTCTCTTCTCCAGGCTAGAATCATAGAACGATCCAGTTGGAAGTGGCCTAGAAGGCCATTGAAAACTGCCCAGAGAGCTTCGGCAATGGAGTGGTATTATAAATGTAATAATAATAATATAATAATTGAGTCGAACTCCCTGCTCAATGCAGGAATCCACCTTGAAGCATCCCTGAAAGGTGGCTTTCCAGCTGCGTCTTCAATGCCTCTAGTGTGGCAGAGCCCACCACCTCCCTAGGTTATTGGCTCCATTGTCATACTGCTCTAACAGTGAGGATTTTTTCCCCTGATGTTTTGTCGTAATGCTCTAACAGTCAGGACGTTTTTCCTGATGTCCAGCCTGAATCTGGCTTCCTGTAACTTGAACCCGTTATTCTGTGTCCTGCATTCTGGGAGGATAGAAAAGATCCTGGCCCTCCTCTGTGTGACAACCGTTTAAGTATTTGAAGAGTGCTCTCATGTCTCCTCTCAATCTTCTCTTCTCCTGGCTAAACATGCCCAGTTCTTTCAGTCTCTCTTCATAGGGCTTTGTTTTCAGACCCCCTCCTCTGAACACGCTCCAGCTTGTCTTCATCCTTCTTGAATTGTGGAGCCCAGAACTGGACGCAATACTCAAGATGAGGCGTAACCAGGGCCGAATAGAGAGGAACCAGTACCTCACGTGATTTGGAAGTTGTGATGAAGAGGGAAGTTCACCCGCTTCATTTGACACCTGCTGAAATTCTCTTTCCTACATTACTGTTAAAGATACAGGAGCCCTGTCCTCCTTTTCATATGGTCATCCTACAGTTGAGAACCCCAAGAAACCATCTTGCATACATCCACACACACTCCTAACTCTACATGCACAGGATAAACACCCTTGGGTAGTGGAAAATGAACCTTTTAAATTCATTTTTCACACTAGAGGCCTTCAAGAGGCAGCTGGACCACCATCTGTCAGGGATGCTTTAGGGTGGATTCCTGCATTGAGCAGGGGGGTTGGACTCGATGGCCTTGTAGGCCCCTTCCAACTCTGCTATTCTATGATTCTATGTCTGAGTTGAGTGGCAATGATTGAAGAGTGCTGTGTTACTTCAAAGACTGACTAATCAGCTGAAGAGGTAATGTTCTTCATCTTCACTGTCTAAGCATGTGAGAAAGTAAGCTCTGGCTTACAGAAGGATGTACTGAAATCAATTAGTCCATTTTTAAGGTGCTGCCAGATCCTTTGATTTCTTTGTTGCATACATCTTCCGGGGTTGTTTAAAAGCTATAAACCACATTTATGAAGGATGTCCCTGAACCTGAGAGGTTCCATCGCACTGTCATTTAGCTGCCAACGGATGGCATTCTTGATGGCACCTATTCACCCACATTAGCAAGAAGCTCTTACTTTGAAATCTGCTCATCACTTTGACTGTTGGAGCCACACATTTTCATCTTAAGGAATGGCAAGGCAATACGTTACATTTACTGCAGCTTTTTCGCTCTACCTAGGAACAAGACAAGAGTGCTCCCCTTTTAAAATTAAAGTGTTGGGAACCATTCTGGATAAGACCCATCAAAGGGACAAGCCCACGGAATAATAATGTGCAGCAGGGAAGCCAGTTTAATAGGGAACATCTGCTCCCTTAGGTATGGGATGCAATCCAGAATTTAATCCTCTCTAGGATAATTCAGCCCTAGAGGACAATTTCGTTAGTGATTTACTGTTATGTTTAGAACAGGGGAGAGCAGACTGCAAGTTTATGTGATCGACTTAATGTTTGATTAGACCCTCGAGATCCACCAATTGGGATGGCAGTGCAAAAGGCACAGAACGGGGTGCCTCTGAATAGCTGCTGAGCACAGGGAATTGTTTTGAATACCAGAACTGAGCTGAATTCGCAGTTCTTCCAGAGATAAACCCACTCAAGGTTACCCCAAACTTCCTTTCTTTTAGCACTCTGCGTGTGCATATACCATTTTGTTGGAGAGGATGACCCAAAATTCTAACACTCTCCATCATCAGCAGCACCACAAATCTCTATCTTGTCTCCCCTGTAACCATCTAATGTCTAAACTTAGATGTCTAAACCTCCTAAACCTTCTCCTCATCTCTCATTCTCTCTTACTGTCAATGATGTTACGCTTACTCCGGTCAAGGAAGCTCGTAGCCTTGGCTTTATATATGACTCCTCGCTCTCCTTTATTCCTCATATTGAGGCAGTAGCTAAATCTTGTCGATTTTTCCTGTATAATATTGCCAGGATTCGATCATTTTTGTCTGTCTCTTCCGCCAAGACGCTTGTTCATGCACTGGTTATTTCACGGTTGGACTACTGCAACCTTCTTCTCTCTGGCCTTCCTTCTTCTCACATCAGTCCGTTGGTTTCTGTTCACCACTCTGCCGCAAAGATCATCTTCTTGGCTCGCCGCTCTGACCATGTTACTCCGCTTCTGAAATCTCTTCATTGGCTTCCAATTCACTTCAGAATCCAATATAAACTTCTCCTGTTAACCTTCAAAGCTTTTCACGATCTAGCTCCTTCCTATCTCTCCTCTCTCATCTCACACTATTGCCCCGCTCGTGCTCTTCGCTCCTCTGATGCCATGTTTCTCGCCTGCCCAAGGGCCTCTACTTCCCTTGCTCGGCTCCGTCCATTTTCTTCTGCTGCCCCTTACGCCTGGAACGCTCTTCCAGAACATTTGAGAACTACAACTTCAATCGCAGCTTTTAAAGCTCAACTAAAAACTTTTCTTTTTCCTAAAGCTTTTAAAACTTGATGTTGTGCAGACTTTATACTGTTAGTTTTACCCTACCCTGTGCCTGCTTACCCTACCCTGTGCCTGTTTGCATTCTCTTCCCCTCCTTATTGTTTTACTATGATTTTATTAGATAGTAAGCCTATGCGGCAGAGTCTTGCTATTTACTGTTTTACTCTGTACAGCACCATGTACATTGATGGTGCTATATAAATAAATAAATAAATAAATAAATAATAATAATAATAATAAACTAAAAAAAATAATTCTAAACATATTATCCTTTCTTTGACGAGAAGCTGCTCCATCTCCCATCCCACCAAATATTTTTTTTCTGAATGTTTTCTAGCTCTGCAATATCCTTTTTGAGACAAAAATGATGGGAGCAGTAAAATAAATAAATAAATAAATCCAAATCACTTTACACTTTTTTGTATTGAATCTCGTTTGCTATTTTGAGTTTAGAGTTAAATTTTGGAAATTATTTTGTTTAGAGTAGGGCTGTGCACTGATAACCCCCCCCCCCCCCAGATCTGCTTCGGATCCCGATCTGCAACTTCCGGATTGGGTCCGCTCCGCTCCGCCAGTGGTCCGCTTTGCTGCGGAGCTCCGGATCCAAATCCGGAGGGCCCCCCACCCTCCTTACCTGCGTCTGTCCATGGTCCGGCGGCTGCTTCAACTGAGCCTGAGGACTCAAACAGGAAAACCAGGCCGGCTTGGTCTTCCAACTTGAGTCCTCAGGCTCAGTTGAAGCCGCTGCCGGACCATGGACAGACGCAGGTAAGACCCTGTCCCTCTGCCCCCTTACCTGGCTCTGCCGTCGTCACCAAACGGGCGGCAGCGACAGGGCCAGGTAAACCCCCCGTCGCGCATACCACTTACCTGGTCCTTCGCGGATTCACTAGAGCCCGCGTCTCAACCCAGTACTATAGGCCTCGGGTTGAGCCGCGAGCTCTAGTGAAGCCAGCGACGGGCTGCGACGGACCAGGTAAGACCCCCTTCCCCTGGCTCTGCCGCCGTCGCCACACAGGCGGCGGCAATGCCAGGTAAGGCCCGCTTACCTTTTTTCCAGCACTCCGGATCGAGGCGAAGGATCCGCCTTCATCTCGATCCGCTCTGCTCCGCTGTCCCCCCCCCCCCAGATCCTCTTCGCCTCCGCCTTAAGGGGAGGCGAAGCTCCCCAATCCGCTTCTGCTTCTCCGATCCGAAGAGAAGCGGAGCGCAGCCCTAGTTTAGAGTCATCCAGTTTAGAGACCCTTTTGGAGCTTGGCCTTGGAGGTTTCCACCACCCTGGATAACTCGGCTAACTCTGAAGTCCAGATCATTTAGGAGTGAGCTAAATAGCACCAACCCCAATACAGATCCTTGGGAGACCCCCATCTCGTGCCTACCTCGGTTGAGAGGACTTTTACACGTGTATACGAAGTACCTTCCCCCGCCCCTGCCCCACTGTGGTAGCCAAGACATCCCGGAGCGTCCTCCTGATGCAGCCCACCCCCCAAAAGTCCCTTCCCCCTTCCCCCGGATACCTGTCCTTGGTGGTCGACATAGTAGAAGTATTCGCGGGTGCGGGGCGAAGGGCTCTGGCCCTGCTGGTACAGGGGCCGGCCGGGCCCGCGACAGATCCCCGGCCGCAGCAGGAAGCTAAGGCCGCCCTTCAGCAGCCGCATCCCGGCTTCGTTTCTCGACAACAGCAGCGAGCAGAACCCAGCTGGGAATTCGGCCAGGCCCAAACGGAAAAAAACTCTGGGGGACCGGTGCAACGAAGGACCTGTTCCCACCTCCCCCGAAGCCTTCTATAGGCGCGCAGAAAGGTTCCGCCCGACAACTTCAACCAAGGCAAGTGTTTCCTAAGGAAAGAATGAGCCCCGTTTTGACTCTAGGCAGCCCTTATCCATAAGCCACCCCTCGGTGGCCCAGACGGTCTTTTCTCAATTGTCCATACTTGCTCATTGCGTTGCCAATTTAAACACACCTGCACACATTAATTTTTTATTTATTTATTTATTTATTTATTACATTTTTATACCGCCCAATAGCCGAAGCTCTCTGGGCTGTTCACAAAAATTAAAACCATCATAAAACAACCAACAAGTTAAAAATACAAATACAAAATACAATATTAAGAACATAAGATGTGCCCTGATGCTGGATCAGACCAAGGGTCCATGTAGTCCAGCACTCCGTTCACACAGTGGCCAACCAGCCGTGGCCAGGGACCAACAAAGCAGGACATGGTGCAACAGCACCCTCCCACCCATGTTCCCCAGCAACTGGTGCACACAGGCTTACTGCCTCGAATACTGGAGATAGCTCGCAACCCTCAGGTAGGGTGACCATATGAAAAGGAGGACAGGGCTCCTGTATCTTTAACAGTTGCATAGAAAAGGGAATTTAAGCAGGTATCATTTGTATATATGGAAAACCTGGCGAAATTCTCTCTTCATCACAGCAGTTAAAGCTGCAGGAGCTATACTAGAGTGACCAGATTTAAAAGAGGGCAGGGCGTCTGCAGCTTTAACTGTTTATTTATTTATTTATTTTATTTATTTATTACATTTTTATACCGCCCAACAGCCGGAGCTCTCTGGGCGGTTCACAAAATGAAGAGGGAATTTCACCAGATTCCCCATATATACAAATGACACCTGCTGAAATTTCCTTTTCAATACAGGAGCCCTGTCCTCCTTTTCATATGGTCATTCTACCTCAGGGCTAGTAGCCATTGATAGCCTTTGCCTCGATGAATTTATCCAACCCCCTTTTAAAGCCATCCAAATGGGTGGCCAGCACTACATCCTGTGGTAGTGAGTTCCATAATTTAACTCTGTACTGTGTGAACAAGTACTTCCTTTTATTTGTCCTGGGGCCTCCCACCAATCAGGTTCATGGGATAATGACCCCATTGGGTTCTAGTATTTTGAGAGAGGGAGAAAAATGTCTTCCTGTCCACATTCTCCATATACCGTGCATAATTCTGTACACCTAGAGTGACCATCTGAAAAGGAGGACAGGGCTCCTGTATCTTTAACAGTTGCATAGAAAAGGGAATTTCAGCAGGTGTCATTTGTATATATGGGGAACCTGGGGAAATTCCATCTTCATCACAACAGCTAAAGCTGCAGGAGCCATAGTGACCAGATTTAAAAGAGGGCAGGGTACCTGCAGCTTTAACCGGGGTGATGAAGACGGAATTTCACCAGGTTCCCCATAAATACAAATGACACCTACTGAAATTCCCTTTTCTATGCAACTGTTAAAGATACAGGAGTCCTGTCCCCCTTTTCATATGGTCACCCTAGTACATCTCTATCATGTCTCCCCTTAGTCTTCTTTTTTCCAAGCTAAACAAACACATTGGCTGAGTTCAGACGACATGCTAATCAATGGTTGTTTCCCGTTCTGTTCCTACTACCGCCACCCCCACCCCACCCCAGTATGTCGTCCAAACTCAGCCATTCTTTCTTCTACAGCAGCCTTCCCCAGCCCGGTGCCCTCCTTAAACCACGGCTTTAACCGCGGTGAATAAGGCTTTTTGCCTTATTTATTGTGGCTAAAGCCATGGTTTAAAGCTGTCTTCTGAACAGGGCCACACTCTCTAAATCTACACCCACTTTTTTAAAAAAAGAACAGGAGCCTTTTCTTTGTCTCTGGCTACTCTAACCACTGTGTGAAACAATTATGATGACTCATTTTTAATGGCTCTGCTCATGTGTCTTTCATAGCAGCCGGACATGGATAATTTTGTCAGGTGAGCTTTCCCCATCTCTTTACTTCCAAACCAGGAACAGCATCTTCGGCTGCTGAATTTGTGTACACAAGGAAGACATTTCTGAGTTAAGAGCAAAGGCAAATAAATCAACATCACCACCTGCTGACACTTCAAGAAACCATCACATTTGGCTTCAGTGATGCAATTGAGAGCTGCTATTAAATGAAATGTTTACTGCACTGAAGAAACTAGAAATAGCAAACCTTCAGTGTAGAGATCGTCAGGAAGAAAAAACACACATTGGCTGAGTTAATCATAGAATCATAGAATAGCAGAGTTGGAAGGGGCCTACAGAGTTGGAAGGGGCCTACAAAGTCCAACCCCCTGCTCAATGCAGGAATCCACCCTAAAGCATCCCTGACAGAGGGTTGTCCAGCTGCCTCTTGAAGGACTCTGGTGTGGAAGAGTCCACAACCTCCCTCGGTAACTGATTCCATTGTCGTACTGCTCTAACAGTCAGGAAGTTTTTCCTGATGTCCAGCTGGAATCTGGCTTCCTTTAACTTGAGCCCGTTATTCCGTGTCCTGCACTCTGGGAGGATCGAGAAGAGATCCTGGCCCTCCTCTGTGGGACAACCTTTGAAGTATTTGAAGAGTGCTATCATGTCTCCCCTCAATCTTCTCTTCTCCAGGCTAAACATGTTCAGACAACATGCTAATCAACGGTTGTTTCCCATTCTGTTCCTGTTACCCACCCACCCAGCCCCAGTTGATTGGCGTGTCGTCCGAACTCAGCCATAGTGGATATATGCTTGGTCAGATGGTGTTAGCACAACAGTTGGCAGAAAATGGCTGTCATGCTATGTGGTGCATGGTCTGAAGCACAAGCAGCAGTGTGTAAGACAGAGATGTAGAAAACGTTGCATGATATGGCTAGGGAAAAATTTTCTTCCTCTCTCATCCTGCTAGAACCCCTTGGGGTCATGCTATGAAGCTGGTGGGAGATTCTGGGACACAGAAAAGGAAGGAGTTCTTCACACAGCGCATTGTTAAACTGTCACTACCACATGTTATGCTTTCTCCTGTCGCCATGGTTTCAGAGGAAGAATCAGATTCAGAGAGATAGAAGAATCTGATTTAGGACTTAGTCAAGGGATGGGGGAGCAGGGTGATGGGAATTCATCTGCTTAGTTTCTCTGCAGAATGCAGTCAGGGGAGGCAGTTACTCCTTTCTAATTACAGCCTGGGGAAAAGCGCCTTTGCTGCTGCAGTCTCAGCTGAGGACTGAGACTCTAAACTTTTGTCACAGGTGAGATGACTGAAGAATGGCTAATGCCTGTCAAGTTTATTAATTTATTTATTATTTATTAATTACATTTCTATACCGCCCAATAGCCGGAGCTCTCTGGGCGGTTCACAAAAATTAAAAACATTCAAAGTATAAAACAACAGTATAAAACCATAATATAAAATACATTATAAAAGCTCAACCAGATAAAAACAGCAGCAATGCAAAATTACAAATTTAAAACACCAAGTTAAAATTTATTTATAGACTGTTAAAATGCTGGCAGAATAAAAAGGTCTTCACCTGGCGTCTAAAAGCATATCAGGTAGATGCCAAGCGAACCTCCTTAGTGAGCTCATTCCACAGCCGGGGTGCCACAGCAGAGAAGGCCCTGCTCTTGGTAGCCAACTGCCTCACTTCCTTTGGCAGGGGCTCATGGAGAAGGACCCCTGAGGATGACCTTAGGGTCCGGGCAGGTACATACGGGAGGAGGCGTTCCTTCAGATAGCCTTGCCCCAAGCCATTTACGGCTTTAAATGTTGATTCTATAGCCTGTGGTGTTGAAGCAGATATAGGCTCCAAGACATGGAAAGTACCTTTTCCATCTATGGTTGCCACATCATGCTCAGTAACCCATTGAATGAATCATAGAATAGTAGAGTTGGAAGGGGCCTATAAGGCCATCAAGTCCAACCCCTTGCTCAATGCAGTAATCCACCCTAAAGCATCCCTGACAGATGGTTGTCCAGCTGCCTCTAGAAGGCCTCTAGGGTGGAAGAGCCCACCACCTCCCCAGGTAACTGGTTCCATTGTCATACTGCTCTAACAGTCAGGAAGTTTTTTCTGATGTCCAGCTGGAATCTGGCTTCCTGTCACTTGAGCCCATTATTCCATGTCCTGCACTCTGGGAGGATCGAGAAGAGATCCTGGCCCTCCTCTGTGTGACAACCTTTCAAGTCTTTGAAGAGTGCTAAAATGTCTCCCCTCAATCTCCTAGGGTGACCCTATGAAAAGGAGGACAGGGCTCCTGTATCTTTAACAGTTACATAGAAAAGGGAATTTCAGCAGGTGTCCTTTGTGTATATGGAGAACCTGGTGAAATTCCCTCTTCATCATTTCAGTTAAAGGTGCAGGAGCTATACTAGAGTGACCAGATTTAAAAGAGCCCAGGGCACCTGCAGCTTTAACTGTTGTGATGAAGAGGGAATTTCAGCAGGTTCCCCATATATACAAATGACACCTGCAGAAATTCCCTTTTCAATACAACTGTTAAAGATACAGGAGCCCTGTCCTCCTTTTCATAGGGTCACCCTAAATCTCGTCTTCTTCAGGCTACCTGGAAATATTGTTATGCTTGATGCTGTTTCTTCTGATATGAAAATAGGGTACTTATACCTCCTCCTATCTTTCCTTACAGAAAACTCCAATTGAGTCATTTTGAGCCATACACAAGGTCCATTTTTATTATGGTGACCATATGAAGAGGAGGCCAGGGCTCCTGTATCTTTAACAGGAATGTAGAAAATGGAATTTCAGCAGGTGTCAATTGAAGAGGGTGAACTTGCCTCTTCATCACAACAGTTAAAGCTACACTAGCTATAGTAGAGTGGCCAGATACAAGAGAGGGCAGGGCTTCTGCAGCTTTAATGGTTGTGATGAAGAGAGAATTTCACCTTCTTCAATTGACACCTGCTGCAATTCCCTTTTCTACATTCCTGTTAAAGATACAGGAGCCCTGTCCTCCTTTTCATATGGTCACCCTAATTTTTATGCCAGTGCCAAATAGGATGGGAGAGCGTCCAAGCCTGGGATGACGAAGGCACTATGGCTTCTCAAGCGTTAATGTGCTTTTCATCTAATGATACCACTGCTTTAAGGAACATTCATTAGCCATTATTTTTTCCTTCCTCTTAGCTCTCAGTGTTCATAGTTGTTGGATAAAAAATTCTTTCCCCTTTCTATTTCTCTACTCTCTAAGCAACAATTATTTTTGCTGCTACAAGGGTTATACACTACTTTTTCTCTCTTTATTCTGTTGCTTACTATCTAGCTAATGAGAAGGTTCTGTCTATTACGCTTCTATGTCAACTGAAATTGAAAAGAATTAATGATGCATGTTATTGTAGTATTTCTCTAATGAAAGAGTTTCAGAGGGATTTCTATGTGACACAGTATCACAATTCTATTTTTCATCTATATTTCATTTTCTCACCCCTGTTTTGGATTTGGGTAGATTTTTTGATATTTATTTATTTATTTATTAAAACATTTATAGTCTAATTACCCATCTTTCCAGTAAAAAAAAAAAATCCACATCAGCAAACAATAATTAAAATACCAATATTAAAAGACACGTCACAATAAGAACAAAATAAAACCCACAAGCAATCAAAATATCACAAAGCCACCGATACAGCCAGATTCCAGCTGGACATCAGGAAAAACTTCCTGACTGTTAGAGCAGTACGACAATGGAATCAGTTACCTAGTGTGCTCTCCCACACTAAAGGCCCCTTCCAACTCTGAGAATTCAAAAGCTGCGAGACCATTACACGATCATAGAATCATAGAATAGCAGAGTTGGAAGGGGCCTACAAGGCCATTGAGTCCAACCCCCTGCTCAATGCAGGAATCCACCCTAAAGCATCCTTGACAGATGGTTGTCCAGCTGCCTCTTGAAGGCCTCTAGTGTGGGAGAGCCCACAACCTCCCTAGGTAACTGATTCCATTGTCGTACTGCTCTAACAGTCAGGAAGTTTTTCCTGATGTCCAGCATCAACAATATTTATAGGATGTTCACACTAACATTCACAACAAAGCCTGCAATATCAACATCTAATATACACTATATTAGATGTTGATATTGCAGGCTTTGTTGTGAATGTTAGTGTGAACATCCTATAAATATTGTTGATGTGCCTGTTCTTTGTACATTTGTAAAGTTTCTGAATTACTCATCTATGAAAGTTGTAAAGTTTCTGAATTATTCATCTATGAAAGTTGTTTTGATGTCTTTGTGGTTTGAGTGTTATCACTCTTATTTTACTGTTCCTTTAACTTGAGCCTGTTATTCCGTGTCCTGCACTCTGGGAGAATTGAGAAGAGATCCTGGCCCTCCTCTGTGGGACAACGTTTTAAGTATATGAAGAGTGCTATCATGTCTCCCCTCAATCTTCTCTTCTCCAGGCTAAACATGCCCAGTTCTTTCAGTCTTTTTTCATAGGGCTTTGTTTCCAGACCCCTGATCATCCTGGTTGCCCTCCTCTGAACACTCTGAACTCCTTTGAACAGGATCTATTCCTTGATTAATTTGGATTTTTCCAGTTGAGGTCACTGGTGAAATACGGAACCAAGCAATCAAGACCCGGTTGGTTCGAACTAATGAGGAGCTTAGTAAGGAGGGATGCTGTGTGCAGAAATGGCCTCTGTGTCAAAGGTCCTTCCATTCTGTGGAGGCTGAAAATAATCAGGCAAGTTCAGTCGCTAGCCTTGCTTTGAAAAGATTTCAAAAGAAATTGTGGATTAGCAGGGTGAGATGAAAAACGACTTGGCAGGCAAAATCATAGTTTGTATTTCCTTACCCTCTGGAGGCTACCCTTTGTATTTTGGCCTAAGCGTATGCAAAACCGTAAGTATGCAAAATG
The DNA here is from genome assembly GCF_023053635.1 of Elgaria multicarinata webbii. Taxonomy (NCBI): domain Eukaryota; kingdom Metazoa; phylum Chordata; class Lepidosauria; order Squamata; family Anguidae; genus Elgaria; species Elgaria multicarinata. Next base: position 114,273,772 of record NC_086177.1, on the reverse strand, counting down.
CAGCACAGAAAGAGATTTGATGGTCCATAGTTTTATGATGGAGGGTGGGGTGGGATCACTGAGCTCATGGAAACAAAGCCTTATGAAGAGAGACTGAAACAACTGGGCATGTTTAGCCTGGAGAAGAGAAGATTGAGGGGAGACATGATAGCACTCTTCAAAGACTTAAACGGTTGTCACACAGAGGAGGGCCAGGATCTCTTCTCGATCCTCCCAGAGTGCAGGACACAGAATAACGGGCTCAAGTTAAAGGAAGCCAGATTCCAGCTGGACATCAGGAAAAACTTCCTGACTGTTAGAGCAGTACGACAATGGAACCAGTTACCTAGGGAGGTGGTGGGCTCTCCCAAACCAGAGGCATTCAAGATGCAGCTGGTCACCTGTCTGTCAGGAATGCTTTGAGGTGGATTCCTGCATTGAGCAGGGGGGTTGGACTCGATGGCCTTTTAGGCCCCTTCCAACTCTACTATTCTATGATTCTATGATTCTCTGTTGCAGGCTAGCTCTCTGGATCCAGCAACAACCTTTGCAAGGGATCCCAGGGCACTCGTCTTCTTGGCTCGTTTGGCCAGTAATTGTATATTGAACTGGCTCTGCAGTTAACCTTCTCCAATCCTGATTCCTTCCCAGAAATCTATCCTCCCTTTTCTGTCTTCTCTGTCATATGAAGATTAGACACTGTCTGGGAAGGTGCTGCGCTTTTAATACATCACTGGTGGTAAAGGAGTCTTAGCTTTAGTAGTTTTTGCAAAATGCAGTCTTCTAACTTTGCTCTGGATGACTGATTATCCGCACAACGGGAGGCAGTTGAATGCTGCCTCACAATTCCTCGTTGGGATGGGACGTGCTTGGGATGGGACACGAATTGCTACATTACATGTCATTCTTTGCAGTCCTCCTCAAGGCTTTGAGTCCTCTTTACCACTTCTGCTGTGGAGGACTGCCTCTCATCTCCCCACATGCCCCAGATCACAACATTCCCACTCAAATCCATGTATAAATAGGCCCCCGTCAGACATAAAACATGCCGTGCCAACTGAACACCATTTGATGCATGTGGGAACTGGTTGGAAGAACAAATTGTGCTACAGAAAATGGCTCTCAGCAGGCATTCATGTCTCTCTTCGGCCAATGCCACGAATAGTTAGTTGAGCTGACTGTAAGTCCCATGTGTTCAGCTGAACTCACTCCCAAGTAGGTATGCACAAGATTGTAGCTATATTACAGCTCAAAACCTATGCAGACTATGCCACATGTAACACCAGTGATTACAATAGTTTTAGGTGAGTGTCTAACTCTGCATAGGATCAGACTGTTAATTGCACAAAATAATTGCAAGGTGCAAAATGATTAGATTGTATCCGTGGAGTACATGGTTAATGGTACCACTAAACCCTGTTTGGAAACTGCCAACCCATAATGGCACATCATCTGGCCCTGCCTCTTCAAAACGGAGGTTTTGAAAGCCATCCTTGTAAAGTGTGGTGTAGTGGCTAGAGCGTTGGACTGGGAGTCGGGAGATCCGGGTTCTAGTCCCCACTCAGATATGGAAGCTCTCTGGGTGACTTTGGGCCAGTCACAGACTCTCAGCCCAACCTACCCCACAGGGTTGTTGTTGTGAGGATAGAAATGGAGAGGATTGTGTATGCCGCCTTGTGTTCCTTGGAGGAAAAAAGGCGGGATATAAACACAACCAATCAATCCTTGCTGCAGGCCAGGGATGGCTCCCAATAAAAGGTGTTTGTGCTGGAGGAGATTTTAGGGGAGGGGGTTTCTAATACATAAATTTGACAAGCGCATAAAACTTGGTATTGAAAAAGACTCGGGTGAGAGATGTGCTATCTTCTCTTGGTCATGAGAGTGGAAGTAGAGCCATTCCACCAGCCCTGCTGACGGCCTCGTTTTCCCCACCCCTCTTCCCTCCCCACCCCTTTTTCCTTGTGTGTCATGTCTTTTTAGGGGGTAAGCCTGGGGGCAGGGACTTTCTTCTTTTATTAGCTATAGGTAAGCCGCTCCAGGAGCCTTTTCAGCTGAGAAGCCATGCTGAAATACTTTAAATAAAGGAATAAACAAATAGGCCACCTACCTCCAGTATCTGAGGCAGTAAGTCCATATATACACTAGTTGCTGGGGAACACAGGTGGGAGGGTGCTGTTGCACCATGACCTGCTTTGTTGGTCCCTAGTTGTCCATTGTAGGAACAGAGTGCTGGACTAGATGGACCCTTTTTGGTCTGATCCAGCATCAGGGCACTTCTTCTTTTCTTTCCCAACCTGTTGCCCTCCATTTGGGTTGGACTTTATTATTTATTTGTTATTGCATATATATCCCGCCTTTTTTCCTCCAAGGAACCCAAGGCGGTGTACATCCTCCTCCTCCTCTCCATTTCTATCCTCACAACAACAACCTTGTGAGGTAGGCTGGGCTGAGAGTCTGTGACTGGCCCAAAGTCACCCAGTGGGTTTCCATGGCCCAGTGGGGACTAGAATAGGGTGACCCTATGAAAAGGAGGACAGGGCTCTTGTATCTTTAACAGTTGCATAGAAAAGGGAAGTTCAGCAGATATAATTTGTATATATGGAGAACCTGGTGAAATCCCCTCTTCATCACACTACTTAAAGGTGCAGGAGCTATACTAGAGTGACCAGATTTAAAAGAAGGCAGGGCACCTGCAGCTTTAATTGTTGTGTTCCCCATATATACAAATGACACCTGCTGAAATTCCCTTTTCAATACAGCTATTAAAGTTATAGGAGCCCTGTCCTCCTTTTCGTATGGTCACCCTAGACTAGAACCCAGCTCTCCCGACTCCCAGTCCAACACTCTAACCCATGAGTTCTCAACAAGGGGGGAATTTTAGGGTTCCGGGGCGGGGGGAATTGGGACCACTATTCAGCAAAGTATGATGTCCTGTAGATTATGTCTTCCTACACATGTTATTAAAAACGTCCCAGAAAAGTGTCATGTCGTCTGCAAAAACCAGGCCTTTGCTCTCTTTTCCCTCCCTCGCAATAAAAGCTTCTCATTTAAAGGGGCAACGCAAAGCATGGGAGCTGAGAATGTAGCAGGGACCATGCTTTGCGTTGCCCCTTTAAATGGGATTAATATAGGGGGGAATTAAAAGTTTCAATATTATATACATATTATTTGGAATGCACCTTTTGAGTCAGACTATCTTGGGAAGGGGGGAATTATATTCTGAACAACGGTGAAAGGGGGGATGGAGCAAAAAAGTTTGAGAACCACTGCTCTAACCACTACACCACAATGGCTCTCTCCCCAGGCAGCATGGCCAACGGTTGAGATGATGGGAGTTGCAGTCCAACCCAAATGGAGAGCCCCGGGTTGGGGGAAGCTGGTGTAGATGCAGGGGCGGCTTCCTCTAAAATCCTCCCCACACTTTGCTTCCTAGGGGGCAGGAAATAGCGTCAAAACTAACCAGGAAGTCCCGCCTACGGGAGGGAAAGGGCAGGAAATAGCGCCAAACTAAACAGGAAGTCCCGCCTACGGGAGGAAAAGGGCAGGAAATAGCGTCAAAACTAACCAGGAAGTCCCGCCTACGGGAGGGAAAGGGCAGGAAATAGCGCCAAACTAAACATGAAGTCCCGCCTACGGGAGGGAAAGGGCAGGAAATAGCGTCAAAACTAACCAGGAAGTCCCGCCTACGGGAGGGAAAGGGCAGGAAATAGCGTCAAAACTAACCAGGAAATCCCGCCTACGGAAAGGGAGAGGGCAGGAAATAGCGCCAAACTCAACAGGAAGTCCCGCCTACGGGTGGGGAGAGGGGGCAGGAAATAGTGCCAAACTCAACAGGAAGTCCCGCCTGCAGACAGTGGCACGCCCACTCTACATTCCTTCTCTATGGTCAACGACTTCCGCTTCCTCCTCCACTCGCTTCCTGGTTTGGCGAGGAGGGCGAGCTGGCTGCCGGGTTCCTGAGTCCTGGTGAGGGGAAATGGGGGCCCGGTTTGGGGAGGCCGCGGAGGGGGAGAAGGGCAGAAGAGGGTCGGGAGCAGGCGGCGGAGGAGGAGGCAAAGGCGAATCTGGGGAAGGCCGAGGCAGCTTTCTCCCACCTTTGTTTATTTATCTGTTTATTTGCCCTCTCTGTACTCCGCTCCTCAGCCAAAAAAGGCTCTCGGAGCCGCTTACAATCAAAGCTCCATCACACCCGCGGTTAACACGCTCCCTACCTTCGCTTCTCAGCCGGTGTTTCCCCTTCCTCAAGTTTATTTATTTATTTATTTATTTATAGCACCTGTCAGGGATGCTTTAGGGTGGATTCCAGCACTGAGCAAGGGGTTGGACTCGATGGCCTTAGAGGCCCCTTCCAACTCTGCTATTCTATGATTCTATGATGATTTATTGCATTTTTATACCGCCCAATAGCTGAAGCTCTCTGGGCGATTCACAAAAATTAAAAACCATGAAGAGCATAAAAACAACCAACAAATTTAAAACAATGCAATGTTTACAATATAACAGTGTTTACAACATAACAATGCAATATTTATATGCAATATGAAAAGCACAACCACAATAAAACCACACAGCAAAAATTAATATAGGTTAAAATATGAGATTAAAACAGCAAAGTTTAAATTTAAGTTAAATTAGGTGTGAAAATACTGAGAAAATAAAAAGGTCTTCAGCTTGTGGCAGAAAGAAAACAATGTAGGTGATAGGCGGACCTCTCTGGGGAGCTAATTCCACAGCTGGGGTGCCACAGTGGAGAAGGCCCTGCTCCTAGTAGCCACCTGCCTCACTTCCTTTGGCAGGGGCTCACGGAGAAGGGCCCCTGCAGATGATCTTAAGGTCCGGGTAGGTACATATGGGAGGAGGCATTCCTTCAAATAGAATCATAGAATAGCAGAGTTGGAAGGGGCCTACAAGGCCATCGAGTCCAACCCCCTGCTCAATGCAGGAATCCACCCTAAAGCATCCCGGACAGGTGGTTGTCCAGCTGCCTCTTGAAGGCCTCTAGTGTGGGAGAGCCCACAACCTCCCTAGGTAACTGGTTCCATTGTCATACTGCTCTAACGGTCAGGAAGTTTTTCCTGATGTCCAGATGGAATTTGGCTTCCTTTAACTTGAACCCGTTATTCCATGTCCTGCACTCTGGGAGGATGGAGAAGAGATCCTGGCCCTCCTCTGTGTGACAACCTTTTAAGTATTTGAAGAGTGCTGTTCAAACAGTGTATTCAAACAATTATTACAAACTGAATTTACTTTTACTCCCCCCCCCCCTTTTGGTAAAGGTAATGCAGCTATAAGCTCCTGAACTGTTAGGAACACTTGAACTGTAAGGAACCTCTTTGGTTTTGCCAGTTTATGCGGAGCAGGCAAAAAATAAAAATTAAAATTAAAAACAACAGAAGAAGAAACCATCAACATTAGTAACAAAGAAAATTATTTATGTCTCCGCTAGTCCTCCCCAGTGTTAAGCGGTCATAAAGCACCCTTTCCCATTAAAAAAACCAGAAAAATGGAGGACCAATATTCAAGGAATATGCATGAAATTTAATCAGATGCATTTTCTGAGCTATTGCTATCACTATCGTCTCTGCTTCCATGGCAGTGCTGCCCCCTAGAGGCAGAAATGCACCTTGCTCTTGCATTTGAGAGTTGTAGTCTCAGTTTGCCACCTAGGGCTTGCTTGTCTTCGGTGCACAGAAATTGTAATAATTTGGTGCTGTACATAGTTTTTAGAAATCATTTGGAGAAGTAAATATCTGAACACCTTGTCGTAAACATTTTATTCATCATGCTAAAATAAAACATCCCGTAATCCATTTTTGCTTCATTTTTTTTTCAATTTTCTGGGAAAAACAAAAGAAAAAAACGCTTTGGAAAAAAATGTCGGGAGAAGTCCCGTCCCCCCCACGAATTTCCCCCTGGTGTTTTTTTTTCCAGGCCTTCACATCTCTACCTGTGATGTCATATGCACCAGCCAGCATATGCCATCATCAATCAGTCCATTGGTGCCTCATGTTTGCCTATGTTCATTGTACAAGTATGCTCCACAGTGGGAGGCCAACATGTTGTGGGAGGCCAAGGCTGCAAAAGCCTATAAGTCTCGTAGGCACGAGTGCCTCTCCCATACTAAGAAAAATCAAAGGCGATTGACCTGTTTGGCAGCCCATGAACCAATGTGCTGGTGTGGAGTCTGTTAATATTTAAATGATCTTTCAAATTGTGTTTAGGTAAGTGAAGAGCTGTTCTCCTGCTGCTGACCTCAGAAGGTGAAGATGTCTGAAGAGGAAGAAAAACTTAATCTGCGTCGCCTTGAGCCAGCAATCCAGAAGTTTATTAAAGTCGCAGTTCCAACGGATCTGGAGAGGTTAAGAAAGCATCAGATAAATATTGAAAAGGTTTATTCCCCCCCTCCCCTTAATCTTTAGAAGAACTTGTACATTTGTGCTGGAAAATGTTATGCCGATATCAGCCAAGCAGAGATGAATTGCTTTGATTTTGTTATACTGAAGTTATTTATTAAAGTGTGACCTGGGGCTCATCTACAACAAGCAGGATATTCCACTGTGAAAGCAGTATATAAAAGGCAGGAGCCACATGACTGCTTTATAGTGGTATTTAAGTGCACTGCAGGATCCACACTACTGCTTTATAGTGGTACTGAAGTGCACTGACAACTGTTGGGGCCCTGGACACATGTACCCCAAGCATGATATAACACTATGAATGTGGTATATGGTATGTGTCAATGGCCCCCAACAGTTATCAGTGCATTTCAATACCGCTATGTGCTCCGCTTGTCTTCGGGTCAGAGAAGCAGAAGTGGATCGGGGTGCTTCGCCTCCCCTTAAGGCGGAGGCGAAGAGGATGGGGGGGCAGCGGAGCATCACGGAGCGGATCGAGATGAAGGTGGATCCTTCGCCTCGATCTGGAGCTCCGAAGAAAAGGTAAGGGTGCCTTACCTGGTGCTGCTGCTGCCCGTCAGGGGGGAGGGGGGTCTTACCTGGTTGCGGCTCAACCTGAAAGTGTAGGTCCCAAGCGGGGCCTACAGTTCTAGGTTGAGCTGTGGGCTGAAGTGAAGCTGGCGACGGGCCGCGACGGACCAGATAAGTGATGTGTACGAGGGGGGCTTACCTGCCCCTGCCGCCGCAGTTCGTGTGGCGACGGTGGCGCAGTCAGGTAAGTCTATGGGTGGGAGGGAAACGGAGCTTCGAAACGAAGTGGACTGGGCCACAGGCGGATTGTGGCGGGGCGGGTCGGCCCGATCCGGAAGTTGCGGATTGGGCCACGAAGAGGATCGGGGGGTCGGTGCACAGCCCTCCTATAAAGCAGTAGTGTGGCTCCTGCCATTTATATACCGCTTTTCTACTGCTTTCATAGTGGAATATCCTGCTTGGTGTAACCGGGCACTTAGAGTAGACAAGCACTGCAGTCCTAACCATGTTTACAGGACAGTAAGTCCCATTGAATTCCATGATGATTGACAGGTGCATGTGTGTCAACAGTGGCGTCATAAGCACTAACCAGTAGGTGCCTATGGACTCTCGCACAATCTTAATCCACTGAGCATTGGTAAAGCAAAAGTGATAATTGCATTTATCCAACAAGGTGTGCTTTGGGTGCTGTGCGGATGCAGTCCGCCCCCCCCCCCCGCCCCAACCACCACATTGGGTGGGATGGAGTCTTTAGATCCTCCTTCAACGGATACCCTAACCTTGAGAATGTCACTGGGATCCTGCGCGTAACTCTGCCTTCGCGCAGCGTGCCTCTAGCGGGGCAGAATCCGGTTGAATGTGTAATTCAGTCAGTTCTTGGAGTAGCTGGTCTAACAACACTGTTGATAACAGAGATAAATAGATAACTGTTTGTGTTTATATTCTTCACTTTTTAAGTGATGATGGGTGTACTTACGATTCCACAGTGTGCAAAAATGTTCTTTGTTGTCTTTATTTTTAATCCCTCTCTTCTGCCAAGGAGGTTAGGTTGGCAAATGTGCCCTGCTCTCTTCACTGGCCGCCGATTAGTTTCCGGGCGAAGTATAAAGTGTTGGTTATCACCTTTAAAGCCCTACATGGTTTGGGTCGAGGCGACCTGCGGGATCGCCTTCTCCCGTACAATCCGCCCCACACACTTCGGTCCGCTGGAAACAATCAAAGTTAGGCTGACAGGTATTACCCAGAGGACCTTTTCCTCTGCTGCTCCCAGACCGTGGAATGGCCTTCCGGAGGAGATTCGTCAACTTAACAGTCTATTAGCATTCAAGAAAGCTATAAAGACTGATCTCTTCCGGCAAGCCTATCCAGTGGAATTTTAGGATGCTTTTAGTATGTTTTTAGGAAGTTTTAATAATGTATACTGTGTTTGATTAATGTTTTATGTATTCTATACTTGCTATTGTTCCCTGCCTCGATCAGAATGGAGAGGCGGGTTAAATAGTTGTTGTTGTTGTTGTTGTTGTTGTTGTTATTATTATTATTATTATTGGTATCCTCACGATAGCCCTGCTAGGTATGTCAGGCTGAGGAGTACTTCCTGGCCTAAGCTTTGTGACTGAGTGGGGATTTGTTCCTTGATCTCCCCCGTCTTAAGTCCAGCACTTTAGCTACTATCCCACAGTGTGTCTCTCTGTTTAAGATTGGATTGCTGAGAGAGAAAAGAGGATGGTTGTAGCTGAAAGAGTGAGTCCCTCGTGTCCAGCTAGGGCATTCTCTTTCGAAAGACATGGGGCATGCGGATAACTGTGATGCCTGAATACTCTTGGCCATCTTCTCTGCCTGAGGCCATGGAAAGTTTTGCAAATGGAAAAAATGCATATTTCTAAACGGATGCATATTTGAAAATGCATATTTCAATCCTTGCAAATTCTAATACAAACTAACCTGACATGCAAATCTCAGGATACTGTGTGGCTCAGAATTTAGTTATCCTCCAGATTTTGCACTTCTCTTAATTTTGTGATGCATTTCTTAGTTCCAGAATGAAAATTGGTCGATCAAGGGTCTAATTCGATGCATTTTTAGACTGAAAAAAAGTTGTACAACTCCCAGCAGTGCTCGTTGTAGGACTTTTCCCTGTCTATACATGCATAGGATTGTGCCCAAAGTTATTTTCCCCACTGTTGTTGTCAACTTATAACAGGAGTGTAAAACCTCAGCACCCCAGATGGCCCTAATGAACCTCAGAACTTGCCTTCTATTGAGTCAAACCTTTGGTTCAACTAGCCTGTTATTATCGATGCTGACGGACAGCTTCCTTCCCTCCAGGGTTTCAGGCAGGATTCTTTCCTTGCTCTACCTGGAGAAGCCGGGTATCGAACCTGGGACCTTGTGCACACCAAGCATGTGCTCTATCACACTGAGCTACAGTCCTTCCCCTTTCCCCAACCTTAACCCTTTCCCCAGAACCAAGCTTTTGCTCATTTCCCCCTTTCTAAAGGTTGCAGTCCCTTTCTTAAGGCTTAGTTACTGGCACCAAGATCTTTAAAGCTAAAAAGATGCAGATACCTCTGGTGTTTTGTCTCCGCCCCTTTTTCCCTGCCCACCAATGGAACGCGCTCCCTGAGGGTGTCTCCAACATTGAATTTGGCTCTCTAGCTTAAAGAGGCTCAAGAATCCTGACTGATAATTATAATTGCTTACCATTTCCCCCTTTGCTTTTAGTATCAGAGGTCCAGACTGTGGGACAGATTACATGAAGAGCACATCAATGCAGGCCGCACTGTTCAGGTAAGCACTGAATTTTAGATTGTATACTTCCGGGGCAGAGACCTGCTCATTTTTACTTTGTAAAACATAATCGGTTTTCTTCAGCCCATGATAAGACAAGCAGGTGAATGAAATGTTTTTAAAAATGACATCCTAACTTCACTTTGAAACATGTTGCTTAAAACTGGCCACTGCTTGAGACAGGGATCATAGAATCATAGAATAGCAGAGTTGGAAGGGGCCTACAAGGCCATCGAGTCCAACCCCCTGCTCAAGGCAGGAATCCACCCTAAAGCATCCCTGACAGAGGGTTGTCCAGCTGCCTCTTGAAGGCCTCTAGTGTGGGAGAGCCCACCACTTCCCTAGGTCACTGATTCCATTGTGGTACTGCTCTAACAGTCAGGAAGTTTTTCCTGATGTCCAGCTGGAATCTGGCTTCCTTTAACTTGAGCCCGTTATTGGCAGCTGGTGGCCCTCCAGATGTTTTGGCCTAAAACTTCTATCACCTGTCTGTCTGGGGCTGAGTGGTGTAAAGGAGAGAGCCCAGCGCACCAGCAGGCTTTTACTGGATTTAGCACGGATCCCAGGCACAGACACCCACAAGCTCACAACGTGAGGTTTAAGACCTTTTATTCAGACTAAGGGTAGGGATACATAGGACAAACTTAGTAAAATATCATAAAAGCATGCATAACATAAGAACCCAGTAACAGGTAACAATAAAACTTAACTCTAATATACCTTATGCCAACATAGAGCACCTTGTTTCTCCTCACCAGCCGACAACCGCCCTTTTGCCCCAGGCAGAGACTATTTTATACTTTCTTTTCCTCCCTCCTTCCCCCCTCCCTCCTGCTTTGTTCTTCAAACCGGCTTCACACCTTTCGGCCGGGGTGCCTAATCGCTCAAGGCCAGTTGACAGATATGGCCTGGCTGGCTCCGGTCTCTTCTCCCCCCGGCCAGATGTCATCCTCCCGTTGGCATCCTTATCATCCTATGAAACCACAAAAATTAATTAAAACAACCTTGTTCCCAGATTCCAACCTCCATGCGCCCCTATCCCGGTTAACCCGTTCCTTTCCCTTACAAGTGGGAGTTTGTTTATTTATTTATTTATTTATTACATTTTTATACCGCCCAATAGCCGAAGCTCCTTGGGTGGTTCACAAAAGTTAAAACCATAATAAAACAACCAACAGGTTAAAAGCACAATTACAAAATACAGTATCAAAAGCACAACCAGGATAAAACCACACAGCAAAATTGATATAAGATTAAAATACAGAGTTAGAACAGTAAAATTTAAATTTAAGTTAAAATTAAGTGTTAAAGTACTGAGAGGTCTTCAGCTGGCGACGAAAGCAGTACAGTGTAGGCGCCAGGCGGACCTCTCTGGGGAGCTCATTCCACAACCGGGGTGCCACAGTGGAGAAAGCCCTCCTCCTAGTAGCCACCTGCCTCACTTCCTTTGGCAGGGGCTCACGGAGAAGGGCCCCTGTAGATGATCTTAAGGTCCGGGCAGGTACATATGGGAGGAGGCGTTCCTTCAAATAACCTGGCCCCAAACCGTTTAGGGCTTTAAATGTCAATACCAGCCCTTTGAATCGGGCCCGGACCTGGACTGGCAGCCAATGAAGTTGTAAAAGGACTGGCGTAATGTGATCTCGCCGGCCAAAACATCTGGAGTTATAGGCCAAAACATCTGGAGGGCCACCGGTTGCCCACCCCTGCTGTAAGATTAGCGCCTTTTGTATTTTTTGTCTTTTGCATCTGATTTGAGTCTTTTTGTTTTGAAAGAAACATGTAAGATGTGAAAACCGTGCTCTTTATTGGGCTGTGTTTCTGAAGCAGTTTTCACTTTTTTGAATGATTAACAGCAGTTGCGAGCAAATATTAGAGAGATGGAGAAGCTTTGTTTACGGGTCCGGAAGGAAGACGTCCAGAGTTTGCAGAGGATGATCAAGCCAGTGAAAGAGCAGGCTTCGGTTGCCATAAAAGAATTTCTACAACTCCATTTGGAGTCTGCAGAAGAACTTAAAAAACAGTTTAATGAGACAGAGCCATCGTTGCAGACTTCTTTAACCAGATCTACAACAATAGGAGCAGGTATTTCATGTCCTTTTCAATACGTGTATTAGTATAAGGAATGTGTTGGGCTCTCTAGATAGGGCAGAGCCAAACAGTTGAGACTTCATTTTGTTGTAAGGCGATCCATATATGACAGGTAAATTTTGAGAAATAGGAGAACAATTGGGCCAAAATTACGCACATTTAATTTCCATGGGAAAGGTAACCGTGCTTCAGTTTCTGCCATTGAAATCAATGGGTCCTCAGTGGTGTCCTTTGCTTGTAACTTAAGCTTACTATGACAAAAAATAACAACTTTGTCACTATTCTAATATAAAAATCAGTAGAAGCATTTCATTGAAATGTTTAAATAGCAAAATGCATTGTTTAAAATTTCCCTCATGCCTGTACAATTCAGGTCCCCCCCCCCCCCGCTATGAAAACTTTTTAAAGAGAGGGTTGTCTGTAGAACGCAGTCTGTATTTCAGATTTTATTGTGTTTGCTACATTAAATGTGTGTTATTGAATTCATTCCTGGGACAGACTTTATTTGCCAAAGTGTTTTGTAGCTGGAAATATAAGTAAATTGTGTACATTGTATTTTCATTATTTTTCTGTTTAAATTTGTGACCAATCCGTAGCATGTAGGGCATGGAATACACTTCACTAAGGCTGCTGTTCTAGGAATAATTACTGGGAACAAATTTCTGCTGAGAATTGATGAGGCTGACTTCCTTGGGAAGTATTTTGGTTCGAGGCGGGATACACAATGCAAACATTTGATTGCTCTTGGAGCTAGCTTAGATGTTGTGGGTGCAGGGTTTTGAGATGCACTTGTGAGACTCAACTTCTCCCCTTTAGCTCTCCCAATTTAAAAGGCATGGGAAGAACATTATACACTGCACCCGCTCAGAAATGAGATTTCTGTCCTGGTTGTTGCGTTTTGATCCCATACGTGTCCATCCTGTTTGGAATGAATACCAGATTCCCTGAAGTGTCTTGGCAAACCCTATGGTAGAAGTGGAAGGTATGGGTACACACAGGTGACCCTTCCTCCCCACTCCACCTAGACTTCAATGGGGAAACTCCTACATGATCTCTTGTACACACTATGCCTGTGTGGAATCTACAGTCTTGCTTAGTGGAGTGTGTGTGTGTGTGTGTGTGTGAGAGAGAGAGAGAGAGAGAGAATGAGAGAGAGAGAGGCCCTCTTGCATGGACTGGGAGTTCTTGCAAGACACACCTCGATGAAGTTCTGGGTTCAAGACACCCTGACCTGGAATCCTCCCCTTCTAATCCTGGTTGTGGTGTAGCATAGATCATAGAATCATAGAATAGCAGAGTTGGAAGGGGCCTACAAGGCCATCAAGAGGAGAGAGAGAGAGAGAGAGAGAGAGAGAGATAGATGGTTTGGCCTTCCATTTGTTGATGTTGCACTTTTCTAAGAATTTGCCATGTTTTCACTCAGAAACCTTTTATAACCATGAAGATGAAGGAGCCTCTCACGGCTATAGCCAGGTGCTTCTCCCACTCCCAGAAATCCCCCAGGATCAAAATGCGGCAGAATCATGGGAGATGCTAGAAGAGGTATATTGGGCTTCCCTTATCGTTGGCAATTCTTTTATTGTTACGATCCCTTTAGCCAATCTGTAAGAACACGATGACAACAAGTCTTTTTGGTTTTGTTGCAGGACTTAATTGGACTCAGCAACCTGGTGACGGACTTCTCTGTGCTAGTTAATGTACGTATAGCAAGACTCATCTCTTAACGTTCCTTCTGAGTTCTAAAGAAAGGGAAAAGCAGATCTGGATTCTGTTGCAAGTGCCTACAAAAGAGCTAAGTTTTCTTTTAAAGTGAAAGAAATGTCCAGCTGCATTCAAGAGGCAGCTGGACAACCATCTGTCAGGGATGCTTTAGGGTGGAAGGGTGGATTCCTGCATTGAGCAGGGGGTTGGACTTGATGGCCTTGTAGGTCCCTTCCAACTCTGCTATTCTATGATAATGCAATCCATATTTCTCCTCAGGAGAAAGAAAAGACTGTACAAGTCTTAAAAACTAAAGCAAGGTCATTTTGTAGCACTTAACTGTGATAACATATGTTTAACTCACTTTTGATTTAAAATTGACTTTAAATTAAAAAGGATGAACATCGATTTCAGCTAGGAGAGTGTTCTTAATTACTTTAGTTTTTCAAATCTGTCCTTTTTTAAAAAAAAAGAAGCAGGGCTCCAGTGGCTTGTATCCAGTTGATTTCAGTGGGTCTACTCTAAGTAGGACTAGCATTGGATGCAATCTAATATCTGCAGTACAGGATTATGTACACAGGGGTGTTTTGAATGGAGAGCAATTTGAATTTGGGAAGCAGTTTTATTTTCATAGAATCATAGAATAGCAGAGTTGGAAGGGGCCTACAAGGCCATCGAGTCCAGCCCCCTGCTCAATGCAGGAACCCACCCTAAAGCATCCTTGACAGGTGGTTGTCCAGCTGCCTCTTGAATGACTCTAGTGTGGGAGAGTCCACAACCTCCCTAGGTAACTGATTCCATTGTCGTACTGCTCTAGCAGTCAGGAAGTTTTTCCTGATGTCCAGCCGGAATCTGGCTTCCTTTAACTTGAGCCCGTTGTTCCGTGTCCTGCACTCTGGGAGGATCGAGAAGAGATCCTGGCCCTCCTCTGTGGGACAACCTTTCAAGTATCTGAAGAGTGCTCTCATGTCTCCCCTCAATCTTCTCTTCTCCAGGCTAAACATGCCCAGTTCTTGTAGCTGATTGCTTAAAATTGTTTTTAGATATATGTTGTCTGTGTGTTTATTGTCTGTTCACATGGTTTTTGTGTAAATAGTTTTTCACTTAGTATAATGTATTTGTAATGGTTTTTCATCTTCGTAAACCATCCGCGGGGCAGTATAGAAATGTAATCAATTAATGATAATAATAAAATGGAGTGCTACTCTCAAGGTGGCAGAGCTGCGGTGAATGTGCCCTCGTTGTAGGCCCTAAGATAGGGTGGTGGTGTCGGCTTGCTTGCATTTCCCGTGTGGGAAACTCACTCGCAATTCCTTTGCATCTAGGCTCAGCAGGAGAAGGTTGACCGGATTGAAGACAATGTCAACACTGCCGTTGCGAATGTCGAAGAGGGAACCAAGAATTTGTCTAAGGTGGGGCTCTCCTGCTGAGGATCCAGAGATTACCTGCTTCTCAGCATCCTTCTGTTTTGGCTCTATTGTCCAAAGATGCCTTTTCTGTCAAGGAACCAGCAATTAAGGAAATAAGGAAGAAATGACGCGCGAGGGGGGCGGGGGAGCAGAGCCCAGAGAGCTGCATCTTTCTGGCAGTCTTTACACTGTTACAAAGCCAAGCGCGTAACACCTACAATATGCCAATTAATTCCCATTAAGCTTTCTGGACCCCCTTTCCTGCTTACTACACTCCGTCACTTGGCAAATGTAAATTTGTCACCATTAAAAAAACAAAAACTGTTTCCACCCCTTTATGCTTCAGGTTATTAAAATTGGGGTGGCATCGGTTTTCTTGCCTGCGGCATAGCCACGTGTACCAGCCCCACTAATATTCTAAGTCTGGTTTGTGCAGCTTTTTCAGTGGCTGGCCCCCAGTTATGGAATAATGTGCCACTGGAGATTATATTTATTTATTTCACTTATATACCGCCCCCATAGCCAGAGCTGTCTGGGCGGTTTACAGAAATTCTAAAACTGAGATAAAAACAAGTATACAAAATTTAAAATTCTAAAACACAGAACATACACACATAAAGCATTAAAAACCGTTAAAAAACTAAACAAGTGGGTGATTACGATGTGCTGCCATATGCCTGGGCAAAGAGGAAAGTCTTAACCTCGCGCCGGAAAATAGCAGCGTTGGCGCCAGGCGAGCCTCGTCAGGGAGATCGTTCCATAGTCTGGGGGCCACCACCGAAAAGGCCCTGTCCCTCGTTGCCACACTCTGATTAGACAGGCTCCCACTCTCAATTGCTTCAAACGCCTTTGTAAGGCGTTTTTATTTTCACGAGAGTTTGGGGAGTGGGTGGTTTAAATTGGGGTTGAGGGCTTTTAATGGTTTGAGGGTGAGGGTTTTAATGGAATTGTTGTAATGTGGGTGGAGGGTTTTAATGGAATTGTTTTATGTGTGATTGTAAAGCGCCTCGATACCAGAAATAGTGAGGCGGCGCTATAAAAATGCTTTAAATAAATAAATAAATAAAATAAACACTTGCGTGGGGCGTGTGTGAAACGCGTGAGGCCAGAGAGACACTGCTGCAGGCCTATGTTTCAAATAATGTTCTCCTCTCTGTTACAGGCCGCGAAATACAAGCTAGCAGCTCTCCCTGTGGCCGGCGCGCTCATTGGGGGAATTGTGGGTGGCCCCATTGGACTCCTGGCAGGTTTCAAAGTGGCCGGAATCGCAGCGGCACTTGGCGGGGGCGTGTTGGGCTTCACGGGTGGAAAACTGATCCAGAGGAAGAAGCAGAAAATGATTGAGGGCCTCTCCTCCAGTTGCCCGGACCTTCCTAGACAGAGTGACAGAGAATGTAGCTGAAGTGTCCTCAGCACCTTCTCCCCAGCCAGGCTGACGAAACAGCTGCTCTTCTTTTGGATCTAACTTGGGTCTGTACGCAGCAAGCCCGGGCCTCTTTCCCGTCAGGGATGCAGAAAGGGTGATGCGGGTAAACTTTCTTGGACGGAGGCGGAGAACCCACCCGTCCCTTTATTTCTGAATATGGGGAGCAAGGCGCAGTTCAGCGTCAGAAGACGGCGAAGGCAAGTCCGAGGGGGTGTGTGCCGAGCGAACGCCTTCATCTGTTTCTGGCCTGTGCCGGAGTTGAGGGCGTTACAATGTTCACGCAATGCCTTTTCCTGGTGAAACGGACGGGAGGCGCAGACGGCATTTGAAGATGTCAGACGGTTGGGTGCCTGGACGGCTCCTCCTTTCCTCACGCCTTTTATTCTGCTCAAGGGCACGAATACCACTTTGCAGTATAATTGTCCTTCAAGCTTCTCTGTGGCAGGATATTCCGGTTAAGTTTGAAGTTCACGCGCTTGCCTCAGGCTACGGCAACCCTCTCCCTTTTTTTTTTCATGCAGTACACCTTGCCCAACCTGGTGGCCTCCGGCTGTGTTGGACTGCAACTCCCATAATCCCACAGCCAGCTGGCTGTGGGATTATGGGAGTTGCAGTCCAACACAGCCGGAGGCCACCAGGTTGGGAAGGCTGCACTACGCTTCTTAAATTCTATTTTTACAAGTGGGGCTCCCTGAATCTTAATTTCACAGGTTTTAAGTCAGGAGTCTAGCTCTCTTCTTTTAAAGTGCTACTTCGAGGCAAACCAGAACAGGGCCTGGTGGGTGAATTCTCTCAATTTTCAGCCCATCTTTAGAAGCTTCAAAACTTTAGCCCAGTTTTGAAGCCCTTTTACTGGCCAAGCCTCTTGTTCGAGATGTATTTGACTGGGCACTGCTTCTCCCACCAACCTCTGAATGCCTCTTCCCCCTACCGCTGTGATGGGAAGGAATTAAATGATCAGCCAAAGATGAGGCCATGCTGGTCTCAACCAAAGCTTTCTGCTCTGCCAAATGTTTTTAAAAATATATATTATGTGTCAGTTTGCTGATTTCTGAATAAGAAGCAGAGGTGGGGGTTTTTTTTTTGGTTAAAGCTCCCTAAATTTATATGAAAAGTTTTATACAAGAGTCCCATTTCCTCGCTCAAACGAAATACTAACGCACTACATTGAAAGACAACTTCAGCGTTTTCTACTCCCACCAGATAATGACACTGAAATGACATGTGCTGGAAATAGCAGGACTGATTCTTAGAAAAGGTCTCCTCCTGTCTGAATGCTGAGCCCGGCTGGTTTTTTGTTCCTCCAATATGGATTTGGGATTTCATCATTGCTTTTTCTAGTCTATGAAGAGCAGCAGACAGGAGTGTGACGTGAGTGGGATTGTTATGGCCCATAATACTCGTAGCGGTCATTGAATTGTGTGTGGGAAAGGGGTGTCCCACCTCCTCACCCCGCTTCTGCCCCTGGCAAAGCTCAGCTAGAGATTTTGGGCCGGTCTGCCAAGTGCTAAAATGTGGGGCCGGGTGCTATGGAAATGTTTCCTGGGGCTCTGCGTTGTATGCAGTCCCCAAAGCACAAAACTGTTTCATTAGGTAATTTTTGTCAATGCAAATTTTCAAAGTGACCTAGAAAATAAAATTCTTTTAAATATAGTTGCGTTGTTTTTTTGTTTTTTTTTAAAACTGGGTTTAAGAAAGCAAAACATGTTACAAATGGGCTTTATAGTTTCGTTTGTTCATTTTGCAGTTAGGTAAAAATATTAGTTATGATATTAACTTTGGCTTTTGAGCGGTGTAGAAATGCAATAAATAAACAAATAAAATATTTTAACCTTCCTTTCAGGGTGCGTTTCCCTGATAAGGCAGCTTTTACAATACTACGGACACAAGAACGCATACAGAAACATCAAAGAGTCTCATGTGACACCTTAAATACTAAGAAATTGATATCGGGGTAAGCTTTTGTTGACTGCAGCCCAGGGTGCATGCAACAATTAAAACAATCATTCAATGCCCAACCCATTAAAACCCATTTATATTATGGTTTTATACTCTTGTTTTACACTTTGAATGGTTTTAATTTCTGTGAACCGCCCAGAGAGCTCCGGCTATTGGGAGGTATAGAAATGCAATAAATAAATAATAAACCCTGTTCAGCCGTTGATTCTCCCTTCTTGGAGGAGGAAGCTGTCAGGGGCTTCTGGTAAAAAAGCCAATGTACACCAGTTGCTGGGGAACATGGGCAGGAAGGTGCTGTAGAAGAACTTCAGCTTAGTGTCCAGGGTGCTTGCCATTAAGTCCGGCCCTGAGTGGAGGGAAAAGGTAGCGGAAAGAGGTGGGGTCAATGAAGTTTCTATCCAGTTGGGTCCAGGCTGACCTTCCCTTGGTCGCTGGTGTTTGTGCTTTGGATAGCAGCTGTGCCGAGGGGTGCCAGCCGGCATGGCTTCACTGGGGATGGGCAAAACCTGTCTAACTCTGGGCTCATCTACACCAAGCAGGATATTACACTATGAAAGTGGTGTATAAAAGGCAGGAGCCACACTAGTGCTTTATAGCGGTATTGAAGCGCCCTGCAGGATCTACACTACTGCTTTATAGCGGGACTGAAGTGTACTGACAACTGTTGGGGCCCAGGACACATCTACACCAAGCAGGATATAACCATGAAAGTGGTATGAAAGCGGTCTATGGTCTGTGTCAATGGGCCCCAACAGTTGTCAGTACGCTTCAATACCGCTATAAAGCAGTCGTGTGGCTCCTGGATTTTATATACCACTTTCATACCACTTTCATAGTGGAATATCCTGCTTGGTGTAGAAGATGATCCCTCTGTCAGCTGCATAGGTTTGGTTAAGGCTTTGCAGTGTCAAACGAAGAGCTATTCCAGCTTGTGGAAAGCCGGGGCCCTTAAGCTAGTGAATCAATAAATGAAATAGTCACAAATCAACCCTGGGGAGTGGGTGGGCGGGCGCGTGGGTGGAAGTAAAGGCTGTTACAATCCTTAACACAGCAGAAAGAGAAGTGCATTAAAATAATAATATGCCCTGTAGGAGAGAAACATTGGGGCTAAAGTCCACGAAAGCTTATGCCAGAATAAATTTGTTAGTCTTTGAAGGTGTCAGAAGACTCTTCGTTGTAAAGGGAACAGCAAGGTTTCCTCTGCAGGGGGAGAAAGCGTTGGTTGGCGCTACCCTTTTCCCCGACCCTGGTCAGGTTCTGCTTTCTATCACATTTCTCTGGTTGGTTCATAACAGCTAAAAAAATAAAATACAACAACATGATATTCTGCATTGAGCAGGGGGTTGGACTTGATGGCCTTGTAGGCCCCTTCCAACTCTCCTATGATTCTATAGTATAATTTTTTAAAAGATGTACAACTACAGTGGGCGTGTTCAGATGCCACGCTAAGCCATGCGTCGGCCACAGACCCTTTTGTAGCAAACGGTTCGTGAGCGTGTTTAAACCGTGGTTATGTAGCCACCATGGTTAGGAATGGTTCACACAACATGCTAAGCCTTCATGTTTAGCTCAAAATGTGTAACCGCCATGGCTTAGCGTGTCATCTGAACAGGGTCAGTACAAAGCCAAAGTAAAACCCAGTAGCAGTGTAAGGATCTAAAAATACAATAACAGATTTAAGACAAATATGGAAGGATAAAAAATGCATAGGAGAATAAAATGCCTGGGAGAATAAAAAGGTCTTTGCCTAGTGCCAGAAAGACCGCAATGTAGGCGCCGTGCAAGCCTCTCTGGGGAGGGCATTCTGCAATCTGGGAGGGGCCACCACTGAGAAGCCCATCTTCCTAGTAGCCAACAGCCTCACCATTTGGAGGGGGCACCTGGAGGAAGGCCTCTGAGGATGATTTGAGTGTTTGAGCATGTATGTATGGTATATCTCTAATTCTGGTGGCCTTCCTCCTTGGCTCAGTGACGCTATTTTTAAAAAAGCAAGCCACGGGGCACTACCCTCCTACCATCATGTCTTGTTTGGCCCTGCAAAGAACCGTGACTGACATCCATCCCTGGGAAAATTCTGGAGCAGATTATAAAGAAGTCAATCTGTAAACACCTTGAAATCAATGCAGTGATTACTAGAAGCCAACATGGACCCTGTGCCTGCTTACCCTACCCTGTGCCTGTTTGCATTCTCTTCCCCTCCTTATTGTTTTACTAGGATTTTATTAGATTGTAAGCCTATGCGGCAGTGTCTTGCTATTTACTGTTTTACTCTGTACAGCACCATGTACATTGATGGTGCTATATAAATAAATAAATAAATAAATAATAATAATAATAATAATAATAATTCCTGTTAGACTAATATGATCTCATTTTTTGATAGGGTAACCTCCCTTGTGGACTGGGGGAATGCTGTGGACATCATATATCTTGACTTCAGCAAAGCTTTTGACAAAGTGCCCCATGATATTCTGATTAACAAACTAGCTAAAAGTGGGCTAGATGGAACAACTATTAGATGGATTCACAGTTGGCTACAGAATCGGACTCAAAGAGTGCTTATCAATGGAACCTTCTCAAACTGGGAAGAGGCAACAAGTGGGGTGCCGCAGGGCTCAGTCCTGGGCCCAGTGCTCTTCAACATTTTTATTAATAATTTGGACGAGGAGGTGCAGGGAACGCTGATCAAATTTGCAGATGACACCAAATTGGGTGGGATAGCTAATACCCTGGAAGACAGAAACAAACTTCAAAGTGATCTTGATAGGCTGGAGTGCTGGGCTGAAAACAACAGAATGAAATTTAATAGGGATAAATGCCGAGTTCTACATTTAGGAAATAGAAACCAAATGCAGAGTTCCAAGATGGGGGATACTTGGCTCAGCAATACTACAAACGAGAAGGATCTTGGAATTGTAGATCGCAAACTGAATTTGAGCCAACAGTGCGATATGGCTGCAAGAAAGGCAAATGCTATTTTGGGCTGCATTAATAGAAGTATAGCTTCCAAATCACGTGAGGTCCTGGTTCCTCTCTATTCGGCCCTGGTTAGGCCTCATCTAGAGTATTGCGTCCAGTTCTGGGCTCCACAATTCAAGAAGGACGCAGACAAGCTGGAGCGTGTTCAGAGGAGGGCAACCAGGATGATCAGGGGTCTGGAAACAAAGCCCTATGAAGAGAGACTGAAAGAACTGGGCATGTTAAGCCTGGAGAAGAGAAGATGGAGGGAAGATATGATAGCACTCTTCAAATACGTGAAAGGTTGTCACACAGAGGAGGGCCGGGATCTCTTCTCGATCCTCCCAGAGTGCAGGACACGGAATAACGGGCTCAAGTTAAAGGAAGCCAGATTCCAGCTGGACATCAGGAAAAACTTCCTGACTGTTAGAGCAGTACAACAATGGAACCAGTTACCTAGGGACGTTGTGGGCTCTCCCACACTAGAGGCCTTCAAGAGGCAGCTGGACAACCATCTGTCAGGGATGCTTTAGGGTGGATTCCTGCATTGGGCAGGGGGTTGGACTCGATGGCCTTGTAGGCCCCTTCCAACTCTGCTATTCTATGATTCTATGACTGAATTGAAAAAGGTGAAGGAAGGCAAAGGAAAGAAAGACAAAGGAGTAATAAGGTCACAGCATTTCCCAGGATGTATCAAAGAGGCAAAGTTCAAGCCAGAAATAAGTGGCACAAGATAAGAAACAGGAAGACGGGGAAATAAAATATTGAAGTAATCAATAAGCCATTAAATGGGTGCCTGATTTGCAGACTGCTTAGCAGTATTTATTTCTCACAGCCCCCCAGCCCCTACGAGGACCTTGGGGCAGTATAACCACTTGTCCCTCTTCCTGTTTTATTTATTTATTTATTTATTGAAACATTTATATCCCGCCCTATATCACAAGGATCTCAGGGCGGCATAGAGATAAAACCATACAAACAAGATAAAACAATAAATATACACAGCTAAAAACAAATCAAACCTTTAATAAGCTAAAACCGGTATAGAATTTAAAACAGTAAAACCAACTAAAACAAATAAAACTATGTACAGGCTTGGTGAATATTAGCCATCAAAGGCTTTGTTAAAAAGCCATGTCTTTACTGGGTGCTGGAATGAAGTCAGCACTGGAACCAGTCGGGCCTCCAAGGGGAGGGCATTCCACTACCGGGGTGCCACCACAGAGAAAGCCCTCTCCGACGTCCCACCATAGTGTATGTCTTGTGTTGGTGGGATGCAGAGGAGGGCTCCTCTAACAGACTTCAAGTCTATAGTATGGAGATACAGGAAGACGTGCGCTCCCTCAAGTATCGAGGTCCCAAGTCGATTAGGGCTTTGAAGGTCATTACCAACACCTTCATAGAACCATAGAATAGCAGAGTTGGAAGGGGCCTACAAGGCCACCGAGTCCAATCCCTTGCTCAATGCAGGAATCCATCCTAAAGCATCCCTGACATTTGGTTGTCCAGCTGCCTCTTGAAGGCTTCTAGTGTGGGAGAGCCCACCACCTCCCTAGGTCACTGGTTCCATTGTCGTACTGCTCTAACAGTCAGTCAAAGAACTGGGCATGTTTAGCCTGGAGAAGAGAAGGTTGAGGGGAGACATGATAGCACTCTTCAAATACTTAAAAGGTTGTCACACAGAGGAGGGCCAGGATCTCTTCTCGATCCTCCCAGAGTGCAGGACACGGAATAACGGGCTCAAGTTACAGGAAGCGAGATTCCAGCTGGACATCAGGAAAAACGTCCTGACTGTTAGAGCAGTACGACAATGGAATCAGTTACCTAGGGAGGTTGTGGGCTCTCCCACACTAGATGCATTCAAGAGGCAGCTGGACAACCATCTGTCAGGGATGCTTTAAGGTGGATTCCTTCCTTGAGCAGGGGGTTGGACTCGATGGCCTTGTAGGCCCCTTCCAACTCTGTTATTCTATGATTCTATGAGGAAGTTTTTCCTGATGTCCAGCTGGAATCTGGCTTCCTGTAACTTCAGCCCGTTATTCCGTGTCCTGCACTCTGGGAGGATCGAGAAGAGATCCTGGCCCTCCTCTGTGTGACAACCTTTTAAGTATTTGAAGAGTGCTCTCATGTCTCCCCTCAATCTTCTCTTCTCCAGGCTAAACATGCCCAGTTCCTTCAGTCTCTCTTCATAGGGCTTTGTTTCCAGACCCCTGATCATCCTGGTTGCCCTCCTCTGAACACGCTCCAACTTGTCTGCGTCCTTCTTGAATTGTGGAGCCCATAACAGTTTATCATCTTTTGACTTTGCTGTTTGAAATTAGTATCTTAAAACCACATAAATCTCTTCATTGCTGCTCGGTTTTATCCTGGTTGAGCTTTTAATATTGTGGTTTGTTTTATACCGTGAATTGTACTTGATGGTTTTAATTTTTGGGAACCGCCTAGAGAGCTTCGGCTATTGGGCGGTATAAAAATGTAATAAATAAAATATAATATAATAAATAAATTTGGAGTACTGTGTCCAGTTCTGGGCAGCACATGGACCTATTGGAGAAAGGGGCTTTCTCACAGATCAGAACCAAAAGTGGAGAACTAAGAGGTGACTTCACTTGGGGGCTGAGTGTCAACTCTACCCCAGGAAAAAAAAAAAAAGCTGGCGCAAGAACTCTATTGATCTCTTCTCCAGAGCTCTCGAAGTTCATCAGAGTTGAAGCTGCAGTTCTCTGCGAGGGCCAAGAGGGGGCAGCAGGACACTGTCCAATGCCAAGCAGGATAACAAAGAGTGCTGTGGGACCTTAAAGGCTAACAAATTTATCACAGCAGAAGCTTTCATGAACTAGAGGCCATTTCGTCGGAGGCATGAAGCATTAGCCTCACTTGGCAGATAGATGAAGGGCTGGGAAATGTAAACAGTGAGGTTAAATGGCAATGCAATGCAAAAGGTACAGTCTGTACCCATTCAATTATAGTGGGCTTCTCTAACTTGGCGTCGTCTAGATATGTTGGACTGCAATTCCTATAATTCCATTGGCCATGCTGGCTGGGAATTATGGGAGTTCCAGTCCAACACATCTGGAGGAGAAGGCAAAATTAGAGTTTCAAATGTATGCAAAATAAACCGAGTGACGCCTTCATGACAGCACAATAATCTTAGCATCGTTAACTACATAGAATCATAGAAGAGTAAAGTTGGAAGGGGCCTCTAAGGCCATCAAGTCCAACCCCCTACTCAATGCAAGAATCCACCTTAAAGCATCCCTGACAGATGGTTGCCCAGGTGCCTCTTGAGTGTGGGAGAGCCCACAACCTCCCTAGGTCATGGGTTCCATTGTCGTACTGTTCTAACGGTCAGGAAGTTAACACTCATAGTGGGACAGAGAACCATTGTCTCTATTCAAGACCAAACAAATAGAATCAAACTTAGTGCCAATTAAGCTATGTCGCGCTAAAGTCTCTTTTGGGAATTCTCTGGTGGGGAACGGCAGCTTCTCAGGTCAGCAGTAGAGTGTATCCAGGGAGACTGCAATGCTCCACTACTGTTTTCTGAATGTTGCTGTTTCTGGTTTCAGATTTGTGACCGTTTAGAGCTTCTGGGCAAAGAACTGGAGCTCCAAATTCAACAGCCTTCATTGGACCGGCTTAGGTTAAAAACTGAAGAACTGACTTGTGGAACTAAAGCCTAAGTGGGCAATTTCTGGGGGGTGAGAGGCTGCGTTGCCCTCCCCCCCCCCACCGGAAATCCTGCTGTTTGTGCACCTTGTTTGCTTGCAAAATTGCAGCCTTTTGGTGGTGTGGCAAAGCTGGGGACCGCAATACCTGATGGAATGCTTCTCCTGACATGAACCTACCCGTACACTGCGCTCAACATCTAAGGTCCTCCTCCGAGTGCCTACTCCGAGGGAAGCTCGGAGGATGGCAACAAGGCAGAGGGCCTTTTCGGTGGTGGCCCCCCGACTGTGGAATGATCTCCCCGATGAGGCACGCTTGGTGCCAACACGGTTATCTTTCAGGCGCCAGGTCAAGACTTTCCTCTTCTCCCAGGCATTTAACAGCATTTAACAATCGCTAAGTTTTTTTAAACAGACCTCAGAATTGTTGTTTTTTAAATGGATACTGTTGTTTCTAAGTTTCTGATGGTTTTTAAATTTTGTATACTTTTTAATGTTTACTGTTTTTAACTTTTGTGAACCGCCCAGAGAGCATTGGCTGTGGGGCGGTATATAAATGTAATAAAATAAATAAATAAATAAAGTTGTTGGCAGCGGGTCAGGAGGCCTGCAAAAATAGCCCTGGGGAAGGAAGGCGTATGCATTTTTCTGATTGGCTGCAGCTGTGATGTAAATAAATGTAAACCTCAAGCCCGCCAGCAAATGCGTTGAATTTGAACACGGCTCTCATCCCTTCCTTTTCCTGCGTGGTCTTCACAGATCCATATAAAGGGCCTCCAAGAGACTCACTGCCACGTGCAAAAACAGTACTTTTGACTCCAACTTGAAAGGATTTGGGGGCTGGGGGTGGGGCAGGGGGCAGGGGGGGCTCAGGCTGCCTGTTCATTGACAGTGCAACCAGCCGGCGCCTGTTCACGCAGGAGCAAGCCCCGTTAGATTCAGTGGGACGTGCTCCTTGACCTAGCAAGCGGCCTTTGAAGGCGCAATCCAGGAGCACGGGCACAAAGAGGCACGAGAGGGCAGCGCAGCCTCTTGTTCTGGGCCGCTTCGCTCCGCGCATGAAGGGTTAACGTGGCGTTCCACATGTGCAGCGTCATCAGTTTCTGCACAGCTACTGGGGAAAAAGCAATCCCGGCTTCTCTTTGCTTGCAGCTGTGTAAATTGTGTGCAAGCATGTGTGCGTGTTGGGATTTAAGTCTCTCGCCTTCTAGAGCACTTGACTGAATGTGCGACAATGGCTCCTCCACGTCCCCTCAGACTGGGGGGCTGCTGGTGCTGTAGCTTCTCCCACCACGATGCTGCAGCAGGGGGACAAGCTGCCCCGGACGAAACGTAACCCAACCTTAGAGCCCTGTGCCACATTTGATCTGGCAACCCTGCCAGATTAAATGTGGCGCTCCTGTCCGGCTGCAACTTGGCCCAGAGTTACGCTGTGTTGAAGCCGCACGGAACTCAGTGGGATTGAAATCCAAAATCCACAGCCCCCTAGAGCGTTGATCAGGACCAGTGAAAATGTCTCAAAGGATTGTGCAGAACTCTTTATCCAGCTGGGTGGTTCAAGACCACACATGCCACGCCACGCCACGCCACCCCAAATACAAGGAGCAATATATGATTGCAGGAAAACCCTAAGAACGTAAGAAGAGCCCTGAGGCTGCATCAGACCAAGGGTCCATCCATCTAGCAGGATGTTTTTAGAATGTTTTTAGGATGTTTTAACAATGTATATTATTTTTTAATTCAGTTTTATGTATTTTATATTTACTGTTGTTCTCTGCCTCGATCAAAATGAAGAGGCAGGTAAGAAATAAATGTAGTAGTAGTAGTAGTAGTAGTAGTAGTAGCAGCAGTAGCAGCAGTGGACTTTCAGCAAGTGTCATGCATGCAGCACCTGGTGAAATCCTCTCTTCATCACAACAGCTAAAGCTGCAGGAGCCCTGCCCTCCTTTGTATCTGGTCACTCTAGTGTAGCTCCTGCAGCTTTAACTGTTGTGATGAAGAGGGAGTTTCACCGGGTGCTGCATCCCTACAGATGACACTTGCTGAAATTCCCTTTTCCTGTTGAAGATACAGGAGTCTGGTCCTCCTTTCCATAGGGTCACCCTATATGTAGTCCAGCACTCTGTTCCCACGGTTGACCAGCTGTTGAGCAGGACCCCACAAGCAGGACATGAGTGCAACAGCACCCTGCCATCCTCTCCCCAACCCAGCTACTGCAAGGATTGCAGCTAAGGTCAGTGGGGGGCGGAGGTCATCAGCGTCCCTGCTGATAAAATAAAAAGTGCCGGGGCGATGTCTCTGTGAGCCCGGGACAAACACGTGGGCGGAGAAGCGACGGGAAGCAAACACGATTTCCCCCTGTGTAATGACGCTCTAAATCTCCATTAAGGTTGGGATTTGTTGTCTATGAAAGCTTTTCGGGGGTGGTGGTTTTGTTACGAAATCTATGTATTTATTTGTTACATTTCCAAGGAGCCCAAGGGGGTGCGCGTGATTCTCTTCTTCTACATTTTAATCCTCACAATAACAACCCTGTGAGGTAGGTTAGGCTGAGAGCCAGCGACTGGCACAGGGAACAGGGGACTAGAATCTGGGTCTCCTGAGTCCCAGTCCAACATTGGAAGCACTACACCCCACTGGCGCTCAGTGGGAGGTGCGCTGGGTCACACACTTTCAGTCGTCACCAAGTTTGGACAAACTTTGTCCATGATATGTTTTCTAAAAGATGGGGAGAATCCCTGAAAGGATGGACAGGCGGCTGCAGCCTGACGGGCCCTGAACTGAGAAGCAGGGTTCTGCCTTTCAGAGAGGGACAGTTCACAGAAGAGACCCTACTTTGCATTCGGAAGGTCCCGGGTTCGATTCTCGCAGGGTGGCTGAGGCAGGCAAGTAAAGGCTGCCTCCCTAGTTGGGCCCCCAACTGCCCCTGGCTGTGCGACTGCCGCCATCGGTCACTCCCCCTTCCCCCCACCCAGTCAGCACAACTCACCCAGTTCTAGCGGCCAAATTTTGAAATAGGGGCCAAGTAGGAGATTTGGCCCATGGACTCAACTCTCTGTGTTTGTGGTTACCTGCAAAGACTCCCCTTGCATCCCAGCATGTTCTCCTCCAAGACTGCAAGAAAGGCAGATGTTATTTTGGGCTGCATTAATAGAAGTATAGCTTCCAAATCGCGTGAGGTACTGGTTCCCCTCTATTCGGCCCTGGTTAGGGTATTCTTGAGTATTGCGTCCAGTTCTGGGCTCCACAATTCAAGAAGGACGCAGACAAGCT
Organism: Elgaria multicarinata webbii; assembly: GCF_023053635.1. Classification (NCBI taxonomy): domain Eukaryota; kingdom Metazoa; phylum Chordata; class Lepidosauria; order Squamata; family Anguidae; genus Elgaria; species Elgaria multicarinata. The sequence goes on along the minus strand of NC_086177.1, from coordinate 114,245,592 downwards.
GGACCGTGTTCAGAGGAGGGCAACCAGGATGATCAGGGGTCTGGAAACAAAGCCCTATGAAGAAAGACTGAAAGAACTGGGCATGTTTAGCCTGGAGAAGAGAAGATTGAGGGGAGACATGATAGCACTCTTCAAATACTTCAAAGGTTGTCACACAGAGGAGGGCCAGGATCTCTTCTTGATCATCCCAGAGTGCAGGACACGGAATAACGGGCTGAAGTTACAGGAAGCCAGATTCTAGCAGGACATCAGGAAAAACTTCCTGACTGTTAGAGCAGTTTCACAATGGAACCCGTTACCTAGGGAGGTTGTGGGCTCTCCCACACTAGAGGCTTTCGAGAGGCAGCTGGACAACCATCTGTCAGGTATGCTTCAGGTGGATTCCTGCATTGAGCAGGGGGTTGGACTCGATGTTCTTATAGGCCCCCTCCAACTCTACTCTTCTATGATTCTATGACACAAGTTTAAAAAAGGCTTCTTGGACGGCATGGATTGGGACCCCAGGGGCTGATTTATAATGTGTGTGTATGTATCTTTGAGAGACGTGTTTCGTGTCTCATGTAGTTTGGTCCAGAATTTGAGTGCTGCCAGAAGGGATGAATGAGCCATCATGAACTTGTGTGTGGGGGGGGAATTGGTAGGCAGCTGCATTTGTCTTTCAAAGTTCCTTTTTACAATGGCAGTTTGTTTCAGCAGAAAACGCAAGGATGCTGGCACTCAGCGCAGACAAAAGCATCTGGACCAGGGAAACGTGGCCCCTTTCAATCACAGGCCAGACTCATTGATTTATTTTGCTGAATATTTATTATGTCTTTATAAGGGCATAGGGCCTTTTTGGGTGGAAAAGTGGTGATATAGATATTGTTATACGTAAATACATAATACATTAATCAAATGTCAGGCAGTTGACAATGAGTGTCAGACGAATGGTTTATTGCACCCTCGTTACGCCTGCTCATAGTTTTTCACAGGTCCTTTTGATGCCTCCCATGTGACTCCTGCTTCTTCTGGCCTTCGTTCCGTCACAAAATAACACCGTGGTAAGTCCAACTTTTTTTTTTTTAGAAGCGAAACTTGCTGTGATCACCTGCTGTGAACAGGAAAAGTGGTATGCTACAAGCGCCCACTGAATGGGCCATGTGGTCATTGTTTACTTTCTCTTTCTTCTCTGGAAGAAAGAGGAAGTATTGTGCAACAGAAGTGGAAGGGGGGGGAGAAGTGACAGTAGGGAACTGTGATTCCCTCCAGTCTGATGATCCTCAATGTTTCTGTCATCATTATCTTTCTTTTCCATCAAAAGAGAACGTTCACAGTTTTCTTTAAATACTTATTTTTAAAAATTGGATGGGAGAGAGAGAGAGAGAGAGAGAGAGAGAGAGAGACCAACCCATGGTCTGTTGTAGGGATTGTGGGGTGATTTGGAAGCCACCCCACTGTGCATCTCGCCAGGTTCAGAGGGCACGATAACCTGTGCTGCATTGTGGGTAATTAGGCAAATAGTGTCCTGTGAGCAGCATGGGTGTGGGGGAGCTATCCAACATGCTGAAACCTCTCCCCCAAATCTTTTAGGGTTCTGTCTGGTTCTGTCTGAAACCCAGAATGGATTCATAGCACCACTGGAATCGATGTCACCCGCCTCCCCTGTTCAAACATTTACACAAACGAGCAGAGCCATCTGCCAATCTAGCATTCCCACAGGATCACCGCAGTGGAGCAAATATTTCCAGGACTTCTCTCCAGGGCTGGGCAGGGAAAATAACATTCCAGATTTTTAGGAATAAACTGTGTGCAGAAATGGACAAATATTTCCAACGCCCAGAAGCCACAATCAAATTTTGAGAAATCCAGGGCTTCCTTTCGTCCCTGTTTCAGCTCTAAGCGTTATTGATTTGTATTGGACGCTGTGCGGCTATCTTTATTCCTAGCTCCTTGGAGGAAAACAAAAATGCAAAACCCTTTTCACATCTTACCAGAGAGGAAATGTCCCAATTGTTACTGAAACTTCCAATTCGGTTTTGCCTCCCTGAATCTGTTCTTTCCTCCTGCAAGTGGACTGGTTTCTCTTCTAGTAGCCACTGTGCAAAGCAGTCCTTACGTGATTGGCAGCAGCCAGCTGTTTCCAGCTGATGGGGGCCATTGTATTTGCATCATCAGGTGAGCGTTTTAATGCACGCTTGTTACTGAGCATTCAAAGATTTTCACGGGTCCTATTCACGACGTCATTCATCTTCCTGGGCATCTCCTGCCCCTTCTAGCCTTCAATAAAAAAGATCCCAGTAAGTCCGAAATATTTTTAAAGATGGAAGTTGCCGCTATCTGCTGCTGTGTGCAGGAGAAGCAGTGTGATGAAAACAGCCCACTGAATGGGCCATGCGCAGGTTGTTTACTTCCTCTTTACAATGGCAAAGAAAACTTTCCTAGAGGAAGTATTGAGCGACAAAAGTGGGGGCAGAGAAGCGACGGTAGGGAAGCATGATTTCCCCCCGTCTGATGGAGCTCATGAGTTTTTGTGAAAGGGCAGACAAGTTTCTGATCCCTTTGGCTTCTGCTAGAGGAAGGTCCCAGATCAATCCAGCAGCATGTAGCCCCTGGACCTTTGCTTTCTGCTGTCTTCAACCCTGGAAAGACATTTCAGACAACCAGTGAATGTGCGGTGCAGGATTTGTGCCAGGGTCCCAGCTCCTGAATTCCAAGTTTGGTTTTTAAAATGGTTTTAAGTTTTTGCGAACTGCCCAGAGAGCTTTGGCTGTCGGGCAGGCTAGAAAGGATAAATGAAAGGATGTGTTCAGTGGTTGTCTGAAAAGGCCCTCAGGAGTGCAGGCTGTAGCTCTTCGGGCCTCAGAGCTGCTTTAATCTGTATCCTGTGGGAAGGCAAGTTGGATTTCATAGAATCATAGAATCATAGAATAGCAGAGTTGGAAGGGGCCTACAAGGCCATTGAGTCCAACCCCCTGCTCAATGCAGGAGAAGTTTCCTCAGGATGGCCACCCATTTGGATGGCTTGAAAAGGGGTCTGGATAAATTCCTGGAGAAGGAGGAGGCTACCAATGGCTACTAGCTCTGATGGCTATGTGCTACCTCCAGTATCCAAGGCAGTAAGCCTGTGTGCACCAGTTGCTGGGGAACATGGGTGGGAGGGTGCTGTTGCATCCATATTCTGCCTTGTTGGTCCCTGGCTGATGGCTGCCTGGCCAGTATGTGAACAGAGTGCTGGACTAGATGGACCCTTGGTCTGATCCAGCCTCAGGGGTCTTCTGATGTTCTTATGTCCTTAAAAGAGACTCAGAATTGCTTCTTACACCACACAACCACAAATCTGGGTTTGCTGGGAAAGTGCCCCCTTGACAGGGCGGTGTAGTCAATGCTTCAGGGGTTGGAGAACCAGCAGTCTGGGGGCTAAATCGGCCTTCCTGCGTACCCAAATGGCCACGCTCCATTCTCTCGCCCCCCTTCTGATTGCTGGCTGGTTTCCTGACTTTTTTTTTTATTATTTATTTATTTATTTATTACATTTCTATACCGCCCAATAGCCGGAGCTCTCTGGGTGGTTCACAAAAATTAAAACCACTCAAGTATAAAACAACAGTATAAAACCATAATATAAAATACAAAATAAAAGCTCAACCAGATAAAAGCAGTAGCAACGCAAAATTACGAATTTAAAACACCAAGTTAAAATTTACTTATAGACTGTTAAAATGCTGGGAGAATAAAGAGGTCTTCACCTGGAAGGAGCTAGACCGTGAAAAGCTTTGAAGGGCCGAGTCTGCGGTTGGGAGAGGAGCTGCGTGTTGCTGAACCCTAGATGTGATTGAAATAAAATCAGGGCTGAGGCCTGGAGCACGCGACTCAATAAAACCAGTGAATAAACATGGGGAGAGTGCCTTTGAGCATGTACAGAGAGCCTTCCCCACACCAATTTGAGCCAGTGTGGTTTATTTATTTATTTATTTATTTATTACATTTCTATACTGCCCAATAGCCGGAGCTCTCTGGGTGGTTCACAAAAATTAAAAACATTCAAAGTATAAAACAACAGTATAAAACCATAATATAAAATACAAAATAAAAGCTCAACCAGATAAAAACAGTAGCAACGCAAAATTACGAATTTAAAACACCAAGTTAAAATTTACTTATAGACTGTTAAAATGCTGGGAGAATAAAAAGGTGTCTAAAAGCATCTAATGTAGGTGCCAAGCGAACCTCCTTAGGGAGCTCATTCCACAGCCGGGGTGCCACAGCAGAGAAGGCCCTGCTCCTGGTAGCCACCTGCCTCACTTCCTTTGGCAGGGGCAGGGGTTTTTGTGCAGTTTTTCTCCATTCTAAAAAAACTTTGGGATGCCTCTCTGAAGGTGACTGGCGGTACAAGCTTTAAGCTAAAATAGGCCTGCATTTCGGGTGTCCTCCTTGCCTTTGGCCCCTGCCTGCCACTGTAATGCAGCCTCTGAGACCCGCTTCCCTGCCCCAGGCTGAAAGAGTTCCTTCCTCCCAGAATGCTCGCTGTCTATGACCAAGGCACCTTTTAGGTGGAACCATGTTCCCAAATGTGTCCGTCCCGTTCACACGTTATGGTTTGAACGGTACACTTTAGAAATGCAACAAGAGAGGAATCTGTCCTGCTCTTTCCTTGCGGGCCCCCCTCCCCCCACCTCTTTTGATTCCTTTATGCTGCTTATTTCTTTCTCTTTCAATTTTTCATCACCTTTTTTTGCAGTTAATTTCCTCTTCCCTTCCCAAAAGGCAAATTCCATGCCAGGGATCATAAGAATTGCCAATATCGTCGTCCTTTTCTACAAATCCATGGTGCAACTGCGCTTGGAACACTTTCTGCTAGTCCTCAAAAAAGAGATTGTAGAGATGGAGCATCTCCCCTAGGAGGGAAAGTTACAACAGCTGGGTCTGTTCCGCTTGGAAAAAAAGAGGCTAAGGAGAGACAGGATAGAGGTCTACAAAACGATGCCTGGTGTGGAGAATGTGGACAGGGAGGCATTTTCCTTCCTGTCTCAAAATACTAGAACCCAATGAGGTCATCCCATGACACTGAGACTATCAATGGCTACATGCTACCTCCAGCACCAGAGGCAGCAAACCTCTTTATACCAGTTGCTGGGGAACATGGGTGAGATGGTGCTATTGCTCCAAATGTTACTCCACTTCTGAAATCTCTTCATTGGCTTCCAGTTCACCTCAGAGTTCAATATAAACTTCTCCTGTTGACCTACAAAGCTTTTCACAGTCTAGCTCCTTCCTATCTTTCCTCTCTCATTCACACTATTGCCCCGCTCGTGCTCTTCGCTCCTCAGACGCCATGTTTCTCACCTGCCCAAGGGCCTCTACTTCTCTTGCTCGGCTTCGTCCATCTTCTTCTTCTGCCCCTTGCGCCTGGAATGCTCTTCCAGAACATTTGAGAACTACAAATGTTCAATCGCAGTTTTTAAAGCTCAGCTAAAAACTTTTCTTTTTCCTAAAGCTTTTAAAACTTGATTTTGATCTTACTTTTATACTGTTAGTTTTACTCCACCCTGTGCCTGTTTGGTGCATTCTCTTCCCCTTCTTATTGTTTTATTATGATTCTATTAGAATGTGAGCCTACGCAGCAGGGTTTTTGCTATTTTATTGTTTTACTCTGTACAGCACCATGTACACTGATGATGCTATATAAATAAATAAATAAATAAATAAATAATAACAAAGAGGCACAATATTTGTAGGGGTCCTGCCAAGGTCGCATGTATTTAGGGGTCCTGCCATGATCTGATGGTGGCCCTTCGAATGATCTTGAAAAGCTGAAGAACATGTTGGATTTTCTTCAGCTCTTGGGTTGGGGCGCTCCAGCCTTGTCCTGACATTTGCTACTCTGTCCCCAAATGGCCCCCGCCTTCCTTTCCCCTGCAGCCTGAAACAATCCGCTTGTTCATTTGTCGCTTCCAGCTGAGTCCCACACCGGATTAACAGCTGTGACACCTCAAGGAGGCTGCAGGGGGTGGAACTGGCCCTGGGGCCAAAACGTGGAGGAGAACAAGAGTTCTGTGGCTGGTTTGCTCCAACCCCTCTGCAGGTGCATCATGGCGACGGGCAAGAGGGAGGTCAGGAGGGGAAGGAAGAAGGCAGACCTGCAGAGGGAACATCTCTCCCTGTCTCATCTGCCCAGGTGGCTGGCTGGTCTGTCTCCAAACACACCAGGCCAGGTATTTGGGGCCAGCTGGATGTTTCCCAGGGATGCAGAGATCTCTGGTGAGCGTATGGTAAGGCTTAGGGTGTGAGTAGTAGCGGTGACGAGCTGTTCCCTTGTATGTATGTATTACGTATTATTGCATTTATATCCCGCCTTTTTTCCTCCAAGGAACTCAAGGCAGTGTACGTAATCCTCCTCCTCTTCCTCCTCCTCCTCCTCCTCAAATCATAGAATAGCAGAGTTGGAAGGGGCCTACAGGGCCATCAAGTCCAACCCCCTGCTCAATGCAGGAATCCACCCTAAATCCTCCTCCTCCTCCTCCTCCTCCTCCTCCTCCTCCTCCTCTCTATTTTATCCTCACAACAACAGCATGGTTGGGCTGAAAGTCCATGGCAGGCCCAAAGTTATCCGGTGGGTTTCCATGGCCGAGTGGGGACTAGAACCCGGATCTCCTGACTCCCGGTCCGACACTCTAGCCACTACACCACACTGGCTTGATTTGAGTGACTCCTGTGAGCCTGGGTCTCCACATACCGAAATGGCCAAGAACAGGCTCTCCCTGGACACATGGGGAGCCTCTATCTGTCCACACATACAACTGGGGTTGGGAGAAATGCTTCCGGGTCAGAGGAAATGAGATAAGACGCCGCCTTATCCTGCCAAACCATGGGTCTGTCTTGTCTGGTGTTGTTGACCCGGACTGGCAGCTGAGCGAGAAAGAGAAAGAGGTGGTGGTGGAGGAGGAGGAGGAGGAGGAGAAGGAGAGAGGTGTCCTCTCCTTTGGTGATGCATGTCCTCTTTTGGGCAATTCATGGGCGTGCAGGCTCCTGCATGTCCTTCACCAGTCCCCTCCTCGCTTCCCTTCAATAGTGTCCGTGCTTCGTCCCTCTTCCGCTAGAGATGGGTCTCCCCACCCTCCAGAAAAGCACCCCCCCGCCCAGTTCTTTCCCACAGTCATTAAGGTGCCTTCCTCCTCGCTGGAGCCTGGCCTTTAATGGAAGGGACCGAGGCTGGCCAGCCAGCCAGCCAGCCAGCCAGTAGGAAATGGCTCCTGAATCTTTAATAAAGAAAACATTGGCGGGGCCATAAACATGGCATGACAGCAGCAGCAGAAGCTCTCAGTCTTATTACCTCCTCTCTCTCTCTCTCTCTCCCCTGCCCCCCCATCAGCCTCCGCCCCAGTTCTTTACTTAACTCTGCCATAATGGGTTTAATAGCCCGAGAGGGAGCTGAGGTGAAAGTCGTATTAAAAAATGTATTTCCGAATTTAATTGAGGCTCCATCTGTGGGGAGAGATGGAGGAGAGGAGAGGTCACCCCACAGGAGAGCCATGAACAGCCCGGCTAGCTCTTCCTCCGGCGAAAGGGGGAATAGGCAAGGAAGCCCAGGCCCGCCCTGCCAGGGGCTCCAGGGAGAAGAGGATACTTCCCCCCCAAAAAAACCACCCACCCACCCCAAGGCAGAGGGAAAAGCACGTGGGAAAAGCACCACGCTTTGCAGCTCTCAGCTGCATCCACGGCCACAGGTTCCGGGTTTTGACACGCCATGACAAATGCCACTTTTTGCACTTTGCACACCCACGAATCCATTGTTTTTGGGATGTCTTTGCTGTGGCCCACTTCAGGGGTCATAGAATCATAGAACAGCAGAGTTGGAAGGGGCCTACAAGGCCATCGAGTCCAACCCCCTGCTCAATGCAGGAATCCACCCTAAAGCATCCCCGACAGATGCTTGTCCAGCTGCCTCTTGAAGGCCTCTAGTGTGGGAGAGTCCACAACCTCCCTAGGTAGCTGATTCCATTGTCGCACTGCTCTAACAGGAAGTTTTTCCTGATGTCCAGCTGGAATCTGGCTTCCTTTAACTTGAGCCCGTTATTCATCTTTGAATACAGGGTTACAGGTGTGGACTAGACTTGAAGGACGTTTTGAGGGTCCCTTACAAAGCAGTGCCGAGGATTACAAAGCGATTCAGCTTTGTCATCCTTGACACTGAAGATGACTGTCTGTAGAGCGGCTGGTGTGGGGGCCTTGGGGGCGATACGTCGAAAGCAGAGCAGATGGCTGTGAACCTCCCAATGAAGACTTTCAGTGGCCGCGGGGGATGGCCCATGAAGGCCTAAGGGAGGGCCTTTGCAAGAAAGGCAAATGCTATTTTGGGCTGCATTAATAGAAGTACAGCTTCCAAATCACGTGAGGTCCTGGTTCCTCTCTATTCGGCCCTGGTTAGGCCTCATCTAGAGTATTGCGTCCAGTTCTGGGCTCCACAATTCGAGAAGGACGCAGACAAGCTGGAGCGTGTTCAGAGGAGGGCAACCAGGATGATCAGGGGTCTGGAAACAAAGCCCTATGAAGAGAGACTGGAAGAACTGGGCATGTTTAGCCTAGAGAAGAGAAGATTGAGGGGAGACATGAGAGCACTCTTCAAATACTTCAAAGGTTGTCCCACAGAGGAGGGCCAGGATCTCTTCTCGATCCTCCCAGAATGCAGGACACGGAATAACGGGCTCAAGTTAAAGGAAGCCAGATTCCAGCTGGACATCAGGAAAAACTTCCTGACTGTTAGAGCAGTACGACAATGGAATCAGTTACCTAGGGAGGTTGTGGGCTCTCCCACACTAGAGGCCTTCAAGAGGCAGCTGGACAACCCTCTGTCAGGGATGCTTTAGGGTGGATTCCTGCCTTGAGCAGGGGGTCGGACTCGATGGCCTTGTAGGCCCCTTCCAACTCTGCTATTCGATGATTCTATGATTATACCTCTTGCTTCCCCCTACTGGTACCTTTGCATGTTATTCCTTTTCCCTTTCTGTAAATAAACTTGCTGCCTGTCATACCTGAATGCATGTGCTCATCATTTCAAATAGCCTTCATTCTAATTGCTACTGGCGAAGGCTTCAGGCCTGGGGCTTTGACATGCTGGGTGCTGCCTTGGCCAACGTTCCATAAGCCTTAGGGATGTCCTGTAAGGTCTGAGAGTCCCCTGGGCATAAAGGCTGCTGGCAGCCTACCTTCCTGGGTTGTTGTTGTTGTTGTTGTTGTTATTATTATTATTATTTATTACATTTATATACCACCCCATAGCCGAAGCTCTCTGTGTGTTTTACAAAAGTTAAAAACAGTGAACGCCGAAAAGATAACAGCGTTGGTGCTAGGTGAGCCTCATCAGGGAGACCATTCTATAATTGAGGGGCCACCACTGGCGGTGACCGAACAAGAAAGAGAGATTTGGGTTGTGGTGGACAGCTCAATGAAAACGCAAAGGGATGGTGAAGAGCTCCAAAGGGATCTCTCCAAGCTGGGAGGGTGGGCGTCCGAATGGCAGGTGCGGCTCAACGGAAGCAAGTGTAAGGTGATGCACGTTGGGGGGGGGGACACCAAACTTCAAGTATAACTTGATGAGATCTGAGCTGGCGGTGACCGAACAAGAAAGAGATCTTGGGGTTGTGGTGGACAGCTCGATGAAAATGTCGAGCCAGTGTGCGGTAGCTGTCAAGAAGGCAAACCCCATGTTGGACATTCTAAGGAAATGAATTAATAAACTGGCAGTATCATACTGCCTTTATGCAAACCTATGGTGCGACCACACTTAGAGTACTGTGTACAGTTCTAATCACCACACCTAAAAAAGGATGTTATAGAGCTGGGGAAAGTGCAGAAAGAGCAAATAAAAGGATGAAGAGGCTGGAGCATCTCCCCTACGAGGGAAGGTTACAAGAGCTGGGATTGTTTAGCTTGGAGAAGAGGAGCTAAGGGGAGACATGATAGAGGTGTGGAGAATGTGGACAGGGAGGCATTTTCCTCCCTCTCTCAAAATACTAGAACCCAATGGGGTCATCCCACGGAACTGATGGTTGTGTGCTATCTCCAGTATTCGAGGCAATTAGCCTGTGTGCACCAGTTGCACACAGTTGCCGATGGCTAGTTGGCCACTGTGAGAACAGAGTGCTGGACTAGATGGACCCTTGGTCTGATCCAACATCAGGGTGCTTCTGATGTTTGTTTGTTCTTTTCATGGGCATCTGTTGTCATTAGCAGATTGGTGATTCACGCAGAGAGCTTTCATACATGAGGCATTTGTTGTGCACTTGTCATTCCCTACTTACAGTTGTTTATGGGTTTTTTTTTATAACATCGTGACCCTCCATTCTGTTTCTGTTTGCAAGTCCTTTTTTACAGCAGGGAAAATGGGGTATTAATGCTGCTTTTAATGAGGTGTGCTGCTTTTAATAATGCACTGGTTTTAAACGTTTGAATTAGTTGTATGTATTTTATGGTGTTTTTATTTGTGTTGTACCCAGTCTCGATCCAGAGGGAGAGGCAGGTAACAAATAAATAAATATTTTATTATTATTATTATTATTATTATTATTATTATTATTATTATTTATGATGGCAAAAGAAAACTCAACTTCCTCTTGTGTTTATGTGCTATTCTGCTATACCGCAGTGCCACCTAGAGGCTATGTAGCAGAAAAGCAGGAAGAAATGCTTCTCATATAGTGCTCAATTCAGTGAGGAAGCTGAAAATAGATGCAGCAGATTTACAGCCTCATGTAGAAAAAGATGTATTGAATATAATATAATATAATATAATATAATATAATATAATATAATATAATAATATAATATAATATACTTCCTTCCTTGTATTTAAGGTGGAGCAATGCTGAAGAGAAATGGTTATGTTGGTGAAATATTATCAGCGTTAAGATGCAGAAATACATATTTTAATTGGCCTTATAATTGATCTATTGATTGGCAACCTCATCAGTTTTTTGAAAAGCCGGGAAGGATTTGGCAGCCGTTAGCACTCAAAAGTTTATTTTCCAAATGAGAGCAAGTGACCCCACGCAAATCTAGTTCCTAGGAATGAATACTTCTGCCAGGAGCTGCTGGGCTCTTATGCACATATGAAGCTCCTGGCATTCAGGATCTTCCTCTTTGGACTGAAGCTTAGTTGCTGTTCTCTGCACAGAGCACCACGGAGCAAACAGAGGATGCTCTTGTTTGTACAGTGCATGCCTAGGCGTTGGAGGCCCTTCTTCAACCTGGTGCCCTCCAGATGGGTTGGACTGCAACTCCCATGATCCTGAGCTGGATAATGTGAGTTGCAGTCCAGCATGTACTGAGTTCACCAGGTCCGAGAAGTCTGGTCTAAGGTACCCACTCCAGGTCAAGTGAAATGCAACTGATCTCCTAAAAGGAGCGTTCCATCAAATCACACGCTTTAAATTAAGAGTTAAAACCAATCACAGTGTTTTGGGGTGAGGGACACATTTCTCCAGTGCCTGCTGACAGATGAGGGTCCATCCTTATCCCCAATCCCTGACCCACTCTTCCTCCAGCCCCTCCCCACACCATTTCCTGGAAGACCTCATGAATCCCTTCCCTGTGAACACAATTATTTCTTTCTTTCTTTATTACATTTCTATACCGCCCAATAGCCGGAGCTCTCTGGGCGGTTCACAAAAATTAAAACCACTCAAAGTATAAAACAACGGTATAAAACCATAATATAAAATACAATATAAAAGCTCAACCAGATAAAACAGCAGCAATGCAAAATTACAAACTGAAAACACCAAGTTAAAATTTATTTATAGACTGTTAAAATGCTGGGAGACTAAAAAGGTCTTCACCCGGCGTCTAAAAGCATATAATGTAGGTGACAAGCGAACCTCCTTAAGGAGCTCATTCCACAGCCGGGGTGCCACAGCAGAGAAGGCCCTCCTCCTGGTAGCCACCTGCCACACTTGCTTTGGCAGGGGCTCGAGGAGAAGGACCCCTGAGGATGACCTTAGGGTCCGGGCAGGTACATATGGGAGGAGGCGTTCCTTCAGATAGCCTGGCCCCAAGCCATTTAGGGCTTTGAATGTCAATACCAGCACTTTGAATCGGCCGGGACCTGGATTGGCAGCCAATGAAGCTGGAAAAGGACTGGCGTAATGTGGTCTCGTCGGCCAGTCCCTGTTAGTAACCGTGCTGCCCTGTTTTGTACCAGTTGACATTTCCAGACCGTTTTCAAAGGCAGCCCCACTGTACTGTACAAAATATACAAATATAATAGCAATACCCTGCCTAGAGGCTTACAATCTAAAATCACGTTAAAACATATGAAGGGGGGAAGGGGTTACACAAAACAGAAATAAGAGAATAATTGTAGTGATAAGAACAGCAAATCAAGCTAAAATACCAAAAGCTATTGAAAACAAATGAGTTTTCAAACACATTTTAAAATCTACGATGGAACTCGTGGTACGAAGATCATAGAATCATAGAAATAGAATAGTAGAGTTGGAAGGGGCCTACAAGGAGGCGTTCCTTCCGACAGCCTGGCCCCAAGCCGTTTAAGGCTTTAAATGTTAATACCAGCACTTCGAATCGGGCCCAGACCTGGACTGGACACAACTCACCGTTCTGTCGGCAAGAAGCCACGCCAGGTTCTAAGCGCTCGAGAGAAATGGGGAGAGTTATACGAAAGCATGTCCATAGGCTGCTGGGTTTGCCTCCCCCCTCCCCTTGGCTCACTGAAATGTTTCTGGTGGGCCCATATCAGTGCAAGACCTCCAAGCATCCTCAACCCTCACTGCTCTAACCCCCTACTGGATCTGTCAGAAGGACTTAAACAATGGAGTCCATTTCCACAAAACGTAGTGATGGCCACCAATTTGGATGGCTTTATTTTATTTTATTTATTTATTTATTTATTTATTACATTAATATACCGCCCCATAGCCGAAGCTCTTTGGGTGGTTTACAAAAGTTAAGAACAGTAAACATTAAAAAGTATACAAAATTTAAAACCATCAGAAACACAAAATCAACAGTATAAAAACAACGGTATCCACTTAAAAACAACAATTCTGGGGTCCATTAAAAACAAACTTAACGTTGTTAAATGCTGTTAAACGCCTGGGAGAAGAGAAAAGTTTTGACCTGGCGCTGAAAAGATAACAGTGTTGGCGTCAGACGAGCCTCGTCGGGGAGATCGTTCCACAATTGAGGGGCCACCACTGAAAAGGCCCTCTCTCTTGTTGCCATCCTCCGAGCTTCCCTCAGAGGAGACACTCGGAGGAGGACCTTAGATGTTGAGTGCAGTGAGTGGGTAGGTTCATGTCGGGAGAGGCGTTCTGTCAGGTATTGTGGTCCCAAACCGTGTAAGGCTTTATAGGTTAAAACCAGCACCTTGAATTGAGCTCAGAAATGTATAGGAAACATATCGGAAACCTGTTGTTTTTATGTTTTTGATGGTTTTTAAATGTTGTATACTTTTTTAATGTTTACCATTTTTAACTGTTGTAAACCGCCCAGAGAGCTTCGGCTGTGATGTGGTATATAAATGTAATAAATAAATAAACTAATAAATAAAGAGGGATTGGAGAAATTCCTGGAGGAGAAGGCTATCAAGGGCTACTAGTCTTGATGGCTCAGTGCTACCTCCATGATCAGAGGCAGTATTATTATTATTATTATTATTATTATTATTATTATTATTAATAATAATTTATTTATATAGCACCATCAATGTACATGGTGCTGTACAGATAACACAGTAAATAGCAAGACCCTGCCGCATAGGCTTACAATCTAATAAAGTTGTAGTAAACAATAAAGAGGGAAGGAGAATGCAAACAGGCACAGGGAAGTGTGAACAGGCACCGGGTGGGGTGAAGCTAACAGTATGGAGTTAGAACAAACTCAGTATTTAAAAGCTATAGGGAAAAGAAAAGTTTTTAGCTGAGTTTTAAAAGCAGTGATTGAGTTTGTAGTTCTCAAGTGTTCTGGAAGAGCGTTCCAGGCGTAAGGGGCAGCAGAAGAAAAAGGATGAAGCCGAGTAAGGGAAGTGGAGGTCCTTGGGCAGGCGAGAAGCATGGCATCAAAGGAGCGGAGAGCACGAGCGGGGCAATAGTGTGAGATGAGAGAGGAGAGATAGGCAGGAGCTAGACCGTGAAGAGCTTTGAAGGTCAGCAGGAGAAGTTTATATTGGATTCTGGAGTGAATTGGAAGCCAATGAAGTGATTTCAGAAGTGGAGTGACATGGTCAGAGCGGCGGGCCAAGAAGATGATCTTGGCGGCAGAGTGGTGGACAGAGACCAGCGGACTGATGTGAGACGAAGGAAGGCCAGAGAGAAGAAGGTTGCAGTAGTCCAACCGAGAGATAACCAGTGCGTGAACGAGAGTCTTGGCAGAAGAGACAGACATACACCAGTTGCTGGGGAACATGGGCAGGAGGGTGCTGTCACACTGTTGGTCCTTGGTCGACAGCTGGTGGGCCACTGTGTGAACAGAATGTTGGACTAGGATCAGCCTTCCTCAACCTGGGGCACTCCAGATGTGTTGGACTGCATCTCCCAGAATGCCGGCTGGGGCATTCTGGGAGTTGTAGTCCAACACATCTGGAGCGCCCCAGGTTGAGGAAGGCTGGACTAGGTGGACCCTCGTTCTGATCCAGCATCAGGGCTCTTCTGATGTTCTTATGACTTGTTGAAGCTGTTTGTAAACATTTGTTTTTAATTAGCAGCAAAAAACGAAATGATGGTGGTGCTGGTGGTGGAGGGGAGGTGGGAATGGAAACCTCTCCCCCGCCCCTCTAGCCTCCCCCTTTGCACGAGTCCCTCCCCAGGGGCACATTTTACCCTGAGTCAGCCAATCTGCAGGGATCACGCCACCAGTTTTATTAATTTGATTAATAACAACGTATGTCACGGAGGTCATTACCCTCTAATCGGCCATGACAGGGTTGTCAGAGTGTGTCCCTCTGAGGGACAATTTCCCATCCCCGCCTCTCTCCTCGCCCAACACGCTCGGCTTTCAATTGCATTAATTAAAAACCAGGACAAAAAAAAAAAATGACTCTGCTCTGTTGGGACCTTTTGAATATTACCAGCCAGGCTGGAGTATTTCACCTCTCCGGAGAATCCCCAAGCATGATGCAGAAAGGTGCGCTTTCAGAGGCTCACACACTGGGTTTGGCAGGACGCTGATGTTGCTCTCATCAACATTTCTTAATGGGATGTTTTGTGCATGCTCAGTGGCAACTTCCTCCTTCATTCTAGGCAGAGTAAATGCATCAGGTGAAGCAGAGGTGAGGTTTTGGGTTGGTTGTATTTATTTATTTATTTTAAAAAGGAACAACCAGAAGCATGGATGTTCCTTGAGCAGTTCTCTCTGCAGCCAGCATCATAGACGAAATTTGGTGCTGCAACAGGAGGGCATAAAAATAATCATGCGGAACTGGCCCAAGAGTTGTACACCAGTCTCCCCTTTGCAGATCAAAGTTGCAGGTTACAGAAGACATCGTGTTTTCCGAGTGACGGTGTGCACACATCTAATAGCATCACCCAAGAATTTCTTCCTTTTGAGTGAATCCTACCAAGAGCATTGGAAGGGTTGTTGTTCAAGCCAGGAGCCCAACAGGTGTCAGGTCTGTCAAAGGGCCAAGGAACAAGTAGAGCCATCAACACAAAACTACAATCCCCAGAAATGTTTTCATAGAATCATAGAATAGCAGAGTCGGGAGGGGCCTACAAGGCCATCGAGTCCAACCCCCTGCTCAATGCAGGAATCCACCCTAAAGCATCCCTGACAGGTGGTTGTCCAGCTGCCTCTTGAAGGCCTTTAGTGTGGGAGAGCCCACCACCTCCCTAGGTAATTGATTCCATTGTCGTACTGCTCTAACAGTCAGGAAGTTTTTCCTGATGTCCAGCTGGAATCTGGCTTCCTTTAACTTGAGCCTGTTATTCCGTGTCCTGCACTCTGGGAGGATCGAGAAGAGATCCTGGCCCTCCTCTGTGTGACAACCTTTGAAGTATTTGAAGAGTGCTATCATGTCTCCCCTCAATCTTCTCTTCTCCAGGCTAAACATTTATTTATTTATTTATTTATTTATTTATTTATTTATTTATTATTACATTTTTATACCGCCCAATAGCCGAAGCTCTCTGGGTGGTTCACAAAAATTAACATGCCCAGTTCTTTCAGTCTCTCTTCATAGGGCTTTGTTTCCAGACCCCTGATCATCCTGGTTGCCCTCCTCTGAACACGCTCCAGCTTGTCTGCGTCCTTCTTGAATTGTGGAGCCCAGAACTGGATGCAAGACTCTAGATGAGGCCTAACCAGGGCCGAATAGAGAGGAATCAGTACCTCACGTGATTTGGAAGCTATACTTCCATTAATGCATCCCAAAATAGCATTTGCCTTTCTTGCAGCCATATCGCACTGTTGGCTCCTATTCAGCTTGCGATCTACAACAATTCCAAGATCCTTCTTGTTTGTAGTATTGCTGAGCCAAGTATCCCTAGCCCTGGTGAGGGATAGGCACTTTGGACAGCTCCTTTAGAATTCCTACTGGTTCTGAGTGAAACCGCAAAGTGGATTCACTGCTCCACTGACATCGGAGCCATCAGTGCCCACTGGGTCTAGTTGTGCCTCTTGGATTATGCTTGGCTACTCAGATGTAGCTCCAGCTCCACACCTCGCTCCTGCCTAATAGTCAAGCTTTGATGGGAATGTGTGTGTAACAATTCTGTGTTTGGTGTGACATCTGCCTTTTTTGTTTTGTTTTTGTTAGCTGACAACATATAAGCTGCGATGCCAAAGTGAGACTGGGGACGGGGTTGAAATGTCGTTCTGGGTTCTGTTGTCAGAAAGAGGATTCAATCTGGCAGCCTCTACAGCCTGGAAGAGATCAAAATGGAACTTGCTAGGCCATTCGGAAAGGGCTGCTCATTGCACTGGCAAAATGCTGCCTCAGCTGGACTTGCTTCACGCAGCAAGGAAGGAGGCAGGGAGATGGCACAGGCCCGGAGGAGAGAATGGAGTGTGTCTGTGAGTGTGCTTTGCGTAGGATCCGGACCTTCTCATGACTTGAGCTAATACGTTTGTCCCCTGACCGGGCTTCCAGGGTAATGTGGAAAAGGAAGTTATTCATCTCTCCCTGTGGGGAGGCAGGCTTGAGAGTATACAGAAACTCAATCTGGGGAAAGTTCATTTTTGTATGAAAAGTATTGATAGATCGCCTTTCTGCCCCCCGGGGCCCACAGGGCAATGTGCAATTAAAAAGCAACAATACATATCCAATTAAAAGTAAGACAGGGACAACTAAAAACCATCAGCAGGGGAAAGTCAGGCAGAGGCTGGGTTGCAACTCAGAAAGCAGGAGGCAGAAGCAGAAGCAAGGCTGATCGGAAATGACTCCTTCAGGACCCTGGACAGGTCTGGGGAAAAGATATTTTTGTTCCAAGTAGCCATGGGATGGAAACCTTACAGTGGTTCCCAAAGTGGGTGGTACCACCCCTTTGGGGCGGTGGGATTGCATAAGGGGGGCGTTAAGAGGCAAAGGGGCGGCAGGGGGGCACTCGAGGTGGTCTTTTCTGAGAAGCGCCTCTCCAGAAGGTCTTAAAACCCAGGGACATTTTTATGGGAGAAGGTAGTTTGTTCCCAATCCATATAGAGGAAGAATCCACACATGTATTAATACCATTTAAGAAGAGTCCTTTTAACGGTGAATTGAAATGTTTCAAAAGCATCAAAATGCTAATGAAGAGACATACCCTGCTTGGTGTGCCCTGCCACGCCGGCTGCAAAACAGAGGCATTCACTCTCTTTGCCCTCCCTCCCTCGGCAAGCCTGCAGTGGGTGCTTCCCATTTAAAGGGGCAAAGTTTAAGAAATCGTACCAGGAGTTTTGGTTACAGAAAGAAATTTCTGATTGCTATCCTGCACTATGGAGAGTGGTTCAGAAGCTCCTGGTTGCATTTCCAACATCATATTTGGTGGAATGTGGTTTTAGTGTGGTCTGCCTACTTCTCTCCAAGCAAAGAAATCGACTCCAGATTACTAAACGTGGTGATTTTAGACTCATGTTAAGTGACTTTAAACCAGACGTTGGGAAACTGGTATCACTTCATCAAGCCCATCCATCACATTAAGAATTTGCAGAATAGTGAGGTACTCTACCCTAGTTACTAAATGTGATATCTAATATTCTTGCTAAATGACTATCAGACTTTGAAAAGATGATATCACTGGATCAAGTTCATCAATTACGTTTAAATGAATAAACTAAAAAAATGTAATTGGATTTTGAATAAATATTCAATTAATTGTTACTGTTTTTAATTTTATTGTTATTATCTTCCTTAGTGGGTTGTTGAAAACCGCTATTCTGAATAATGTTTTTTATAGTGTAGAGTAGGGGGCTCTGGGCATGCGTTTGTGGAACCAAGGGGGCGGTGACCTGAAAAGGTTTGGGAACCATTTACAAACTGCTCAGTCCAATCGTGGTTTAAAGTTCCCTATTCTTTCAAGATCTTATTGTGCATATATAAATTGTTGTGCAGGCATATCATCTATGTGCATCTTGGGTACCATAGTATGGCATCATGCTACTGCACCGTTTCGGGCCATGGGAGTTGTTTATTTATTTGTTTATTTATTTATTATATTTCTATACTGCCCAATAGCCGAAGCTCTCTGGGCGGTTCACAAAAATTAAAACCATAATAAAACAACTAACAGGTTAAAAGCACAAATACAAAATACAGTATAAAAAGCACAACCAGGATAAAACCACGCAGCAAAATTGATATAAGATTAAAATACAGAGTTAGAACAGTAAAATTTAAATTAAAGTTAAAATTAAGTGTTAAAATACTGAGAGAATAAAAAGGTCTTCAGTTGGCGACGAAAAGAGTACAGTGTAGGCACCAGGCGGACCTCTCTGGGGAGCTCATTCCACAACCGGGGTGCCACAGCGGAGAAAGCCCTCCTCCTAGTAGCCACCTGCCTCACTTCCTTTGGCAGGGGCTCACGGAGAAGGGCCCCTGTGGATGATCTTAAGGTCCGGGCAGGTACATATGGGAGGAGGCATTCTTTCAGATAGTCTGGCCCCAAACCGTTTAGGGCTTTAAATGTCAATACCAGCACTTTGAATCGGGCCCGGACCTGGACTGGCAGCCAATGAAATTGTAAAAGGACTGGCATGATGTGATCTCGCCAGCCAGTCCCTGTTAGTCAACGGGCTGCCCTGTTTTGTACCAGCTGAAGCTTCTGGACTGTTTTCAAAGGCAGCCCCACGTATAACGCATTGCAGTAATCCAAACAAGAGGTTATTGGAGCATGGATCACTGTAGCTAGGCTATCTCTGTCCAGATAAGGGCGTAGTTGGTATATCAACCTAAGCTGATAAAAGGTGCCCTGCGCTGATGCCCTGCGCTGCCTCAGTTATCGCCAGGGCTTCACATTGCTGGTTGCTGCTGCTGTTGTAGTTTGGGTTTCAAAGTTCTACTCTGCACCAGATCTTTAGAAGGGCCTGAGGAATTCATCTCTCACAGGGGAGCCAGATGGGAATATATCAGCACCACAGAGAGCTCCGAGTGAGGCTGGAAGCTGCACAGGGGCCTTGTCTTCACAGTCCTGTGGGGTGGTGGCAAGTAATCCTCATGGGGAGGAGGAAGTGTGAGCTTTCTGGTGGCCATGCGTCTCGCCAGGCCTGCCTCCTGCCCCTTGCCTAGCTTCCGGAGACCAATTGCAAGTCGCCTTCCATATGGGAACGCCCCAGGCACGACACCAAAGCAAGGATAGATGGCGGAACAGCTGAAGTGACGTTGCTCTGGCAGGAAAAGTTGGGGGTAAGTCCCGGACTTTTCCAACCTGCAGCTTCACGGGAAAGCCCCAGCGTTGTGGTATAACCGACACAGAGCCACTGCACAGCCACTGCTGGGCTTCTATGCTGTATGGACAGCAAGAGGGTCATCTCTATGTTGCTCCAAAAAGGACCCATTCATGACCGAACCTTAAATAAGAGTTTGGCCTCCTTTATGCAAGTGGGCTCCACGTCCATGCTGATTGAGATGTTGTCTCTTAAAGGTACGTGGCCTGTTTTGGTAGCCTCAAGCTGTGATGACCCTGGGAAAGGCTGTGCATGCTATTGACCTCATGGCCGGCGTCCTCAGAGTCTGAAAGTGGCAAGGCAGCCTCCCCTGGACACCTGGAAGCTGCCCCCCTGGGATCTTGGTCATGGGGAGTTGGAAACTCTGTGTTGCCCACTGGATTTTGAGTTTCAGCAGCATCCCTTATTCTCCTCCGGCTCTGGAAAATAGTGGTCCTTATGAGGTCAGCCCCCTGGCACTCCATTATCTTCCGCTGGTGTTATTTTTAATTTTTTAATTCCCCACTTTTTATTGTGATTATCAACAAAACAGAACAGAAAATACATTGTGAAAATACATTATCACACAGAGGAGGGCCAGGATCTCTTCTCGATCCTCCCAGAGTGCAGGACACGGAATAACGGGCTCAAGTTACAGGAAGCCAGATTCCGGCTGGACATCAGGAAAAACTTCCTGACTGTTAGAGCAGTACGACAATGGAATCAGTTACCTAGGGAGGTTGTGTTTCTCTCCCACCCTAGAGGCCTTCAAGAGGCAGCTGGACAACCATCTGTCAGGGATGCTTTAGGGTGGATTCCTGCATTGAGCAGGGGGTTGGACTCGATGGCCTTGTAGGCCCCTTCCAGCTCTGCTATTCTATGATTCTATGATTCTATGATCATGTTACTCCACTTCTGAAATCTCTTCATTGGCTCCCAGTTCTCCTCAGAATCCAATATAAGCTTCTCCTGTTGACTTTCAAAGCTTCTCACAGTCTAGCTCCTTCATATCTTTCCTCTCTCATCTCACACTATTGCCCCGCTCATGCTCTTCACTCATCAAATGCCATCTTTCTTATCCACCCAAGGGTCTCTACTTCTCTTGCTCGGCTTCTTCCATTTTCTCTCACTACCCCTTATGCCTGGAATTCTCTTCCGGAGCATTTGCGGATCACGAGTTCAATGACTGTTTTTAAAACTCAATTGAAAACTTTTTTTCTACAGCTTTTAGAACTTGACTTTGTCCTTGCTTTCACACTGTTCATTTTATTGTCCCCTGGGCCTAATTGGTCGATTCTCTTTCCTTCCTTATTGTTTTATTATGATTTTATTAAAATGTAAGCCTAGGCGGCAGGGTCTTGCTGTTTCATTCTTTTACTCTGTACAGCACCATGTACATTGATGGTGCTATATAAATAAATAAATAAATAACAACAACCACGCCCTTCATGGCAGCATCTCAGCTGAGTGGCGCTCCAAGTGGGCTGCCATCCCTCCCCTCCTGCTCGGCTGCTTCCTCTTGGGCAGACCGATTTCTGCTCATCTCTTGCTGAGCTCAGCAAGAGGGGCTCGGTCTCTCTAGTTTATTCCCCCCCTTCAAGGAAAGAATCGCAGCACTCTCTTTCCCCAGGATGGCTTAGCTGGATGCTTGCCCTTTTTGGATAATTCATAACTGGAGCATCCCACGAGAGTCCGCCGTGCTCAGGGGAGAAGTAATGGACTCGTTTATTCTCCAAAGGGCCACACCTAAAGGGCGCCTGACTCACAAGCACAAAGCGTGGGGGACCCTTTGACAGAGCAGAACGTTTAGAGAAGTGAACAGGGTCTGTGGGCCGCCACACCTGCGAGCAATTTCTCTGTCACAAATCACATACGTGGAGGGTTTGTGCGCATCACGTGCAGGGGTGGAAATATGCAACCGACTCAGTTGCGTGCAAGAATTCAGCTGCTAGGCTATTAAATGGGGCTGTTTGATGGGAACCTATCTTGCTAGTACTTAAAGAACATCACTGCTGCCTTGCCTTTTTCTGAGCACATTTCGAAATGTCAATGTTAGCTTTTTATTTACTTATTTCTTTTGTTCATTAACATTTATACATCCCCTTATTTATACACCCCCTTAAACGCTAAACACCCAACAAGGCAGTATACAATAATTTAAAACAATAAAACAACAAAATTAAAACCAGAACATTAAAAATAGTAAAAACAGGAACATTAAAAACATTAAAGCCCCCGGACACTCTTCAGGGTTTGCCCCATGTAGGACACATTGCAGTAGTCTAAGGCCTCAGCTGGACCTACTGGGTCTAGCGTGATGGAGGGGTGAGGATCTCACGATGTTTTTATTGCGAGATCTCTCCCTCTGTTTACATGCGGCGTGTGATGACCTCGGAGGGAGAGGACGTCGCGGTCGCCATTTTGTTTTTCCCCCTTAAAGGAGACGAGCGCACAAGCGCTCGTGCACAAAAAGTACGTTTTTTTAAGACAATTTTTCCCACTGCCCCACCCCACCCTCGATGGGTGCAGAGCTCCTGAGGACCTCTGCACCACATGTGCGGGTCCTGGCTTGCTGCGAGTAATCGCGAGGAGCCAGGACAAACCGCGATGCCTGCACACATGTTTCATGGTCTTGGGATCAGCCAAGCAGGCTCAAAGGGTAGGGAGATCTTGGGGAAAGGGAGGGATCTTCCCTCCCTGCTCCCGGGATCCCCTGTGCATCATGTGGATGCACAGAGATGATCCCAGGGATCACTACGGGATATCACCCCATCTAGCTATGGCTTAAATCTGATGTAACCAAGGCATGGCTAATGACTGCCAAGTCAGGTAGGCCCTACCTGGTTTGTGAATCAGTCCAGTGTCCTCGAGGAATGCTTCCTCCCACATCAGCTTGCCTTCAGAGGCTCCTCTGGGTGCCCTCAACACCTGAAGCAAGGCGAGATGCAACTGGAAAGGTGGTCTTCTTGCTCATGGCCCTGTTCCCTCCCTAGGGAAGCTCCCTTGGCTGGAGCCCACACTGTTACCTTTTTGGGTGTGGTTGTGTGCTTGGCGAAGGTAGTTTTATCTTCCCAGGCTTTTACATTTGTAGGGTACAATCCTATGCATGTCCCACAAAAAGTCCCACAACCTCCTGCCTAATAAAAGGACATCTATTCTGTCTAAGCATTGCCCATTTCATTGCTTTTATCCAGTGCTATGATTTTGATGACAAATATGGCTTTGTATTTTGTATTTTTATTCTGTTCTATCTTTATGGAAACCACCCTGGAATCATGGCTGAAGAGCAGCATCTAAACTGTAGGGTTTTGGGCACAAACCAGACTGGATTGTATCTGGATGTTTTTCAGTTCCCCAGTTCTGTGAACCCTGCAAGAAGACCACAACTCATGCCTTGAATAGTTCCATATAGAGAATTTAAAACATTTATATCCCGCCCTATATCACTAAGATCTCAGGGCGGCATACAGATAAAAACATACAGTATAAAACAATAAATATACACAGTTAAAAACAAATTAAACCATGATCCAAGTTAAAACAATATATAATTTAAAAGCAATAGATGCAGTTAAAACAGTTTAAACAACGTGCCAGTGAGTTTAACCATCAAAGGCTTTGTTAAAAAGCCATGTTTTCGCTTGGTGTCGAAATGCAATCAATGTTGGTGCCAATCGGGCCTCCCAGGGGAGGGCATTCCACAGTCGGGGTGCCACCACAGAGGAAGCCCTCTCCCTTGTCCCATCATAAAGTATATGTTGCATTGGTGGGATGTGGAGAAGGGCTCC
The DNA here is from genome assembly GCF_023053635.1 of Elgaria multicarinata webbii. Taxonomy (NCBI): domain Eukaryota; kingdom Metazoa; phylum Chordata; class Lepidosauria; order Squamata; family Anguidae; genus Elgaria; species Elgaria multicarinata. The sequence goes on along the minus strand of NC_086177.1, from coordinate 114,221,980 downwards.
TCCAACAGATCTAAGGTCTTGGGCAGGTATATATAAGGAGAGGCACTCTCTCCAGTGTCAAGGTTCCAAGCCGTTTAGGGCTTTAAACGTCTTTACCAGCACCTTGAATTCCGACCAGAAGCATATAGGCAGCCAGTGCAATTCCTTTAAGACCGGTGTTATGTGGTCTCTGTAAGATGTACCCGCCAGCACTCTAGCTGCTGCATTTTGCACTAGCTGCAACTTCCACGTCGTCTTCAAGGGCAGCCCCACGTAGAGTGCATTGCAGTAGTCTAAGCGGGAAGTTACCAGTGCATGCACTACTGTGGCTAGGTTGTCCCTGTCCAGGAACGGCTGTAGCTGGTGGATCAGCCGAAGCTGACCCCAAGTGCTCCGTGCCACAGAGTCCACCTGGGCCTCCAGTGACAATGATGGGATGTCAGCCCGCGTGGCTCCTCAGGACGACGAACAGTGCTTGCTGTTGTTTTATTTTATGTATCTAAACACGTTTCTATTCTGCCTTCTTCCAGTTCAAACACTTTTAAACCAAACCATAAAAGGCCTAAAAGGTCCAGCCATGCTGAGAGTTGCAGATCTTTTTTCCCTCTGTCTAAACATGCCTAGGATTGTGGCCCAGATTTATTTATTTATTTATTTATTTATTTATTTATTTATTTATTTATTTATTTATTTATTACATTTGTATCCTGCCCTATATCACCAGGATCTCATGGTGGTGTACAGATAAAATCATACAATATAAAACAATAAATATACACAGCTAAAAACAAATTAAACCATGAATCAAGTTAAAACCAGTATATAATTTAAAAGCAATAAAAACCATTAAAACAATGTGCAAACTTGGTGAATTTAACGGTTAAAGGTTTTATTGAAAAGCCATGTTTTCACTGGAATAACACCAGCGTTGGCGCCAGTCAGACCTCCAAGGGGAGGGCAATCCACAGTCGGGGTGTCACAACAGAGAAAGCCCTCTCCCATGTCCCACCATAGCGTATGTGTTGCACTGGGGGAAAGCTCCCAAATGGATTAGGGAGCTTCCAGACCTACAGATCCTTGTGCTAACAATCAAAAGGCTTTGTGCAGTTATTTATTTATTTATTTATTTATTTGTCTTTAGTGGGTTCCTCCTGCCCCCTGGTAGGAAAGGAGTCTGAAGAAGCAATGGGAAACCTGAGTTTGTGGTTGTAGCCCACTCCTTCTCAGGATCTGCATGGGGGAGTCTGAAATCTCTAGGTATGTGACCCTACCTTGGGGAGGTGTTCTCCTAGGTGGCTCACCCTCTTCTACCGCGGCATTCTTAACACCCAGGGCCGAGTTTGCGGTTGGGAGAGGAGCTGCGTGTTGCTGAACCCTAGATGTGATTGAAATAAAATCAGGGCTGAGGCCTGGAGCACGCGACTCAATAAAACCAGTGAATAAACATGGGGAGAGTGCCTTTGAGCATGTACAGAGAGCCTTCCCCACACCAATTTGAGCCAGTGTGGTTTGTTTATTTATTTATTTATTTATTTATTACATTTCTATACTGCCCAATAGCCGGAGTTCTCTGGGCGGTTCACAAAAATTAAAAACATTCAAAATATAAAACAACAGTATAAAACCATAATATAAAATACAATATAAAAGCTCAACCAGATAAAAAATAGCATCAATGCAAAATTACAAATTGAAAACACCAAGTTAAAATGTATTTATAGACTGTTAAAGTGCTGGGAGAATAAAGAGGTCTTCACCTGGCGTCTAAAAGCATTTATTTATTATTTATTTATTTATTACATTTTTATACCGCCCAATAGCCGAAGCTCATATAATGTAAGTGCCAAGCGAACCTCCTTAGGGAGCTCATTCCACAGCTGGGGTGCCACAGCAGAGAAGGCCCTGCTCCTCCTGGTAGCCACCTGCCTCACTTCCTTTGGCAGGGGCTCGCGGAGAAGGACCGCGGAGAAGGGTGACTTTGGCCCAGTCCCAGACTCTCAGCCCAACCTACCTCGCAGGGTTGTTGTTGTGAGGATAAAATGGAGAAGAGGAGGATTGTGTATGCTGCATTGGGTTCCTTAAGAGGAAAAAAGGCAGGATAGAAATGCAATAATACCAACCTACATACATACAATGTCCCCGTCTCTGCATGTGAGTCCTCATACCTCTAATCTTGGAAATTAAGCTCCGATTCATAGGAGCTGAAGTTTCCAGAGGCTTATTTCAAAAAAAGGAAAACAAGTAACGGCTGGTCCAGACACATTGAAGGAAAAATGGGTTGTTCTTTAGGTAATTTGGGGGTTGTAATACTCAGCCACGATGTCTGCTGTCTGTTGCAGCTTGTAGAATAAAAAGCAAGACCTTTTCCTTCCCCAGAGCTTTGTAAATCCCCCTCACTGCCTATATTACAGGCTACATTTAATTGCATAAACAGTAATTAAGAATGCTACACGCATCTAGGGTGGTCAAGGTTAATGTTGCCATGGGGACTTTAACTTATTAATTTCCCAATTTTTTAAAGTGTGTGTGTGTGTGTGTGTATGAGAGCAAAAGGGAGAGGTTCTCTCAGCATGAACTAACAGAAGGGCTGAACTTAAAGTGATACTAACACACTTTCATGTCACACCTCTGGTAAGGTGACCATATGAAAAGGAGGACAGGGCTCCCGTATCTTTAACAGTTGTATTGAAAAGGAAATTTCAGCAGGAGTCATTTGTATATATGGAGAACCTGGTGAAATTCTCTCTTCATCACAACAGTTGAAGTTGCAGGTGCCCTGCCCTCTTTTAAATCTGGTCACTCTAGTATAGCTCCTGCAGCTTTAACTGCTGTGAAGAAGAGAGAATTTCATCATGTTCTCCATATATACAAATGACACCTGCTGAAATTCCCTTTTCTATGCAACTGTTAAAGATACAGGAGCCCTGTCCTCCTTTTCATATGGTCACCCTAACCTCTGGACCAGACTGAATGAATGCAGTGTGCTTTTGTGGGGCCGACCCTGAGGACTGTTTAGAGAAGCACCAATAAGCATAGCGGGTGACCTGGTCCATTTTGGGGGCATGGGAACAGGAGGTGCATTTCCACACTAGTTAGGGTGACCCTATGAAAAGGAGGACAGGGCTCCTGTATCTTTAACAGTTGCATAGAAAAGGGAATTTCTGCAAGTGTCATTTGTATATATGGGGAACCTGGTGAAATTCCCTCTTCATCACAACAGTGAAAGCTGCAGGAGCTATACTAGAGTGACCAGATTTAAAAGAGGGCAGGGCACCTGCAGCTTTAACTGTTGTGATGAAGAGGGAATTTCGCCAGGTTCCCCATATATACAAATGACACTTGCTGAAATTTCCTTTTCACTACAACTGTTAAAGATACAGGAGCCCTGTCCTCCTTTTCATATGGTCACCCTAACACTAGTGGTCCCTGTAGGGCAGCCTGAGCCTTCAACAGCAGTGAGGGTGGCCACTGACGTTGGGTGACCCTATGAAAAGGAGGACCGGACTCCTGTATCTTTAACAGTTGCATAGAAAAGGGAATTTCAGCAGGTGTCATTTGTATATATGGAGAACCTGGTGAAATTCACCTCTTCATCACCACAGTTAAAGATGCAGGAGCTACACTACAGTGACCAGATACTAAAGAGGACAGGGTTGTGATGAAGGGGGAATTTCACCAGGTGTTGCATGCATACAAACGACACCTGCTGAAATTCCCTTTTCTAAGCAACTGTTAAGGATACAGGAGCCCTGTCCTCCTTTTCATATGGTCACCCTACGCTGATGAATCTCCAAAAAACAGGGGAAAAGGTACCAAAAAAAAGGGACACAGATTTGCATGAAATGTGTAAATGTTAATTTATAGATGCACATTTAGAAATAATGATGATAACTTAAGAAGAAATACAGTGCATCATACCATAGTGTGGAAGATTGTGACCACGTGACTTGTGTCCTTGCTCAGTCTGTTGTCTGGATGGTGTTGATGGTCAGCTCAAGGCCCTTTTGCTCTTCCTTTTGAAGGTTCTTTAACCTTATCCCGGACTTGAACTGGACAAGTCTTCCAATAAAGGGGTGCCTTCAAAATAGAGAACCATCATCTTACAGCCTTTCAAATAGGGGGCTGTCCTCTGTGAAAGACGGCATGTGGCCACCTGTTAAGATGGACTCCCTGATTTGGTTCATAGAATCCTAGAATAGTAGAGTTGGAAGGGGCCTCTAAGGCCATCGAGTCCAACCCCTCCCGCTCAGTGCAGGAATCCATCCTAAAGCATCCCTGACAGATCCCTGATTGTTAGCATCCCTGACTGTTAGAGCAATACGACAATGGAACCAGTGACCTAGGGAGGTTGTGGGCTCTCCCACACTAGAGGCCTTCAAGAGGCAGCTGGACAACCATCTGTCAGGGATGCTTTAGGGTGGATTCCTGCCTTGAGCAGGGGGTTGGACTCGATGGCCTTGTAGGCCCCTTCTAACTCTGCTATTCTATGATTCTATGATGGTTGTCCAGCTGCCTCTTGAATGCCTCTAGTGTGGGAGAGCCCACAACCTCGCTAGGGAATTGGTTCCATTGTCGTACTGCTCTAACAGTCAGGGAGTTTTTCCTGATCTGGCTTCCTGTAACTTGAGCCCGTTATTCCGTGTCCTGCACTCTGGGATGATTGAGAAGAGATCCTGGCCCTCTATGTGACAACCTTTCAAGTATTTGAAGAGTGCTATCATGTCTGCCTTCAGGCTTCTCTTCTCAAGGCCCAGTTCTTTCAATGTCTCTTCATAGGGCTTTGTTTCCAGACCCCTGATCATCCTGGCTGCCCTCCTCTGAACATGCTCCAGCTTGTCTGCGTCCTTCTTGAATTGTGGAGCCCAGAACTGGACACAATACTCAAGATGAGGCCTAGTCAGTGCTGAAAAGAGGGGAACCAGTACCTCACATGGTTTTAGATGTTGAGTCAGACTCAGAAGCAGAAGCCCAGCCAAGACAGGGAGCTGGGTAGGAAATTTTCCAAGACTCTCCAGGAGTCTGGGAAGAATCTTCCCAGGAGCTGATCGAACAGGAGGCCCAGGTTCAAAGATCGTCTTTCCTCTCCCCCACTTTGGGAACTCAGACTTTGTCAGAGGGGGAGTGAGCACTGGAATTGAAAGATCCCAGAGTCCACCTCAGGATTCAGTGGGCAGAGTTGAGAAGAGATGAGAGGCGGTTTGCCAGAATAGCTGGAAGTCGGAAGTCAGGTCAAGAGGACCCTAACCCTGAATGAAGAACCCAGTAAAAACGTGTTACAGTGGGCAACTGCCATTGTTTGGCTAATTAGGCTTAGAGGTCAGCTCCTAGCCTTCACAGATGCTACAGGTGTGAAGAAGTGTTTTTTTAAAACTGAACAAAGACGTTGTGGATTGCACAGCGAATCTCTGTTGCCTCACATTTCAGTGGGAGGGCTTGGAATCCTGACAACCCCCCTAAAGAAAAAGTTTTCCTGGGCTGCATGAAGTTCAAGTGACGGGTAACGCAGGGGTGTGTGTGTCAGTCCTTGGGCCCTCTGTTCCTCAGAGAGGGCCTCCTCCCTTAGACCCCTTGCAATCTCTGTGGTCAGCCGAGGATGGCCTTCAGGTTTCACCCACACCCACACCCAGTCCAATCCAGACCTTTTGGGCATGGAGGGAGGTGTCCTTGGTAGTCATTCCTCGACTTAGGAATTCTCCTCCCACCCTATGTGCAAGATTGTGGTGGTGTGGTGTAGTGGTTACAGCAGCCTTTCCCAACCTGGTGTCCTCCAGATATGTTTGGACAGAGCAGATGGAGAGCAAAAGCAGACAAGCAGCTCTGAAGTGTGGCTGGCAGCCCAGAGCCTGGCTTGTCATGGTGCCTGAAGTCTCTGATTCCCCGCTCTCGTTGTCCCTCAGTCACCAGGTCCGTCCCGAAGGATCTATAGGGTCTCTCTTGGGGGACGGCCTCAGGGGGGGGAACGTGGCCTCCTGCCACTTCCCAAGGACGGCCATTCCCCTTTGACTTTGAGGCGGATGCCGTGGTGTCCTTTGCAGGCGCGTGATCCATGCAGTGCAGGTGCAGCGTTCGATCTGGCTGTCAGAAATGCCGACCTCTGCAAACCCAGGGCCAACGCCAGGGAGGATGAGGCCTCCCCTTTCCTCCCACGCAATTTCTTCTTGGCCTCCTCCTTCCTTGCTGACCCCGCGGTTCCTTTTGCCAGCTGGGATTGCTTGCTGTTTCTCCCTTCTGATTTCTTGGGGGACCCACTGTGTGGCTAGGAAGGGCTCCCCTTGCCTAAGACGGCCATTTGCCTTTCTTCCTGCCTCTAAGGCATCAAAGGAAGCTACACGCACCGGTGGGCAACTGGTCAGAGTGGGCCCATATTAAGAGGGCGTCATACCGAGGGTGGATTCTCTCTCCTGTTCAGGTTGCAAAATGCTGGTTAAGCAGGGATCTCGGAGGGAATCGCTGGAAGGTGAATGGGAGACGTCCAACCTCCCCACCCCACAGTTGATCCATCGCAGCTGCTAGAGGAGAAGTTGAAAGCTTTGTATCCCTGCATGCTGACATGTGTGTGAGTGCGTGTGTGTGAGTGTTCACATGCATGTACACACATGTGCAAATGCAGGTGCCAGACTATTTTGCCCCGTAGGCAGGTGATCTGCTTTCACCCCCCCACTCCCACCCTAGTGTACCTGGGCGCTGGGCGCCATCTCGCCCACCCAGCTGAAGCAAAGCCAGGACGCGGGGGGGGGGGGGCCTTCGGAACGGTGCGCCTGGCCGGAAGCCGCTCTGGGAGAGCGACTTCTGGGTGTGCCGTTCCCAAGCCGCCTGCCTGCCCCCCACCCCAGCATTCTGGCTTTGCTTCAGTGGAGTGCCCACCCAGCTGAAGCAAAGCCAGGACGCTGGGGTGGGGTGGCTGGGCAGTTTCGGAATGGTGCGCCTGGAAGCTGCCCTCTCAGAGCTGGTGTGGGAGAGCGACTTCCGGGTGCGGTGTTCAGCGCCCCCCCTTACCTTGTCACTCTAGGGGGCTGCCTGAGTGGCCTCTATGGTAGTGCCGGTCCTGTGCAAATGATATCAGACTGAAACTTTTCTTTTTCCTAAAGTTTTTAAAATTTGATTTTGTTCTGACTTTATACTGTTAGTTTTACCCTACCCGGTGCCTGTTTGCTTTCTCTTCCCCTCCTTATTGTTTTATTATGGTTTTATTAGAATGTAAGCCTATGCGGCAGAGTCTTGCTATTTACTGTTTACTCTGTACAGCACCATGTACATTGATGGTGCTATATAAATAAATAAATAAATAAATAAATAAATTAATAATAATAATAATAATAATAATAATAATAATAATAATAACAACGAGCCTTAAGCTCCACTGCAGATTTACAATTTTGGGGAAGTCGAGGAAACAGATTCCTTTTTCGTTTATGTTCTCCAAGAAAGATCATTATTTGGAACTGAATGGTTTGGCCACCACAACCCGGCATGCTCAGGATTAAAAATGCATTAGAGCTAATTAAAGAATGGTTTTGTTTCCTGAATGCATTGTGAAATTATTTCTTTAATGGCCAACAGGTGGTGGTATTGCTGTACTTTACCACTTGCTAGAGTTGGAGGCGTCCAAAATGGCTTCATATCTGTGTACATTATTACACAGTACATTATTGTTGCTGTTGGGAGGCCTGCAGCTAAGGGTTCCTCTCTATTCAGCCCTGGTTAGGCCTCGTCTAGAGTATTGCGTCCAGTCCTGGGCTCCACAATTCAAGAAGGACGCAGACAAGCTGGAGCGTGTTCAGAGGAGGGCAACCAGGATGATCAGGGGCCTGGAAAAAAAAGCCCTGTGAGGAGAGACTGAAAGAACTGGGCATGTTTAGCCTGGAGAAGAGCAGATTGAGGGGAGACATGAGAGCACTCTTCAAATACTTGAAAGGTTGTCACACAGAGGAGGGCCAGGATCTCTTCTGAATCCTCCCAGAGTACAGGACACGGAATAACGGGCTCAAGTTAAAGGAAGCCAGATTCCGGCTGGACATCAGGAAAAACTTCCCGACTGTTAGAGCAGTACGACAATGGAACCAGTTCCCTAGGGAGGTTGTGGGCTCTCCCACCCAAGAGGCCTTCAAGAGGCAGCTGGACAACCCTCTGTCAGGGATGCTTTAGGGTGGATTCCTGCATTGAGCAGGGGGTTGGACTCCATGGCCTTGTAGGCCCCTTTCAACTCTGCTCTTCTATGATTCTATTCTACGATTCTATGATTTGTTCTAACCAGTGTAGGAAGGTTCGTCTGTCCATTGTTGGCCTTGTTGCTTCCCTTTTCCCTTAGCTCCCTGGCGCACAGTTCCCAGACCTAAAAGTCTCCTCAGGGTCTCTCTCTCTCTCTCTCTCTCTCTCTCTCTCTCTCTCTCTCTCTCTCTCTCTCTCTCTGTGTGTGTGTGTGTCTCCCCCCCAAAAAAGTACTCATCCCCTCCAGTCTTTAGAATCGTCAGGGTCCTCTTTTCCAATCAACGTCCCCCTCCCTGCTGCTTATTAACATTAACATTGTGTTGTAATGAGACAGCGCCATCTAGTGACGGAGAGATCCTACTTTCCCCAGATATTAACACATTATCTGTGGTTTTTCCAAGTGCGTGATTTCCAGAGGATAGTGCGGGAGATGTGGCCAATCGCAACCAGGCAATAAATTGCTCATTTAGAGAAGTTCAGGGGCCTGCTGTTAGATAACTTAGAGTCTGATGTGATGGTCATATTGGCGGTGAATCATAGAATCATAGAATAGTAGAGTTGGAAGGGACCGATAAGGCCATTGAGTCCAACTCTCTGCTCAATGCAGGAATCCACCTCAAAGCATCCCTGACAGATGGTTGTCCATGTGGGTGCTTCTTTAGATGGTAACGTGTATAACATCTGCAGTTGGGAGGAATGTTTGCACTGCAGGTTTGTACCCACATGGCTGTTTGCAGCAGGTGTGTATGTGCGCGTACCCACGTGCCCCATCTGCCCACATGGGAGGGTGCATTTGGTACCTACATGGGGCCTGCGTGCTACCAGCCTGTAGTGTTCATGTGTGCCGGGAGATGCTGCAAGCGGATGCAACCTGCGTGTCCCTTTAAGAGCAAAGAAGCAGCACTTTTTGCTGAATCTGCACTCTGGTTGTAGCGTGTAATGTTCCGGCTGCTGTGGGAATTGCTCTCTGATATTGAACAGGTAAACAAAGCGGGGCTCATCCAAACAGGCTGTGAGCGACCGGGCTGCCCCGAAGGGGGGCGTGCGGGGGAGGGGGGAGGGCTTGCGCTACTGTCCCGACCCCTCTGCAGGACAGGGATGGGTGGGGCTGACTCCCTCTTCACCCCCAAGAGGAGGCTGGGCATAATCTCAAGTCACACCATATCCTGCAGTTTGAAAGCTCTTCATCACCTGGTTCTGGCACGCAGCGGCACATGCTGGGGAAGTGGAAGGGGACACCCCAAACAGCGACATCCAGGTGAATGTCTTTTTTAAAAAGCCGGTTAGCTAGAATCATAGAATCATAGAATAGCAGAGTTGGAAGGGGCCTAGAAGGCCATCACGTCCAACCCTCTGCTCAATGCAGGAATCCACCCTAAAGCATCCCTGACAGAGGGTTGTCCAGCTGCCTCTTGAATGCCTCTAGTGTGGGAGAGCCCACAACCTCCCTAGATAACTGATTCCATTGTCGTACTGCTCTAACAGTCAGGAAGTTTTTCCTGATGTCCAGCCGGAATCTGGCTTCCTTTAACTTGAGCCCGTTATTCCGTGTCCTGCACTCTGAGAGGATGGAGAAGAGATCCTGGCCCTCCTCTGTGGGACAACCTTTTAAGTATTTCATAGAATCATAGAATAGATTCTATGAAATACTTCCATAGTTGGAAGGGGCCTACAAGGCTATCGAGTCCAACCCCCTGCTCAAGGCAGGAATCCACACTTTCCAGCCCATCTGGGATATTTAAAGTTTTCCCCCTTGTGGGCTTCTTGGATGAAATGTACCTGTACCTCTTTCTCCTCATGGAGGGCTCAGTTGCCACCACGCCCTTCTCTCTCCAGCTGCCACTGTTTCAGTCCAGGGATGGGCAACTTCTCAGCCTCCAATCTTAGCCAGGACAGCCGATGGTAAAGGATAATAGAAGGGCTATAAGTTGCCCACCCTCCCTATATGAGCAAAAAAAGTGCTCCCTTCCCCTTTTCTTACTATTTATTACTGTGTGCCACTACCTGTCACCAGTGCTGTGCACCCCCGCCCCATGGCAAGCTTACGGAGGGAGGGGACATGAGAGCAGCCCTGTCCAGGGCTCCCTCGAAACTGGCGTTGGCCCTTGTTTGGGGGCTAAAAGGGGAAGGCAGAACAGTGCCCAGCGGTTTCCAGTTCATAGAATCATAGAAGAGTAGAGTTGGAAGGGGTCTCTAAGGCCATCGAGTCCAACCCCCCGCTCAATGCAGGAATCCACCCTAAAGCATCCCTGACAGATGGTTGTCCAGCTGCCTCTTGAAGGCCTCTAGGGTGGGAGAGCCCACAACCTCCCTAGGTAACTGATTCCATTGTCGTACTGCTCTAACAGTCAGGAAGTTTTTCCTGATGTCCAGCCGGAATCTGGCTTCCTTTAAGTTGAGCCCGTTATTCCGTGTCCTGCACTCTGGGAGGATCGAGAAGAGATCCTGGCCCTCCTCTGTGTGACAACCTTTTAAGTATTTGAAGAGTGCTCTCATGTCTCCCCTCCATCTTCTCTTCTCCAGGCTAAACATGCCCAGTTCTTTCAGTCTCTCTTCATAGGGCTTTGTTTCCAGACCCCCGATCATCCTTGTTGCCCTCCTCTGAACCTGCTCCAGCTTGTCTGTGTCCTTCTCGAATTGGGGAGCCCAGAACTGGACGCAATACTCTAGATGAGGCCTAACCAGGGCCGAATAGAGAAGAACCAGTACCTCACATGATTTGGAAGCTATACTTCTATTAATGCAGCCCCAAATAGCATTTGCCTTTCTTGCAGCCATATCGCACTGTTGGCTCATATTCAGCTTGTGATCTACAACAATTCCAAGATCGTTCTCGTTTGTAGTATTGCTGAGCCAAGTATCAGAGCTGAGTTGGTCGTCTTCCCTGACTTGGGTGCAAAGTCCCCCTTCTGATATCTCGCATTGCCTGATCCCGGCTTGAGGTCATGATCAGCGAAGGCAAAATTGGGTCATGAGAACTGTGAGCCCCTGGTTCCTGGAAGGGATTCAGAAGGCTTTGTGTTCCAGTCTGGGCATGAGAAGCGGCTTCGTGGGTCTGGGAATGCCAGGGCCGGGAGGCAGGAGGCAGAGAGTGGGAAGACACGGAGGGCAGGCAGCTGGCTCAAGGGGGCAGAGGAAGGGGAAGCGAAGGGTCCCACCTGCTCAGCTTCACCAAGTTGGAATTGGCTCCTTCCCCCTCGAGTTCATTGGTTCTTGTGGTTGATGGACATTCTGATGGACGTGGGCGCCCTCCCCCACCCCGCTCTGGTTTTGTGGTCTAAAGTTTAGCGAGTTATTTACTTATTTATTTTATTACATTTATATACTGCCATGTAGGGCTTTATAGGTTAAAACCAGCACCTTGAATTGGGCTTGGAAACATATAGGTAGCCAATGCAAGTGGGCCAGAATCGGTGTTATATGCTCAAACCTCCCTGTTCCAGCTATCAATTTGGCCGCTGCATTTTGCACAAGCTGCAGCTTCCGGACCATCTTCAAAGGCTGCCCCATGTAGAGGGCATTGCAGTAATCTAATTTGGAAGTTACCAAAGTATGGACAACTGAAGCTAGGTTATCCCTGTCCAGATAGGGGCGTAGCTGGGCCACCAACTGAAGTGGGTAGAAAGCACTCCGTGCCACCGAGGCCACCTGAGCCTCAAGGGACAAAGATGGTTCTAGGAGAACCCCCAAGCTATGAACCTGCTCCTTCAAGGGGAGTGCAACCCCATCCAGATTTAGCATTTCATCGGCTGGGCACCTCGTACAGCGGGCAAAAAAAGAGAGAGAGGAAAGTTGAAATGACAGAGCAACGAGAGTGGGGTTGGAACAGCGAAAGTCCATTTGACCAACTCAGCGTGCTGGAGGAGAACCGCACTCGCTCTCTTCTTTCATCAGCAAGCCCGCCCTTCAACTCAGACACCCTGAAGAAGGGACGTTCTGCGACATAGCGTGAGGATGGCAATACACGGGGACAGGAGGGCGGTGTTATCTCTTGCGGAGAAAAAATACTGCACTTTCCCCGCCCCAGAAGAACACGGGAAATGGAGGGGAAGAGGCAGGATGACTACAGGACAGGGACGGCGTCGTGTGAGGGTCGCGGGGCAAAACGGTAAACAAGACAGGATGAAAATGCGATAAAACGCTGGTGTGACGGAGCTTTCAGTGGGGGAAAGTATCTCTCGCCCCGGCCTCTTCTGTTGTTCGCTCACTGAACCTTCGGTGTATGTTCGCCGCTGCCGTGCTCCCTCCCTTTGTTCATCCTTTTCCAATTTGGATGCTCTTGTGATATTATAGCGGTATTTTCACCCCACCTGAGGGATACATTTGGTGTGTTATTATTGTAAGCCTGACGGCCGTTACAGTGCACTGGATGGCCATTACTCCTGTTCTTTCGACAGCTTAACGGTATCAGGTTTCCTTCAGAAATATTAGAAGAAAAGATTCTGATTATTCTTTAAAAAAACAAACACAAAACAAAGGAGGGAAAAAAAGGAGAAGTAAAGGCTGTGAAAAGCCAATCAAGGCTTGTTATTAGGAGCAATGTTTCCATGGGGCCTCTTGGGGAGCTAGTGAATGCATAAAATAATAGCATGGGGAACGTGGCCCACACCCAGATTTCTGGGGGAGATGTTTTCTTTCACATGATTCTCTTTCAGAGCGAAATCCTATGCAGGTTTAGACAGGAAAAGTCCTCCAACTCCTGGTTGGAGGACTTTTTCCTGTCTAAACATTCATAGGGTTCATTGGCGTGCGGACAACAGGTTCAAAGGGTTCAGTTGAACACCCTAATTCGCCGCCGCCGCCATGTTGCAGCAGCAGGGCCGGTGCTAGCTGTAGGAAAGAGGGACAAATTCAGCTGCTCCCCACCCCGCTCCTCCTCTGGAAGGCTTTTTCGCTACCACCCCAGCTCACTCTTTCACTCACTCACTCACTCAGCCACTCCCTGCTCCCAGCTGCTCTGCCTGACCTCTCCGAACAGTTGCTGGACAAGGTGGGAGCAGCAGCCACGCTGGGGCCAGGAAGCAGCACGTGGTGGAGCCGAGGAAGGGACTGTAAGGTTGCCCGGAGCTGCGGATTGGGGCCCTCCCCCCTTCAGAGCTGCTGCGCTCCTTTCGTCATCAGCCCTGCAGGTACTGTAATGTTTGGGAGAAAGAGAGAGAGAGAGAAGCTGTCTGTTTACGTGCCTCCTCTCCTCATTGCTGCCCCACCGCCCACCCCAGTCTGGACTCCAGCAAGAGAAAAGAAAGGGGGAAGGGGGGAGAACTGCCATGCCCCCCAGGACCTCCTGGCTCAGGAAGGTGCATTCAGCAGCACCTTTTTCAGAATGGTTGCTAAAAGAGTTCCTATCTGCCCTTGCTGATTTTAGGGTGTCCAACCCCCTTTTTTCAAGCCGTTCTTTTGGTAAACATGGTACGTGTGTATCTTGTGTCATTTAAAACAGAGCTGCAGCACAATCCTATGTACGTCTACTCAGAAGTAAGCCCCACTGAGATCAATCAAACTTGCCCTGAGGTAAATGTGCATAGGATGCAGCCTGAAAATGAAGAGAGGATGAAAAAAGACAGGAGAAAAAGAATTGTAGAAACAGAATAGCAAGGTAACTGTGGGATGTTTAACCATATTTAAAGACAATATGTACAGTAAAATTAGTGCTCCTCTACTTCAGTCCCAATCAAATAATTACAACAGTGCAGTACGGATTATTTGTTACTTTAAAAAATACAGTTTACTTCAGTTTTCGTTTATTTCGTTTGTTTGATGAATGAAAAAAAGTCCTTTATTGCTGTATATTCAATCAATGTTTACCTTTTTAAAAAAATCCCTGGCCGAACCACCTAATGAAATGCGCACGCCTATGACAGGGTTGTGCTTTAGACATTGTGTGTGTGGGTGTGGGTGCCCTTAAGGGTGGAGGAGTGGGTGTCAGAGCTGATCCAAGGGGCATGATCCATTGGGAGTGAGGAGGAGCTGTCCAAAGACTCAGGCGTTCTAGTGAAGCACCAGCCCCTTGCTAACCGGAGTGAGGGGCTGCTGTGTGTGCATGTGTGTGTAGCTGGTGTAGTATTCCTGCATTAGCAAAGTTGCATTCCCTTCTACTTCTTCGTACGGCTCCCATCAATTAGACTGGGCATCAGGAAAAACTTCCTGACTGTTAGAGCAGTACAACAATGGAACCAATGACCTAGGGAGGCCGTGGGCTCTCCCACACTTGAGGCCTTCAAGAGGCAGCTGGACAACCACCTGTCAGGGATGCTTTAGGGTGGATTCCTGCATTGAGCAGAGGGTTGGACTCGATGGCCTTAGAGGCCCCTTCCAACTCTACTCTTCTATGATTCTATAAATTACTGCTTCATGAAAGGTCGTCATAAATTCAGCCTTTTGTTTCCTTCCCCTGCTTCCAACACTGTGACTCTGGCTGGGCTGCAGTTAGTGCTGATCCAAAGACACACACACACACACACACACACGCACACGCACACGCACACGCACACGCACACGCACACACATGCCTTGCCAAATTGGAGAGGGTGGATGAAAACCGTGAGTCAGTTTAAGGGGTGGATGTGAATGTTCACTAACATTTGGAGTGCGATAGCTTACTAGGATTTGGTAGCAGTGGTTTTTTTTTTTTAAAAAAAAACGATAGGTATTGTAGTCCAACACATCTGGAGGGCACCAGGTTGGGGAAGGCTGTGTTAGAAGAATTTTCTTTTGCCTGTCCTGTGTCCACGTCTCAGGCACTTCCTCCACTGCTAGCAGAATGTTATAATCTTTCATAGAATCATAGAATAGCAGAGTTGGAAGGGGCTTATAAGGCCATCGAGTCCAACCCCCTGCTTTGATCACATGTCCCTGTAATTTTTATTGTTTTAAGTTCTTCTTGGTTTAAATTTCCGTGCACCACATTTATGGCTTTTTACCAAATAAGGCAGTATATAAATGTTGTTATTTTGTCGTTGTCGTTGTTACAATTGAGTAATTTCCCTCCCTAATGCTATGAGCTTTTATATTGTATTTTATATTATGGTTTTATACTGTTGTTTTATACTTTGAATGGTTTTAATTTTTGTGAACCGCCCAGAGAGCTCCGGCTATTGGGAGGTATAGAAATGCAATAAATAAATAAATAAATAAATAAAAAATATGAAAACCCCCTCCCCAGATGGTCTTGGCTGTCCTTTTCTGCAACCAAAGGTGAACTGCTTTAGCAAGCCATTTCTTTCTCTCCCAGCGAGGGGGGGGAGGGGAAATTTGCTGCTTGATAAATGGACACCTGTGTCAATTCAAACAAGGCTGGTGTGACTCAGTTCCTTGCAGCCACCCCAAATCCCAGCCATGCTGCAACTGAGCCTGTGCAACCCACTGTGGCTGATGGGAGTCGGGACTCCGGAGCTTGAGCATAGGATTTGGAATTCCTGGATACATTTAATACGGGAGGATTAATTATTATTTTTGTAAGCACCCACCTGGAATTACATGGGGGAAAAATGCCTTCCTCATCAAAAGGGGTACCACAGAATGCTGTCTCCAGGCTGATGCACTGGAGGACGGGCGCATTCCCGGAATGGAGTGGAAACAGGCGGGCCCCTCATCTGTCCGTTACCTGTCCATTGTGAACTCCTGCTTCAGAGAGTCAGATAAGGACGCTCCTTGCAGTAACCTATCAATCACAGACACCTGTCAATAAACTCCTGACACGATCAATGGCTTGGGCCCTGGTAATTACATTTTCGAGATCAAATGCATATATAAATGTTTCATTTGGGTAAATGTTCTTTTTGGAGAGTGGGGTGTCTGAGAGGGTCCCATTGATCGGATAAATGGCCCTAGATAAAGAGGACTCCAGGCTCAGGAACCAAAGAGAATTTGTTGTGATGGATAGGTGGATTCCAAACCAGCTGCCTCACGTCATTCCTCCTCTGTCTGTCTTAAGCCCTAGAGGCAGCTCAAGTGATCCTTTCCTTTTGTTCCTTGCCCAGAAGTTTGCCCGAATCTGTGCTGATGGACTGAATTGAGCAATGGATAGAAATCCTCGCTCTGGGTCCCAAACTTCAATGCTTGGCTCCTCCTGAGCGCACTTTGAGCCGGGCCCTGACACAGGTGTGATGCATGTGACATGTGCTGCAATACATTCTGGGCCAGCAAGGTGATGCCAGGTCCATGTGAGCCTATTCAAGCTAAGAGGTGCATAAAATCCAAAGGTTCAACTCATCTAAGCTGTGCACATGATGAAACACACTGGGCACGAGCAAAACATTTGAACTCATCCCTCTAGAGTCGGGCTGCATGTGATACAGAGGAAGACGAGAGGGGAAGCAGGGCCATTCCATCAGCCCTGTGGAAAGACGACTTAGTTTTTCCTCTTCCCTCCCCAACTCTTTTTCCTTGTATGTTGTGTCTTTTTAAATTATAAGTCTGTGGGCAGGGCCTGCCTTGTTTTACTGGTTGCATGTAAGCTCCTTGGGGAGCCCTTTTGGCTGTGGAGCAGGATAAACATATGATAGATTTTTGTGAACTGCCCAGAGAGCTCCGGCTATTGGGCGGTATAGAAATGTAATAAATAAATAAATAAATAAATAAATAAATAAATAAATAAATAATCTATGCTTATGCATCAAAAGCCTGTGCCAAGTTAACCCCTATTACATCACAAGGAAAGCTTCACTGTATAATTTATGCCAATTATTATTTTATTCCTGTTAAACCTAAGAATTTTAAGATGTTGTGTGATGGTTATTTTAATATTGTATTGGTTTTATATGCTGTTTTAAGTAGTTTTATGTATTGTATTGTATTTAATGTTGTTCCCTGCCTGGATCCAGAATGAGAGGTGGGTAAGAAATAAATAAATAAATAAACAAACAACAATAATAATTAATCTGTTACCTTTTCCATCATAATAAACATTATAACAACAGTACTGTTAAAAGAGATTTTTTTAAAAAATCCAATGCAACAGGAAAAACCAGTGAAATGCTCTTAAAAATGTGAGCTATGTTTGTATGATTTTTCTCCTACATTGCACAATTTATTTTGGTTGCAGCGGTCAAGGAAGAAGAGCAAAGACCTATAAATGGTGCTGGAGTGCCCTTCTGACACTTTTCTCTACCAGCTCCTCCGAAATGACAGGATCCTAAATGACATTCAGCTGGTGTGTGTGTATGTGTGTGAGTGAGAAGGGTGCTGTATGTCAATTAGTGTCTACTACAGCCTTCCTCAACCTGGGGCGCTCCAGATGTGTTGGACTACAACTCCCAGAATGCCCCGGCTGGGGCATTCTGGGAGATGCAGTCCAACACATCTGGAGCGCCCCAGGTTGAGGAAGGCTGGTCTACTACCTTGTAAGATTTCTTAATTTTTTCTGTGCTTTGCATGCCAACAGCAAGACCTTGAGCTTGGCTCCGTAGCTAATAGGTAGCCAGTGCAGTTGCTTACTGTGGTAGCTATTAGGTAGCCATGCTGGATCAGACCAAGGGTCCATCTAGTCCAGAATTCTGTTCAAAGTGGCCAACCAGCTGTCGACCAGGAACCCACAAGCAGGACACGGGTGCAACAGCACCCTCCCACCCATGTTCCCCAGCAACTGGTGCACACAGGCGTATTGCCTCGAATACTGGAGATAGCACACAACCTTCAGGGCTAGTAGCCATGGATAGCCTTCGCCTCCAGGAATTTATCCAACCCCCTTTTGAAGCCATCCAGATTGGTGGCCATCACTACCTCTTGTGGTAGTGAGTTCCATAATTTAACTAGGCTCTGTGTGAAGAAGTCCTTCCTTTTATTTGTCCTGGATCTCCCAACCATCAGCTTCATGGGATAATGACCCCATTGGGTTCTAGTATTTTGAGAGAGGGAGAAAAATGTCTCCCTGTCCACATTCTCCACACGGTGCATAATTTTGAACACCTCTACCATGTCTCCCCTCGGCCTCCTCTTCTCCAAGCTAAACAATCCCAGTTGACGTAACCTTCCCTCATAGGGGAGATGCTCCAGCCCTTTCATCACTTTAGCTGCCCTGCTCTGCACTTTTTCAAGCTCTACAATATCTTTTCTTTTTAGCGTGGCTTGTGTTTTTGAGGCCCAAAGAAATACCCCGACTCCTTCTGACTGTGTGTAAGCCAAATCTCACCTCTCTCCTTTCCCAAGCTGCTTCTCATCGAGGTCTGGCCCAGCCCGTCTGTCCGAGGCTCTTCATCCATATGTCCTCCTCCTCCTCCTCCTCCTCCTCCTCCTCCTGTCCTTGAACATCCTGCAGAACCTGCTGATCCCCCAGTTCCTGAGGAAAGGCTTTGGCCACTTGCTGACGCTGCACCTCCCTTGAGCAGGAAGCGGCGATGGTGTGGCGGCTTCCCCACCTGGCTGAAATCTGAAACCCAGCTGACCCCTAAAGATGGATCTGTGTCCTTTCCCCCTGTGCCAGGGGACTCAAAAGAGTCCCCCTCTTCTGCCTGCCAATCCCTGTAGCACCGAATTTCTGACAGAGGCCACTGGCTCTGGGAAGCCCATAAGCAGGCACATGCAAGCAACCCCCTCCGTCCCCCCCTTGTTTGAATCCAGGATTTTATACCCACTGTTTCTAAACATGGGGCTTCCGTTAGCTATCATGGCTAACAGCTGCTGATCGACCTTCTCCTCCTGGAATTAGAGAGGTGTACAAAATCATGCCCGGTGTGCAGAATGTGGAGAGGGAGACATTTTACTCCCTCTCTGAAAATACTAGAACCCAATGGGGCCATATCCCATGAAGCTGATGGGTGGGAGATCCAGGACAAATAAAAGGAAGGACTTCTTCACACAGCGCAGAGTTAAATTATGGAACTCACTATCACAAATGCTATTTGGGGCTGCATTAATAGAAGTGTAGCTTCCAAATCACGTGAGGTCCTGGTTCCTCTCTATTCGGCCCTGGTTAGGCCTCATCTAGAGTATTGCGTCCAGTTCTGGGCTCCACAATTCAAGAAGGACGCAGACAAGCTGGAGCGTGTTCAGAGGAGGGCAACCAGGATGATCAGGGGTCAGGAAACAAAGCCCTATGAAGAGAGACTGAAAGAACTGGGCATGTTGAGCCTGGAGAAGAGAAGATTGAGGGGAGACAGGATAGCACTGTTCAAATACTTAAAAGGTTGTCCCACAGAGAAGGGCCAGGATCTCTTCTCGATCCTCCCAGAGTGCAGGACACGGAATACCAGGCTCAAGTTACAGGAAGCCAGATTCCGTCTGGACATCAGGGAAAACTTCCTGACTGTTAGAGCAGTACGACAATGGAACCAGTTGCCTAGGGAGGTTGTGGGCTCTCCCACACTAGAGGCCTTCAAGAGGCAGCTGGACAACCACCTGTCAGGGATGCTTTTGGGTGGATTCCTGCCTTGAGCAGGGGGTTGGACTCGATGGCCTTGTAGGCCCCTTCCAACTCTGCTATTCTATGATTCTATGATTCTATGTAGTGATGGCCACTAATCTGGATGGCTTTAAAAGGGGGTTGGATAAATTCCTGGAGGTGAAGGCTATCAATGGCTACTAGCCCTGGTGGTTGTGTGTTACCTCCAGTATCCGAGGCAGTAAGCCTGTGTGCACCAGTTGCTGGGGAACATGGGTGGGAGGGTGCTGTTGCACCACGTCCTGCTTTGTTGGTCCCTGGCCAACGGCTGGTTGGCCACTATGTGCTGGAATAGATGGTCCCTTGGTCTGATCTAGCATTAGGGCTCTTCTTATGTTCTTATGGTCTTGATGATCATGGGAAGAGTGGATCAGATCAAAGGCCCATTGAGTCCAGCATCTGGCTTCCCACAGTGGCTCTCACATCTGGATGCCTCTCAGATAGCCCCAAAGCAGGCTCCTCCCTGCTGTCGCTCCCCAGGCCCTGCTTCAGGGCAGGAAGTCTCCGTCTACCTCTCATAGCTAACAGCTGTTGACTGCCAGGAAGCTCCCTGGGTGACTTTGGGACTGTCAACTGGCTGGATCTACACTAGTCTTATAATGTTGCAAGTGTCCCTTTCTAACGTGGTTCTCTGTATTGGTTCTCTGTATCACGGGGCACACTAGCGTGACTTACGTTTAGCTGGAACGTTACTGCAGGGCACGTTGTTAAATCCTTTCTGTTGAACCGCCCAGAGAGCTTCGGCTATTGGGCGGTATAGAAATGTAATAAATAAATAAATAAATAAATAAATAAATAAATAAATAAATAAATAAATAAATTCTCCCTCTTCTCTGAGCGTAGCAGAGCTGCTGGGTTTGCTCCACCCACTGCCTGCCTCATTCCTAGCCAGCAGTGCAGGGCAATAGTCATAAGCACGCACAAAACCCCTCCCAAAACATCTTAACACAAGTCCCAGGGAATTGCCTGAATGCATAGGAGCCAGCCACATTGCTGAAGCTGAGCTGGGCTGGGTCTGGTCAGGGTTTGGATGGGTGACCCAATTGAAAAGTTTTAGCAGCAGCCCCGTTTTGGACTGGGAGAAGAGACCCTTGTTAATTTTCCTGCACGGAGCTACAGCGATCCTTTGAGCGCTCCTCAGCTCCTTTGCAAAGAGGGGGGAAATGTTAAAAAAAAAAACCCATAAAAAATCAACCGATGACCCAATTTGCAGATGTAAGCATTTGTTTAAAATCCTGCATCCTGCGCCCACGGCAGCGGCTCGGGCGAATCTTTTGCAAAAGGAGCACAATTAAGGCAGGATGCATGGGAGTATTTCACAATCAAAGCAGATTCTAAGGTGGAAAACTTCTGAGTCCTTTGCATGCAATTGTCAGTGATTGCACAGTATAACGCTGGTGTGATTTATCTGCTGTAGCAGATAAGATAGCAAGCGGGGCAAAAGAAGAAGAACAGGAAGTGGGCCAGCAGCTCTGCTACTCTCAGAGAAGAGGAAGAGGAAAATTACCGGTAGAAGGAGGCACATGAATCCGTAGCCGCGCTGCAACTAAGAAATAGAACCAGAAAGTACAACTCATTTACAACGTTAGAGACCCAGGGTCACGTGACGCTATGCGTCACAGTAACCCATTCAAAACGTTAGAATAACATCAGTGTAGATTCCCACGCTGTCTCTCAGCCTAATCGACCTCACAGGGTTGTTAGGAGGCTAAAAAAAATAAGAAGAGGCCCAAGGAGGACATGCATGGCTACTTTTGTGTCCTTGGAGGAGAGGCAGTATATAAGCTTAACAGGCAAATGAACAGGCCTCTCGCCCACCTTTCGCTCCTCTTCCTCCTCGTCCTTGAGTTTGTGTACAGACCTTTTTGAAGCCCTCTCCACGGCTGGCCAGCAACGCAGCCCAAGCCAGTGAATTCCCTAAACGAATCATGAGTTGCTCAATGAAGTTCTTCTTTTCGTCTGTCTTGTTTATTGCATCAGTTGGCACCAAATTCTAGTGTTATGAGGGAGAGAATCATAGAATCATAGAATCGCAGAGTTGGAAGGGGCCTACAAGGCTATCGAGTCCAACCCCCTGCTCAATGCAGGAATCCACCCT
This sequence comes from Elgaria multicarinata webbii, assembly GCF_023053635.1. Classification (NCBI taxonomy): domain Eukaryota; kingdom Metazoa; phylum Chordata; class Lepidosauria; order Squamata; family Anguidae; genus Elgaria; species Elgaria multicarinata. The sequence goes on along the minus strand of NC_086177.1, from coordinate 114,200,318 downwards.
AAAGCATCCCTGACAGAGGGTTGTCCAGCTGCCTCTTGAAGGCCTCTAGTGTGGGAGAGCCCACAACCTCCCTAGGTCACTGATTCCATTGTCGTACTGCTCTAACAGTCAGGAAGTTTTTCCTGATGTCCAGCCAGAATCTGGCTTCCTGTAACTTGAGCCCGTTATTCCATGTCCTGCACTTTGGGAGGATCGAGAAGAGCTCCTGGCCCTCCTCTGTGTGACAACCTTTGAAGTATTTGAAGAGTGCTCTCATGTCTCCCCTCAATCTTCTCTTCTCCAGGCTAAACATGCCCAGTTCTTTCAGTCTCTCTTCATAGGGCTTTGTTTCCAGACCCCTGATCATCCTGGTTGCCCTCATCTTCCCTCTCTCCTCTTTCTCCACATCAGGTATACCTTAATAAGCCTCTGTCGTCGTCATCTTTTTTCTAGCCTTCGAGGGAACTTTTTAGCCTTTCCTCAGAAGGAAGGGCTCAAGCCCCCTGCCCTCTTTCTGCAAGGATCCCCTTTCAAAAGCCATCCAAGGGGAGAGGCGATCAAGACATCTTTTGGGTCAATGGATTTACACGGGGCCTTCCCCAAGAGAAAGTCCAAGTGGATCGTGGCCTGTGGCAGAGATCTTCCTGTTTTAATAATAATATTAATTATTATTATTATAATAATATATTTATTCATTTCTTACCTGCCTCTCCAGCTGGATCAAGGCGGGGAACAACATAGGATACAAAAATATTATAAAATACATTTTGTTGTTTATTCATTCAGTCGCTTCCGACTCTTCGTGACTTCATGGACCAGCCCACGCCAGAGCGTTCATATAAAACCAATACATTATTAAAATAGCAGCCAGGCATCTTAAAATTCAACTGGGTTTTGGCGCCCCTTTCTGGCCCTCAAAACCCACCTCCAGAGGTTGCTGCTTCCCCGTGCCTCATCACGGGGCCACCTCTTCAAACATGCCAGGTGCCCAGACAGGAGTGCTGTGGCTAATTTTTTTTAAAATGTCTGCATGCTCTGACGAGGCAGTGTGGTCGCTGTCAGGTAAAATGGCTGTGCGAACCCCCCCACCCCAACATGGCCTAGAAGGAAGCCGAGGGCCTGGAGTGTGTATGCCCCCCACTCCCCCACCCCCAGAACCCATCCTAGCAGTAACTAACCCACCGGCCCCATTGGGATCTGACCGCACATTGAGCTATAATTGAGGCTCTTATAATTACAGGGAGGGGGGGCCGCGTTCGGCCCTGAGGCCGGAGGGAGCTTCGTTGCCGGCCGCCAAGTGCCTTACGTAATGGAGGAGGATGAGAAGCAGAGAAGATGGTTTGCGAAGACTCCCCAGGGTGGCTGCACTTTGCACTCTGACCATTTAAGCTGGAGTTTTATGGGTTTATGTAATATTCAATAAATGGAAGGAGCGCCTGCCTTCCTTCCATACAGGAAGGCCAACGAGACATTACTTTATATTACATTACAGGATGCAAAGCGTTGCTCGGCGTGTGCCCGAGAGGCCATGGGGCTGACTTCAAGGCTGCGACACGCGGGCGTCGAAGAAGTGGCCCTGTCCAGGGGACCCCTGGGTCCGCCCGGCCCTCTCCGGGTCAAGCTAAACATCATGGGCCATGCTTGTTTATTCATGTGTCTGCCCTCTTCCCACACAAAGCGGGCCCTCTCTAATCTAGCCTTCCCCCTCCAGGTGAGTTGGACCATTCCGCTCCCATAATTCCAAGCCAAATGTTTACAGGGACCGCTTGACTGTAGGGAGAGAATACAAGGGACACCGCGCTCCATCAGACGAGCATTTCATTGCACGCTCGTTACTGGTGCCAGTTACTTCCACAGCATCTTTAGGGTGCTCTTAGGAATCCACTTTAGGGCGGATTCCTGCCTTGAGCAGGGGGTTGGACTCGATGGCCTTGTAGGCCCCTTCCAACTCTGCTATTCTATGATTCTATGATCTTCGTACCACGAGTTCCATCGTAGATTTTAAAATGTGTTTGAAAACTCATTTGTTTTCAATAGCTTTTGGTATTTTAGCTTGATTTGCTGTTCTTATCACTACAATTATTCTCTTATTTCTGTTTTGTGTAACCCCTTCCCCCCTTCATATGTTTTAACGTGATTTTAGATTGTAAGCCTCTAGGCAGGGTATTGCTATTATATTTGTATATTTTGTACAGTACAGTGGGGCTGCCTTTGAAAACGGTCTGGAAATGTCAACTGGTACAAAACAGGGCAGCACGGTTACTAACAGGGACTGGCCGACGAGACCACATTACGCCAGTCCTTTTCCAGCTTCATTGGCTGCCAGTCCAGGTCCGGGCCCGATTCAAGGTGCTGGTATTGACATTCAAAGCCCTAAATGGCTTGGAGCCAGGCTATCTGAAGGAACGCCTCCTCCCATATGTACCTGCCCGGACCCTAAGGTCATCCTCAGGGGTCCTTCTCCTCGAGCCCCTGCCAAAGCAAGTGAGGCAGGTGGCTACCAGGAGGAGGGCCTTCTCTGCTGTGGCACCCTGGCTGTGGAATGAGCTCCTTAAGGAGGTTCGCTTGTCACCTACATTATATGCTTTTAGACGCCGGGTGAAGACCTTTTTAGTCTCCCAGCATTTTAACAGTCTATAAATAAATTTTAACTTGGTGTTTTAAATTTGTAATTTTGCATTGCTGCTGTTTTATCTGGTTGAGCTTTTATATTGTATTTTATATTATGGTTTTATACTTTGTTTTATACTTTGAATGTTTTTAATTTTTTGTGAACTGCCCCTCCCGGATTTGCCATCAAAAACCCGGACAAATCCGGGCAAATCCGGTCATATGGTCACTCTGTCCAGATAAGGGCGCAGTTGGTATATCAGCCTAAGCTGATAAAAGGTGCTCTTTGCCACTGAGTTCACCTGTGCCTCAAGTGACAGTTCTGGATCCAAGAGCACCCCCAAATTATCTGTAGCCAACTATGAGCTTTGTGCAAAATCCTACATTTTTTTTTTTTCTATACTGCTCAGAGAGCTTCAGCTATTCGGCAGTATAAAAATGCAATAAATAAATAAGTCCTACAATTCTCAGCATGTCAAAAGCCAGCCAGGAATTCTGGGACTTCCCCCCCTGTCTAAACTTGCATAAGATTGCGCTCTTAAAAGTCCTTCAGTCAGGTGATCTTTCTACCTCTGTCCCCTTTGAAGAAAGCTGTTGCAATTGAAAAGGGTCATAGGATTATTTATTTATTTATTTATTTATTTATTTATTTTCTGTACTGAAACCCCCCGGACAGTTTACATCAGCTGATAAAAATACAAAATAAAGCAAAATAAAAATAGTCTAAAAAATTTAATATAGAAAAATTAAAACTATGGAAACAGCTAAAAACAAATAAACTATGTTCTTCCTAATAGACCTTTCCTAAAACAGGAGACCTATATGACTCATAATACACTATTAAGTGCCTGGGAGTAGAGGATACACAAATTTGTCATTTCCCCCCCCTTAAATTTGGTTTGCCTCCCACCCCCAAATGTGCATGAAAGTTTATATATACATTTTTGTGTGTTTCTCCTAATTTTGTATACAATTTTGCCCCGGAGGCATATTTTTCGCAAGCAAATGATACACATTTTTGCCTAATAGACGCAGTTTCATATATATGTTTCGATTGGAGAACTTCACCAAAAGTGTGAAAGTGGGCAAGAATCTTAGTTATATGTATTTTATGGTGTTGGCATTTGTGTTGTACCCCACCTCGATCTAAGAGGGAAGAGGTGGGTAACAATAATCATGCAATATAGAATCATGGAATAGCAGAGTTGGAAGGGGCCTACAAGGCCATCGAGTCCAACCCCCTGCTCAATGCAGGAATCCACCCTAAAGCTTCCCTGACAAATAGTTGTCCAGCTGCCTCTTTAAGGCCTCTAGTGTGGGGGAGCCCACAACCTCCCTAGGTAAATAAATAAATTATTATTATTATTGAATGAATTCCCCCCTCCCTCCTAATGGACCATTCCGCAGTAGGGCCAGGTCGGGGATCTTTTTGCTGCTTCTAGCTGTTGGGTGGCAGCAATGGGCTGCTCTTCCGCATGGCAGGGTGTGCTGAGGAGGAGTCCACTGAATCAGAGGGGTGGGGGTTGAGCTCCCTCCTTGGGTGAAACAGATACTGGCAGTGGCTCCCCTCCTGGGGCAAGGCTGGTATTTCCATGGCTCTTCTCAAGGGTGGATCTTGCTCCACAGTTTTCCATCCTCCATGTCATTTGGATCTGAGTCTGGAGCCATGACAAATATCTGCATATTTGGAGACTGGGCAGGCCATGCCAGGCCCTACAGAGCAACAGCAAACCCTGTCAGCTCCCCAACTTGGAGTACTCCTGCTTCCTTCTGCCCATGCCCAAATGACTGGTTTCTTCACCTGGTCTCATGGACTGTGACACACAAAGTCCAGTCACTTGTGTAGCTGCCATCTTTCAACGGCTGTTACGGAAATCCCACACTCCAGAAGAACATAGCAAGAGTGGGCTATTTTGTTCAGCCCAAGAACACGCCTGTGGCATTTGTGACAGTGACTTGAAGGCAAAAGGAACTTAGGCAGATGTTGGTCAGGGTGAGTCTGTCTTGGAGGCCCCATATTTCCAAAACCTGTCAAAGGTGAGCACGGAGGAGGCACCATAGAGCAGTTAAAAGGTTCAGGTGGAAACACCACTTCCTGACTGGTAGCTATTCTGCTACTGGTCAGAATAGCACATCCCGTTTGCCCAGGCCTGCCTTCCCCAACCTGGAGCCTTCCAGTTAGGTTGGGCAACAATTCCCATAACACCCAGCCAACATGTCCATATCATACCCCAACACATCTGGAAGACACCAGGCTGGCCTACCTTTGGACAAATAATCTGACCTATTATATAAGGCATCTTCCTGGGTAACTCCATCTGTGAGCCATTCTTAGCAGCCAAGAATTGAGGCACTTCAAGTGAAGGAGCTGAATCCTCACCCCAGCAACCACCACAGGTCCTTTACCTTCTAAGCACCCAGCTGAGAAGAGGGGGGCTGCCCTTGGAAGCCCTTCCAGAGGCACTTGATTATTTCAGCCTGAACTGGGGCTCTACCCCATTCAATTCCTGCCAGTGCACAGCAGAGTGGGGTGGTGGTGGTGGATTTGGGCACTCAGCAATCCTGTTCCCCTTCTTAAGGGCCCTGGCCCGGGCTGGAGCAAAGCCTGATCTCCTTGGGAGCTCTCCAAGGTCCTGCAGAGCTTGCTCTGACCTGCCCCGGAAACCTGCTATCGGATTAGGCCTCATCTAGAGTATTGCGTCCAGTTCTGGGCTCCACAATTCAAGAAGGATGCAGACAAGCTGGAGCGTGTTCAGAGGAGGGCAACCAGGATGATCAGGGGTCTGGAAACAAAGCCCTATGAAGAGAGACTGAAAGAACTGGGCATGTTTTGCCTGGAGAAGAGAAGATTGAGGGGAGACATGATAGCACTCTTCAAAGACTTAAAAGGTTGTCACACAGAGGAGGACCAGGATCTCTTCTTGATCATCCCTGAGTGCAGGACACGGAATAATGGGCTCAAGTTACAGGAAGCCAGATTCCAGCTGGACATCAGGAAAAACTTCCTGACTGTTAGAGCAGTATGACAATGGAATCAGTGACCTAGGGAGGTTGTGGGCTCACCCACACTCGAGGCCTTCAAGAGGCAGCTGGACAACCACCTGTCAGGGATGCTTTAGGGTGGATTCCTGCATTGAGCAGGGGGTTGGACTCGATGGCCTTGTAGGCCCCTTCCAACTCTGCTATTCTATGATTCTATGATTCTATGATCCCAGCTCCCCCCTCCCCGTGGTCCCTGCAGACCTTTCTCAGCGCCCACGAGCTCAGAGCAAGGGCAGTCGGATTGAGCTGTGCAACACACGCCATCCCTTCCTCTGCTCAGCGGAAGCAGTTTCTGAAGAGTATAAAGGAAATAATTTGAATGTGCTGCTTTCCAACAAGCTGGCGATCCAGCCCAGGAATCCTTGCTAGTTCTACCTGACATCCTTTCAAGCCCCAGCCATTCCGAGCTGGGACGTCTCCAGTGAGGTCTCTGTCTCGCTCCCCGAACGTTCACAATTAACCCAGACCCTGTTGCTTATCCTTCTCAAGCAACATCACCCAACTCTTGCCTCCGTCCTTCTCCACCCATCATTCTGTCACCCAATTACCCACTCGTTCTACTCGGCCCTTGAAGAGTTTAGGCCTCCACTCTACTCTGCCTCCCCTCCTGCCGGAGATTGTGCCTCCTCAGCGTTTTCTTCCACCTCTCTCTTCCAGATAATTAATAAATACGTTTTTTATGAGCGGCGTTGGCTCTTGTTTGCAGAACAACAGATTGTGGGGATTTTCCCCTATTCAGCTGTTTGCTTCTTTGTCTTCTGACTCTCAGCTTCTCAGTCAAATTACCCCCAAGAACACGCGGCGAGGGGCTTCCCTGGAATGTCATTAAAAAACGGCTTAATGATATCCAACCATACCGGCCACCATGTCACGTCCGGCCAGAGGTTCCAACAGCCTCGGAAAATGATGCTTAAGGTAGCAGTAAAGTTTGTGTTGCAACGAGTATGGGAAGGCCTCCGGAAGAAACTCTGGAACCAGCTTTCACCTGTGCATGTGCACCAGAAGGAAGGCCGAGACGGACCTCCGCTGGGAGGCTGGTGTTTTGCCTACGTTTCTGTCAATTGATTATTCTGGTATGTTATTGATTATTTGTCTCATGCTAGCACAGTGTATGGCATCTTGCGGAGGAAGAAGGCAGGTCCCTGCGCAAAGGATTTGAGCATTCGAGTAAATTCCTGACTGTTAGAGCAGTACAACAAAGGAATCAGTTCCCTAGGGAGGTTGTGGGCTCTCCCACACTAGAGGCCTTCAAGAGGCAGCTGGACAAGCATCTGTCAGGGATGCTTTAGGGTGGATTCCTGCATTGAGCAGGGGGTTGGACTAGATGGCCTTGTAGGCCCCTTCCAACTCTGCTATTCTATGGTTCTATGATTCTAAATGCAAGTGAGGGCAGGATGGCCATTGGGGCATGGCAGTAGAGGCTGGTGGCTCCAATATCAGTGGGGCAATGAATCCACTCCGGGTTTCCGCTCCTCCTCTCCATTTTATCCTCACAACAAACTGGTGAGGTAGGTTAGGCTGACAGTCGGTGAATGGCACAAACTCACCCAGTGGGTTTCATGGCTGAGTGGGGATTAGAACCCGGATCTCCCAAGTCCCAGTCCAACACTCTAACAACTACGCTACACTAGCTCTTATAGAATGACCCTGCTCAGACGACACACCAAGCCATGGTGGCTGATCATTTTGAGCTAAACATTCTGGCTTAGCATGTCATGTGAACCATTCCTAACCATGGTGGCTACATAACCATGGTTTAAACGTGCTCACCATTTGCTACAAAAGGCTTAGTGACCTAACCATGACTTAGCCTGTTGTCTGAACAGGCCCAATGAATACTTACCATAAGCCATAGCACAGTGAGAGAAGCTAGTATACCTATTTCTTCGATTCTAAGACACACTTTTCCCCCCATATAAACATCTCTAAAAATAGGGTGCGTCTTACAATCGCGGATGTGTCTTAGGTTTTTTCCCCCCCTGTTGGTGGTACTGAAATTAGTGTGCGTCTTACAATCGATGGCGTCTTAGAATCGAAGAAATACAGTAATTGTGGGCGATGTGTGTGGCCAGGCTGCCATTTCCAATTCCTCTTCCCACGGGAACTTGCTTAGAGCTTGGACATCTTTTAGAAGCACCCTTTTATTTGGGGGTTCACACTTTTATCTGTTCTGTTATTTATTTATTTAATTATTTATTTACAATATTTAAATACTGCTCCATGTCTAAATAGATTGCAGAGGGGTGAATTTAGGAATAAAACAGTAAAAAGATTAAACCAGCATATTAAAATTTAAAAATTAAATTTTAAATTAAGTTTAAAGCAGAATAGCAATAAAAATGGTGGCTGGTCAGTGGAGGAATATTTCAGAGCCTCAAAGCTACTGGTTCCATTCTTGAGCCTTCATAGTAGGTCATGGTATATACATTTAAATAAACCAGTGTTTTCAGGGGAGGTCAGCAGCAAATTATGCCTGGTGGGGAGACATTTTTCTCCGTTTCTCAAAATACTAGAACCCGGGGTCATCCCATGAAGCTGATTGTTGGGAGATCCAGGTCAAATAAAAGGAAGGACTTCTTCACACAGCGAAGAGTTAAATTATGGAACTCACTACCACAAGAGGTAGTGATGGCCACCAATCTGGATGGCTTCAAAAGGAGGTTGGATAAATTCCTGGAGGCAAAGGCTATCCATGGCTACTAGCCCTGATGGTTGTGTGCTATCTCCAGTATTTGAGGCAATAAGCCTGTGTGCACCAGTTGCTGGGGAACATGGGTGGGAGGGTGCTGTTGCACCATGTCCTGCTTGTTCATCCCTGACCAATGGCTGGTGGCCACTGTGTGAACAGAGTGCTGGGCTAGATGGACCCTGGGTCTGATCCAGCATCAGGGCACTTCTGATGTTCTTATCTCCAGTTGGATAGATCCTTGTCGAAGACCCTGGGGAAGTAGCTGCCTCTCAGGGTAGACAATTAGTGCACTGGGCAGATCAACACCTTGACTCAGATGGTTTTCAGTCACACCAAACCAGGGCTGGCAGCTCAGTGAAAGACCCAAACCGGGAGGTCCTGCTCTGGTCCACCAGCAGCTGGGGAAGACGTCTCTCCCTACCTTGAGGCCTCGGTGAGCGCCAGCAACTCCATGTACATTAAATGCCACAATGTGACTCATTTGGGCCCTGATGGCAGCCCAGACAGGAGACGAAATCTATGATTTGTCTTAGTAGGAACATCTCCCTGGGGTCTTTGTCCAGCCGCCCCACCCTCGGGAGCTGAAACTGTCAGAGCATGAGTCCGTAAGAGGAGATCTAATTTCCAGTCATTAAACATTTTTCATTTGCAAACAAACTCTGTTTTTCCAGACCTCAGAAGGTTGAAGCTTAGTCCTGGGGAAAAAAATACGTCTTCCTTGCTGGCTGTGTTTTTGTTTTAGTTTTTTTAAAAAATTGCACATAGGGGCTAAGGGGAAAAAATCGATTTCAGCTTGGGTCAGCGCTGTGTGCTGGAGAGAGCCCTTCAGAGCAAGGGAGATTAATTTAGCCGCAGAAAGAGGGCAACAAAGGATAGGAGGGAGAATCGGTGGAAAGTGTAGGAAAGAACCGGTGCAGGCTGGGGTGGGTGGGGGGTGGGCGCATGCTGGCGCACTCCTTAATAAGATCCCAGCAAGTCCCAGTGAAATTAATCAGGCTCGTCGTTAGCGCACAGATGCAAAAGTGCCAAGTCAGACGCAAACCGGGAGGAAAAAGCCAAGCAGGCGGCTGGACTCCTGTTCCTGCTCGGAGAAAATTGGAGGGGCGGAAAAGCGATAGGTTTGGTTTTCCCTGCTCTTTGCTTGTCTTTATTTTGCCACCATCATTTGCTCAAGCCTTCCTGTCCTCATATGGAACCCGTTTCATAGAATCATAGAATAGTAGAGTTGGAAGGGGCCTATAAGGCCATTGAGTCCAACCCCTTGCTCAGTGCAGGAATCCACCCTAAAGCTTCCCTGATAGATGGTTGTCCAGCTGCCTCTTGAAGGCCTCTAGTGTGGGAGAGCCCACCACCTCCCTAGGTAACTGGTTCCATTGCCGTGCTGCTCTAACAGTCAGGAAGTTTTTCCTGATGTCCAGCTGGAATCTGGCTTCCTGTAACTTGAACCCGTTATTCCATGTCCTGCACTCTGCGAGGATCAAGAAGAGATCCTGGCCCTCCTCTGTGGGACAACTTTTCAAGTATATGAAGAGTGCTCTCATGTCTCCCCTCAATCTCCTCTTCTCCAGGCTAAACATGCCTGGTTCTTTCAGTCTCTTTGTTTCCAGACCCCTGATCATCCTGGTTGCCCTCCTCTGAACACTCTCCAGCTTGTCTGCATCCTTCTTGAATTGTGGAGCCCAGAACTGGACGCAATACTCTAGATGAGGCCTAACCAGGGCCGAATAGAGAGGAACCAGTACCTCACATGATTTGGAAGCTATACTTCTATTAATGCAGCCCAAAATAGCATTTGCCTTTCTTGCAGCCATATCGCACTGTTGGCTCATAGTCAGCTTGTGATCTACAACGATTCCAAGATCCTTCTCGTTTGTAGTATTGATGCAGTTTCCAACTTGCAGCGCCCCGGGCTTTTCCTCGAAGCTGCGAATTTAAAAAGTCAGGGACTTAACCTGCGTTTTTGCTTTGAAGTGAGGTCACCATTGGGGGGTGAGGGCAACTGATTTCTTTCTTTCTTTCCCCTCCCCCTCCAGTTTGGAAAGAAGTTTGCCGGCATCGGAAATGCTTTCTTGAGCACCGTCCACATTCCCCCGTGAGCCGGGTGCTGGTGTCTTGTGCTGTGTCATTTCGCCCCGCTACGAGTAGGCGCCTGCTGATCCAGCGGAAACCTTTGCAATAATAACGTGAATTACTTTCCCCCCCATAAGGGCCCGGTAGGAATCCCGGCTACTGCTGCTCCGGTTGTGCCTGGCAAGATTGATGATTTGTACGGTGTTGAGCGACAACCTCCCCGCTGCCCGCCGCATATCCCAGGCTCCATAATCCCTGCTCTACTGATCATGCTAAGAGAAATTAATAAAGATGTTGATTGTTTAAAGGGCTCCTCCCAGACTCCATGGCCTTAAAATCTTGCAGCTGAGCGGAAAAGGATTCAGTGCTCCATCGATCGCCGCCGGAGCTTGGAAATTACTTTGGGGGCCACGGGCTCCTTGGCTGCTGTCAAGTGGGGTGCTGTAATGCGTGTTATCAACAGCCACCCCCAGGACCTTGCAGGCTTGAGTAATCCATCGCATCTGAGGTCTCGTGGCAGTGGCAAAAACCTGTGTGTAGACGAATGTTCTCCAATGGGAAGAAAACCTCTGTAAGGGGCCGGGATGTGGGTGGCCTCTTGCACCCCTGTGGCAACTCTTCCCAAACGCCGCTGCCACCACATCATGGACTGGAAAAAGGAAGGGCTTCTGTGGGGCAGGGGGAATGGGGCAGACTCATGGCCCACCTTATTCCAAACTGCAGAATGGTCTCAGCTTAAAAGCCACTTTTTAAAAAAACAACAACACACGTACCCAAAGCCAATAATTTACTCAATCGTATTCCGAATCATCCTGGAGAGGGTAATTCATCCCTCATTGTTTCAAGCCCCGCATCCTTTACTGCCACCTTTGTAACCTCAGCACCTGCCTATGGGCATGTCTACACCAGGCGTTGTGCCCCATCACATCTAGGTCGAAACGCACGGCTCCCGTCGCTGCTCTGTCACCGCTCCGACGTTGCTTCTCTGTCGCCGCTTCGATGTCGCTTCGATGTCGCTGCTCTGATGTCGCTTTCTGAAAACAGGAAGTAATTAGGCTCATTCAGTCCGGTAGGAGAGAGAAGCAACTGGACTTGGACTTTTTCTGGGGTGGGGGTGGGTTGCGGCTAAAACGCTTGTTGGATGGAGCGCGATATCCCAGGGATCGTTCCGGGATCATCCCTGTGTGTCCACATGATGCACAGGGGATCCTGGGAGCAGGGAGGGATGACCCCTCCATTTCCCCAGGATATCGGCAGAGCCTTTTTTCGTGCGGTCCTGGGACGATCCCAAGGACCACTGGTGGTGCGGCCGCCCATCCCTGCTTCTTCCTTCTTCCCTGCGAGTAGCGGGGGTCATCATAGAATCATAGAATCATAGAATAGCAGAGTTGGAAGAGGCCTACAAGGCCATCGAGTCCAACCCCCTGCTCAAGGCAGGAATCCACCCTAAAGCATCCCTGACAAGTGGTCAGAGGGAAGGAGCTGGGCTGGGGGGAATCAAGGGCTATTGGGGGTGGGTGGGGAGTGGGGTCAAGGCTTTTTCTAACAAAACTTACTTTATCACTGGAGCGCAGGTGTGCTCCAGATCCTGTCTTTTTTTAAAAAAAATGATGAGCGCGATGTCCTGCTTTATTTTATTTTTATTTATTTTATTTTATTTATGACATTTTTATACCCTATTCAGATAGTCTGGCCCCAAACCGTTTAGGGCTTTGAATGTCAATACCAGCACTTTGAATCGGGCCCAGACCTGGACTGGCAGCCAATGAAGTTGTAAAAGGACTGGCGTGATGTGATCTTGCCGGCCAGTCCCTGTTAGTAAACGGGCTGCCCTGTTTTGTACCAGCTGAAGCTTCCGGACCATTTTCAAAGGCAGCCCCACAGTAATCCAAGCGAGAGGTTATCAGAGCATGGATCACTGTAGCTAGGCTATCTCTGTCCGGATAAGGGCTCAGTTGGTATATCAGCCTAAGCTGATAAAAGGTGCTCTTTGCCACTCAGTTCACCTGTGCCTCAAGTGACAGTTCTGGATCCAAGAGCAACCCTCCCTGGACATTGCATGCCTTGTGTGAACCGAGGGGGAGGATTTTGCGATCAGCATATTGCGAGATTCTCCCCTGGTGTAGACATGCCCCATGGCGTTCCACAAGCAGAGAGTATTTGGAGCATGTTTACTCAGGAGGAAGTCCTCCTCGATTTGATGTGGCTTACTGCAAAACAAGTGCATGTGTGAATGAGGCAAATATGTTTTTGGAAACACATGTTATCATACAGGCGCAAATGCCAGTACTGGCTGATGAAAGATAAGCGTTCGATGGCCCTCTGTCTCTTCCATCCACCCCCTGGGAGGAGAAACCTCAAACCTGGCCCTATTTTAGCCTAAGTGGCTTATTGTGAATTTGACATTAAATAAGAACGCCTTTAGCTTTTCAGGGGCTCAATTTCTACACCTGTAAAATGGAGCAAGAGGTGGCAATTCGCACACTAGGGTCAAGCATTAACGTTTGCAAATGAACAGAGACACTCGGTTAGGAGCGGAATCTTTTCTTTCTGCCTTTGCCCTTCATGTGCAAGCTCCACCATAAAAGCAGCCAGGAGAAGATGTGCAAGTTTGTACCCGGTGACTTTGTTCAAAATATTCATCTCTTAAAGATTGTGCGTAATGGAAATGTGCTAAACCCAAAGTGGGAGAGAAAACGTCCTTTCAGTTTGATAAGGACTGATTTGACTTTCATGAGGAGCCACTTAATTTTTCTGTGTGGGGGAAAAAAAATCTCCCACACGGAAAGGCGAATGCTGTAAAATTAGGTGTGGGGACTTATTTTATCTAGAAAGGCAGGAACGTTGTTTGACATACAGCCTATGGAATGGAAGGATTTGCCTCTCTCTTCCAAACTACTGGAAAATGGTTTGATATTTCTGGTCCCCATTTGCTTTGGTAATATCTACAGAAGCTAAGCCTTCTTTAAAATAAAAATAAAAATTAAGAGACCAGATTACAGCGGAAATCATTTAAAATGTTGATTTTATATAAAAAGATAGCACATGCACCATTTCTGGCTGTTGCTGTTCTTCTTAGGGCTCATCTACACCAAGCAGGATATTCCACTATGAAAGTGGTATATAAACCACACTACTGCTTTATAGTGGTACTGAAGTGCACTGACCACTGTTGGGGCCCATAAGGCACATACCATACACCGCTTTCATAGTGGAATATCCTGCTTGGTGTAGATGTGTCCTGGGCCCCAACAGTGGTCAGTGCACTTTAGTACCACTATAAAGCAGTAGCGTAGATCCTGCAGTGCACTTCAATACCACTATAAAGTAGTAGTTTGGCTCCTGCCTTTTATATACCACTTTCATACCACTTTCATAGTGGAATATCCTGCTCGGTGTAGATGGGCCCTTGGTTGCTGTAGTGAACAGTTGCATTGCTGGTTATCTAACTCTGCCCACCACATAATTCCTGTCCAGGAACATTTCAGCCTCCTGTGTCTGTGGACTTTTGAATATGGATCATTAACAGGAGCGCTCTACATAGAATTATAGAATCATAGAATAGCAGAGCTGGACGGGACCTACAAGGCCATCGAGTCCAACCCCCTGCTCAAGGCAGGAATCCACCCTAAAGCATCCCTGACACGTGGTTGTCCAGCTGCCTCTTGAAGGCCTCTAGTGTGGGAGAGCCCACCACCTCCCTAGGTAACTGATTCCATTGTCGTACTGCTCTAACAGTCAGGAAGTTTTTCCTGATCTCCAGCTGGAATCTGGCTTCCTTTAACTTGAGCCCATTATTCCGTGTCCTGCACTCTGGGAGGATCGAGAAGCGATCCTGGCCCTCCTCGTGTGACAACCTTTTAAGTCTTTGAAGAGTGCTATCCTGTCTCCCCTCAATCTTCTCTTCTCCAGGCTAAACATGCCCAGTTCTTTCAGTCTCTCTTCATAGGGCTTTGTTTCCAGACCCCTGATCATCCTGGTTGCCCTCCTCTGAACACGCTCCAGCTTGTCTACTACATCTTACTTTCCTGGGTGTTAACAGGGAGATAACAGGGAGAAACTGTGAAACCTAAGGATTTGGTCAATAGCCAGGATGATGCGAAGTCCACACAAACCAAGGAACACCAAGGGGAAATTAGTACCCACTTACTGAATACCGAATGGGCTTGATGTACATCCACTGATCAACTTTTTTTTTAAAAAAATGCTCTAATACTGAAGAACAGCATTGGGATTTGCTCAGGTTGAGAGACATTGGAGGTGTTTGGACTCACAAAAGAAGGTTCATATCTTGTTAACAAGATTGTAATTTTCATGCACTTTTGAAAGAAACTAGGAAACTGAATGGTAAATGGGATAAATTAAAGAAGAGGCACAAATGATGTGTGGTAGTTTTGTATACATATTGTGTGTGTGTGTGTGTGTGTGTGTGTGTGTGTGTGTGTGTGTGTGACTGTGCTAGTGGAACACCCAAAGAATTTTATTTTTAAAGTGCAAGACAAAATGAATAATTCATTAGTTATTCAGCTCTGATAAATAGAATTTATTTGAGGTAATTGCACAGTCACGTTTTAGGTGCCCAGATGTTTGCACCCCTCTCTGTTTTAGGAGTCCCTGATCAAAGCATTCTTGGATTTCAGGAACAGAGACGCATTCAGGCTCCACAGGACCTTAAATCAAATCATGTTGGGGAGAAAGGAAACTGACTCAATCCCAAATTGAAACTGACAACATTATTTACAACTTTAAAATGCTGGAGTAGCTGGCTTCTTCTTGTGTCGGAGTCATCCAGAGTTACTGCCGCAGTTGAAGTAGTTGCATGAGTAAATTCATTTGGTGATACATCAAACCATTTATATATGCTGATGTTTCAGATGTCAATGACTAGAGCCAGGAAACATTTTTCTCCTGTCTAAGTTTTTGAGGATACAATCCTATACTTGAGTTACGTCAGCTGAGTGGACTGAGGAAGTGGAGTAAGCATTGTTCCACCAGTGGAGAAAGAATTACATCTTGATCCTCCCAGAGTGCAGGACACGGAATAACGGGGTCAAGTTAAAGGAAGCCAGATTCCGGCTGGACATCAGGAAAAACTTCCTAACTGTTAGAGCAGTGCGATGGTGGAATCAGTGACCTAGAGAGGTTGTGGGCGCTCCCACACTAGAGGCATTCAAGAGGCAGCTGGACAACCATCTGTCAGGGATGCTTTAAGGTGGATTCCTGCATTGAGCAAGGGGTTGGACTCGATGGCCTTGTAGGCCCCTTCCAATTCTGCTATTCTATGATTCTATGAATGTGTGCATCCAATAAAGCATTAAACTGGACCTTGAGTTTATGTTCCTTTGAGTCAACTTGGTCTGTCCCCCTCCTTTGGCTGATCAAAGAAGCAAGAAGTCCTTGCTTGCAAGGGATGGGCAAATCATCTACCTGTGAATGACTGGTCATCTGAAAAAGGTAGCAACAATGCAGACAAATGAAGTTCATATCTTGCTCTTCTTTACTCATGGAGTTAAACTACATCGTGGTTAGGCCTAATCTACACCAAGCAGGATATTGCATTGTAAAAGTGGCATGAAAGCAGTATATCATAGAATCATAGAATAGTAGAGTTGGAAGGCGCCTATAAGGCCACCAAGTCCAACCCACTGTTCAATGCAGGAATCTACCTTAAAGCATCCCTGCCAGATGGCTTTCCAGCTGCCTCTTGAATGCTTCTAGTGTGGTAGGATAAAAGGCAGGAGCTGCACCAAGCAGGGTATTGCACTATGAAAGCAGTCTATGGTCTGTGGCCATAGCTAGACCTAAGGTTTAAGCCAGGACCATCCCAGGTTCGTCCCTGCCTGAGAGCTGGATTCCCTGTGTGGCACTTAGGTGAACCAGGTTTGACCCCAGGACAATCCTGGGATAAACCTTAGGTCCAGCTACGGCCTGTGTCAATGGGCCCCAACAGTTGTCAGCACACTTCAATACCGCTATAAAGCAGTAGTGTGGCTTCTTCCTTTTATATACCGCTTTAAGGCCCCTGTGTGGCGATTCCCACCTTTCTGTCCCTTACGTACGTCTGAGTTTGTATGTCTAGCGAGAGCGGAATGTTTCACTGAGTGGCCGTGGCTAGTGATGCGGTGAGAAAGGGGGACGGAGGAGTATAAATAGGTTGGCTGAGGGGATTGTGAGTTTAGCGTGGATGGTTTGAGGTTTGGTTTTAGTCTGGGTTCAGAGTGAGAGTGTTCGGTGTGTGAAGAGAGAGAAGAGATACGATTTTAAGGGACTTGGGATTGTTGTTTTAAGTATAAAAATAAGCAGGTTTGATCCAAATTGAAATACCAAAGACCTGTTCGATTTCAATAAACTTTACTTTGTGTTCTGTCACCACAAACCACGCATCAGCTCGGATTTATTACCTGCTATATTACACAGTGGAAAAACATCTAACAATGTACCCGCAGTTCAGTACCTCAACCAGAGAATCTATTTGCCAAAACCCTTCACCTTGTTCCCTCACATGTAGGGGAGCGGTTGAGTTGGTTTTACCCTTTCCTCAAGCTTTTCAAGAGGTGGCGCTGGGCTTGGGAAGGGTGTGCTAGGCAAGGCCTTCTGCGGGCCTCCCTAGGCGAGGGTTTAGCCCGGTGCGAGGCCCGGGCTCCCTGCTGTGCGTGCAGATGACGCACAGGGGATCCCGGGGTCAGGCTGGGCTAAACCCTCCCTTGACCCGGGATAACCGGATCCGCTTGTGGCCCAGTTTTTCCACAGCCCTGGGCTGAGCCCGGGGCTGCGGAAGGTCTTGCTAGTTCTGTGGCTTTCCCCGGCTGCTCGCTTACAGTGCGCCTCGCTGTCGCTGTTGTCTCTTTTCTTGCTCATGGCAGTTTTTTCTAGACAGACATGATGGGTTTTACCAGGTCATGCTGTCTTTTACTGATTCATGGATTTCCTGACAATTGAGCATGTTTTAAGTATGACAGCTTTCTGGATGTAGTAGTAGTAGTTGTAGTAGTTATAGTAGTAGTTGTTTTTGAACGGGGAGCCTGGCATGCTGCAAAGTGAAGTGCTGCCCTCTAGCACCTTTTTTCTTTGGTTTGAAAAGAGCCTGGGCAAACCTGGCACCCCCCTGGCAGCTATTGAAGGCGAAGTAGCCCTGATAGATGGGGAAAACACAAATAACTGAATAGCTACAACGGCTCTCTTTATATGGGATGACATTTTGCAATGGCTTCAGCTGGAAACACCGGGTTCCCAGGCAGTGCCTCTTCTATATTGGCAGGAAAAGTATTCCACAGAGGCTGTTTATTGGGGCTGGTGACAGGCCACGGGGCTGGTCTCACGGCCCTGTCACATTTACTGAGCAAATCATTGGAACTGGAAGAAAAACCCACAACTTACGTGTATATATATATATTTCCCCACCTGTTGCTGCCACGGCTGCCTTTTCTGGATGATGAATCGTCCTGTTTGGGCTGATCTGCTCGCTTGAGCATGGTGGCACTTCCGGATTTTCATGCAAAGGAAAAAAATAAATAAAAGGTGGGCTGTGATGGTGGCGGTGGTTGTGAGGCTATATTTCACTGGGAGCAGCGAGCGGCTCCGAGATAAATTTCCCTGCATAGAATCTGCCGGGCCTGAGGCGTTTCATAGCAACAGGGCGGCTTTGACAGGCCGTCACTTTGCGCTTTGCTTGGCATTTTTAGCGCCCCCAACGCTTTTTATTGCTTTTAAGAGCGATTGAATGGAAATGGAGCCCTGAGTGCAATCTCTGGCATTGAACAGAGCGGTCCGTTCATTTGTTTGGCAGCTGCGCCGGTGGAGGCACCATCAGAACGGCTTGCTGGCTGGGTTTCGCGCAACTCTGTTCAGCAGTTGCTAGCTGGGGGATGCTGGGATTTGGAGTCCAGCACATCTGGAAAGGATGGGTTAGCCTCAACTCATTTCATTTGTTGATTGTTATTTTAATATTGTATTGGTTTTATATGCTCTTTTAACTAATTTTATGTATGATATTGTGTTTGGTGGTGTTCCCCGCCTTGATCCAGAGGGAGAGGTGGGTAATAGAATCATAGAATCATAGAATAGTAGAGCTGGAAGGGGCCTATAAGGCCATCTAGTCCAACCCCCTGCTCAATGCAGGAATCCACCTTAAAGCATCCCTGACAGGTGGTTGTCCAGCTGCCTCTTCAAGGCCTCTAGTGTGGGAGAGCCCACAACCTCCCTAGGGAACTGATTCCATTGTCATACTGCTCTAACAGTCAGGAAGTTTTTCCTGATAAAATTATTATTATTATTATTATTATTATTATTATTATTATTATTATTTACATATCTCTACCACCCAATAGTCAAAGCTCTCTGGTTTACAAAGATTTAAACCCCCCAAATCCAATATAATAATATCATAAGATCTTTTACATACAAAAATATAAAACAATGTTCGCAATCAAAAATATAAAACAATGTTCACAATAAAAATCCCAGGTGCTGTTTAAAACCTTATGACATGCTGTCAAATGCTCAGGACTAGAGGAATGTCTTAACTTGGCACCAAAGAGATGACAATGGTGACACCAGGTGGACCTCACTGGGGAGAGCATCTCACAATTTGGGGGGGCCACCACCAAAAATGCCCTCTGAGGAGGCACTTGGGGGAGGGTTCAGTCTGTAGTTATTATCTTTCTGCAATTACAGCAGTTCTGTCGCTTTTGTATTCTCCACCAACTCACTTCACAGAATCTGATTAACTGCCAGTATTTGTTTAGGGAGAATTCAGATTACCTAGAATACTAAAATGTAGTACAGTTGAAATCCAGAGTCCACTGATATCAGAAATATCAGACAATGGAACATGGAAACACGGAGTGCTTTCTACCAACTCCGGCTGGTGGCCCAGCTACGCCCCTATCTGGACAGGGATAACCTAGCTTCAGTTGTCCATACTCTGGTAATTTCCAAATTAGATTACTGCAATGCCCTCTACATGGGGCAGCCTTTGAAGACCGTCCGGAAGCTGCAGCTTGTGCAAAATGCGGCGGCCAGATTGATAGCTGGAACAGGGAGGTTTGAGCATATAACACCGATTCTGGCCCGCTTGCATTGGCTGCCTATATGTTTCTGAGCCCAATTCAAGGTGCTGGTTTTAACCTATAAAGCCCTACATGGCTTGGGACCGCAATACCTGATGGAACGCCTCTCCCGACATGAACCTACCAGTACACTGCGCTCAACATCTAAGGTCCTCCTCCGAGTGCCTACTCCGGGGGAAGCTCAGAGGACGGCAGCAAGGGAGGGGGCCTTTTTAGTGGTTGCCCCCCGACTGTGGAAGGATCTTCCCGATAAGGCTCGCCTGGCGCCAACATTGTTATCTTTTCGGCGCCAGGTCAAGACTTTTCTCTTCTCCCAGGCATTTTAACAGCATTTTAACAGCATTTAACAACGTTAAGTTTGTTTTTAATGGACCCCAGAATTGTTGTTTTTAAATGGATACTGTTGTTTTTATACTGTTTTTATTTTTTTTAATTTTTGTATACTTTTAATGTTTACTATTTTTAATTGTTGTAAACCGCCCAGAGAGCTTCGGCTGTGGGGCGGTATATAAATGTAATAAAATAAATAAATAAATAAATATTTGCATGTCTGTCCCTCAAGCCAGGCGGCTCAAATCACACCGCGAAATGGTTTCAAATACTTCCAACCTGGAAAGTGCATATTTGGAACACCCATAAAAAAACCCCCAAAACAACCCCACCTCCTTACACCAAACTCCTGGGCAGAATCTACACTACTGCTTTAAAATAGGTTATAACAGTTTTAACAACTGTTGGGGCCCAGGACATACTCCAGATACAGTTTTCAAAGTGTTTTTGAAGTGTTACATCCTGCTTGATGTAGATCATAGAATCAAAGAATAGCAGAGTTGGAAGAGGCCTACAAGGCCATCGAGTCCAACCCCCTGCTCAAGGCAGGAATCCACCCTAAAGCATCCCTGACAGATGGGTGTCCAGCTGCCTCTTGAAGGCCTCTAGTGTGGAAGAGCCCACAACCTCACCAGGCAACTGATTCCATTGTCGTACTGCTCTAACAGTCAGGAATTTTTTCCTGATGTCCAGCTGGAATCTGGCTTCCTTTAACTTGAGCCCGTTATTCCGTGTCCTGCACTGTGGGAGGATCGAGAAGAGATCCCAGCCCTCCTCTGTGGGACAACCTTTGAAGTGTTTGAAGAGTGCTCTCATGTCTTCCCTCAATCTTCTCTTCTCCAGGCTAAACATGCCCAGTTCTTTCAGTCTCTCTTCATAGGGCTTTGTTTCTAGAAACCTGGTCCAGGTTTCTAGAAACATCTCATAGTGGGGCACTTTTACATTAAAGCTCAGGACATGAACTTATCTCATGACAGACATCAGTGGTCCAGCAGCACAGAGCAAGGAAAACCACACATGGCAAGGAACGTGGTTCTCTTCTCGATCCACTGGCAGAAGCCCTGCTGTGCAGGCAGAAGGACCCAGGCCCGGTCTCCGTCAAGTCATTTCGTTGATTACACTTTTATACCATCCCATAGCCGAAGTTCTGTGGGTGGTTTGCAAAAATTAAAAACCGTTAAAAACACATTATACAAAATATAAAAAGTTACGTAAAGCTGCAGAATGTTTGTTTATTTCCTCTTTCCCCTCCGGGAAGAACGGGGAAGGGCGGAGAAGCGAGGGTAAGGAAATGCGATTTCCCCCCATGAGATGATGCTCTTCCTTGGGAGTAGTACGCCCTATAGGAAGTGGGACTTACTTCCAAGTAAATGCACATAGGGTCGGCCTGTGTGAAAGAAGGCGAGCAGACTTGGTGCAAGCAAATGATAAATGAATACTTGTTTCTTGCATGAAAGGATAGGAGGCTATCTGAAGGAACGCCTCCTCCCATATGTACCTGCCCGGACCCTAAGGTCATCCTCAGGGGTCATTCTCCGTGAGCCCCTGCCAAAGGAAGTGAGGCAGGTGGCTGCCAGGAGCAGGGCCTTCTCTGCTGTGGCACCCCGGCTGTGGAATGAGCTCCCTAAAGAGGTTTGCTTGGCACCTATATTCTTTTAGACGCCAGGTGAAACCCTTTTTATTCTCCCAGTATTTTAACAGTCTATAAATTAATTTTAACTTTGCTGTTTTAAATTTGTATTTTTGCATTGCTTCCGTTTTTATTTTGGTTGTGCTTTTATACTGTATTTTATATTATGGTTTTATACTGTTGTTTTATACTTTGAATTGTCTTGATTTTGTAAACAGCCCAGAGAGCTTCCGCTGTTGGGCGGTATAGAAATGCAATAAATAAATAAATAAATAAATATCATGTACAGGGCAAGACCGCCCTTCTCAAATATTATTTAGTTTAAAGCGATGCCTTTATCATCCTGTCTTTAAACTCGTCTCTCCCTGCCCAGAGGGTCTGGGATAATCCAATAAGCCAGTTTGGGGTGACTTTTGTTAGGTATTTGATTTGAAAGTGTTCATATCTAAGTGGAGGTTTTTCTGGAACTGAAGAACAAAGTGGATAATTTCTGAGATAGTCATCTCAAGGTCTTTGAGAGCGGTCAGGATGTGCAGCTGGAGGACTCTCTGCCCAAGGCCATTTGCCCATGTTTTATTTTTTTCTTGAGGCATAGCAACACAATCCTGGTGATGCAATCTGGTGTTCATATTGCATGTGGACACTATGATTGTCTCACAAGGCTATTAATATGTGACATGTGATTGAAGAGTGTGGAGAGTTTGTGTGAAGAGCTATTGTGTAAAGTTCCTCAACTATATTATGCTCTATGTAAATATTTGTAAAGTAAACTTAGATTAGTAGTCCAAAACGCTGTGTCTGAGTATTCCTTCGCTTCGTGAACATCTGCCTGCTGCCAGTGACCTCTGTCTCTGCTGACGTGTGCTTGCACTCTGTGCATGCTCTGAGAGAGTGCAATACATCAGACTCCTAACAACGTTCTCCACCCATCCCACCCCTGCCCCTCTTCTTTGCTTTCGAAGGTACGAGCAAAGCAATCAGAGGTCATTTGAAAAGGCAGCATGGAGGGATCCAGGAAGAACTCAAGGGCACAGCTTACAGATGCAAAGCCTTATCGGAAAGGGACAAAGGAGAGGACCAGTGTCCCTTTCTGAAGCAAACATACGCAGCCTAATGAATGAGTTATATCCCAGACGCTCCATTCTAGGAGAAGTATTTAACAGGCACTATTGGACTCTGTGGTTTCTATCTATCTGTAACCAGTGCATTATGACCATTAATGGATTTTTGAGGCCAGATTGATTTTTCATTAATTTGGTAAAAATCTTTTCCCTCTCCTATATAATTCTGCCTTAAAACGCTCCCTCTGACAGCTCGATAAGTCACTTGCCTCATAATGCAAGCCTGCTTCGTAAATCTCAGGCGGGGCATCGCTGGGGTGGGGTGGGGGAACGAGGCGGGGGCAGAAAAATGGGTCTGTGGAGTGAGATGGGCGGTGGGGGGGAGGAGGGAAGAGAAACCTCTCTGGATTTCAGGAGGCCTGCCAATCAATGTGCACCATCCATCATATTTGAAAAGCCATTGTTTGAATTATTAACTGGAGAGTTAAGAAGAGGAACTTGGAAGTTGAGGCTGCAGTTCCAACCCCTTAACTCAAACTGATGTGATTTTGACACACCTCTCCGGGCATTTAAGAGGGATTTTTAATGCCTTTGGGTGTGTGTGTGTGTGCTGATCTGTGGATGTATTACTGGGCTTTAACAGGCAACCATGGTTGCTGTTACAGTTGTTATAGAATCATAGAACAGTAGAGTTGGAAGGGGCCTATAAGGCCATCAAGTCCAACTCCCTGCTCAGTGCAGGAATCCACCTTAAAGCATCCCTGGCAGGTGGCTGTCCAGCTGCCTCTTGAACGCCTCTAGTGTGGGACAGCCCATGACCTCCCTAGGTCATGGGTTCCATTGTCGTACTGCTCTAACAGTCAGGAAGTTTTTCCTGATGTCCAGACGGAATCTAGCTTCTTGTAACTTGAGCCCATTATTCCGTGTCCTGCACTCTGGGAGGATCGAGAAGAGATCCTGGCCCTCCTCTGTGTGACAACCTTTCAAGTCCTTGAAGATTGCTATCATGTCTCCCCTCAATCTTCTCTTCTCCAGGCAAAACATGCTCAGTTCTTTCAGTCTCTCTTCATAGGGCTTTGTTTCCAGACCCCTGATCATCCTGGTTGCCCTCCTCTGAACCCCCTCCAGCTTATCTGCATCCTTCGTGAAGTGTGGTGCCCAGAAGTGAACTGCCCAGAATTAATGTGAACTGCCCAGAGAGCTTTGGCTATTGGGCGGTATAAAAATGCAACAAATAAATAAATGAAATAAGTGGATGCTATAGTTGAAATGACACAGATTTGCCTGTTTCTGTGCAATTACAACAATATAGATCAGACAGAAAAAATGTGGCCACTTCTGTTTCTAGATCTCGATAGACACTCATCCTAGAGGGGTCACTGGAAAGGCCTGATTTTTAATCACTGAGTTAAAAGGAAATTCAGTGGTCACCTACCCCAACCCTGTGCTGATGCAAGGAATCCACTACTAAACCACCAGTGATGGGTGGCCACCAACTCTTCTTAAAAACCTCCAATGAAGGAGAGCCCACCAACTTATGAAGCAGTTTGCTCCACTGTTGAGTAACTCATACCATCAAGACATCTTCTTAATGTTTGGTCAAAACACCATTCTTGTCATTTGAACCCACTGCTTTGGGTCCTACCCTGTGGAGCAAACAAGCTTGGTCCATCCATCTCCTATATGGTAGCCCTCCAAATATATATGGCTATCAGATCACCTCCTAACGGTCTCTTCTCCATCATTCTGAATGTACTCAACTGCTTCAGCCGTTCCTTGTGAGACCTGATCTCTAGGAAAGGTTTCTACCCAATCCCAGATGTTCATGGCAGCTCTGTAGAAAGAGGAAGGCATTCTGAATATGTGCAGATGACTGTTTTGGGGCTGATCAACAGGATCCAAGGTTAAATCCTACTAAGGCTAATAGCAACTCGACACTTGGACGTTGGGGAGATGAGATCACACTTATCTAGCTGCTGAAAGCTCAATATCTAGGTTCAAAGACGTCCTGATCCCACCTTCATTTTTTTTTTAAAAAAAAGGCACATACAGGTGATTGCTGATGGCTGGGGAGAGGGAATTCCAAAGCTACATGAAGTTTGAGCATTATAGAGAGGGCACTCCGAAAACAAGGTCACTTTAGTTTCTTTGCCTAAGTGCAATTGGAACGAATTCCTCTGCAAATAGCTCCTCTTAACTAGCTTTTTAATGCCTCTTTAACAAGTCTGCAATCACATGTTGATTACTCACCAATTTGCTTATTAAAACCATATTTAACGAGGGTTAACAAGTAAATAATCGATATGTGCTCCGGTCACAGAGGAATGGCTGAAACCTCAATAAACACTTTTATAATCAACTTATTCACTAAACAGACAATCTCGGCTGTTAATAGCTGGTGGTGCAATTTAGAATTAACGTGGTCCAATTGTATCTGGAATAAATACAAACTGATTAGCAAAATCACTTATCGGGACATGCAGAATCTGGGCTGGAAGGAGGCTGGGTTCAATGCAAAGTGATTAATGATAATGATTAAGGGCAAAGTTCCTTTCCCAGACCAAAACAGGCTTGGGTGGAAAACATGAGAAGTGATTTATTATGAATTATTTGATGATGGTGATGACGATGATGATGGTGGCATTTACTCTGTCAATGTACCTCGCCCCTTACAAAGTTACATAGGCAACGTAGACAGTTCACTGCTCCCTATGAACTTACAATCTAAATTACACAATAAGGAAAATAACAGAGGGCTGAAAGGAGGGGAGAGGAAAAGGTAAGGAGCAGTGGATGTGGGCCGATGCAGTTGGGAAAGGAGGATTTATGGGATAAACCAAGGCCACAGAGAGAGAGAGAGAGAGAGAGAGAGAGAGAGAGAGAGAGAGAGAGAGGGCACATTCAGGGAAGCAGTTCCGGGCCTATTTGGCAGCAAGGGAGGAGGAGCAAACTAAGGTCACTGGAAGATATTTGGTAGAGATCTTTGTGTTGTTATTGTTGTTGTGCAATGAATAAGCAGTTCCAGTATAAGAAAAACACAACAATTTCATTGAATCATAGAATAGCAGAGTTGGAAGGGGCCTACAAGGCCATCGAGTCCAACCCCCTGCTCAAGGCAGGAATCCACCCTAAAGCATCCCCAACAGATGCTTGTCCAGCTGCCTCTTGAAGGCCTCTAGTGTGGGAGAGCCCACAACCTCCCTAGGTAACTCATTCCATTGCCGTACTGCTCTAACAGTCAGGAAGTTTTGCCTGATGTCCAGCTGGAATCTGGCTTCCTTTAACTTCAGCCCGTTTTTCCGTGTCCTGCACTCTGGGAGGATCGAGAAGAGATCCTGGCCCTCCTCTGTGTGACAACCTTTTAAGTATTTGAAGAGTGCTATCATGTCTCCCCTCAATCTTCTCTTCTCCAGGCTAAACATGCCCAGTTCTTTCAGTCTCTCTTCATAGGTCCTTGTTTCCAGACCCCTGATCATCCTGGTTGCCCTCCTCTGAACACGCTCCAGCTTGTCTGCGTCCTTCTTGAATTGTGTCATGGTCAAAGATGGAGTTGGCAGAAGGATGGGCAGAACTTTTAAAGGGGAATGGATGGATGTTGGATAGTTGCTAGACATCCTGTGCAATGGTCCATTCCATCGCTGCATCGTCTAGAATGCCCCCCCTCCAGTGTCCCCCATTACCCTACTTTCTGGCCAAGTGGAGGATTCAAGGGGGAGCTGCTTCACAGCACCCTCACTTCCTGTGTAGCCACTACCTCTCCATTCATTGCTATGGACTGCCCTCCCCCTCCCCCTTGGCCTCCTCTCTGCTTTACCCCTTCATCTCCTCGGTCCCCAGCAAGATGAGGCACAGGTTCGCCGCCTCGCTGCCCTCCCGGTCTTGCTGCTAACGTCACATCCCCTCCCCTCCTCAGCAGGCACATGGTGGCACTTCCAGGGTTCAAGAAATGCAGGGCCTGCAGGTTCCAGAAGACACCATGCTTGTTAGTAGAGTCCTGACTCCTGGTGGAGCCCCCCATAAACTTGGCTCTTCCAAGCCACCTGTTCTCCCTACAGCAGCGTAAGTAACACATCGCAGTGAAAGGGGACATGTTTTTCCCAGCACTGATTTGAAAGGGAAAGCAAAGGTTTCATTTTGTGATTAGGTTTTGCCTGCCTTCTTGTATAGCTCCTATTGCTGTAATGAGTTTGAGTTACCATTTTGAGACCTGCAGCTCCTGCCTGTCCATCCATCCATCCATCCATCCATCCATCCATCCATCCAAGTTGTTACTGAAATGCTTCAGCAAAAGGGGACTCAGGACTGGAAACAAAGCCCTATGAAGAGAGACTGAAAGAACTGGGCATGTTTAGCCTGGAGAAGAGAAGATTGAGGGGAGATATGAGAACACTCTTCAAATACTTGAAAGGTTGTCCCACAGAGGAGGTCCAGAATCTCTTCTCGATCCTCCCAGAGTGCAGGACACGGAATAATGGACTCAAGTTACAGGAGGCCAGATTCCGTCTGGACATCAGGAAAAACTTCCTGACTGTTAGAGCAGTACAACAATGGAATCAGTTACCTAGGGAGGTTGTGGGCTCTTCTCCCACACTAGAGGCCTTCAAGAGGCAGCTGGACAACCATCTGTCAGGGATACTTTAGGGTGGATTTCTGCATTGGGCAGGGGGCTGAACTCAATGGCCTTGTAGGCCCCTTCCAACTCTGCCATTCTATGATTCTAAGATTCTATGAAGAAGCTCTCCCCGAAACATAACTCCACAGTGACACAGCCACCCTAACCTTAACTCCATGACTTGCAAGAGTCACCATTTGTGCCTGTGACTTATGTGGAGAGAAAAATCCATGAAGTTAAAATAATCTCCAATCAATGTGCATTTCCTCTCCTTGAGAACATTTGAAAAAGTTATGTCCTCCTCCAGCTCCATCACAGGGTTATAACTCATGCCGGCTCACGGCAAGCCACCCTGTACTTCCCCCATTCGTTTTACGGTTGTGTGTGTTAACATTTCTTGCCGAACACGACGGTAATTTTCTGCGTGGAGTGATCAGCTTTTTAGTGACTTGTGGCCATTAATTATCAGCCTCTTAACAATTTGCTAAAATGAGTGATTGCCAAGAGACAGCAGCTTAGCTCTTAAGGAGGTGCATCACCTCTTGGGTTGAATGGTAAATGTCCTCTCATCAGGAGGTATCCTGGCTCCAAACAGAGAATCATAGAATCATAGAATAGCAGAGTTGGAAGGGGCCTCTAAGGCCATTGAATCCACCCCCATCCCCTGCTCAATGCAGGAATTCACCTCAAAGCATCCCTGATAGTTGGCTGTCCAGCTGCCTCTTAAAGGCCTCTAGTGTGGGACAGCCCACAACCTCCCTAGGTAACTGGTTCCATTGTCGTACTGCTCTAACAGTCAGGAAGTTTTTTCTGATGTCCAGCCGGAATCTGGCTTCCTTTAACTTGAGCCCGTTATTCCGTGTCCTGCACTCTGGGAGGATCGAGAAGAGATCCTGGCCCTCCTCTGTGTGGCAACCTTTCAAGTCCTTGAAGAGTGCTCTCATGTATCCCCTCAGCGTTCTCTTCTCCAGGCTAAACATGCCCAGTTCTTTCAGTGTCTCTTCATAGGTAGGGCGACCATATGAAAAGGAGGACAGGGCTCCTGTATCTTTAACAGTTGCATAGAAAAGGGGATTTCAGCAGGTGTCATTTGGATATATGGAGAACCTGGTGAAATTCCATCTTCATCACAACAGTTAAAGCTGCAGGAGCTATACTAGAGTGACCAGATTTAAAAGAGGGCAGGGCACCTGCAGCTTTAACTGGTGTGGTGAAGAGAAAATTTCACCAGGTTCTCCATATATACAAATGATACCTGCTGAAATTCCCTTTTCAATACAACTGTTAAAGATACAGGAGCCCTGTCCTCCTTTTCATATGGTCACCCTATAGGGCTTTGCTTCCAGACCCCTGATCATCCTGGTTGCCCTCCTCTGAACACGCTCCAGCTTGTCTGCGTCCTTCTTGAATTGTGGAGCCCAGAACTGGATGCAATACTCAAGCTTTTAGGTGTTGGTGATGATGGACAATTGAAGGGCCTTTTGCTCTTCCTTCGAAAGTTCTTTATCCTTAGATAGGACTTGGGGCTTATCTGCACCAAACAGGATATTGCACTATGAAAGCGGTATGAAAGTGGCATATCATAGAATCATAGAATCATAGAATCATAGAATAGCAGAGCTGGAAGGGGCCTATAAGGCCATCGAGTCCAACCCCCTGCTCAATGCAGGAATCCACCCTAAAGCATCCCTGACAGATGGTTGTCCAGCTGCCTCTTGAAGGCCTCTAGGGTGGGAGAGCCCACAACCTCCCTAGGTCATTGGTTCCATTGTCGTACTGCTCTAACAGTCAGGAAGTTTTTCCTGATGTCCAGCCGGAATCTGGCTAACTTGAGTCCATTATTCCATGTCCTGCACTCTGGGAGGATGGAGAAGAGATCCTGGCCCTCCTCTGTGTGACAACCTTTTATGTATTTGAACCTTCTTCTTGGCAGTTCTCTTGCTCTATCCTTTCTTTAAATAAATAAGTAAATAAATAAAACAGGAGAGAGAGTGAGATCACATCGAGTGTTTTCTGCAATAGATGGGGGGCGGGGGAAAGAGTAGAGGAACCCATTCAAAGAAGCCCCCTTTCTACTGCCAGAGAACAAAATTATAGTTGTTAATTGGGATGAAAACACACACATGTTTCTTTGTGGCAGTGCAGACATTGGGAATAATGTCAGAAATGCCCAATTCCACCGTCCCTCTTGGGAGGGAACATCTTGTTATCAGTTTTGCTCAGCCCATTTTCGCTGACTCCCTGCTTCTGAAGAGGAGGAAAATGTGCTGACAAGCAAGCCTGGCAAGGGAGTCAGGCACGGCGCACACATGTTAACAACACAGCTGCCCCTGACCCAGAAACGTCCGCAGCACACCCACCCAGCTGAGTCCAGCGGCCAGCGCAGCCAATAAACCTGGTTGAAGGCTTTAAACTAGGGTGAAAAGAGGGGAAGCCAGTGCTCACTCTCCCTGCACTGATGCCACACGTGTCTTTTTTTAAAAAAAGAATTTCTGCTCAATCTTGCCATATTTTAAATGCTCCTCCTCCTCCTCCTCCTCCTCCTCCTCCCTCTCTCTCTCTCTTTGTCTCCCTTTCAACGCCAATTTCTGACAGACCTGCTATTTTCTATAGCAAAGCTTTTCTTATTTCATTAGTTTGTCAAGTCGTTCCTGTGAGGAGTTCCTGCTGTTGTCGTTTTACAGTGGCCCCATCAGTGAGTGTCATCACACGGGAAAACCGCGTTTGCTTACCGTCGCTTCTCCACCCGCACATTTGTCTCTCATTACTTCCTCTTTTGAAAGAGGAAGTAAACAATGTGCGCATGGCCCATGCATTGGGACATTCTGGCCATAGCTAGACCTAAGGTTTATCCCTGGATCATCCAGGGGTCAAACCTGTTCATCTAGGTGACACACAGGGGATCCAGTGCTCAGGCAGGGGCGAACCCTGGATGATCCCAGGAGAAACCTTAGGTCTAGCTGTGGCCTCTGACTGTGCTGCGTCTCCTGCACGCAGCAGCAGATAAAAGAAATTTAAAATAAAATCGGACTTACGGGGGTGTTTCTTTGTCGTGTGAAGAAGGCAGGAGGGGCGTGGGAGGCAGACAATGTCATGAGAGGGTCCCGCAAAAATCCTTGAGTGCCCAGCAACGAGCGTGCAATGAAACGTTCATCTGATGAAACTCAAAAAGTCAGGTCCTTGCCCTGAGGAGCTTACAATAATAAAGGTGGCAAAGGAAGGAAGTAAAACTGGACTGATGGGCAATGTATGGGTTCTGTATTCAGTGGGAAATGAGAACCAAGGAGTTGTGGCTATTGAGGTGGGATCTGAAGGGAAAGAGCCAGGTGGGAATCACATAACGCAGCTGCTCTTTCTAGGAAGGAGATCCAGGCATAAAAGGCAGTAAAGGAGAAAGCTGTGCAAAGGTGTTTAAGGCAGCTGGGTGGGGATCTACACTACTGCTTTAAAGCACTTTATAACAGTTTTGACAACTGTTGGGGCCCAGGACACACTGCATATACAGTTTTCAAAACGTTTTCAAAGTGCTTTAAAGCGCTTTAAAAGCAGTAGTGTAGATCCCCTCCAAGAGAGCCTTGGGCAGCAGTTGTTGATGGAGCTAGAAGCACAAGAATCACTGGCAGGGAAAGAGCAGGATGGAGAGATATAAGTAAGGGGTGGGATGGGGTAGGGAAGCCATGGCTTACGTTGAACGTAAAGTTAAGAAGTTTGTGATAGATCTGGGACAGGAAGCCAGGATCTTCAGCATCCAATCTCCTACAAAGCTTATCTTAGCAATAGAGAAATTTTTCCTGGCAAGGGTACAGAACTCCATCAGACGAGCATTTATTGCACGCTTGTTACTGGGCACTCATGGATTTGTGTGGGTTCCTCTCACGTCGTCGTCTGCCTCCTGCACACCTCCTGCCCTTTCTAGTCTTCTTTGCGCTGCAACACCGCCCCCCCCCCAGTAAGTCCGATTTATTTTGAAGATGGAACTTGTCTCTATCTGCTGCAGTGTGCAGGAGAAGCAGCGGGATCAAAACTGCCCACCGAATGGGCCACTTGAACGTTCTTTACTTCCTCTTTCAAAGGAGGAAGTAATGAGGGACAAATGCGCAGGTTGAGAAGTGACGGTAAGCAAACACGATTTCCCCCTGTGTGATGACGCTCACAGTCTCCTTTTAAACTCAGCCACACAATGGGTGTTTTTATCCAGACTGACTGTTAAATATGGAACTCTTATCTGGTCAAAGGTGTGCAAAAATTAAGGACTCTCAAAGCTATCAAACCCTGATTCCTTATTCAGGTGACCTCCCATTTATGCTGCAGTACCGAGCTTTTCAAATCCTAATTCTGGCAGCATTCATCATTTCTGGATTTAATATATGAACGCCACCTTACCCAGTGGACCTGGGCCTTTAACAACAAGCTGACCTGTAGGAAAGAAACAGGAGAAGAATCATTTGCTGCCACTGTCCCTCCATGCCCGAAAAAGTCTCACCTGCTCAGCATCTGTGTGTTGGGCTTCTGACAAAGGCACAAGAGCGCGGAGAAAAGATGGCGATCCTCAGTGAATAAGGAGCAAGGGACTGCAAATGCTGAATGCAGAAGCAATGGCAGTCCTGTCCTCTTGGCCTGTTTTTCCAGGTCTGTTCTCTGCTCCCAGCAGCCCTCAAACAGACCTCTTGGCTAGCCTACCTCAACTTGATGCTGGGAGCTGTAGTACAAGAGATCTAGAGGGCCTTAGGTTGGAGAAGGCTTGTCTTGGCCATGGATTGAGGTGCAAAACCATGCTGGCCAGAACCCTCAGACTTCTGTGGCAGATTCCTTCACTTCCTCCCGTTTTCCTGGGCAGGGCCTGCGCTGGAACCTGATTGAGAGCTGGTACTGCCAGCCCAAGTTCTACGGACACTTGCTGACGGGTGTGGAGGTTGCTTCGTTCATGGAATGTCCCTAAGGAGGAGGGTCGATCAACTTGGCTCACATCATGGCCACTCCTCTCCGAAATGACAGAGCAAGCATTTTTTATAAGCCTCTCATGGACCGCATGCCAACGAGCCTGCCCCAGACATTACGAATATCCTAGAAAAGGGCGTCTCCAGCTCTAGCATCTTCTAGGGTCAGACCGTAAGGAGTGCTTGGCTTTTGGATCCAGGCACTCATTTTTGATTGCAACAGTTCCAACTGGGTGTTGTTGTTGTTGTTATTGCTGCTTCCAAGCGCCATCCTCCGGAAATGCAGGCGAGGCCATGCTCTTCGACTCAACACCTCATTCTCCTGCAGATGTTGGCCAGGCAACATTGTTTAAGTCTGTGATTCTAAATGTGTCGGTATTTGTAACTACATGGGTGGTTGCCAGCATGACCGGATGGCTCAGTTCAGACAACACGTTAGTCAGCACAACGTGAAAATTCCACTCAAGGCTTGAGTTTTTAGGGGTACTCCCTACACAACATGTTCTAACTCCACCATTGTGTAAGTGTGGGCTACCATGGAGTTGAGTAAAATCCATCGCAACATTTGATTGACAGTTCCTCCACCCTTTCTCCTCCCCCAGTCCTCCCAATGGTATCCC
The DNA here is from genome assembly GCF_023053635.1 of Elgaria multicarinata webbii. Classification (NCBI taxonomy): domain Eukaryota; kingdom Metazoa; phylum Chordata; class Lepidosauria; order Squamata; family Anguidae; genus Elgaria; species Elgaria multicarinata. The sequence continues at coordinate 114,167,670 of NC_086177.1, read as the reverse complement.
ATCAACCATTGCTGCAGAAAAAAACAATTCCAGCAGCTCTCCTAGAGAGGCACTCGCTCCTTTCACCGCTCTGTAGCCAGTGGGAAAAGTCAACTCAATGCAACGGAAAACTCCACGGAGCCCTCCACACAACACTCAGCACAACCGTTGTGCAGGAACTCTCCTCTGCACAGCATTGATATTCAATGTGGAGTGTTTTCCAAAAAACCCCAACCCTCCACTGTGGGGTGGAGCTTTCCCTCCAGATAACACGTTTCTCAACGGTGGTGTAAAAACTCCACCGTGGAGTTCTAAAACCACCGTCAAGAAATGAGCTGATATGTCTGGTAGGGATCTCTTCCTACCTCCCCACCTCCTCTCTCAGGACCTATGCAGCAAGAGCTCTTAATTGTAGGAAAAGACAAATAGTTCAGTTTTGCTTTCTCCCTCATTCAAACTTTTTAACTCAACCTCCAGTGTCAGAGGCAGTATGCCTAGGCACACCAGTTGCTGAAGAACACGGGCAGGAGGGTGCTGTTAAGAACATCAGAAGAGCCCTGAGGCTGGGCTGGGCTGGACCAGACCAAGGGACCATCTAGTCCAGCATTCTGTTCACACAGTGGCCAACCAGCTGTTGACCAGAGACCAACGAAGCAGGACATGCTGCAACAGCACCCTCCCACCCATGTTCCCCAGCAACTGGTGCACACAGGCTTACTGCCTCAGATACTGGAGGTAGCACATAGCTACCAGAACTAGTAGTCATTGATAGCCTTCTCCTCCAGGACTCATGTTGCACCCATGTCCTGCTTGTGGGTTCGCCATGGGCAGCTGGCCACTGTGTGAACAGAATGCTGGATCTGATGGGTTCTTGGACTGATCCAGAATGGTGCTTCTTATGTTCTTAAATCTCAAGTTCTTTTTCTCCCAGATTTGAAGAACTTTGTGTACGTTGGTAAATTCTTATCAAAATGAACTTAGACGGAATCCTCACCCACCTCTACCAGCCTTCAATAGGACACAGCCATTCCCAGAGTGAAGAAAATCCTGATGAACCTGGCTGCTGTACAGCTGTCAAAGATGAGAAGCCTGTCAGGAGAAAAGAGGTGGCAGGCAACCCTAATTCAGCACTAGCAGGGTTGAATACACAGGGATTCGAACCCAGACATTTACGAACAAAGGACTCACAGCCCTGGATAGACAAATCGGTCAGTTTCGCTTTCTCCCACCTTCAATTTCTTTTTTAAATCACAAGTACCTTTTGTCCTAAATATGGAGACATTGCACATTTAGGAAAACTCTTATCAAAACTGACCTGGAACTAAATTCTCACCCATATCCTTCCTACTACAAATGAGAAGGATCTTGGAATTGTTGTAGATTGCAAGCTGAATATGAGCCAACAGTGTGCTATGGCTACAACGGGCTCAAGTTACAGGAAGCCAGATTCCAGCTGGACATCAGGAAAAACTTCCTGACTGTTAGAGCAATACGACAATGGAATGAGTTACCTAGGGAGGTTGTGAGCTCTCCCACCCTAGAGGCCTTCAAGAGGCAGCTGGACAACCACCTGTCAGGGATGTTTTAGGGTGGATTCCTGCATTGAGCAGGGGGTTGGGCTCGATGGCCTTGTAGGCCCCTTCCAACTCTGCTATTCTATGATTCTATGATTCTATGATCCCTCCCAATCCCCTTTCCTTTTGTGTCATATCTTTTAGATTGTAAGCCTGTGGGCAGGGACTATCAAGAAATACTTTTGTAAGCCGCCGTGAGCCTTTTTTGGCTGAATGGCGGCATAAAAATGCTTAAATAAATAAATATCCCTACTTACAAGTTGGGATGCAACTTTCCAGATAGATATTGGAGAAAAAGATCCAAAGCATAAATAGATCTAATATCACAGCCTTCCCCAACCTGGTGCCCTCCAGATACCCTAGACTCCTAGATTTGTAGCGTCGGAAGGGGCCTCTAAGGCCATCGAGTCCAACCCCCTCCTCAACGCAGGAATCCACCTCAAAGCATCCCTGATAGATGGGTGTTGGGCTGCAGCTCCTTTGGCCATGCTGGCAGCCCAATACATCTGGAGGGCATCAGGTGGGGTAAGACTGGGGTATCCCATTTTATTGGCTTGTTTTCAGTATCCTGCATCATCTCATTGTATTCCAGTGTTTGAGGGTTCGCCGGATTAATGTGTTGCAACAAAAGCTACGGAGTGCCTCATAGCAGCTAAAAGATCAACAGATGCCCAAAACTGGGCATGTTTAGCCTGGAGAAGAGAAGATTGAGGGGAGACATGATAGCAGTCTTCAAATACTTAAAAGGTTGTCCCACAGAGGAGGGCCAGGATCTCTTTTCGATCCTCCCAGAGTGCAGGACACGGAATAACAGGCTCAAGTTAAAGGAAGCCAGATTCCAGCTGGACATCAGGAAAAACTTCCTGACTGTTAGAGCAGTACGACAATGGAATCAGTTACCTAGGGAGGTGGTGGGCTCTCCCACACTAGAGGCATTCAAGAGGCATCTGGACAACCATCTGTCAGGGATGCTTTAGGGTGGATTCCTGCATTGAGCAGGGGGTTGGACTAGATGGCCTTTTAGGCCCCTTCCAACTCTGCTATTCTATGATTCATCTGCATTGATCCTACAGTTTTATTGCATTTATATACCGCCCTATAGCCGAAGATCTCTGGGAGGTTTACAAAAGGTATCTATTTGGGCGTACAGATACAAAAACCCCTCTTTTCGATCCCTTCTTTCTCTCTTTCTGTAAACTGCGTTCAGGTACAGATCTTTTTTTTAAGCAAACCCTGAGATTCCAGAGCCCTGAGCGAAGGGCTGCCCATCGTTGGAACAAAACTAGATGAGAGCGAGAGGAGGAGGAGGAGGAGGGGGGCGGGAGTTGAGTGAATGGGAATGATAAACCTTACTAAAGGCAAAAATGATTGATTTTCAGAGTCCACTGTTTAAGAATTTGTTTTTCTAATGGACCCTAAAGTCTCATCAACAGTTTTGTTGACCTCAGCAGTGCCTGCCAGGGTGTTCGTGGGCTTCTGCCTGGGAAGACAAAGCCAAGCAGGAGGAGAAAGAAGAAGAGGAAGAGGTGGGCGAGGGGGGGCGAGTGAAGGGGGGGCAGGAGTGTTTGGCAACATGTCCATTTGAGCTGCGGCCTCCGAAAATGGGGATTATACTGTACCATAAATACTAATGCATTAGTTGCTCCTTCACACTTTGCTGCCTCCAGCGCATTCTCCATTTGCCAGCATGATAATCTATTTGAATATCAATGCGGGTTTGATGTTAAACTGCTTCCCTCGGCGTTTCAGATAAAGGGCGGCCGCCCCGGTGAGGCCTGGAGCTTTGGGGACTGGCGGCGCACCGTATCTGAGGCGGAATCGCAAAGCTTGTGATCAAAAACCCTCTGGCTTTCCAGGAGTTTCCCAGAAATATGCACATGACCCCCCGCCCGCACCCCCCGCCCGGCCAGCTTTTCTACAATTGTGGTTAAAACCCTACACACTTTCTCAATAGCATCCCAGAAATTTGGTCCGTCCGTCGTGTCTTCTTGGGCTACTCAACGGGATGGCCGGTGCATGCCATTGTGTTAACTGTTTTAATTAGGGTGACCCTATGGAAAGGAGGACAGGGCTCCTGTATCTTTAACAGTGGCACAGAAAAGGGAATTTCAGCAGGTGTCATTTGTATATATGGGGAACCTGGTGAAATTTCCTCTTCATCACCACAGTTAAAGCTGCAGGTGCCCTGCCCTCTTTTGAATCTGGTCACTCTAGTATAGCTCCTGCAGCTTTAACTGTTGTGATGAAGAGGAAATTTCACCAGGTTCTCCATATATACAAATGACACCTGTGGAAATTCCCTTTTCTATTCAACTGTTAAAGATACAGGAGCCCGGTCCTCCTTTTCATATGGTCACCCTATTTTAATTGGTTTTTTTTACTGCTTTTAAATTATATATTGTTTTAACTTGGTTTATGGTTTAATTTGTTTTTAGCTGTGTATAGAAAGGAAAGGAACCTCTCTTGCAAGCACTTGAGTCATTGCTGACTCCTCGAGGGACGCCTGCTTTCGCCGACGTTTTCTTGGCAGACTGTGTAGTGGGGTGGTTTGCCATGGCCTTCCCCAGTCGCAGTTACCTTTCCCCCAGCTAGCTGGGCACTCATTTTACCGACCTCGGGAGGATGGAAGGCTGAGTCGACCCGAGCCGGCTGCCTGAGAACCAGCTTCCGCTGGGATCGAACTCAGGCCACGGGAAGACTTTCGGCTGCAGTAACTGCCGCTTACCACTCTGTGCCACACGAGCTGTGTATATTTATTGTTTTATACTGTACGCTGTTATGTGTATGCCGCCCTGACATCCTAATGATATAGGGTGGGATATAAATGTTTTAAATAAATAAATAAATGCAAGGCCTCCGTATTAGGGTTAGTGGTGAGTCTGTTTCCACTGATGCTATTTTAATTATACTGGGGTCTAAAATTCCATGTGCAGACTATTTTTTTTTTCACCTGGTGGACGATGCGAGCGACTATTTGCTGGTGGCTATTTGCTGTAAATCGGATGTGCTGGGTGCAAACCACAGAGAGCTTTGCATGCAGAAGGTGTCCGGTTCAGTCCCCAGCAAGCATCTCCAGATAAAGCTAGGGAAAACAATGACTCCTTCCTGAAACCCTGGAGAGCCGTTGCTGCCAGTCAGGGTCAACAATACTGGGCCAAATGGACCCAGGATCTGACTCAATGTAAGTCAGCCACCTATATTCTATGGGGCAGGAGGAAGTACAGGAACCGGGGGATTGTGGGATTGTGATAGCGCCATCTCAGCTGTGAGACTTATTGGATGGCTTTGGGTGACACTCAGGTTGAAATCCTTTTTTTTTAAATTCCTTATTTATATGCCACCCTTATATAACATACAAGGCTATGCTGTTATCCTACAAAGCCCTAAACAGCTTGGGACCAGGATACGTAGCAGACCGCCTTCCCCTATATATACCCAGATGACAACTACGATCCTCAGAGGAGGCGCTACTGGCCATTCCGAGATGAACGGAGTGCCGCCATGATGAACCTCAGTGGCAGGGCCTTCTCTGTGGTGGCCCCCACCCTCTGGAAAACCCTCCCTCGTGCAGTTCAGGAGGCGGAAACCGTAACATCTTTTAAACGCCTCCTGAAAACATATCTTTTTACACAGGCTGTCCCTGATTTTTAACTTAGCTGGATTTTATATTGCTTTTTTAACTTTTAATGTTTTAAAATTTATCTGTACTTGTTTTATGGATTGTAATTGTGCATTGCCCAGAGAGCTTCATGGAATCATAGAATAGTAGAGTTGGAAGGGGCCTATAAGGCCATCGAGTCCAACCCCCTGGTCAATGCAGGAATCCACCCTAAAGCATCCCTGACAGATGGTTGTCCAGCTGCCTCTAGTGTGGGAGAGCCCACGACCTCCCTAGGTAACTGATTCCATTGTCGTACTGCTCTAACAGTCAGGAAGTTTTTCCTGATGTCCAGCTGGAATCTGGCTTCCTGTCACTTGAGCCCGTTATTCTGTGTCCTGCACTGTGGGAGGATCGAGAAGAGATCCTGGCCCTCCTCTGTGTGACAACCTTTCAAGTATTTGAAGAGTGCTCTCATGTCTCCCCTCAATCTTCTCTTCTCCAGGCTAAACATGCTCAGTTCTTTCAGTCTCTCTTCATAGGGCTTTGTTTCCAGATCCCTGATCATCCTCATTGCCCTCCTCTGAACACGCTCCAGTTTGTCTGCTTCCTTCTTGAAATGTGGTGCAGTATAAAAGTGTAATAAATGAATAAAACACAAAAAGTTCTGGGGGGTAGGTGGGCTCATGCAATAAAACAGATGAAATCAGGATAAAAACAAGATGTTGAAAAGAATATCTAAGACGCCTAGGAGAAGAGAAATGTCTTCACCTGGCACTAAGAAGATAACAATGTGGGCACCAGGCTTCACACCTTGGAGAGCTCCTTTGGAGCTGACTGGTTCTGACTGAAACCCAGCGCGGATTTACTGCCCCACTGACATTGGAGCCACCAGCCCACCTGTTTGGATGTATTCTCCTGCCTTCTGGCTTGGCCCGTTCTATGCCTGTCATTCCTTTGGTTAGCTAGGGTGACCCATGTGGAAAAGAGGACTGGGATCCTGTATTTTTAACAGTTGCATAGAAAAAGGAATTTCAGCAGGTGCCATTTGTATATATGGAGAACCTGGTGAAATTCCCTCTTCATCAAAACAGTTAAAGGTGCAGGAGCTATACTAGAGTGACCAGATTTAGAAGAGGGCAGGGCGCCTGCAGCTTTAACTGGTGTGGTGAAGAGGGAATTTCACCAGGTTCTCCATATATACAAATGACCCTTGCTGAAATTCCCTTTTCTGTGCAACTGTTAAAGATACAGGAGCACTGTCCTCCTTTTCATAGGGTCACCCTAATTAAAACAGTTAACACAATGGCATGCACCGGCCATCCCGTTGAGTAGCCCAAGGAGCTATACTGCAGCTATACTGTAACCAGATTTAAAAGAGGGCAGGGCACCTGCAGCTTTAACTGTTGTAATGAAGAAGAAATTTCACCAGGTTCTCCATATATACAAATGGCACCTGCTGAAATTTCGTTTTCAATACAACTGTTAAAGATACAGGAGCTCGGTCCTCCTTTTCCATATGGTCACCCTAGGTTAGCCTGAGGCTTGTCGGCAGTGGTGGGGTGGGGTGGGGTGTCTCCTGCTCCCAGCTCCCAGCCCCTCCCCGTGGGACTTTCTCTCTTTCTTTCTTTCTTTCCTTGTTTAAAGTTGCAGGAAGTCCTGCTTCCATCCACAGGCCTCATCCATCAAGCCAGGCGCTGTAATTGCCCTCCCTCCGCCAGATCTGTCAGCATCCTGGAGAGAAAACAGTGATAAATAAACTTGTGTGAAAGAATCTGCCACGGTCCTCCCTCTTTGACACTTGATTTATCTATTATTTTTACTTACAGAGAGCCCTTCCCTGCCTGGTAAGATAAGGCTTAAATTGTTGTCCCGTCCCCCCCCACACTTCTGGCTGTCAGGAGGGAGCCCTCCCCTGTTCTGCCATGAGGGTGACAGAGACTACCTCTCCCCCTGCCCCCCAAGTCTTCTACATTTCATTTCTAACCAGAAAGGTTGCAGCAGGAGATGGGGTGGTGTTGCCAGAACACCACCCCATCTCTCCTGGAAGGAAGTCAGTCCCCCTGCTTCCAGATTTGTGAGGACTTCCTGCAATTAGAACACAGAACATAGGAAGCTGCCTTATACTGACTGAGCAAAACGATGGGCCCATCTAGCCCAGTACTGTCAACGCTGGCCATTGCTAGATGAGGGTTTAGCCCGGTGCGAGGCCTGGGCTCCCTGCTGTGCGTGCAGATGCCACACAGGGGATCAGGCTGGGCTAAACCCTTCCTTGTCCCGGGATAACCAGATCCGCTGGTGGCCCGGTTTTTCCGCAGCCCCGGGCTGAGCCCGGGGCTGTGTAAGGTCTAGCTGGTTCCGTGGCTTTTCCCGGCTATGCGGCTTACTCGCGAGTAGTTGGGAAAAGCTGAGCGCTGTGCCCATCGGGCTGGGGGGGGTCACGGGGGTGTGTGTGGAGAGATGGGGGCCAGGGGGGGAAGAGCGGACCCGGCGGGAGAGATGGGGGGGGGAAGAGCGGAGCCAGGGTAAGGAGATCATGGATGGGGGGGCGGAGGGGGCATCGGACATGGCGGGTGGGTGATCGGGCAGGTGGGTGATCAGGCGGGCATGGCAAGCGGGGGGGGGGAGAAGAACGGAGCCAGGGTAAGGAGATCATGGATGGGGGGGCGGAGGGGGCATCGGACATGGCAGGTGGGTGATCGGGCAGGTGGGTGATCAGGCGGGCATGGCGAGCGGGGGGGGGAGAAGAACGGAGCCAGGGCAAGGAGATCAGGGACAGGGGGGGCGGAGGGGGCATTGGACATGGCGAGTGGGGGGCAGAAAGGCGAGTGGGCGGGGGTGGACATGGCAAGTGGGGGGCGGACGGGCGAGTGAGTGGGCGGGGGGCATCAGACATTGTGGGGGGAAATCGGGGGCAGGGGGGAGCAGGGAACCCTTTATTTATTTTTTAAAAAGACTAACCATTTCGTCAGTGCGCTCCTGTGCACATGGCCCCTTTACGATAAAAAAAATATGGCCGACTCGACAGGGCTTTCCCTTACCCCATCACATGATACGTCTAGCTGCAGTGTGGCCTCGCCCCGACTCCCCACCAGATTATCAGGTTGGTCTAGCAAGGCCCACTGACTGGCAGTAACGGCTCTCCATGGTTTCAGGTGGAATTCCTTTCCTCGCCCTACCTGGAAAAGCCAGGGATCGAACCTGGGCCCTTCCACATGTGAAGCAGATGTTCTACCACTGAGCTACAATTCTTCCCTGTTAAGTAATGATGGGGGGCGTTCTGTACATGCCCAGAGATACTCTTTCATTATTACTTCCTGGCACGAAATCCTGGTAATCAACACAACTTGTGAAGCATTACCCTCACTATCTACACTATCTAGGGCTTGGTTCCTATTGTACAAGCGGAGAGATGGATTTTGAGTAGCCCGGTCTCTGATTGCAGGGCGGGAGAGAATTTTGTGGCTTTACCTATGCCAAGCATCTGGAATGGAAGTCACGCACACACACACACATGGTACAGGACAGCAACAAGGTTGCCTGATCTGAGAGAGTGTGTACAAGGGAAAAATATTTGGATATGGTTATAGGTGGGGTGGTGGTATATCTTTTCTGGCTGTGATATGCCCATGTTCTTGCTTCTTCACACCCTGTTCCGCCTGTACATCTGTAAAGAAAAAAAAGTTATTACTACAGCTGGGCAGATTCCTTTGATAATCAGGCCCTTCCGCTACACCAGATGTCCTGAAGAAGTGTTAACACATGTCCTCTCAGAACATGTGTGTGTGGCAGGAGGTGGGGGGGAGAGACACACATTTAGTGGTGCACAGGTCGGTGGGATCTTTAAAATTGGCAGTATGCATCTTGGAAGATTTATTCCACACACATAGACCACATGCAGACAAATCTATTTGTGGGCTCTCCCACACTAGGTTGTGGGCTCTCCCACACTAGAGGCCTTCAAGAAGCAGCTGGACAAACCTCTGTCAGGGATGCTTTAGGGTGGATTCCTGCATTGAGCAGGGGGTTGGACTCGATGGCCTTGTAGGCCCCTTCCAACTCTGCTATTCTATGATTCTATGATTCCCCCTTCCCCAAATGGGGGAGTATTTAATTGAACACACAGGAATTTAGAATGTCATCGCTTTGGGAATTAGCTGGTTGGAAAGAGGCACCATCTCAACTTCTGGCTGGAACTAATCAGTTCATAGAGTGCAATCCCAGCATGCCCCAGTCAGCAAGGCCAAATTTCTCCACACGCACACAAGTGCATGATAGAAAAGTGGGCTTTGAAAAGGGCTGGAGGCTATGAATGGTTAGGGAAAGGACTTCCAGAAAGTAGGGCAGGACCTCAACACGTTGCCTCCTGGGATCCCAATGGGTCAGCCTGAAGATGGAGCTGGGGTGCGGGAGAAGTCCTGCAAGTGCTGAGAGGAGGCGCCTTGGTCTTTGAACTGGAAGGGCCTCGCCATCCCTGCAGAAGCCAGAGGCCCAGGCTAGAGCTGATGGCAGCCTAATGGCAAAAGGCAACAGCAGAGTTGGCTACAAAATCCGTCAGACTGTGGACCATTCTCAGGCAGAGAAACCCGTCACACAACTCCCAGAACCGAGCTGAACCCTGCGTCAAGGTGTGGGCCTTGGAGATTGCCTTCAGCCCTACCTGGTCCGTGGGAAGTTGATTTCTTGATGCTGCTGAGCCCTGGCCTGAGAGGCCAGCAACAACCCTTTGCTATTTTGACTTTTCTTGGAAGGGCTATTAGCTGCACCTCAGGTCAGAGGGAAGAGATGAATTCAGAGCCTTGTGCAATTGCCTCCCCGGAGGGCTTGAGGTCTCTCCATCAGACTGACTAAGGCCGCTGGTACCTGGTGCCCCATCTGATGGGCTGGGGCTCCATCAACATTGGAGAAACCATCCTTGGCTCCTCAACAGGTGGGATTTCAGCTCTTCAAGGAGACCTGCAAATGCTCTGGCCGGAGGTCAACATCTGGGAAACTACAGAAGAGGTGTGTGGATTGCTGGGGTGGGGGTGGGACTGCCAGGGCCCTAGGAAATTTTGTTCTGCCACTAACTGTGTGACATTTTGATTGACCTTGGCATCAGTTATCGTCTCATGGACCCCACTTAATGCACACCGTTTTCTTGATGATGCCTCCGGATGCTATTAAGATACGATTATTGCTGATAATCAGCCACAGATGCTCAGAATAATTACATTGGTGATCTATTGGCCCTCCAGGTGTGTTATTGGAAAACTATGAGGGATGGCCGTTGGTCATGGATTGATCATAAACCAGTAGGCAGGCCAGACTGAAGGGTCCTTTTTAGCACCTGAAGGGGAGAAAAAGGATGTAAGGCAGCGTATAGGCGGAATGCTACAACTAGCAATCAGATAATAAATAAAGGAGGGGGATTTTTAAAATGAAGAGGCAAATTCCTCTTGGCGCTCTTTGAAAACCATTCTTAAAAGCTTTTTTTTAAAAGGTTTTCCAAGGCAGTTTGAAAAAAAAAGCCAAATGGATGAAATCCACCCTCTCCTGCCAGTTGCTCCTTCCCAAGCAAATAAATAAATAAATAAATAAATACCCCAAACTTTACCTTTGAGCCGGGGAAGGGCGTTTCCAGCAATGGGGCAGGTCTGCTAGAGAGATCAGAGGCCCAAGGTTCAGCTCTGAGCATTGCCAGTCCAATGGATCAAGCAGCAGGTAAGGGAGAAGCGCCTCTTCTCTGCCTGGGACCTAGGATGGCCGCGGCCACTCAAAGCTTCATCCCAAGTACCTGCTTCCCTGGGATTCTCCCCGTAGCGCTGAGCTTTCGCGGTTGTGGTTGTTTTTGCTACCGGGCGACAGTGATCCTTTGCATACCAGGAAGTGAGTTTAAGGGGGGAAATGTAAAAAATCATAAAAAATCAACGGATGACCACAATTCAATTCAAATTTGGTATGCTTAAAGCTCTCCCTAATATCTATTACTGTGCCAATTTTGGTGTCTTTATCTTTAAAGCTTACGCAGAGGTAAGCATTTCTTTAAAAATCCTGCTCCTGCACCCCAGCGGCGGCTTGGAAGATACGCTCAAAAAGTGGGGGCTAAATACGGCAAATCTTTTGGCTTTATTGCACAATGAAGGCAGGATGCCTGGGAGTACTTCACAATCAAAGCAGATTATAAGGTGGAAAACTTCGGAGTCCTTTGCATGCAATTCGCAGGGATTGCACAGTATAACGCTGGTGTGAGAAAGCTCTCAGAGGCGAATACGGAGGCCACATTGACTTGGTAGATGGCAATTTGAAATGTCCCTTTGCTGCTGGATCAGGAAACAGACGGGAACTTTTTCAGTGAGCTGCAGTGCAGAGCCAAGCCCTATCATGAGGCAGAGTGAGGTGGCCAGTTATGGCCAGTTATTTAATTAATCACGAGTGTATTTTTATTGACAGGGATGGTTTTCTGCCTCAGCAGAATTTGGGGTGGGGGGTGGGGTTGCTGTTGCTTCGCCTCAACCGGGAAAATGTCTTGGGCCAGACTTGGAATACGTATCAATCCTGGTGAATCGGTCTTGCAGGGTTTTGTAGCATTTAAATCTCCACCTCTGAAAAACACGTTTGACCAAAGACAACAGTGGGTTCAAATAAATGGTTGTGGGTATATAGAACATCCCCGGAAGGATTGGTCCATTCCAATCTCAGCTCTCTGAAAAAAATGTTATCCGCCTCTAGCCTTTCTTAGGGTGCCATCCTGTATATATTTAGACCAAAAAAAAAAAAAAAAAAGAGAGTCCTACAACTCCCAGCATGCTTGCTGTGAGTTGTGGGACTTTTTCTGTCTACGCATGCATAGGATTGCTCTCTTAGGATCACATATTTCATATCCAACAGTGCCATTCCACTTTGGGTTTTTTCTTCCCTTCCACACAAGGATGCTCAGGAGAAGAAGAAGGACCGATCTGTCTGCAGAAGCAACCCAGAAGGGGAGACCTGACAGAGGTGTACAAAATCATGCATAGTGTGGAGGATGCGGACAGGGAGACATTTTGCTCCCTCTCCCATAATACTAGAACCCAACGGGGTCATTATCCCATGAAACTGATTGGTGGGAGATTCAGGACAGGTAAAAGGAAAGACTTCTTCACACAGCGCATAGTGAAACTGTGGAATTCGCTACCACAAGATGCAGTGATGGCCACCAATCTGGATGGCTTTAAAACAGGGTTGGATAAATTCCTGGAGGAGAAGACCTTCAATGGCTACTAGTCCTGATGGCTACATGCAACCTCCAGGAACAGTGGCATTATGCCTATGTACACTAATTGCTGGGGAACATGGATGGGAAGGTGCCTAATGTCCTGCTTGTCCTGTTTGACTGCGGTTTGAGGAGTATGCTGAACTAGATGGACCTTTGGTCTGATCCAGCATTAGGGCTCTTCTGATGTTCTTATATTCTGATGGCCAGGATGAAAACTTGCTCTTCTGGGTCTAGCCTGCCCTTCATCTGTCCTGACGATCTTTCCTCAGCTTGGTGACCTCTAGATGTTTCGGACAGTAACTCCCGTAGCTGGCTGGGGGATTAGGGGAGTTGTACTCCAACACACCTGGAGGCCATCAGGCGGGAGAAGGCCGCTCTGTACTCTTCCTAGAGCGCTCTGCTTCTGCTGTTTCCAGGCAGGGTGTGGTGGTGGTTCAGGGAGGGGCATTGGTGGTGGTGGCTGTCGGGGGTGGGGGCACAGTTGAAGAAGAGATCTCGTTTAGATAAAGATCCAAGTTCCTGAGAGGCAGCAGCCTAGCTGACCTCAATAATAAGCTTGCCATTAGTGCGCGCTGCCGAGCGGGGCGAACATCGGAGAGTGGTCCCAGCTCATGGGCGAAGTTGCATCGCAAGCATGATGTTATACACAGGAGAAGCACCGGTATATAATTTAATGGTCACTGTGGGGGAAGCAGAGGTAAGGGTTTTTTTTGCTCCCTTTCCCTTAAAGGAGCATTATCTAAAAGGAGCGCACTCTCCCTGAAATGCTCAAGTAATGACACAAGAGCAGGAGCTGGGCATTAAAAATTCATGCCGAGGAATATTAAAACTTTTTTTTACTTCGCTGTGTCGCGCCACCAAGCAAATGTAAACAAATGAAGCCTTCGGAGGGGAAGAGACCTGCATTGCGGCGCCCACAGTGGCCGGGAGGATGCAGGCGCCAGTCGGCGGAGCTCGCCGTGGTCAAACGTTTTACTTGGAAGGGTTTTCCTTTTTAAGAAATAAATAAAAATAAAAATAGATTGGGACCCCCTGAATGCTGGCTTCTAAAGCTGTGCCGTTGACCTGCAAAGGGAAGAAATGAAGGCTGAGTGAAAAAGGCCTCCCCTAATACTCCAGCTGAATTTCACTGAATATGCTGGGGAATCATAAAATCATAGAATAGCAGAGTTGGAAGGGGCCTACAAGGCCATTGAGTCCAACCCCCTGCTCAAGGCAGGAATCCACCCTAAAGCAGCCCTGACAGGTGGTTGTCCAGCTGCCTCTTGAAGGCCTCTAGGGTGGGAGAGCCCACAACCTCACCAGGCAGCTGGTTTCATCGTCGTACTGTGTAGCCTAAGTGCTACACAGGGCATCCAGCGCTCAGGCAGGGATGAACCCAGGTTGATCCTGGGATAAACCTTAGGTCTAGCTATGCCCTGAGCTTCTTCCTGAAGCTGTGTGCTCAAGATACAGAGGGATTGGGGTGGTGGCAAAGATTTGGGGTGGGAAAACTGAAGAAACGGGGTGATGTGACTTCATCAAAGGTCTTTAGAGATCAACAGGTTGAACTGAACTGAAAGCATGATGTCTCCTTAATAAGCCCAAATGGAATTCAACTCTACCTCTTCTTTTAGCTTACCCGAGTGCTGAAAATGCTCCGAACGCTCCCCAGCCTCCAGGAAAATATTTATCTTATCATCTTTGTGACTTTTATGCAAGCTATTAGACCTTCATAAGCAGACTGATAGTGATCAAGTGGTGCTCTTTGGTTACATCAAAGTGCCGGTGGAAGCAGACGTCGAGGGAACGGGCCTCCGGCGAAGCCTTTGAACCTGGTGGCTGGTAACCTTCATGTACTTGACCGAGTCCCCTGTGACTGTCCCTCATTGAACAGCCCTAGTAGTTTCAAGACCCACACCTGACTGTGGAGTTAAATGAAGGGCTTGACCACGCCACATGTACATCTCATTGTGCATCCATGCTTAAGTCAGAAAGGTGAGCATATAGCTCAGGATATAGTTTGCATGTATCAGAATCCAGGATTCAATTCCTGGCGTTGTCTCCACCTAAAAGGTGTGTTTGTGGGCAAGAACGCAGGGAAAGACCCCGGTCCTGCGTAAGATTTCGGCAACCGCTGCCACTTGTAGCGGGCTGAATGACCGGAGTAGGCCGTGACAGGCGGTGAGACCCCTTGTGGGAGGGCTGAAGAATCTCTTTGCACACACTGGACAAAATCAGTTGCTAGAGTAGCCTTCCCCAACCCGGTACCCCCCAGATATGTTGACCTGCAGCTCCCATCATGCCCACCTTGCCCAAATTTATTCTCCCCCAATGAGGAAAGGAATGCCCCAGGAATAGGGGAAGAGGGTATGTCGGGATGTCAAGGGCGCCTGCAGCCCACCTAGGATCTTGTTCATTGCAATCTCTAGGCTACAATCTCATCTAACCTCCTTAATAGAATCCATTTCCCTCCTTCCTGTTCCTCCCCATTCCAGCTCCCCATCCTCCCAGAGTGCAGGACATGGAATAATGGGCTCAAATTAAAGGAATCCAGATTCCAGATGGACATCAGGAAAAACTTCCTGACTGTTACAGCAGTACGACAATGGAACCAGTGACCTTGTAGGCCCCTTCCAACTCTACTATTCTATGATTCTATGATTCTTGACTGCCTGGATCTTTCTGGTCAAAATCTTCCTACTTATAACATTCTATGTCACAATAGCTCTAGCTCCTTTTAACTTAAACACACACCTGTGCACCTTAACTTTTTGGGACTCAATCATAGCTCCTACTCAGGAGGGCCTCTCCCCATTGTCATGGTCAACTGTCTCTGCAGAGGCCACCAGTGAGGGAGGAAGCAGCAGCCAGGCACCTCTCCACCATGCCTGGGTCCAGCTCCAGCTGAGAACCCCCTCCCTCCTGCCACCAACTGTCTCTGCAGAGGCCACCAGTGAGGGAGGAAGCAGCAGCCAGGCACCTCTCCACCATGCCTGGGTCCAGCTCCAGCTGAGAGCCCCCTCCCTCCTGCTACCAACTGTCACTGCAGAGGCCACCAGTGAGGGAGGAAGCAGCAGCCGGGCACCTCTCCACTGTGCCTGGGTCCAGCTCCAGCTGAGAGCCCCCTCCCTCCTGCTACCAACTGCAACTGCTGAACTTTCCAACTAAGATTGTAGTGCCTGAATTTGCTTTCCTTTTCCCCCTCCTCTTCCTCCCTCCCAATCCCCTTTCCTTTTGTGTCATGTCTTTTAGATTGTAAGCCTGTGGGCAGGGACTGTCAAGAAATACTTTTGTAAGCCGCCGTGAGAGCCTTTTTTGGCTGAGTGGCGACATAGAAATCCTTAAATAAATAAATAAATAAATAAATGTCTTGGTGAGATTTGAACTCACGGTGTTACTACCCTCCTGCAAGGGTGAGGGACCCATTCGGACGGTCCGCCCCAGGAGACTGATGGAATCCAATGGATTTCTGAATGCTCTTGGGGATTTTCCAGTGGAGAGAGCTGGTGATCCAGCTGAGGCCCTAGCCTCACTGTGGAATGGTGAGATGCGGAGGGCCATCGACTTGATCGCACCTGAGTGCCCTCTCTAGTCCTGTAGAGCCTGCTCTGCTCCTTGGTATACTAAGGAGTTGCGGTCAATGAAACAGGCTGGACGTCGGCTGGAGCGCAAATGGCGCAAGACTCGAAGCGAAGATGACCGAGCACGCTGTAGAGCACATAATCGTGCCTATTGCGTGGCAGTGCGGGCAGCAAAGAAGGCTTATTTTGCTGCCTCCGTTGCGTCCTCGAGTAGCCGTCCAGCGGAGCTCTTCCGGGTGGTCCGGGGGCTGCTAACATCATCCCCAGCAAATGGGGCCCTGGCTCCGTTAAGGACCCACTGTGACCTTTTTGCATCACACTTTGAGGACAAGATTGCTTCTCTCCGCAGCGAGCTTGACGTTGTTTTTAGTGCAGCTCCAGCTGAGGTGTCCGATGCCACCATCTGCCCAATTTTGTGGGATCAGTTCCAGTTATTGCAGCCTGATGATGTGGACAAGGAGCTTGCAGCAGTGCGGCCGACCACTTGCCCTCTCGATCCCTGTCCCTCCTGGCTTATAAAAGCAAGCCGAGGGGGTCTGACTGGGTGGGTCCAAGGGGTGATAAATGCTTCTCTCTGGGAAGGGGTGGTCCCTGCTGTCCTTAAGGAGGCAGTAGTGCGACCACTCCTGAAGAAGCCCACCCTGGACCCGATGGTATTAGGCAACTACCACCCAGTTGCTAACACTCCTTTTTTAGGGAAGGTACTTGAGAGGGTTGTGGCGGAGCAACTGCAGGCACTCTTGGAGGATACTGATTATCTAGATCCATTCCAGTCTGGGTTCCGATCTGGTTACGGGACTGAATCAGCCTTGGTCGCCCTGATGGATGACCTTTATCGAGAGAGGGACAGGGGGAATGCAACCCTGTTAATCCTGCTCGATCTCTCGGCGGCTTTTGATACCATCGACCATGGTATCCTCCTGGATCGACTCTGTGGGATGGGCATCAGAGGCACTGTGTTACAGTGGTTCTGGTCCTACCTACAGGGTCGTTTTCAGAGAGTAGCATTGGGTGACCAGTCCTCGGCCTCCAGGCAATTGAGCTATGGAGTGCCGCAGGGCACCATCTTGTCCCCAATGTTATTTAACATCTATATGAAGCCGTTGGGAGCGGTCATTAGGGGATTTGGAGCTAAATGCCATCAATACGCTGATGACACGCAGCTCTGTCTCCCTGTGACAACTGAATCAGGTGAGGCTGTGCAGGTCCTGGACCAGTGCCTAGACTCAGTAATGGGCTGGATGAGGGCCAATAAACTGAGACTGAATCCTGGCAAGATGGAAGCCCTGTGGGTGTGTGGTTCCCGAGTCCGGGAGACAGGCTCATTGCCTGTTCTGGATGGGGTTGCTCTGCCTCTGAAAGAACAGGTTCATAGTTTGGGGGTACTCTTAGACCCATTTATGTCATTGGAGGCTCAAGTAGCCGCCACGGCTCAGAGTACCTTTTACCATCTTCGGTTGGTTCGCCAACTACGGCCTCTCCTGGACAGGGATAGCTTGACCACGGTGGTTCAGGCATTGGTAACCTCAAGATTGGATTACTGCAACGCGCTCTATGTGGGGCTGCCCTTGAAGCTGCTGCGGAAGCTGGAGCTAGTGCAGAACGCTGCAGCTCGGCTGTTGTCTGGAGCTGCCCCTTTCCAGCATGTAACTCCTCTGCTGAGGGAACTGCACTGGCTGCCTATTCGCTACCGGGCCAGGTTTAAGGTTCTTGTGTACAAAGCCCTAATCAACTTGGGACCAGGATACCTGAGAGAGCGCCTTCTCCCTTACCAACCTGCCCGGTCACTGAGGTCATCCGAGGGCCTGCTCCTGGTGGTTCCACCTAGATCCATCCTCCGATTGGAATCCACCAGGGGAAGACCCTTCAGCGTGGTGGCCCCCCTCCTGTGGAACTCCCTGCCTCTGGAGGTCAGGCAGGCTCCAACCTTGTACTGCTTTCGGCGCCTCCTGAAAACATCTTTATTCCAAGAAGCCTTTCTTTAACATGCAGCCTTGGATTTCTGTTTTTTGCTTCTTTTTAAATTTTGTTTTAACTGTTTTATTCTGTTTTTATTTTCATTTTAACTTGTAAACCGCTCCGATATTTTTCAATGGGGAGCGGTATATAAATATTCTAAATAAATAAATAAATAAATAATGCAGCCAAGCTTACAACATAATTCAGAAGCACATTGGCAAAGGTCCATCTCCTCATGAGGTAATGGGCTTCTTACGTTCAAGAGCTAACCACCCACCTGTGGCTTCTTTGCCCCAGCGCCAGGAAGATATTTTTTGCACTTAATGCTAATTTATGGCAGATATAGCCAATAGCTCTATACTTACAGTTAGCACACACAGATTATAATGGACCACAGATTATAATGGACGACATAAGCTACAATGAATTCTTATCAACATGTTACATTCATACCTTGTGACGTCTGGATCTCCTCTGTTGCTATTGCCTAATTACTTTGATTAAAGTTGCTGATTGGGGTCTGGAAACAAAGCCCTATGAGGAGAGACTGAAAGAACTGGGCCTGTTTAGCCTTGAGAAGAGAAGATTGAGGGGAGACATGAGAGCACGCTTCAAATATTTGAAAGGTTGCACTCAGAGGAGGGCCAGGATCTCTTCTCGATCATCCCAGAGTGCAGGACACGGAATAATGGGAAACCAGATTCCAGCTGGACATCAGGAAAAACTTCCTGACTGTTAGAGCAGTACGACAATGGAACCAGTTACCTAGGGATGTCATGGGCTCTCCCACACTAGAGGCGTTCAAGAAGCAGCTGGACAACCATCTGTCAGGGATGCTTTAAAGTGGATTCCTGCATTGAGCAGGGGGTTGGACTCGATGGCCTTGTAGGCCCCTTCCAACTCTGCTATTCTATGATTAACATTCAATTGTTACCCTAGGCCTAAAGGGCTGCACTTTTAATATCAGCCACTTCTTAAGACACTGGTCCATAATGGGGGGCCTTCCCTATCTGGGCATCTCCTGTCTGGAATGCATAACATAATGACTTAGGCAGCCATGACGGTAAACATACAACAAGGAATGCGGAACTGGGGACCAAAGAACATTGTTCCTGGCCGTGGGAGGCTGGCCCAATGTCTCGTTGTCAGTCTCTGGGAGGCAGCCGTCGCTCCGCTCCTGTTGGCAAAGCAGTGCAGTTTGAAGGCTCAGAGACGTCAATCATTCATCTGAGATTGCTGGCCTGACAATTCCAAAAAGCGTGTATATATATATATATATATATATATATATATATATATATATATATATATTACACATAAGCGAGAACATTAAGGGCTTTAATAATTCAAGGAGCTCTTAACTATGTCCAGCAATTTAAGTTATTGGATTGTTTAAATTACTGAGCTGTTTAAAATATATGTTGAAATAAGTTCAAAAATGAGTGATGGTTTAGGGCTGAAGATTCTGCTTCTGCTTTGACTATTCCTTTCCTACAGACAGGGCTGGCTACAGGCTCTCTGGGTCTTGGAATGTAAGACCCCAAAGTGGGTTGACATTTAGACCTGGAGCATGGAAGCAAGACCCATCCACTCCCAGCCTTCCCAGCGCTTTTTTCGGAGGGCCAAATTACATGGGTATACTTAACCTGGTTGCTGCTGCCCATGGAGGTGTTGTTTGTAGTAAATAGAACTTTGGGGGTCAAAACTGCGGAACGGGGTGCTGGTGGCACTTTTAGCTATTGCAGGGCTAGATTAGATCCTCCCAGAGGGCAGGACACGGAATAACAGGCTCAAGTTAAAGGAAGCCAGATTCCAGCTGGACATCAGGAAAAACTTCCTGACTGTTAGAGCAGTACGACAACGGAATCAGTTACCTAGGGAGGTTGTGGCTCTCCCACACTAGAGGCCTTCAAGAGGCAGCTGGACAAACATCTTTCAGGGATGCTTTAGGGTGGATTCCTGCATTGAGCAGGGGGTTGGACTCGATGGCCTTGTAGGCCCCTTCCAACTCTGCGATTCTATGATTCTATGATTAAGAAAGTATTCTGGATTATGGCTTGGTGGCTCCTTTTTTATTTATTTATTTATTTATTTATTGAACTTATATACCACTCCCATAGCCAGGGCTCTCTGGGCGGTTTACAGAAATTCTAAAATTAAGATTAAAACAAGTATACAAAATTTAAAATTCTAAAACACAGAACATACACACATAAAGCATTAAGAACTGTTAAAAAACTAAACATGTGGGTGATTAAGATGTGCCGCCATATGCCTGGGCAAAGAGGAAAGTCTTAACCTGGCACCGGAAAGATAGCAGTGTTGGCGCCAGGCAAGCCTCGTTAGGGAGATCATTCCATAGTCTGGGGGCCACCACTGAAAAGCCCCTGTCCCTCGTTGCCACACTCCGAGCCTCTCTCGGAGTAGGCACCCGGAGGAGGACCTTAGCTGTTGAAAGTAGTGACCGGGTATATTCACGTCGGCAGAGGCGTTCCATCAGGTATTGTGGTCCCAAGCCATGTAAGGCTTCATAGGTCAAAACCAGCATCTTGAATTGGGCTCGGAAACATACAGGCAGCTAGTGCAAGCGGACCAGAGCAGGTGTTATATGGTCGAACCTTCTGGTTTCAGAAATCAATCTGGCCGCTGCATTTTGCACGAGCTGCAGCTTCCGAACTGTCTTCAAAGGCAGCCCTACGTAGAGCGCTTTGCAGTAATCTAACTTGGAGGTTACCCAGAGCATGGACAACTGAAGCCAGGTTATCCCTGTCTAGATAGGGGCGTAGCTGGGGCACCAACTGGAGTTTGTAGAAGGCACTCCATGCCACCGAGGTCACCTGAGCCTCAAGTGACAATGATGGATCTTAAAGAACCCCCAAGCTGCGAACCTGCTCCTTCAGGGTGAGCGCAATCCCATCCAGAACCGGTGTTTCTCCAGAATAAATCTGTACAGTGTAAGGGTGCATCTTATGCAATTTTAGACGGGGTGGGGGGGAGTGCTAGAACTCCCAACCTTCCTAGCTATCCTGGCTGAACATTCACAGGGAGTCACTCTAAGCATCTCTGTGTAAAGGCATGGCTAAGATCAAGTTCAGTTTGGCCTTCTCCATAGCACTTGAGAGGGTTCAGGGGCAGAAGACACATAATGCAGGTCCATTGCTGACACTTTGGGTCTCCTTGAGTTGGGGTGGGGTGGGTGGGGAGAGGGGTGAAGCTTGAAACCAGATGTGTTAGGCTCTGAAGTGTTTTTAAAGGAAGTTCAGGGTGGACATGTACATAAATTTCCTAATTTTATTTATCCTTTGGATTTATGTCTCACCTCTAGGCCAAAATCTTCATGACAATTAAAACTGTTGAACAAACTTTTAAATGATTCTTTAATTATTATTATTTTGGTCCGCAAATCACATGGCAAGCTCAGAAAAGTATGGACTTTGAAGTCCATGTTTGATTTGAACGGTGCAAACTGGGTAAACCCTGATCAAAAATGACCTGAAATAAATTGCTCATATCTCTCTACCTGCAATGTTCCGATGTGTTGCACCCCCACATCTCCACCCTCTGCGATGAAGTACAAAGAGTGGCAGATGACGTCAGAGCTGTCTGTGGTGCTTTCCTGGATGGAGAAGACCATTTTGGATGCTGTGCATTTGCACACTGTCTCCTTTGGCTGAAGGATGGGAAAGAGAGAGAGAGAGAGACAGAGAGAGAGAGAGAGAGAGAGAGAGAGAGAGAGAGAGAGAGAGAAGCGGGAGGCATACTTAGAATCCTAGAATAGTAGAGTTGGAAGGGGCCTATAAGGCCATTGAGTCCATCCTCCTGCCCAATGCAGGAATCCACCTTAAAGCATCCCTGACAGATGGTTGTCCAGCTGCCTCTTGAAGGCCTCTAGGGTGGGAGAACAATGAAGTCATTGCTTCCATTGTCATAATGCTCTAAAAGCTTCATCCCACATACCTGCTTCCCTGGGATTCTCCCCGTAGCGCTAAGCTTTCGCGGTTGTGGTTGTTTTTGCTACTGGGCGACAGCGATCCTTTGCATACCAGGAAGGGAGTTTAAGGGGGGAAATGTAAAAAAATCATTTAAAAAATCAATGGATGAAATTTGGTATGCTTAAAGCTCTCCCTAATATCTATTACTGTGACAATTTTGGTGTCTTTATCTTTAAAGTTTATGCAGATGTAAGCATTTCTTTAAAATCCTGCTCCTGCATCCCAGCGGCGGCTCGGAAGATACGCTCAAAAAGTGGGGGCTAAATACGGCGAATCTTTTGGCTTTATAGCACAAGTAAGGCAGGATGCTTGGGAGTCCTTCACAATCAAAGTAGATTATCAGGTGGAAAACTTCGGAGTCCTTTGCGTGCAATTCGCAGTGATTGCACAGTATAACGTTGGTGTGATAAAGTTCTAACAGTCAGGAAGTTTTTCGTGATATCTAGCCAGAATCTGGCTTCCTGTAACTTGAGCCTTTTATTCTGGAGTGGCCATGTTTCTTCCTGTGTTTCCTAGCAGGTGAAATATAGGGGACTCTGGCATTCGCTAAACCCAGTTGCTTCCCTGGAAAGCTGCTAGCCCTCCAATATAGACCATGAACACTTTGGGCAATGAACTCACGATTTATTTATTTATTTATTTATTTATTTATTACATTTCTATACCGCCCAATAGCCGAAGCTCTCTGGGTGGTTCACTGTTGCCAACATCTGTGATCAGTAGAACATCCCCAACGCTGCCGTCAATAAATAACTTTTAAAAAGCAGTAGCAGTAGCAGCATAAACGTGAATTGAAAATATTTTTCTTCCTAGCTGAGACCAAATGGTCATCACAGCAACCAATCCCTCCATCATGGAAAACAGATTAAATTATAATCAGACACCATCTCTTTCCTCAACCCTGACAATTTCATTACTCACCATAATCAGATACTCTCCTTCCTTCATCGGGCATGACTGACAAGCAATTCCATATTTCACCATAAAAATGGCACGCAAAACCCATGTCGCTGGGAATTAATTTTTGTAAGACAATGTTTATATTAACCATTCATTTATTGACTTCTGTTGCACAAGTCAATATCAAAATTTATGGTCCCTTGAGGGACACTCATTGACCTCGGCTTCATCTCATGTCAATATTCCTGTCTTGGGTCAATAAATTTAGACACTGACCTCAGCAGAAGTCAATAGGATCTGCATATTCTTAGACAGTGCAAAGGTTAGGAGTACACCATTGCATTATTTGGAGAGGAAGCAGGAGATCTGAGAGGAGCTGGAGAGCTCAGATAAAGAGCTGAGATCCCGCCCTGCTCTTCGGTTCTTTGGTCCAGCTGTCCCTTGGACAACCCCCACACACATGACTGCTCACTGCCCGCAGCCGTCTCTAACATTGTTCCACCTCAAATCCTTGCTTTGCCCGCTCCAGGCCTCTTCTCCTTTTCTCTTTGATTGCTGCCACCATTTCCCGCAAATTCCAGTACTGCTCCCTTTCTCTCCACTTACAAATGGCCTCCGAACAGGAAACGTATCACCGAGAGAGAGGATAAAAAAAAGACAATGATTTATATAAAATCATAGAATCATAGAATAGCAGAGTTGGAAGGGGCCTACAAGGCCATCGAGTCCAACCCCCTGCTCAGTGCAGGAATCCACCCTAAAGCATCCCTGACAGATGGTTGTCCAGCTGCCTCTTGAAGGCCTCTAGTGTGGGAGAGCCTACAACCTCACCAGGCAACCTCACCAGGCAACTGATTCCATTGTCGTACTGCTCTAACAGTCAGGAAGTTTTTCCTGATGTCCAGCTGGAATCTGGCTTCCTTTAACTTGAGCCCGTTATTCCGTGTCCTGCATTCTGGGAGGATCGAGAAGAGATCCTGGCCCTCCTCTGTGGGACAACCTTTTAAGTATTTGAAGAGTGCTATCATGTCTCCCCTCAATCTTCTCTTCTCCAGGCTAAACAGGCCCAGTTCTTTCAGTCTCTCTTCATAGGGCTTTGTTTCCAGACCCCTGATCATCCTGGTTGCCCTCCTCTGAGCATGCTCCAGCTTGTCTGCATCCTTCTTGAATTGTGGAGCCCAGAACTGGACACAGTACTCTAGATGAGGCCTAACCAGGGCCGAATAGAGAGGAACCAGTACCTCACGTGATTTGGAAGCTATACTTCTATTAATGCAGCCCAAAATAGCATTTGCCTTTCTTGCAGCCATATCACACTGTTGGCTCCTATTCCGCTTGCGATCTACAACAATTCCAAGATCCTTCTCATTTGTAGTATTGCTGAGCCAAGTATCCCCCATCTTGTAACTGTGCATTTGGTTTCTATTTCCTAAATGTAGAACTTGGCATTTATCCCTTTTCGATTTCATTCTGTTGTTTTCAGCCCAGCACTTCAGCCTATCAAGATCACTTTGAAGTTTGTTTCTGTCTTCCAGGGTATTAGCTCTCCCACCCAGCATGGGCGAATCTATGGCCTTAGCTAGACCTAAGGATTATCCGAGGCAAATGGAGGGGTCATCCCTGCCTACTCCCGGGATCCCCTGTGTGTCATTTGGATGCACAGGGATGATCCCGGGACGATCCCAGGATATAGGCCTGGTCTAGCCATGGCCTATATGTACAGATGCAAATGTAGAAATAATTATTGTAATTTAATTGGAAATACAGAATGTCTCATCATAGTGGGGAAGGCTTTGACCAGTTTACCTGGGGGTGCTTTGCTCAGCTTGCTCTGTCCAGGTGATGTTGTTGGCAACTTCAAGGCCCCTTTTCTCTTGGGGTTCTTTATTTTCAAGCAGGACTTGGACCGGGCAGATTTTCAAATAGAGGATACCTGCAAAATAGAGCCCTTCAAATCGAGGGCTGTCCTCTGCAAAAGAGGCCACATGGCCAGCCTATTTATAGTATCTCAACAACCTTTTGGGAAGCAGGTTAAACTAAATCATAGAATCATAAAATAGCAGTGTTGGAAGGGACCTACAAGGCCATTGAGTCCAACCCCCTGCTCAGTGCAGGAATCCACCCTAAAGCATCCCTGACAGATGGTTGTCCAGCTGCCTCTTGAAGGCCTCGAGTGTGGGAGAGCCCACAACCTCCCTAGGTCACTGGTTCCATTGTCGTACTGCTCTAACAGTCAGGAAGTTTTTCCTGATGTCCAGCTGGAATCTGGCTTCCTTTAACTTGAGCCCGTTATTCCGTGTCCTGCACTCTGGGAGGATCGAGAAGAGATCCTGGCCCTCCTCTGTGGGACAACCTTTCAAGGATTTGAAGAGTGCTCTCATGTCTCCCCTCCATCTTCTCTTCTCCAGGCTAAACATGCCCAGTTCTTTCAGTCTCTCTTCATAGGGCTTTTTTTCCAGACCCTTGATCTTTTCCAATTTCCATTTTTCCAGAAACCCCCTAGAAAAAAACCTGTTTTTCCCCCGCCATGGCTTCAAAATTTCTGGAAATTTTACATTATTATTATTATTATTATTATTATTATTATTATTATTAATAATAATAATATACCACCCCATATCCGAAGCTCTCTGGGCAGTTTACAAAAGTTAAAAACAGTGAACATTAAAAGGAAATATACAAAATTTAAAACCATAAAAAGCATAAAATACAAACAAAAACAGACAATATCCATTACCACCCCATATCCGAAGCTCTCTGGACAGTTTACAAAAGTTAAAAACAGTTAACATTAAAAGGAAATATACAAAATTTAAAACCATAAAAAGCATAAAATACAAACAAAAACAGACAATATCCATTTAAAAACAACTATTCTGGGCCGAACCAGGGCTGAATAGAGGGAAACCAGTACGTCACGTAATTTGGAAACTCTTCTTCTATTAACGGAACCCGAGGTTTAACCCTAGCAGAAGAGAAAGGGTGCTCCCACCCATTCTGTAGTTGTTCTGTAGAGTAGAG
The DNA here is from genome assembly GCF_023053635.1 of Elgaria multicarinata webbii. Classification (NCBI taxonomy): domain Eukaryota; kingdom Metazoa; phylum Chordata; class Lepidosauria; order Squamata; family Anguidae; genus Elgaria; species Elgaria multicarinata. The sequence goes on along the minus strand of NC_086177.1, from coordinate 114,141,847 downwards.
CAGTTGGTGTGCGTGTGTGTGTGGTGTGTGTGTCTTTGGCCTGCCAGATATTGTTAGTCTCCAGCCAGCAGATAGCCAATGGTCGGGGATGTTGGGAGTGGTGGTCCAAGAAAATCAGGAGTGCTACAGGTTTCCCACCCTTGGAATGAAGCTATTGTCCCTATAAAAGAAGGAAGACAATGAAACTGACGGGATTATTTGGTAATGATATGTCTGGTTAAAAAGGCACTTAGCAGAGAAAAACAAAAGGCAAAGCAGAGTGAGCATTTCGCAGGCCCACATATATGCACAAGACGATCCCAGTAGAAAAAGGAGACCATAGCCTTCCTTCAGAAACAGCTTTACTCACAAGTATTCTTGCACATACAAATGCAGGGACAACGTAGGTTTTCAAAAGAGTTTATTGAGTTCATTTTGTGTTCCTTTACACAGGGAGGAGTGAGAGAGCAAGCCATGTGCTCCCAGCAACGGAGGAGGTCAGAGAGGGAGGTGAGGAGCCCAGGAAGTCACACTGTAGCCTATGGCGATTCTAAGGCTAGGTATACCTAGGGTGACCCTATGAAAAGGAGAACAGGGCTCCTGTAACTTTAACAGTTGCATAGAAAAGGGAATTTCAGCAGGGGCCATTTGTATATATGGGGAACCTGGTGAAATTCCCTCTTCATCACAACAGTTAAAGTGCAGGAGCTATACTAGAGTGACAAGATACACGAGGGCAAGGCTCCTGCAGCTTTATCTGTTGTGGTGAAGAGGGAATTGCACCAGGTGCTGTATGCATACAAAGGATACCTGCTGAAATTCCCTTTTCAATACAACTGTTAAAGATACAGGAGCCCGGTCCTCCTTTTCATAGGGTCACCCTAGGTATACCCCAGATTGCCATGTGTTAATTAGCTAACTTCAACACTGCCCCCTTCCTGTAAATTGCAGCTCTCAGCCTTTAGCCTCACTGTTTTCCCCCCAGTCTCTTTCATTGTTATTTCTCTGCCTTCCCTGTCCTGAGCCTTCCTTTTTCTCTCCAACCCACCCTTTTATCTGGCTGTTCCTCTCCACTACCAGCCTCTTCTCTTGCTCTCCCACTTTGCCTCCCCCTGCCCTCTTTTGTATCTGCTCACTCTAGTATTGCTCCTGCAGCCTTAACTGTTGTGATGAAGAGGGAATTTCACCAGGTGCTGCATGCATAACAATGACAAGTGCGAAAGCAAGGAAAACCCGGTAGGGGAGTAAAAAATAGCCAAAGGCAAGGGTGGAACCAAGTAACCTTCTACAATAATATTATTAGTAAAAGTTTTATTAAAGTGCCAGGTGCCTACGCGTTTCGAACTAACGTTATAAAGCCCTGAGGAAGAACGCAACCGCGTTTGAAATGCGTAGGCACCTGGCACTTTAATAAAACTTTTACTAATAATATTATTGTAGAAGGTTACATGGTTCCGCCCTTGCCTTTGGCACAACACCTGCTGCAATTCCCCTTTCAATACAACTGTTAAAGGTACAGGAACCCTGTCCTCCTTTCCATACGGTCACCCTACTCTATGCGAAGCGATACTATTTGTTTCTTACAACACAGAAAGGCAAGGTCCACATAGGGACTGAACAGAAAGGGAGAGAGAACACCCAACCACAACTCTGGAGCTGCTGTGGTACGTTCCCTGGGTCTGAACTGAAATAACACACCTTTTCTAAATAAGACATAGGAATATAGGTATTATAATCCCAGAATAAACCTCACTGGGCCTGTTCAGACGACACTTCAGGCTCTGTGGTTAGCGAAACGGTGGCTCTCTGGGGTTAGCACTAACCACAAGCCGTGCTGTCACACACAACGCTTTAAGCAATGGTTAGAGCTGCTAACCCTGCTGCAGATGGTCTGACTGGGGTTAGTGAGTGAGCAGGGCTTAGCCAAACGCATCGCACAATTTATTTATTTATTACATTTATATACTAGGGTGACCATAGGAGGACAGGGCTCCTGTATCTTTAACAGTTGTATTGAAAACGAAATTTCAGCAGGTGTCATTTGTATATATGGGGAATCTGGGGGTTTTCCCTCTTCATCACAGCAGTTAAAGCCGCAGGTGCCCTGCCCTCTTTTAAATCTGGTCATTCTAGTATAGCTCCTGCAGCTTTAACTGCTGTGATGGAGAGGGAATTTCACCAGGTTCTCCATATATACAAATGACACCTGATGAAATTCCCTGCTCTATCCAACTGTTAAAGATACAGGAGCCCTGTCCTCCTTTTCATATGGTCACCCTAATATACCGCCCCATAGCTGAAGCTCTCTGGGCGGTTTACAAGACACCTTAAGCCCTGCTGCTTAACCGAAAGCCTTAACCAGCAGGGTTTAAGGTGTCTTCTGAAGAGGCCCACTGGCCTGCTGCAATGTCCAGCTCAGGTTCATCTCACGACACTGACAAAAGTGGCAAGGAAGGTCTCTCCTTCCTGCGCCAGGGAAGGGGCGGCCCTGATATGCAGATCCATTGGCTTCCTGCCCGGCTGCTCCTTTGAGCTGAGTTTCTTCATACCTTCCACAGACCCTGGCTGGCGAGAGGGATCTCGCCCTGCGCGGCTGCTGCTGCTAAGTGCACTCGTGTTTGGTTGCCTGAGAAGCGTGGCCGCCGTCCGGGCAGATCTATAGCAAGAAGAGATTAGCTTCTTGGCAGGGATGGGGAGGCATTCATCTCTCTCGTATTGAGCCTTCTGTAGGAACCCATTCATCAGGAAGTGATGGAGAGATGCTGTCTCCAGGGAGGGCACTCATGGGCTGGTGATTTGGCTCCCATCCTCGTGCTCCCACCAGGTCCAGAAGGCAGGCTCCGGGGCAGGAAGAGAGTGTGTGGCAGCCTCGGCCTTTTTTCTTTTCTCAAACCTAGGAGGTCCACTGTGACATGGGTGAGAAGAAATGTGTCAGATTCAAAGTTCGAAGTGAGATCACCCAGTTTGTACCTCCCAGGACTGAATGCCGACCTGAATGTAATTTGTGGTCAGAAATCTGCACGTTTCCAAGTTTGCAGTGCATTTAAAACAAGCAAAACTGTTCGAAAACGTGTGCGCGTTTGAAAAAAAATGTACAAGGGAAAAGAAGCACATTGGAAAAATGTGTAAAAGCCAAGTGATATGTGTGTACAACAATGTGTATGTTTAAAGATGCACGCAGTCTGGGAAATGTGCACAAAAAAACTTCTATGGATTTCTGTTTGGAAAATAAAGACAGAACGAGCAGTAGAAAAACGAGAACCTGAATGAATCATAGAATCATAGAATCATAGAATAGCAGAGTTGGAAGGGACCTACAAGGCCATCGAGTCCAACCCCCTGCTCAATGCAGGAATCCACCCTAAAGCATCCCTGACAGATGCTTGTCCAGCTGCCTCTTGAAGGCCTTGAGGGTGGGAGAGCCCACAACCTCCCTAGGTGACTGATTCCATTGTGGTACTGCTCTAACAGTCAGGAAGTTTTTCCTGATGTCCAGCTGGAATCTGGCTTCCTGTAACTTGAGCCTGTTATTCCATGTCCTGCACTCTGGGAGGATCAAGAAGAGGTCTTCACCCTCCTCTGTGTGACAACTTTTTAAGTATTTGAGTTTAGGCCTGGCAGGTTTTGCCATTCCATCTCTCCAGAACACTGATAGACCCACAAGTTAAAGCCAGAGAGACCATCTACAATCACCCCCGGCAAGCTGACATGCTCCAGATCTGTGGGACTACTGCTCCCATTGAGCATTTCTGAAAGGAATGTCAGTTTTAGACCCACCAATTAAAATTTGTCCTCACTGATTAAAACTGGTACCCACCAATGAATGAATCAACTAAACGTTTAGTTGATTAACCAAACAATTTATTTATGTCAAGAAATTTATATCCCATTTTGCAACTTGAAAATGTTCAGAGCGGGGAATAGCATGGCCATAAAAATACAAAAAAACATTGTTACAAGTGGGCGAATAAGTCACTGAAACGCCAGCAGCTATCAACCAATTCTACAGAAATCAGCCAAGAGGATTAGAAATCATTATCAGGTGCCATAGATCAACATTCAGAGCTTTTGATTTTATTTTATTCTAAAGGCTTGCTGCAAAATACAGCTTTTTGACAGCTCACCTACAACACAAGCTGTGTCAAGCAATACTACAACTGAGAAAGATCTTGGAATTGTTGTAGATCACAAGCTGAATATGAGCCAACAGTGCGATATGGCTGCAAGAAAGGCAAATGCTATTTTGGGCTGCATTAATAGAAGTCTAGCATCCAAATCACGTGAGGTCCCGGTTCCTCTCTATTCGGCCCTGGTTAGGCCTCATCTAGAGTATTGCGTCCAGTTCTGGGCTCCACAATTCAAGAAGGACGCAGACAAGCTGGAGCGTGTTCGGAGGAGGGCAACCAGGATGATCAGAGGTCTGGAAACAAAGCCCTATGAAGAGAGACTGAAAGAACTGGGCATGTTTAGCCTGGAGAAGAGAAGATTGAGGGGAGACATGAGAGCACTCTTCAAATACTTAAAAGGTTGTCACACAGAGGAGGGCCAGGATCTCTTCTCGATTCTCCCAGAGTGCAGGACACGGAATAACGGGCTCAAGTTAAAGGAAGCCAGATTCCGGCTGGACATCAGGAAAAACTTCCTGACTGTTAGAGCAGTGCGACAGTGGAATCAGCTACCTAGGGAGGTTGTGGGCTCTCCCACACTAGAGGCCTTCAAGAGGCAGCTGGACAACCCTCTGTCAGGGATGCTTTAGGGTGGATTCCTGCATTGAGCAGGGGGTTGGACTCGATGGCCTTGTAGGCCCCTTCCAACTCTGCTATTCTATGATTCTATGATTCTATGAAGGCCTGGCAGGCCTCCCTCTGGTGCCACAGCAAAGAAGCTCCCGTCTCTCTCGTTTCCCCCTGCCATGCCTCTGATGGTGAAGTGGTGCAAAGCGGGATCTTCACGGCTGATCCAGGATCGAGGCAGAAGAAAACAGTTCTTCAAAAAGTGCCCTGATTCCAATTAAACCGTTAAATCTTTACTGTCGTACTCAACTGACTAAAATTAAATAAAATCAACATCTATGTCTGCATCTCAGTATCAGTTGTGAGAAAACGGGTCAAACACACCCACTAGCCCTGATAGTCTGTGTTTTCCCCAGCGACATCTGACAGTCTCAGATGCAGGCAGGAGAAGGTTTTTAACAAATATTTCCCCTCGTGGGATCGCTTCTCTGCAGAAATTCCCCCCCTCGTGGGATCGCTTCTCTGCTTCTGCAGGGAAGCGATCCCACGAGGACAAGGTTAAAAACAAAACAAAACTGTCAGACGTTCCAGGATCTCTGAGGCATGGAGGAATAAGCAGAACCACCCACTATTTGTAGAGGAGACCTCCCTGTATTTACAAAGTGGTGAAACCGCCCCCCCCCCCAAAAAAACCCTAGCAGGCTCTGAATCTGTTCTCATAGAATCATAGAATAGTAGAATTGGAAGGGGCCTATAAGGCCATCGAGTCCAACCCCCTGCTCAGTGCAGGAATCTGGAGGACTCTCCTTCACCATCGGTAGCAGGAGTTCCGGTTCAGATTCCGGTATGGGCAGAATTCTTCCTTATCCTTATTTATTTACAATATTTATATACCGCTCCCCATTGAAAATTTTGGAGCGGTGTACAAGATAAAATAAAATAAAAACAGAATAAAACACTTTAAAATAGATTTTAAAAGAAGCAAAAAGTAAGATGAACTGTAGCTGGTCATTAAGGAAAGGCTTCCAGAAACAATGACGTTTTCAGGAGGCGCTGAATACAAAGTTGGCGCTTGCCTGACCTCCAGAGGCAGAGAATTCCGTAGGAGGGGGGCCACCACATTGAAGGCTCTTATGAAGAACATAAGAAGAGCCCATCTAAACTAGGTTCCAGGGCCGGACCTACCAGGATGCAGAGTGAGGCAGGTACCTCAGGCAGAAAATGCTGGGAGGCGGCAGGCCGATGTTGGAGGAGAGAGCTGTGTGTCGTGCAGTCCGTCCTCCAAGCTAGCCTGTTGCTTTCAGGTGCAGTGGATGATGCTGGTGTGGAAGGAAGGTTTAATGGCCAGTCCGCTTGGCTTTTGTACATAAAATGGGAGGGGCCCCCATCTTGTTATTTGCCCAGGCAGCAAAACATGGTTGGTCAGATGACGCTGGGAAGCCCAAGCAAATGGTACTCAAAGGCTTTCTGCTTTCTTCAGATGCTGTAGTACCATTAGTGCAGATTCCCTTTGCACACCCTCATTTCCCCTTTTAAAAATCAGGATGATCAGGGGTCTGGAAACAAAGCCCTATGAAGAGAGACTGAAAGAACTGGGCATGTTTAGCCTGGAGAAGAGAAGATGGAGGGGAGACATGAGAGCACTCTTCAAAGACTTAAAAGGTTGTCACACAGAGGAGGGCCAGGATCTCTTCTCGATCCTCCCAGAGTGCAGGACACGGAATAACGGGCTCAAGTTAAAGGAAGCCAGATTCCAGCTGGACATCAGGAAAAACTTCCTGACTGTTAGAGCAGTACGACAATGGAATCAGTTGCCTGGTGAGGTTGTGGGCTCTCCCACACTAGAGGCCTTCAAGAGGCAGCCGGACAACCATCTCTCAGGGATGCTTTAGGGTGGATTCCTGCATTGAGCAGGGGGTTGGACTCAATGGCCTTGTAGGACCCTTCCAACTCTGCTATTCTATGATTCTATGAAATCTATTTCTACTGGATTTTTAAAGGATATTATTGTCGAATCTACTGTGCCTTGGGTGCCAATTGCATTTCAGCCTATTGTGTGAAGAACGTTTAACACTCAACTAGCTCGGGGAGCGAGCTGCATTAACAAAATGATGTTACATATAATTGCTATTTACTAGAATTAGGACTTATACAGTTTTCAATTAAGGAAGATTTGCATTTCTGGACACAACATAATTTGAGATGGTATGGATGATCATTTCAGTTTCTCTTTGAACAAAGTGATCCTGTGCATGTCTACTGGGGAGTAAGTCCCATCGAGTTCAATGAGACTTACTCCCAGGTGGGTATTGTACTTCATAGGACTTACTTCTGAGTAGACTTTGATAGGATTGCGCTGGGAATCAGAGACATCCTAAGGAATTGGTATGTTTGAAACGTCCTGAGCAAATACATTTTCCGTGCACCTTTTCAAATCTTCTCCCATTTCATCCATAATTTCCAACAAAAATGGGCGAAATAGGCAGACTTTAAAAAATGAGTGTATAGTAGTTGTGCAAAGTAGAGAAAGTTTGCTGTTGCTTTATTTATTTATTTTTGCAGGTCTTTTAATGCCACTCAGAATTGCTACATCTGTTTTGCTGGAACATAACTGCTTCCCCGTTCCCAATTCTCTTAAAATTTCACAGGGCAATTAAAAAAGCCATTCTATAGGATCTTTTGCAGCCTTTCCCTGCTCTGTACCTTCCACATGTTTTTCGGTTTTTTGTGGGTCCCTCTCACAATGTTGCCTTCCTCCTGCATGCCTCCCACCCCTTCTAGTCTTCTTTGCACCACAGAAAACAACAACACCCCAGTAAGGCCAGGATCTCTTCTTGATCCTCCCAGAGTGCAGGACATGGAATAACAGGCTCAAGTTAAAGGAAGCCAGATTCCAGCTGGACATCAGGAAAAACTTCCTGACTGTTAGAGCAGTACGACAATGGAACCAGTTACCCAGGGAGGTTGTGGGCTCTCCCACACTAGAGGCCTTCAAGAGGCAGCTGGACAACCATCTGTCAGGGATGCTTTAGGGTGGATTCCTGCATTGAGCAGGGGGTTGGACTCGATGGCCTTGTAGGCCCCTTCCAACTCTGCTATTCTATGATTCTATAAGTCCGACTTATTTTTAAAGACGGAAGTTGCCGCTATCTGCTGCTGTGTGCAGGAGAAGCAGCGCGATCAAAACGGCCCACTGAATGGGCCACATGCACGTTGTTTACTTCCTCTTTCAAAAGAAGAAGTAATGAGGGACAAACGCGTGGATGGAAAAGCCATTTCCCTCAGTGTGATGATGCTCTGGGGTTGGTTTTTTTTTTTTTTTTTTTTTGCGTGAAGAACGCTAGAAGGGGGAAGAGGTACATGGGATGCAGACAATGTCGTGAGAGAGACCCGAGAAAAATCCATGACTGCCCAGCCATGAAGTGCAATAAAATGCTCGTCTGACGCCCAAAGTGTGCATTTCTGCATTTATTGGCAACGTGTGTTTGTCAGTCTGCCCAGAACGTAAAGGAAGCCAATGCGGGCGACATAAATGTAGATGTGCAGTGCCTGCTTTTGCAACTCAGCCCAGGCAGGCCACGTTTTCCTGGGGGCGCAGGGCAGGGGGTTTATTAACAGGGACTGGCCGGCGAGATCACATTATGCCAGTCCTTTTACAACTTCACCGGCTGACAGTCCAGGTCCGGGCCTGATTCAAAGTGCTGGTATTGACATTTAAAGCCCTAAACGGTTTGGGGCCAGGTTATTTGAAGGAACGCCTCCTCCCATATGTGCCTGCCCGGACCTTAAGATCATCCACAGGGGCCCTTCTCTGTGAGCCCCTGCCAAAGGAAGTGAGGCAGGCGGCTACTAGGAGCAGGGCCTTCTCCGCTGTGGCCTCCCGGTTGTGGAACGAGCTCCCCAGAGAGGTCCGCCTAGTGCCTACACTGTATTCCTTTCGTTGCCAGCTGAAGACCTCTTTATTTTCTCAGTATTTTAACACCCAAATTTAAACTTTGCTGTTTTAATTTAATTTCAAAGTGCTGGTATTGACATTTAAAGCCCTAAACGGTTTGGGGCCAGGTTATTTGAAGGAACGCCTCCTCCTATATGTACCTACCCGGACCTTAAGATCATCTACAGGGGCCCTTCTCCGTGAGCCCCTGCCAAAGGAAGTGAGGCAGGTGGCTACTAGGAGGAGGGCTTTCTCCGCTGTGGCACCCCGGTTGTGGAACGAGCTCCCCAGAAAGGTCCGTCTGGCGTCTACGCTGTACTGCTTTCGTCGCCAGCTGAAGACCTTTTTATTCTCTCAGTAATTCAACACTTAATTTTAACTTAAATTTAAATCTTACTGTTCTCTGTATTTTAATCTTATATCAATTTTGCTGCGTGGTTTTATCCTGGTTGTGCTTTTTATACTGTATTTTGTATTTGTGTTTTTAACCTGTTGGTTGTTTTATGATGGTTTTAATTTTTGTGAACCGCCCAGAGAGCTTCGGCTATTGGGCGGTATAAAAATGTCATAAATAAAATAAAATAAATAATAAATTATTTCTGTATTTTAATCCTATATCAATTTCTGCTGCGTGGTTTTATCCTGGTTGTGCTTGTGAAACCTTATTTTGTATTTGTGTTTTGAACCTGTTGGTAGTTTTGTTTGTTGTTTATTCGTTCAGTCGTTTCCGACTCTTCGTGACTTCATGGACCAGCCCACGCCAGAGCTTTCTGTCAGCTGTCGCCACCCCTAGCTCCCCCAAGGTCAAGTCTGTCACCTCCAGAATATCATCCATCCATCTTGCCCTTGGTCGGCCCCTCTTCCTTTTGCCTTCCACTTTCCCTAGCATCAGCCTCTTCTCCAGGGTATCCTGTCTTCTCATTATGTGGCCAAAGTACTTCAGTTTTGCCTTTAATACCATTCCCTCAAGTGAGCAGTCTGGCTTTATTTCCTGGAGTATGGACTGGTTTGACCTTCTTGCAGTCCAAGGCACTCTCAGAATTTTCCTCCAGCACCACAGTTCAAAAGCGTCTATCTTCCTTCGCTCAGCTTTCCTTATGGTCCAGCTCTCGCAGCCATAGGTTACTACGGGGAATACCATTGCTTTAACTATGCGGACCTTTGTTGTCAGTGTGGTGTCTCTGCTCTTAACTATTTTATCAAGATTTGTCATTGCTCTCCTCCCAAGAAGTAAACGTCTTCTGATTTCCTGGCTGCAGTCAGCGTCTGCAGTAATCTTTGCGCCCAGAAATACAAAGTCTGTCACTGCCTCCACGTTTTCTCCCTCTATTTGCCAGTTATTAATCAAGCTAGTTGCCATAATCTTGGTTTTTTTGAGGTTTAACTGCAACCCGGCTTTTGCACTTTCTTCTTTCACCTTTGTCATAAGGATCCTCAGCTCCTCCTCGCTTTCAGCCATCAAAGTGGTGTCATCTGCATATCTGAGATTGTTAATGTTTCTTCCTGCAATTTTAACTCCAGCCTTGGATTCGTCAAGCCCAGCACGTCGCATGATGTGTTCTGCATACAAGTTGAATAGATAAGGTGAGAGTATGCAACCCTGCCGTACTCCTTTCCCAATCTTAAACCAGTCCGTTGTTCCTTGGTCTGTTCTTACCGTTGCTACTTGTTCGTTATACAGATTCCTCAGGAGGCAGACCAGATGACTTGGTATCCCCATACCACCAAGAACTTGCCACAGTTTGTTATGATCCACACAGTCAAAGGCTTTAGAATAGTCGATAAAACAGAAATAGATGTTTTTCTGGAACTCCCTGGCTTTCTCCATTATCCAGCGGATATTGGCAATTTGGTCTCTAGTTCCTCTGCCTTTTCTAAACCCAGCTTGTACATCTGGCAATTCTCGCTCCATGAATTGCTGGAGTCTACCTTGCAGGATCTTGAGCATTACCTTGCTGGCATGTGAAATAAGTGCCACTGTCCGATAGTTTGAACATTCTTTAGTGTTTCCCTTTTTTGGTATGGGGATATAAGTTGATTTTTTCCAGTCCGATGGCCATTCTTGTGTTCTCCAAATTTGCTGGCATATGGCATGCATCACCTTGACAGCATCATCTTGCAATATTTTAAACAGTTCAGCTGGGATACCATCGTCTCCTGCTGCCTTGTTATTGGCAATGCTTCTTAAGGCCCATTCAACCTCACTCTTCAGGATGTCTGGCTCTAACTCACTGACCTCACCATCTGAGCTATCCCCGATATTATTATCCTTCCTATACAGATCTTCCGTATATTCTTGCCACCTTTTCTTGATCTCTTCTGTTTCTGTTAGGTCCTTGCCATCTTTGTTTTTGATCATACCCATTTTTGCCTGGAATTTGCCACCGATGTTTCTAATTTTCTGGAAGAGGTCTCTTGTCCTTCCTATTCTATTGTCTTCTTCCACTTCCGCACATTGCTTGTTTAAAAATAATTCCTTATCTCTTCTGGCTAACCTCTGGAATTTTGCATTTAATTGCGCATATCTCCCCCTATCACTGTTGCCTTTTGCTTTCCTTCTTTCTTGGGCTACTTCCAGTGTCTCAGCAGACAGCCATCTTGCCTTCTTGGTTTTCTTTTTCTTTGGGACGTTTTTTGTTGCCACCTCTTGGACAATGTTGCGAACTTCTGTCCATAGTTCTTCCGGGACCCTATCTACTAAATCTAGTCCCTTAAATCTGTTCTTCACTTCCACTGCATATTCATTAGGAATATTAGTGAGCTCATATCTAACTGATCTGTGGGTCTTCCCTATTCTCTTTAGTTTGATTCTAAATTGTGCAATAAGAAGTTCGTGATCTGAACTACAGTCAGCTCCAGGTCTTGTTTTTACTGTCTGTATAGATGTTCGCCACCTTTGGCTGCAAAGGATGTAGTCAATCTGATTTCGGTGTCGGCCATCTGGTGAAGTCCATGTATAAAGCCGTCTTTTCGGTTGTTGGAAGAGAGTGTTTGTTATGCACAGTGAGTTGTCCTGGCAAAATTCTATCAGCCTATGTCCCGCTTCATTTTGTTCTCCTAGACCATGCTTACCTGTAATTCCAGGTGTCATTTGATTGCCCACCTTAGCGTTCCAGTCTCCTGTAACGAAAATAACATCTCTTTTTGGTGTATTATCCAGTAGGTGCTGCAGATCCTCATAGAACTGATCTACTTCTGCTTCTTCAGCATCTGTGGTTGGGGCATATATTTGGATCACTGTGATGTTAAATGGCTTACCCTGAATTCGAATTGAGATCATTCTATCGTTTTTTGGATTGTATCCAAGCACTGCTTTAGCCACTTTATTGTTAATTATGAAGGCTACTCCATTTCTTCTGTGATCCTCTTGTCCACAGTAGTAGATCTGGTGCTGATCTGATGTGAAGTGGCCCATTCCGGTCCATTTCAGTTCACTGACACCCAATATATCTATATTTAATCTTGACATCTCGCCAATAACCACGTCCAGTTTGCCCTGGCTCATAGATCTTACATTCCAGGTTCCTATGGTGTGTTGTCCTTTAGAACATCGGATTCGTCGTTCACCACCAGCACCATCGGCCGCTAGCCGTCCTTTCGGGTTTGAGCTAGCTGCGTCATCACGTCTGGGGCTAGTTGAACTTATCCTCTGTTCCTCCCCAGTAGCATTTTGACCATCTTCCGACCTGGGGGTCCTATCTTCCGATGGTATACCGACATATCTCTGGTTGTACTGATCCATTTAGTTTTCATGGCAAGAATACTGGGGTGGGTTGCCATTACCTTCCCCAGGGATCGTATTTAGTCTGACCTCTCTACCATGACCTTCCCGTCTTGGGTGTCCCTTCACGGTTTAGCTCATGGCATCCTTGAGGTGCTCAAGCTCCAGCACCACGACAAGGTAACGATCTCCTTTGCTGGAGGTTGGTAGTTTTATTATGGTTTTTAATTTTTTGTGAACCGCCCAGAGAGCTTCGACTATTGGGCGGTATAAAAATGTAATAAATAAATAAAGGAAGCCAACGCAGGCGACAGGAATGTAGCTGCGCAGCGCCTGCTTTTGCAATTCAGCCCAGGCAGGCCGCCCTAGAATCATAGACTCATAGAATAGCAGAGTTGGAAGGGTCCTACAAGGCCATCTAGTCCAACCCCCCTGCTCAATGCAGGAATCCACCCTAAAGCATCCCTGACAGTCCTGGGGGCGTTGGGCAGGGGGCTTGAGCCCCAACGTGTGCAAAGAAGCAGGGCAGCAGCCGCCGACGCCGCCGGGGGAGCGAAGGGGCAGGCTCCGCCGGAGCAGGGTCTTGAGAAGGGAGGGTAGGCCCTGAAGCACTGCGCCCCACCACCCCAGCCGCGCTCGAGGGAGCGGACGGCGAGCGGCCCTGGCGCGGCGCACGGCTGCCCTCTCCCCCGCGGCCACTAGGAGGCGCCCCGACACCAGGCCTGGCCGGAGCGCAGCCGGCCGAGCGGCTCCCGGGGCTGCCAAGAAAGTCAATGGGATCATTTGTCCCGCTTCCCCCAGTCGATGGTCCTGACACGCCGCAGTCATCGCTGTGATTAAGATGCCACACTTGAGTTAGAGCATCCATTAAGATTTGATGAGTAATTGATCAGATCGGAGCATCCGCGGGGGTGGCTGGGTGTGGAGCTGCTGCTGCGCGGACGGAGGTGTGTGTGTGTGGGGGGGGGGGCAACGGCTACAGCCCACCCACCCCCGCCTCCCTCCGGCACAAAAGGCGCCTCCTCGCCCGCTCTGTGCGCTCCTGCGCTGGAGCGGTTCTGCAGAGGCGCGCACAGGCGCGCGGGATGCAAAGAGCGCCAGGGGCAGCGCAGAAGCCGGGGTGGGGAGGGGGGGGTAGCTGCCCCGCCCGTACCGCCCCCCTGCCTCCTGCCAGCGCGCTCCAGCCTCAGGGGGTGGGAGGCACGGGGTGGGAATAAAGGCTGCCGGACGGGAGATGGCTTTCCAGACTTTTTCTTTTTCTTTGACAGATTTATACACGTAGAGATGGCTATCATAGAATCATAGAACAGCAGAGTTGGAAGGGGCCTACAAGGCCATCGAGTCCAACCCCCTGCTCAAGGCAGGAATCCACCCTAAAGCATCCCTGACAGATGCTTGTCCAGCTGCCTCTTGAAGGCCTCTAGTGTGGGAGAGCCCACAACCTCCCTAGGTCACTGGTTCCATTGTCGTACTGCTCTAACAGTCAGGAAGTTTTTCCTGATGTCCAGCTGGAATCTGGCTTCCTTTACCTTGAGCCCGTTATTCCGTGTCCTGCACTTCTGGGAGGACCGAGAAGAGATCCTGGCCCTCCTGTGTGTGACAACCTTTGAAGTATTTGAAGAGTGCTATCATGTCTCCCCTCAATCTTCTCTTCTCCAGGCTAAACATGCCCAGTTCTTTCAGTCTCTCTTCATAGGGCTTTGTTTCCAGACCCCTGATCATCCTGGTTGCCCTTCCTCTGAACATGCCAAATGGGACCTCCATTGCAAGGAGCAGTCTCCCTCGGAATGTCGATTCCCAGGAGGCAAGAGCAGAAAGGGATGTTGCCTTCAAGCCACTGGAGGCTGGTGGCTCCAGCGTCAGGGGGTGGTGAATCCACTCTGGGTTTCAGCCAGAACCAGTCAGAACTCTAAAGCAGCCATTCGAGGAGCGAAACACCCTTCGCATCACTCCTTTTGAGTTCAGACTGCTTCTGACCATCTAAAGCAGAGTCACCACCCCACTGACATCAGAGCCACCAGCCTCCACTATTTGGGGTCTGTTTACCATATTTCTTCGATTGTAAGACGCACACTAATTTCATTATCACCAACAGGAAAAAAACCACCCTAAGACACAACTGCAATTCTCAGACGCACCCCATTTTTAGAGATGCTTATATGGGGGGAAAAGTGCATCTTAGAATTGAAGAAATACAGTAATTTAATTTATATCCTGCCTTTCTGCCAAAGAATGGCGCTCAAGGCACCTAGCAATACAATCTGGATTAAAAGCAAGGAAAAGGAAAGGAAAGGAACCTCTCCTGCAAGCACTGAGTCATTACCGACTCTTGGAGGGAAACATACCATAAAAACAAAAATTCAATTCAAAACACTCCTCAGCTAAAAAGGATTTAAGAACAGCTTAAATGCAACCAAAAACAAACAAACCCCAAGATGGTTCCTGCCCTCAGGCTTACAATCTAAAAAGACATGACACATGAGGAAAAAGGAACAGGGAGGGAAGAGGAAAAAAACCTTCCCTCTTGAATTTTGTGTGCGATGTGCCACCTGTGGCTGAGCCCATAGGCGCCATAACCGTGAAGTCCTTTCTGGTAGGTGGCAACATCTTTATTTTGGAGCCTGTCCATCAGCTAGGGATGAGATGCGCTGCAAAATACACTAAAGCCACCTGAACCACTCTTTTGAGAACAGAGTATCCCCAAAGGTGTCTGATATCTCAGAAGTGCCCTTTCACACGCAGCCACAGGCAGGTGGCAGCTGATTTTTTTTTTATTTAAAGGAAGTGGTTTAATATACTTACACTCCAGCACACCCTGTTTTTTGATCCCTGGGGAAAATGTCCTTTTCTCTCCCGTCTCCCCCCAACCCCTAAAGTTAGGATGCCTACTTTTAAAAAATATTTATTTATTTATTTATTATACTTATATACCGCCCCCATAGCCAGGGCTCTCTGGGCGGTTTACAGAAATTCTAAAATTGAGATAAAAACAAGTATACAAAATTTAAAATTCTAAAACACAGAACATACACACATAAAGCATTAAAAACTGTTAAAAAACTAAACATGTGGGTGATTAAGATGTGCCGCCATATGCCTGGGCAAAGAGGAAAGTCTTAACCTGGCGCCGGAAAGATAGCAGCGTTGGTGCCAGGTGAGCCTCATCAGGGAGATCATTCCACAGTCTGGGGGCCACCACCGAAAAGGCCCTGTCCCTCGTTGCCACACTCTGAGCCTCTCTCGGAGTAGGCACCCAGAGGAGGACCTTAGATGTTGAACGTAGTGACCGGGTCTATTCACGTCGGCAGAGGCATTCCGTCAGGTATTGTGGTCCCTAGCTGTGTGGACACAGATGCTTCCTGTTTCAACCCCATCATCCAAGTATCTAGAAATTCAGTATCTGAAATGACACCTGATACTCATTTGTGTGCAACTTTCCTGCATTTGTTTCTTAAAAAAGAAAAAGAAAAACAGCCCTGGGAAGTTGCAACTTGGAGGCGGGGGGGGGGAAGGGCTGCTTAACCCTTTCCTCTTTGGCTGGTCGCCAGCTCAGTCTCCCCTCCTTCCTACTTTTCCCCATGAGGGAAAAGATACAGCCCCACCCCATATCTTTCCCTCTACAGATGGAAAATGAATGTGGGAGGATTTTGAGTGGACCAGGCAGGGAGGAAAAAGGTTCAGGAGTCCCTCTCCAGACCCTTGTTGGTTAACCATTTCCTGCTGTGCTGTTTTCTCAATGAAAGACATTCAGGGATGCCCATGTTTTCCCTTCTGGGGCAAAATGGGGATAGGGGGAAATTATTGTCATGGGTAACACACCCCTTGAACCCACTACAGATTTCATCTGCCAAAAATCTTAAAGAGACAGAGATGCCTCCACCCATCTCTGGCGTCACCTCCTCCTGTCTTCCAGCCTTAAGAACCTCAGAAGTGCCCTGATGCTGGATCAGACCCAAGGTCCATCTAGTCCAGCACTCTGTTCACACGGTGGCCAACCAGCCATTGGCCAGGGACCAACAAGGCAGGACACCGTGCAACAGCACCCTCCCACCCATGCTCCCCAGCAACTGGACAAAGAGTGCAGAACTAGTAGGACATCTGACAAAAGCTGGCACTTCTTCTTCTTCTTCTTCTTCTTCTTCTTCTTCTTCTTCTTATTATTATTATTATTATTATTATTATTATTATTATTACTACTTAAAGTTAAACTGGACTGTGCTAAAATTATTTGATTAGCGCTTTGTATGTTTATTACATTCCTCCGGTTCCTCCGTCTAATCTGCTCCGTTTCCACTTTAGTGAACGGCCTGGAAGCCGCTATCCCGGAGACCACCAGAGAGAGGATAAATCGGATCGCTCCTCGTCAATCGTTTATCATTAGTGTTCCGGGGCTGCAGCCGGTTTCCTCACAATACCTTGGTGGCGTGTTCCTTTATTAACCTCACTTAGCCTCCAGCAGATGTCTGGAGCAGAGGGAGCTGGACAGATCCATCGGTGGCGGCTGCTTCTCCTCCACCCGGCCTGGCCGCTTCAATCAGCGGATGTTGAGTGGAACCCGCCGAGGACTCAGCGGAGACAGAAATGAATCCGTTGCGAAGAACAGGAAACGACAGGCGGAACGTAGAAGGGCGATTTCAAAGAGGGCCTTTTCTTCTGAGCTGCCCCTTTGAGCAGGAGACTCCCAGTCCAAAGACGGATCTCCTTCTGTCCCCTTCTGCATCCTTTGGAATCTGATCTCTTGACGTTGCTGTTGCCGTGATGATGGATTCCACTTCCATGCAGGGCTTCATTCCGGGTGGTCCCACAGCCCTGCTACGTTGGTGGGCGCTATGCTAGGGTCACTGCTGGTGCAATAGAGATCCTGTCCCAGCTGTCCCCAAAGTGTTGTAGGGTGGCCGTGTGTCCTCTTTGTTCAGAGGACAGCCCTCTCTTTGAAGGCTGCCAGAGGACCATCCTCTATTTGAAAGGCTCCAGTTCCAGTGTAAAGATAAAGAACCACACAGAATCACAGAATGGCAGAGTTGGAAGGGGCCTACAAGGCCATCGAGTCCAACCCCCTGCTCAATGCAGGAATCCACCCTAAAGCATCCCTGACAGATGCTTGTCCAGCTGCCTCTTGAAGGCCTCTAGGGTGGGAGAGCCCACAACCTCCCTAGGTCACTGGTTCTACTGTCGTACTGCTCTAACAGTCAGGAAGTTTTTCCTGATGTCCAGCTGGAATCTGGCTTCCTTTAACTTGAGCCCATTATTCCGTGTCCTGCACTCTGGGAGGATCGAGAAGAGATCCTGGCCCTCCTCTGTGTGACAACCTTTGAAGTATTTGAAGAGTGCTCTCAGGTCTCCCCTCAATCGTCTCTTCTCCAGGCTAAACATGCCCAATTCTTTCAGTCTCTCTTCGTAGGGCTTTGGTTCCAGGCCCCTGATCATCCTGGTTGCCCTCCTCTGAACACGCTCCAGCTTGTCTGCATCCTTCTTGAAGTGTGGAGCCCAGAACTGGACGCAATACTCTAGATGAGGCCTAACCAGGGCCGAATAGAGAGGAACCAGGACCTCACGTGATTTGGAAGCTATACTTCTATTAATGCAGCCCAAAATAGCATTTGCCTTTCTTGCAGCCATATCGCACTGTTGGCTCATATTCAGCTTGTGATCTACAACAATTCCAAGATCCTTCTCGTTTGTAGTATTGCTGAGAATACCGTAAGAATGTGTTGCCCATCAACAGTTAGCAGCTGGGCTGGTGGCTGAACATGGAGCCCTGAACCAAATCCACAAGGCCCCGGTCCTGGCCCACACCAATATTAGTCAAATCAAAGCCTCCCTGAAGACTTCAAAAATAGTAGATAAGAGGGGGTGCTCTCAAAGGTATTGGGGTGATGGTAAGCCTTCTCTTTGTCACCCCTGGTAATCTAAGCATGTGGAGGAAGTACAAAGCTAATGTCCTCCTGTATCAGATTCTTCTGAAAAATGCTTGTGTATTTCTTCATCCCTCAAGAATACAACAGCCTGACACTGAAAGTATGAATGGCTGTGCACTGATTGTTTTGAGAATCCCATGTAATTAATAGAACATTAATTTGTGGAGTGTCTGGGACAATCCTTGTAGATCACAGTTCCTGCACCGGCCTTTGGGCAGTAATGCACTGGTTTAGCCACGTTCTTTCCAAAGTTTCACCCTTGAACAAAACAGGGATGGGATGGAATGGGCTTCCTTTGCCACAGTGTTTATCGGTGACGTAGCAAGAGCGACATGTACTCCTTGGTTGCAACGCCCCACTTTGCCGCCTTCTTTGTTCTTTCCCTAAATCCTCTTTAAAGTTTCTCTTCATGGGGTGACCTCCTAGATGAGAATGAAAACATACACCGGGGGAGGCAGTTTCCTAGTCCTCATTAATTGTGTGGGGATGTCAGCTATTGCTTTTGTTCAAATTCGTCTCACGCTTTTGGGAGAGGGCTGTCTTTGACAACACCGCCAAAAATAGAAACCCAGAGTAATATATTTGGAAGGAGCCTCGTGGATTATTGAGGACAACCACTCCCTTCATACAGTATGAATTCTACCAAAGCATCTCTGGCAGGAGCGAAGAGAAGATCATTCTCAATGGCTACTACCTTCTCTATTAAGTCCTTTGCATATAGCGTCAAGAGTTGCTCTAAAACAGGAGTGCAGAATTTGGCCTGAGGGCCAAATTTCATTTCAAAGATGCTCTTGGGGGTGGCCACATTCCAGAGGTGGCTGACGCTAAAGGTGGTTGTGGGAACGGGACGGGAGAGAGTACTAGACCTGTGCACAACTGGGCTCCAGAATTCTCCACCTTCTGTGTGGGAGAGAAATTGGGAAACAATTTCACTGAATTTCTCCAGCATGGTTGGCTGGGGGGTGTTGGAAGTTGTAGGAAACAGAATCATAGAATCATAGAATAGCAGAGTTGGAAGGGGCCTACAAGGCCATCTAGTCCAACCCCCTGCTCAAGGCAGGAATCCACCCTAAAGCATCCCTGACAGATGGTTGTCCAGCTGCCTCTTGAATCATAGAATCATAGAATCATAGAATAGCAGAGTTGGAAGGGGCCTACAAGGCCATCGAGTCCAACCCCCTGCTCAATGCAGGAATCCACCCTAAAGCATCCCTGACAGATGGTTGTCCAGCTGCCTCTTGAATGCCTCTAGTGTGGGAGAGCCCACAACCTCCCTAGGTAGCTGATTCCATTGTCGCACTGCTCTAACAGTCAGGAAGTTTTTCCTGATGTCCAGCCGGAATCTGGCTTCCTTTAACTTGAGCCCGTTATTCCGTGTCCTGCACTCTGGGAGGATCAAGAAGAGATCCTGGCCCTCCTCTGTGTGACAATTTGAAGAGTGCTATCATGTCTCCCCTCAATCTTCTCTTCTCCAGGCTAAACATGCCCAGTTCTTTCAGTCTCTCTGAAAGGCCTCTACTGTGGGAGAGCCCAAAACCTCCCTAGGTAACTGGTGCCATTGTCGTACTGCTCTAACAGTCAGAAAGTTTTTCCTGATGTCCAGCTGGAATCTGTTCTTGTTTTATGGCTTGTTCTTGTCCAGCTGGAATCTGTTCTTGTTTTATGGCTAAACATGCATAAGATTGTGTGAACACTTGAAAGTGTTCATACAACTAGCTAAAGACATCCTGTGCTGTATTCATTGGACGCAAGTGCTGTCTAAAATACTCTCCGGCATTGTGGTTAAAAACTCTTCACGTCAGGATTTTGAGATGGTGGCCATTGAACTCCACTTCTCGACGACCTCATTTTGTTAAGAGTTTCTGAAAGATTTACAAGGTTTGAGATTGAGATTTGTTCAAACCACTACGATCCTGTGAGTTTCCCCAAAATGAGCTTAAACTCAATTCAAAACTTGTTTTTCCTCCTCCTCTTTATTTTTGATTGTCCTTTTTTAATTGGTTGCTGGCTTTAGCTCCAGAGGAAGGGCAGGCTAGATAGAAAGTGAAATAATAATCAGAACAGCTGCTCCAGCACAAGACAGTGTCCTGTTCCATGGAGGCATTCGTGGGACTGAGAAAGGAGGGTTTCTACACTCCAGTGTCAACAGCGCAGTCTGGAGCCCTCCTCCGAGCCAGCGCTAACTGAGTGTATAAATACTCTTGGTGCACACCTATTGCCACTGAGGCACTCAAGATTGATTGATTTTTGACAGTAAGGAGGCATTGGCAGAAGCTGGTCCATTACAACTGGGGATGCTGTCGGCAGGAAAAACCTCTAGCGAGCAGATCTGACAACGAGGAGGAGTCTCCAATGGAAATTGACAGTTGGCAAGGATATATGTGACAAGGTCTTTACTGCATTACACTGATTGGATGGCATGTTGCATAGGTACCCCCTCTGAGACGAATACATGTGCGTGAGTGTGAGTGGTTGTGGTTGTCTTTTGCAAGCCGCAATTCTCTGGCTCATTACCCAGGATCTCCACTTAAGAGATTGCACAGAGGTAGGAATGTTCTCTGCCAGACCCCCTCCATCATGGGTAGGGAGGGCAGGTATTATTATTATTATTATTATTATTATTATTATTATTATTATTATTATTTATATAGCACCATCAATGTACATGGTGCTGTACAGAGTAAAACAGTAAATAGCAAGGCCCTGCCGCATAGGCTTACAATCTAATAAAATCATAGTAAAACAATAAGGAGGGGAAGAGAATGCCAACAGGCACAGGGTAGGGTAAGCAGGCACAGGGTAGGGTAAAACTAACAGTATAAAGTCCGCACAACATCAAGTTTTAAAAGCTTTAGGAAAAAGAAAAGTTTTTAGTTGAGCTTTAAAAGCTGCGATTGAACTTGTAGTTCTCAAATGTTCTGGAAGAGCGTTCCAGGCGTAAGGGGCAGCAGAAGAAAATGGACGAAGCCGAGCAAGGGAAGTAGAGGCCCTTGGGCAGGCGAGAAACATGGCATCAGAGGAGCGAAGAGCATGAGCGGAGCAATAGTGTGAGATGAGAGAGGAGAGATAGGAAGGAGCTAGACCGTGAAAAGCTTTGAAGGTTAACAGGAGAAGTTTATATTGGATTCTGAAGTGAATTGGAAGCCAATGAAGAGATTTCAGAAGCGGAGTAACATGGTCAGAGCGGCGAGCCAAGAAGATGATCTTTGCGGCAGAGTGGTGAACAGAAACCAACAGACTGATGTGAGAAGAAGGAAGGCCAGAGAGAAGAAGGTTGCAGTAGTCCAACCGTGAAATAACCAGCGCATGAACAAGCGTCTTGGCAGAAGAGACAGACAAAAATGATCGAATCCTGGCAATATTATACAGGAAAAAACGACAAGATTTAGCTACTGCCTCAATATGAGGAATAAAGGAGAGCGAGGAGTCAAATATAAAGCCAAGGCTACGAGCTTCCTTGACTGGAGTAAGCGTAACATCATTGACAGTAAGAGAGAATGAGAGATGAGGAGAAGGTTTAGGAGGAAAAACAAGCAATTCAGTCTTTGCCATATTAAGTTTCAAACGACGATGAAGCAGCCAAGCTGAGATATCTGAAAGACATGCCGAGATACGATCGTGAACATCAGGAGAAAGTTCTGGAGATGACAGATATAGTTGTGTATCATCGGCGTACAGATGATATTGGAGGCCATGAGATTGAATAAGCTTGCCCAAGGGCAACATGTATAAGGAAAACAACAACGGGCCAAGCACCGAGCCTTGCGGAACCCCTACTGAAAGGGGAAAGGAGGAAGACGAGCTGCCATTAGCCAACACGCTGGAGAAGAGAAGATTGAGGGGAGACATGAGAGCACTCTTCAAGTACTTGAAAGGTTGTCACCCAGAGGAGGGCCAGGATCTCTTCTTGATCCTCCCAGAGTGCAGGACAGGGAATAACGGGCTCAAGTTAAAGGAAGCCAAATTCCAGCTGGACATCAGGAAAAACTTCCTGACTGTTAGAGCAGTACGACAATGGAACCAGTTACCTAGGGAGGTTGTGGGCTCTCCCACACTAGAGTCATTCAAGAGGCAGCTGAACAACCACCTGTCAGGGATGCTTTAGGGTGGATTCCTGCATTGCGCAGGGGGTTGGACTCGATGGCCTTGTAGGCCCCTTCCAACTCTGCTATTCTACGATTCTGTGATTCTATAAGTCCAGGAAGGGCCAGCGTCTCTGAAATAGCTGCAAAGTGGCAAAAGGTATAGTCAGAACAGGTCAAAGGGCAGCGCTGGGATACCCATTGCAATATGCCAATCTATCTGAAAGCCATAATTGATGTGGATGTTTATAGTGCAGGTAGGACTTAAGAGGATTGGATGGTGGCTGAGGAATTAAGGAAAGAGGAAGACCGTTGTTTGGGGTTGAGATAAGGAGATGGGGTGAGGCAGCAACTCTGGGTTCTGGAATGCAGGAATCGACCTGCTTCAAGCTTTGGGTGCAGCAGTATGAAAGATCTGGCCCGAGCTTGGGGTGGGGCAGAAGGGGGTATCCAGGGCCGGAGCTCAGAGCAGGGCAAAGAAGTGCAGATTTCAGGCTTCCCTATGTACCATGGACAGCTCCATGGGAAGCACAAGATGGAGACTCAAAAGAGCAAGGCTGCAGCCCCATCTGCCTGGGTAGCTCTGCCTTCATTGGGAGGAGCCTCTTCAGTTAAAAGGGCCCACGCCTGATTCAACAGCCATTGACTCCATCAGTCTGGGGGGAGATTGTGGTTCTGTTGGGACTTTGGACTGGAGAATGTCATTTAATAGATAACTAGCACGTCTCAAAGAAAAGCTCTAGTGCAGCACCTTGGCTCTTGGGCTGAACACGCCCAGTAATGAGCGTGCAATAAAACCCTTGTCTGATGGATCTCTAAATTTCAGTGAGAGGAGGATCTGACAAAGGTTGGGAAATGCCAGGGTGACAACTGAACAGCAACGTAAGAAAATGCACATATGTTTATTTAAGCTTGGTTTCAGTTGGAAGTGAAGATTAAAGTCTCTCTCTTTTTTGGAGGGGAGATTTGAAGGAAGAAAGTGTGACGTCATGTAGGCACTCTGGAGTGGGTGATGGCCAGCAAGGCAGCGAAAGAAGATGGTGGGCAGAGCCGTTTAAGATAACAGGAGACTTGTGGGTGGTTCAGGATGGCAGCGAAGGCTATGAGGAAGGGCATAATGGCGAAATAAGGACATAAAGGTAAGCTGGGTGAGGCAAGACCCGCCAGGAATTCAAAGACAAGGACCAGGGATGTATTGGTTTTGTTAAATACATTCTGTCTGTGTTTCCATGATCGTCAGGTGTCTTTCAATCTGTTATTTGCTTATTGACAGACTCAGAGGTTATTTTTAGGGATGGATGAGAATTTCATCCCACCTGCACAAGTGCGCACTGACATTAATGCAAATCCCACCCACCCCCAAGTTAAAAAACAACAGTCCACAAATCAACAGAACTTGGAAAAAGGTGCTTGGCTGTGGAATCCAGCAAGGGGGGGATCCACACGTCATACCCAGAGCGCTTCTATGCGACCCCAGTGCACCCCGAAAACGATCGTCTAACTTGCCTGTAAAAGAAACGAGGAAGAAGCGTGCTTGCCGCCGCCGCTGGCGGTGGCACCACCCACCTCCCTCCTCGCCGACTGGCGAGGAGAGCTTGGCGGAAGAAAGCGGGGTGGAGAGCGGAAGAAGCTCTCCACCCCGCCTTCTTCCCCCGAGCCCTCCATCCCAGCTGGAGAGGAGGGAGTTGGGTGGCGGCGCCGGCGCCGGCAAACACGCTTTTTCCTCGTTTCTTTTACAGGCAAGTTAGACGATCGTTTTCGGGGTGCACTGGGGTCGCATAGAAGCGCTCTGGGTACGACGTGCCAGATATGGGAAGCATCACGTGTGTGTGTGTGTGTGTGTGTGTGTGTGTGTGTGTCTGTGTGTGTCTGTGTGTGTCTGTCTGTCTGTCTGTCTGTCTGTCTGTCTGTCTGTCTGTCTTAGGAATGAATGGCTTTGGTCATAGAGTTCTGGATACAGGTGAGACAACTGAGAATTGTCAAGAGAGGGCAAAAGAGGAGGAGGCACCACCAGCCCAGGTGGGGGGACAACCAGAGCAGGGAGCAGAATTTTAGCTGAGGGGACAGAAAGGACGGGACAATACCTGACGGAACGCCTCTCCCGACATGAACCTACCCATACACTGCGTTCAACATCTAAGGTCCTCCTCCGAATGCCTACTCCGAGGGAAGCTCGGAGGATGGCAACCAGGGAGAGGGCCTTTTCAGTGGTGGCCCCCCAATTATGGAATGATCTCCCCAATAAGGCTTGCTTGGTGCCAACATTGTTATCTTTTCAGTGCCAGGTTAAGACTTTTCTCTTCTCCCAGGCAGTTAACAGCATTTAACAATGCTAAGTTTTTGGTTTTTTTAACGGACCCAAGAATTATTGTTGAACAACGGATTGTTGTTTTTATGTTGTTGTTTTTTTATAGTTTTACAGTTTGTATACATTTAAAGTTCACTGTTTTGTAACTTTTATGAACCGCCCAGAGAGCTTCGGCTATGGGGCGGTATATAAATGTAATAAATAAATAATTTTTCACAAGAGCACATGGAAAGAAGTGGCACGTTCTAGCAAATGATTGAATATGATTGGGGAAAAGAAAGGGAGCAATGAAAAGTAAAGCAAGGTTTCTCGTCTGGTAGGCTGTTGCGGCTGTTGATTGATACAGCAAATATTCAAATAGAAGAAGACATTCGAGGGGAGATCTGCTGTTCCATCTTGGCTATATTAAGTTTGAGATGGTGGAAATCTCTCCTCCAAGAGCCTGTGACAGGCTAGATTAATTTCAGCTATTTTCGGGAGGGTGTCTTTCTGGCCAGGAACTTAAGAGAAGCTCTCTCAATGATCACCCGCACGGAGACAGAAAGATGGAACTCTGACTTGAAAATCAATGACGGAAAAGATAGGCTACATCATCAAAATTATATTAGTCTTTAATAAATCAATTAATTTTAAAACATTCCAGTTATTTAAGAGGAGGGGAGGAGACTTTCTTTAACAAGGATATTTCCCCCCCAATTGCTTTCTGAAATGGCCTTAATCTTTCCCCAGTAACTGTTTCCATTACCAGGGATCCACAGAAAGATTTACTGGTGCGGGATGTTTCCTTTCCTACCGAAAAATAGGTGGTGGTGGGGAGATAATAATGGGGAGGTGAGTTGGGGGAGAAGGATGCTGAGGTGCTGGAAATGAATTGCTGCATAGATATGAATTTTGATAGCTAGTCAATAGCCTTCGTCCATTTCAATTAAAAGCAGAAGGTTTCTCTGGGGCCAAATGGGCAACATTTCAGAGCCCATAAAAAGTGAACAAGGAGGAGGGTCCAGGTGGACTTCGATCTCTTAGCATTCCCACCCCACCCACCCTGCTTTCTTTTTCTTTCACTTTTCCTGTTACTGACCTTATTTCTTAGCCAGGAAATCTAAAGGCCTTTTAACCTTTTCATTAAGAACATAAGAACAGCCCTGAGGCTGGATCAGACCAAGGGTCCATCTAGTCCAGCACTCGGTTCTCACAGTGGCCAGTCAGCTGTCGACCAGGGACCAACAAAGCAGGACATGGTGCAACAGCACCCTCCCACCCATGTTCCCCAGCAACTGGTGCACACAGGCGTATTGCCTCGAATATTGGAGATAGCACACAACCATCAGGGCTAGTAGCCATGGATAGCCTTTGCCCCCAGGAATGTATCCAACCCCTTTTTGAAGCCATCCAGATTAGTGGCCATCACTACATCTTGTGGTAGTGAGTTCCATAATTTAACTATGTGCTTTGTGAAGAAGTATTTCCTTTTATTTGTCCTGGATCTCCCACCAATCAGTTTCATGGGATGACCCCGGGTTCTAGTATTTTGAGACAGGGAGAAATAATGTCTCCCTGTCCA
Organism: Elgaria multicarinata webbii; assembly: GCF_023053635.1. Lineage (NCBI taxonomy): Eukaryota > Metazoa > Chordata > Lepidosauria > Squamata > Anguidae > Elgaria > Elgaria multicarinata. The sequence continues at coordinate 114,115,611 of NC_086177.1, read as the reverse complement.
CATTCTCCATACCTTGCCTAATTTTGTACACCTCTCTCAGGTCTCCCCTCGGCCTCCTCTTCTCCAAGCTAAACAATCCCAGTTGATGGAACCTTTCCTCATAGGGGAGATGTTCCAGCCCCTTCATCATTTCAGTTGCCCTTTTCTGCGCTTTTCCCAGCTCTATGATATTCTTTTTAGGTGTGGTGACCAGAACTGTACACAGTGTTCTAAGAGTGGTCGCTCTTGCTGGCTCTTGCACATCCCATAGTAGGCCAAAACCTTCTACAGTACCAGTTTAAAGGGCCCAATGTGTTCAACCAAACCCTGAAGCCCAGAACCACTGAACCTATAAGCTGTGCATCCTCATTCACATGCATAATTGCAATCTGAAGACACGTGCCACCACGTCTGCCACCATCTATCCTGGGTTCTTATTGCTTCTGAAACATTTTAGAAGAAGGGATGTAGAAGACTGCTGAGATCATACATTTCCATAGAGATAGACATTGTGTGGTTCTGGGATGCAGAAGGAACTACCATTTTCCAAATTGTTGGGAATTTAAAAGAAGCTCTGCTCTGCAAGCACATGGTTCTGCCCAGTTGGGTCTGTCATAGGGTGACCGTATGAAAAGGAGGACCGGGCTCCTGTATCTTTAACAGTGGCATAGAAAAGGGGATTTCAGCCCGTGTCATTTGTATATATGGAGAACCTGGGGAAATTCCCTCTTCATCACAACAGTTAAAGCTGCAGGAGCTATACTACAGTGGCCAGATTTAAAAGAGGGCAGGGCTCCTCCAGCTTTAACTGGTGTGATGAAGAGGGAATTCCACCAGGTTCTCCATATATACAAATGACACCTGCTGAAATCCCCTTTTCTATGCAACTGTTAAAGATACAGGAGCCCGGTCCTCCTTTTCATATGGCCACCCTAGTCTATTATCCCCAAATGGTTGTCCATGCCAGGAAGGCCAAAGGTCAGTGGTAGAACCCATTCTGATCGTGCTGTGGGATTTCAGCAACCATGAAGAAGTTGATTCTTTTCCCCATGTTATTCAACGTCTACCTGACAACTTTTAGAGAGGTCATTCAAACTGCTGGGGTTGGGTATTGGCAGTAGTCTGATGATAAAACCCAACTCTATTTAGCATTTTCAACTAATCGCAAGGAGGCTGTAGAAGTCCTGAATCGGTGTTTGGGTACAGTGAGGGATTGCATCGCAGGGGCTCATCAGATGAGTGTTTTATAGGAATAGGGATAAATGCCAAGTTCTACATTTAGGAAATAGAAACCAAAGGCACAGTTACAAGATGGGGGATACTTGGCTCAGCAGTACTACAAACGAGAAGGATCTTGGAATTGTTGCAGAGCACAAGCTGAATATGAGCCAACAGTGCGATATGGCTGCAAGAAAGGCCAATGCTATTTGGGGCTGCATTAATAGAAGTATAGCTTCCAAATCACATGAGGTACTGGTTCCTCTCTATTCGGTATTGGTTAGGCCTCATCTAGAGTATTGCGTCCAGTTCTGGGCTCCACAATTCAAGAAGGACGCAGACAAGCTGGAGCGTGTTCAGAGGAGGGCAACCAGGATGATCAGGGGTCTGGAAACAAAGCCCTATGAAGAGAGACTAAAAGAACTGGGCATGTTTAGCCTGGAGAAGAGAAGATTGAGGGGAGACATGAGAGCACTCTTCAAATACTTAAAAGGTTGTCACACAGAGGAGGGCCAGGATCTCTTCTCGAGCCTCCCAGAGTGCAGGACATGGAATAATGGGCTCAACTTAAAGGAAGCCAGATTCCAGCTGGACATCAGGAAAAACTTCCTGACTGTTAGAGCAGTACGACAATGGAATCAGTTACCTAGGGAGGTTGTGGGCTCTCCTACACTCGAGGCCTTCAAGAGGCAGCTGGACAACCCTCTGTCAGGGATGCTTTAGGGTGGATTCCTGCATTGAGCAGGGGGTTGGACTCGATGGCCTTGTAGGCCCCTTCCAACTCTGCTATTCTATGATTCTATGATTCTATGATTTTATAGCATGCTCGTTCCTGGCCTCTCGTGGTTTTTGCAGGTCCTTTTCATGACGTCGTCCACTTCCTGGGTGTCTCCCATTCCTTCTGCTCATTTTTCTGTCACAAAAAAAGACCTGGAAAATTGCCACCATTTCCTGTTGTGTGCAGGAGAAGCAGTGCGCTAAAAGTGCCCCATGTGGTTGTTGCTTGCTTCCTCTTTCTTCCCTGTGTGAAGAAAGAGCTGGCCATTCATCCTTGGGGGAGTCTACACCAGCCATTTATGGCAGGATGATGTTCACCTGCTCCCATGGTGATCTCGGCTCCACCTCTCAGTTTTCCCGGAATATCCCTGACTGCTCTTGTGGTTTTTCCAGCTTTCTCTCACATCCATTCTGAAGAACGTTTGCGGTGTGCCCCCCATCCTTTGCGAGGTCGTTGCTGTTCACCATGAGTTCCAGGCTCAGCGAATAGCCAATCAGCTGTGAGGGGCGTGTGCATGGGTATCAGAGGTATACAGCAGTGGACCTGTCTTCCATTGACACATGTTTTCGATGGGTATTGGCCTGTTTTACCACTGAGTGTTTTTTTTTAATACAAACATATCTCTGCAGAGGAGCGCATATTCGATGGCGTTCCTATCCCCCCAGGGCCGGTACCAGACTATATTGCGCCCTAGGCAGGCACATTCAGAAGCCTCCGCCCCGCCCCCCGTGCGTGCGTGCGTCCGCTCCCGGCTTTAAAGCCAGGACGCTGGGGTTGGGGGGCGGGGCGGAGGCTTTGAAGCGGTGCGTCCGGCCGGAAGTGGCTTCCTGGTGCGCCGTACTGAAGCCTCTGCCCCGTGCCTTCTCCCGGCTTTGAAGCCAGGACACTGGGGTTGGGGGGCAGGGCGGAGGCTTCGAAGCGGCATGCCCGGAAGTGGCTTCCGGGCGCACCGTTCAGAAGCCTCTGCCTCCAACCCCAGCATCCTGGCTTCGAAGCCAGGACGCTGGGGTTGGGGGGCGGCCAGGGCGGTTGCTTTGGAACAGCGTGCCCGGAAGCAGCTCTAGGAGAGCAGCTTCTGGGTGCACCATTCGGTGCCCTCATTTGCTTGGCGCTGTAGGCCGCCGCCTGAATTGCCTCTACGGCAGCGCCGGGCCTGTATCCCTCCCTTGTGTAGCTGTGCGTCTGCCCTCATGCACATGCTTCACGAGTCATTAAAAAAATCTCTGCCCCATAGCCACGTCACCTGCCTGGCACCGCCCACTTCTGCTGATCCATCTGTGCAAGCGGCATAACGGGGCACACATGCTCCCACAACGGCACTCCTGAAATTGCAGTACACATCAGTGCCGTGTGCCCCGTGAGTGTCGATCGCGGAAGCGGGGAACATTTGGAAGACTCTCTCTTCCATGCTGAAATGCCTGCAGGTGTAGATTAGCCTCCTATTGTGGGACAGCAGCAGGGGGCAAAGTGATGGCAGGGAAACGTGATCAACCCCCCTCGTCTGATGATGCTCATAGAATCACAGTTGGGCTGTAGCTAGACCTAAGGTTTATGTGAGGATCATCCCGGGTTCGTCCCTGCCTGAGCGCTGGATGCCCTGTGTGGTACTTAGATGAACAGGTTTGACCCCAGGACAATCCTGGGATAAACCTTAGGTCTAGCTACGGCCTTGGTCGTGATCAGAAGCCCTGCTCCATGTTCCGTCGCCAAGGCAGGCACGTTTGGCCGTGACACAAGCCAGGGCTGTTTTTGGTAGCGGCACCCCAGTTGTGGAATTCTCTCCCAAGCAAAGTTAGACTCTCCTGGTCTTTGAGGGGTTTTAGGCACTCAGTCAAGACATTTTTATTTAGCCAAGGTTTTAAAGGTTTTAAAATAGTTGTTAACCCTTGTCGGTTTCATAGATTTCTATTGTTTTCAGTTTTTCTTATATTACAAGGTGTGTTTAGGCTGGTAAACTGCTTTAGGAGCCCCTTCAAGGGATGGGAGGTGGTATATAAATATTTGCATAAATAAATAAATAATTTGATGCAATGCACTTATGGGTCCAGTCTTCGGCGTCTCTGAGTAAAAGGGTCTTGGGGGAAGTGCTAGAGTTAAACTTGTTGATGAATTACAACTGCTGAGGTAGAATGTCTTCTGTGGCTTAGATTAGTGTCCACCATAGAGATTTTGGAAAATCAAAATGGCAATATTTTTTTTTATATATTTTTTAGAATATTTTTAAAAAATTCTTACCTGCCTCTCCATTCTGATCGAGGCGAGGAACAACAATAAGTATGAAATATTTAAATAAATATTATTTATTTAATAAATATTAAATATTTAATATATAAATATTTATATATTAATAAATATTAATAAATATAAATTATATAAATTTATAAATTATATAAATATTCTAAATAAATAAATAAATAAAATACATAAAATATTGATGAAAAACACAGTATACATTGTTAAAACTTCATAAAAAACATCCTAAAAACATACTAAAAGCATCATAAAATTCCACTGGATAGGCCTGCCGGAAGAGATCAGCCTTCATAGCTTTCTGAACTGCTAAAAGACTGTTAAGTTGACGAATCTCCTCCGGCAGGCTATTCCACAGTCTGGGAGCAGCAGAAGAGAAGGTCCTCTGGGTAATACCTGTCAGCTTAGTTTTTCCCAGAGGACCTGAGTGTGTGGGGCAGATTGTACGGGAGAAGGCGATCCCGCAGGTAACCTGGACCCAAACCATGTAGGGCTTTAAAGGTGATAACCAACACTTTATACTTCACCCGGAAACTAATCGGCAGACAGTGAAGAGATTTTAGAACTGGTTTAACGTGGTCACCCCTAGGTGTACCAGTGACCAGCCAGGCTGCCATATTTTGAACTAGTTGAAGTTTCCAGACTAGGCACAAAGGTAACCCTATGTAGAGCGCATTGCAGAAGTTGAGCCTCGAAGTTACCAGCACGTGCACAACCGTCTTTAGAATAGAATTTCCCAGTGGATTGGGCCCAGGTTCACTAGCAACTAGAACTTTGGGGAATGTTCCTAGCCCCAATATAGCAAAAAAATAAAAATAAAAATAAAATTGAGCATGAAGCAGGACACCCTGCTGAGTCTTCTGAAATATCCTATCCCAAAGCATATACCAGAGTCATCTGGGCTTTAAAAACTCCCTTCATAAACGCATGGGTTAAGTCACAGGACACTACGATATATATAAATCAGGCAATTAAGCTGGCATTATAACATTGAATTTTAAAACCTTCATCCTGGTGAAATAATGGCCCCAGCGGTCATGCATGTCTGCCACACGCAAACACACGGACACCCAAAGCACCAGAGACACATACATTTTATTATTAAAATTAACATTTAAAGCCCGTGCCGTGAAGTAATGCATGAGGAGAGGACAGATAAATCAGATGGTTAAACTGGTAACATAACGTTTAGCGGTTAGATTCCTGACCGTGAAATAAACTCAAGGTTAGGCAAGGGATAAATCACGGGGAGAGAGAGAGAGAGAGAGAGGGAGAGAGAGAGAGAGAGAGGGTGAAAGCACATGAAGGAAGCAAAAAAATTGTCCAATGTACATCAAAATGTTAACATGGTTAATTTTCCCAGACCAGGAAATGGCTCACAAGGTTTAAGGTGGGAAATTAAGCTCATATGGGTGAAGAATATGAGGGTGAAATGATGGGAGAGAGAGGGGGGCAGACAGAAGAGGACGAGACCTATAGACTTACGTTGGCTAACTGTGACTGACAAATTGAAAGTGGGGTGGGGGGAATAGAAACTGGTCTGGAAAAGAACCGCCCCACCCATCGAATGGACTGTTAAAGGGGGAAACGGAAATGTGGGAGAAAACTTAGAAAAGAAGTATCCTGTGAGACTTTTCACAGGAAATATTTCAAGCTTTCCTTGAATTCCCCCAACCTCTTTTCCTTTTCCTTTTTTGGTGTTCAAGGCATAAAGAGCCTTCCCAATTTGGGGCTGTCTAAATGCTTGTAAAGCCCCGGGGTGGGTGCGTGACGGCGAGGCGGCGATTACACGATACAGCTGCCATTTCACACACACACACGGGGCTTTCTGCCGAAGCTGCAGAGAAAAATTAGCTGGGGACTTACCCGACTCTTTTCTCTGGAGGGTGGCGAGGATGAACAAGATGACATCGAGGCAGGGCCTAAGCCTTGCTCCAGAGTCACAGTGGAGACGTGGCCGGGCAGTGCCTGGTGGAAGGCGACCTGTGATTGGTTGCCTTCCACTAGGAAGACAGCGAGGGAGGATGGCTGGATGGCTGTCCCTGGATGGCTGTCCGAAAACCACACACTCCGTGCTGGGATTACCTGGCACCACCCCGGGGGAGGGAAAGCACAAGGTTTCTGAGGGATGTGGTGCCAACCCGTCACCGTGAAGACACCCCCCTTGGTGCTGCCCAGATATTTGTGTTTTTAACCTGTTGGTTGTTTTATTATGGTTTTAATTTCTGTGAACCGCCCAGAGAGCTTCGGCTATTGGGCGGTATAAAAATGTCATAAATAAATAAAAAAATAAACTCCAGTTTCATCATTCTCAAGAGGCAGCTGGACAACTATCTGTCAGGGATGCTTTAGGGTGGATTCCTGCATTGAGCAGGGAGTTGGACTCGATGGCCTTGTAGGCCCCTTCCAACTCTGCTATTCTATGATTCTATGAAAAGAGAATAGCCAATCAGCTGTAAGGGGCGTGTGCATGGGTATCAGAGGTATACAGCAGTGGACCTGTCTGCCATTGACACATGTTTTCGATGGGTATTGGCCTGTTTTACCACTGAGTATTTTTTGGTTTTTTTAATACAAACATATCTCTGCAGAGGAGCGCATATTCGATGGAGTTCCTATCCCCCCCATGTGTAGCTGTGCATCTGCCCTCATGCGCATGCTTCACGCGTCATTAAAAAAAATCTCTGCAGAAGGGGGCAAAGTGATGGCAGGGAAACATGATCAACCCCCCCTCGCCTGATGACGCTGATAGAATCACAGTTGGGCCATAGCTAGACCTAAGGTTTATGCCAGGATCATTCCGGGTTTGTCCCTGTCTGCAAACTGGCATCTTGCAGATGTGCCAAACTACAACTACAACTCCCCATCGTCCCCAGCCACCATACCGGGATAGTGGGAGTTGTAGCTCAACAACAAGGCCTGCTCTAAGTAAAAGATCTGGTAGCCCTGCAAACAGAGTGCCTCAATCTGGAGACGTGGAAGCTGGCAGGGTCAGGCCGTGCAGCTGTAAAAAGAAAAAGGAAAACAAATCCTGAACGTGCTCCCTGTCTGAAAGGGTTACGGAATGGCTGCCGGAGAATAAAAGTGACTTCCCCCCAGATGTTTCCAGATGTGGGCTGCAGCTGTTCCGGGGTGACACGTCCGTGAAGAGTGGTCCCTGGTGGGGCATTTTTAATGGGGTTGCCTGCCTGTTTACCAGAGACGGAAAACATTTTGCCAGGCCCACCTGGGCCACCGCTGTCTCTGTCCTCGTGTTGCTGCTGCACGTCGTGAGGTCGGCACGCTTCAGCTGACAGGCCTCTGGCGCCCAGGGGACGAGAAGCAGCCGAGGGAGATGATTCTTCTCCCTCAGGACGAGGGTGTAGGCAGACCTTGTGCGGTTCTCTGGGCCTCCCTCCCTGCTTCTGTCCTTGGCACAGTTCCTTGCACCTGCACAGGAGAAAGAAATGAAGGCAAGAATGTCAGACTTCCTTGCGCTGGAGAAGAAAGAGAGGGAAACAAACCTAATCATGATGACAAAGATCAGAAACAACGGGTGTGTAGGCCTCGGTTGTATCCCCAGCTGCTGGATTTCTGCCAGTATATATCTCAGCCTTCCCTCAACTTGATGACCTCCAGATGCGTTGCAGTACAACTCCCATATTCCCCGGCTAGCATGGCCATTGGGGCATGAATAAAGAAGTGAAAACATGTTCACAAGGGGATGCAGGCCAAAGCTAGGGAAAGATGAAGGGATTCTGGTGGCATACTGATGAGACTCAGCTCTACTTCTCTTTGTTGTCGGAGTCAGCTGGGGAGGTGAAGGTGCCGGATCAGTGCCTGGAGGCTGATAAGACAGAAGCTCTGTGGATTGGTGGTTCCCGAGTCTAGGAATTGGGTAAGCAACCTGTCCTGGATGTGGTTGCACTCCCTTTGAAGGGCAGGTGCGGAGTTTGGGAGTACTCCTAGATCTGTCCTTGTCACTGGAGTCCCAGGTGGACTCATTGGCCTGGAGTACTTGGGGTCAGCTTTGGCTGATCTGCCAGCTATGCCCTTTCCTAGACAGGGACAACCTTGCTGCAGTAGTCCCAGGCCCGGCGCTGACATAGAGGCAACTCAGGCGGCGGCCTAGAGTGCCAAGCAAACGAGGGCGCCGAACAGCGCACCCGGAAGCTGGTCTCCCACAGCGGCTTCCGGGCGCGCTGTTCCAAAGCCGCCGCCCCAGCCGCCACCCAACCCCAGCGTCCAGGCTCTTTCGAAGCCAGGACGCTGGGGTTGGAGGCGGAGGCTTCAGTACGGCGCGCCAGGAAGCCACTTCCAGGCGCGCTGCTTCAAAGCCTCCGCCCCACCCCCCACCCCCACATCCTGGCTTCAAAGCCAGGAGCAGGCGTGGAGGGGGCGGGGTGGAGGCTTCAGTACGGCGCGCCAGGAAGCCACTTCCAGGGGTGCTGCTTCGAAGCCTCTGCCCCACCCCCCAACCCCAGTGTCCTGTCTTCAAAGCCGGGAGCGGGAGGGAGCGGGCTTGAGCGGTCAAGCGAGCGGTGAGCGGTGAGCGGGTGAGCGAGGGGGTGGTGTGCGGGTGAGCGGGCGAGCGGTGAGTGGGTGGGCGGGCGAGCGAGGGTGGTGGTGAGCGGGCGGGGGGGGTGGGCGAGCGAGGGGGCGGTGAGTGGGTGAGCGAGCGGGTGGGTGAGCGGGCAAGCGAGGGGGGCAGGAGCGAGCGAGGGGGCACGAGCGAGGGGGGGCAGGGCAGAGGCTTCAGAATGCGCCTGCCTAGGGCGCAATATAGTCTGGCGTCGGCCCTGAGTAGTCCGTGCACTGGTAACTTCCCGATTAGACTACTGCAATGCACTCTCCATGAGGCTGCCCTTGAAGATGACTCAGAAATTGCAGCTAGTGCAAAACGCAGCAGCTAGACTGCTCACTGGAACATCCTATAAACACCATATAACACCGGTCTTAAAAGAACTGCATTGGTTGCCTATACAGTTCTGGTCGGAATTCAAGGTGTTGGCAATGACATTCAAAGTCCTAAACGGCTTGGGACCTCGGTACGTGAGGGAGTGCCTCTCCCTACATATGCCTGTCTGAGATTTGAGATCTGTTGGAGGAGGCCCTCCTCTGCGTACAACTGTTTTATTAGACGCCTTATTATGAATGTTTAATATATGCCTTATGAATGTCATTTAGACGCCTGACATTGTGAATTTGTGGAGTGATATACTTCTGAGCTATTATTATCTAAAAGTTTTGCTCTTAGGCAGTTTTGTAAAAACGTAAAATGCTACTGTGAACTTCAGTGCTGGGACATTGGACATTATTTCTGTTTTTGTTTTTCTTTATTAATTTTTATTGTGGAGGTTTTGCACTGTTGGATTTGTTTATTTATTTATTTATTTATTTATTTATTACATTTTTATACCGCCCAATAGCCGAAGCTCTCTGGGCAGTTTACAAAAATTAAAACCACAGTAAAACACCCAACAGGTTAAAACACAATTACGAAATACAGTATAAAAAGCACAACCAGGATAAAACCACACAGCAAAGTTGATATAAGATTAAAATACAGAGTTAAAACAGTAAAATTTAAATTTAAGTTAAAATTAAGTGTTAAAATACTGAGTGAATAAAAAGGTCTTCAGCTGGCGACGAAAGCAGTACAGGGTAGGCGCCAGGCGGACCTCTCTGGGGAGCTCATTCCACAACCGGGGTGCCACAGCGGAGAAAGCTGTTTAAAGGGGTTTAAGAACATGTACCCGCTAGGAGAAATTGTTCTGTAGATTTATTATAAACTGTATATATATATATGTTGTATATATCACCTATATCTCTAATATATTGCGTCTATTTTACATCTCTAAGTGAATCTTTGTGGTTGAGTGTTATTACCCTTATTGTGTTTTGTTAATTCAACCACAGCCTTCTATCCCACCAATGTGAGACATACATTATGGTGGGACATGGGAGAGGGCCTTTTCTGTTGTGGCACCCCGGTTGTGGAATGCCCTCCCCTCGAAAGCCTGATTGGCGCTGACACTGGCTTCAGTTCAGTGCCAAGTTAAAACATGGCTCTTTATCAAAGCCTTTGAGGGCTAAATTCTCCATGGTTACACATAGTTTTAACTGTTTTCAATTGTTTTTATTGCTTTTAATTTTTTTTCTACTGGTTTTAATTCATTAACAATTTAATACTTTTCTAGCTGTGTATAGTTATGTTTACATTGTTTTAATAAATAAATAACTCTTAATGTTTTAATAAATAAATAACTCTTGTGAATTTGACCTCCCAGATTTCAGCAGCAGGCATATGAGAATTGACTGGTCTCTGCTGCTCTTTGGAAAAAAAACCCCGGATTTTCCCTCCCTCTCCCAGATTTGTCATCAAAACCCTGGACAAATCCGGGCAAATCCGGTCATATGGTCACCCTATTTAAAACATTTATTTCCTGCCCTAGTGAGATCACTAGGATCTCAGGGTGGCATCCAGATAAAATCATACAATATAAAACAGTAAATATACACAGCTAAAAACAAATTAAACCACGAATCAAGTTAAAACCAGTATATAATTTAAAAGCAGTAAAAACAATTAAAACAGTTAAAGCAATGTGCAAACTTGGTGAGTTTGCACATTGTGCCACTTTCACATGTTTTGATGCAGAAACTATTCAGTGTTGTTTCCACATTAAGCCACAATGGGGGGGGGGGATAATCCTCCCAAATCATGTATTTAAAATAATATTTTAACACATAATTAAATGTATATTTTCTCCCAGAATACATATTTCAGTGTATATTTTCTCTCAGAATATGAATTTAAATGCATAGCCCGATACATTGAAACAACTGAGAAGTGTGTCACAACCTTTGGAGAATGAGAAATCCAGTGGATTACTATGATCCACATGTTGGTGCAAGAAATGCAGAACTGGTCATTTTGTATAGGAATTTGTAAATATCAGCTGGTTGGCTACTGTGTGAACAGAATGCTGGAGTAAATGGTCCCTTGGGCCTGATCTACACCGAGCAGGATATGGCACTATGAAAGCGGTATATAAAAGGCAGGAGCCACACTACTGCTTTATAGCAGTATTGAAGTGCACTGACAACTGTGGGGCCCAGTGACACAGGCCATATACTGCTTTCATACCACTTTCATACCACTATATTCTGCTTGGTGTGGCTCCTGCCTTTTGCTTTCATAGTGCAACATCCTGCTTGGTGTAGATGAGGCCTTGGTCTGATCCAGCAGGGCTCTTATTAAGTTCTCCTGATGTTCCTCAAATAGCCCTAAACATGTTGAACCCCATGAGCCCCTGCCAAAGGAAGTGAGGCAGGTGGCTACTAGGAGGAGGGCTTTCTCCGCTGTGGCACCCCGGTTGTGGAACGAGCTCCCCAGAGAGGTCCGCTTGGCGCCTACACTGTACTGCTTTCGTCGCCAGCTGAAGACCTTTTTATTCACTATTTTAACACTTAATTTTAACTTAAATTTAAATTTTACTGTTTTAACTCTGTATTTTAATTCTATATCAACTTTGCTGTGTGGTTTTATCCTGGTTGCGCTTTTTATACTGTATTTCGTAATTGTGTTTTAAACTGTTGGGTGTTTTACTGTGGTTTTAATTTTTGTGAACCGCCCAGAGAGCTTCGGCTATTGGGCGGTATAAAAATGTAATAAATAAATAAATAAATAAATAAATAAATAAATAAATATAGTTTGGTAAAAGAGACTCAAAGGTTTTTAATCTATTTCCCTATATTGAAGGATTATAGGGTACATTCAGGCAAGACAACAGACCGTCAATTTCTGATAACAGCCCCATTTCAGTCACTGCAGAGTTCCACACTCTGGACTCCTTCTGAGAGCAGCTGAGGTTAGATTTAAGGTTCCTGAGGCTCCACCCTAAACCTTGGCAGTTTTTCCAAGTAACATTTGCTCAGTAAAACTTCTCCTCGTGGGGGGATTTACTGTCATAATTAATAGGTTATGATTAGGTCAATAACTTTCATCAACCCGGCCAGGAGAGAACCTATTAATGAAACTGTAAAACAACATAAACTCTGTGATGAAGATAGCAGGGTGAATTTACAACTTCCCAGAAACCCTAATAACTAATGCGACAATTTACAGGAAGTAAAATGAACCAGGCCCCCATAAAACACAACCAAAATTATGCCCCCCTCTCCAAACAAGACAAATTAAAAACGTTTAAGGGAATTCCTCAACCCCTAAAAATGAGAGAACGGACCTTTGAAGGGGGGTCAGAGACGTTTGGGGTCATGAACTTATGGACTGTGGAGGGAAAAGATGCAGGTAGGGGTGTGTGTGTGTGTGTGTGTGTGTGTGTGTGTGATACATAGATCTTTATATGAAACTTCCACACACATAATTTTCAGTTCTTCCACCTGAAATCTCTTAACTAAGGATCAACCCAGGGCCATATACTTGAAACACATGCATGTTTCAGCTATGAGGAGATCAAAAGAGCTCCTGCTGGCTCAGACCTTTCTCTACTCTGGCAACCTGTTGCCAAGAATGGCTAGCCCAGCCTTTCCAGGAAACCCACAGGCAGCAGGGCACGAGGGCGATATTAATGTGCCCCTCAGTTAGTGCCGTTCAGAAGTATACTGCCTCTGAACCGAGGAGGGTCTATTTAGCTCTACTCAGCCCTTGTACCTAATAGCCATTAATATTCTAAGTCCACGGCCATCACCAGGTCTTGTGACAGCAACGTCAACAAAAGGAGCTCAGAATAGGTTGTATCCCATGTATGTCCTACCAACCCATTAAAACGAATGGGACTGAAGTTAAACTAACATGGGATGCAACGCAATGGTCGTATTCCAACCCCTTCCAAGGACGGCTCTTTTGATGGATGGCCTCAATGTGGAATTGTCTTCTCGGGATGTTTTTGTGGCCCATGGAATCCGCCAGAAACCCGAGTCAAGATGACCAGGGGAGCCCCACTGGGGCAGTGGCTGTTTAATCCCCTTTCCTCCAATCTGCTATTTGTCCTACATAGGGTGACCATGTGAAAAGGAGGACAGGGCTCCTGTATCTTTAACAGTTGTGTAGAAAAGGAAATTGCAGCAGGTGTCAATTGAATGCATGCAGCACCTGGTGAAATTCCCTCTTCATCACAACAGCTAAAGCTACTGGAGCTATACTAAAGTGAGTGGATACAAAAGAGGGCAGGGCTCCTGCAGCTTTAACTGAAGAGGGAATTTCACCCGATCAGCCCTGGATTAACCTTTAGGCCATATAAGTACATGCTCAGGGCACCAAGGGGCACCACAGAGTACCGGTACCATAGTTGTAGCCATCTGATTTTAATCAATGTTTGCATTTGCATTTCCCCCCTTATTAGAGTTTTATTAAAAAATGCATAAAACGGTGATGAAAATTTGTATTTTTTTCTGTTGCCCTAGTTATAAGTAAGTCATTGGCTTATATTGCTTGCTGCTATTTAGTGTTTAATAATAATAATAATAATAATAATAATAATAATAATAATAATAATAATAATTTATTTATTTCTTACCTGCCTCTCCTTTTGGATCGAGGTGGGGTACAACATCAGTACAGAAATCAACACATTTTAAAAATTCTTGATTTTACATTAATCTGGATAGGCCTGCCGGAAAAGGCTAGTCTTCAAAGCTGCCTTAAAATCACACAGAGAGTTAATTTTACGAATCTCCTCCACAATCCAGGGGCAACAGAAGAAAAGGTCCTCTGGGAAACTGATGTCAGCCTAATCTTGGCTGACTGGAGTAAATTCTCCCCAGAGGACCTGAGTGTGCGGGGCGGACTGTACGGGAGAAGGTGTCAGAATCTATGCTGTACTGAGTGCTTGCAGGACCCAGGTCTATGCTGTACTGAGTGCTTGCAGGACCCAGGTCTTCGGTCAGGACCTGTCTGCTGGGGTGTTTGCAAGCCTCAGGCCCCTGACTAACTACACGCAGGGGGTGTGATTGGAGTCCAGCTGGGAAGGGCCAGGGTAAGAGCTATTTAAGCACTGCACTTCGCTCTCAACCCTTGCTACAGCAACACTGTTCCTCTGCTGTCTGGCTCTGCTTCCCGCAAACCTCTACGCCTGTTCCAGGTCTTGTTGGTTCCTGACTTCTGGACTTTGCCTTGCCCCTGCTTCTGCCATGCCTTGTTGGTCCCTTGGGCTGTCTCTGGACTATGCCTCTGTCTTGGTGGGTGGCGCTGGACCCTCGTACTGGTTCTGGGATGTTGCTCCAGCTCAGCCTGGACTCAGGTTCAGCTCTTGCACGCTACAGGAGGGGGCCTTTGGCTCTGGCACACACTAGTGACAGTCAATAAAGCGGAGCTTCAGTGTGGTGTTCTCTTCTGCCTCACTCCCCTGGGTCCCGGCGGCCCAGCCTACCTCCCTGCCGCCCATGCCCTGGACATAACAGAAGGTGATCCTGCAGGTATTGCTCGCTGCTATTTAGCGTTAAAAATATATAATAAAAAACAGTTGAAATGTAATGTAGTTGTGTGTCCTGGCATGGGAGATGGCCTTGAAGAAAACTGAGTTTTTAATGTCTTATTTCACCTTCAGTATGTATTGAGTCTCAATGTCTTGCCGGCTAAGCCATGGAAGGGCCGAGGGGGCACCATTGTTGGGCTGTGCTGAGGGCATCAGCTGGCCTTAATCCAGCCCTGCACCCGATGCTGCAGGCATATCATTCATTGGGTATGCCAAGAATTTGACAGATTAGGAGTCCAGCCCTGAGAATATAAACTATGGCCACAGCTAGACCAAAGGTTTATCCTGGGATCATCCAGGGTTTGCCCCTGCCTGAGCACTGGATCCCCTGTGTGTCACCTAGATGAACAGGTTTGACCCCTGGACGATCCAAGGATAAACCTTAGGTCTAGCTATGGCCTAGGTAACACACAGGGGATCCAGTGCTCAGGCAGGGGCGAACCCTGGATGATCCCAGGATAAACCTTAGGTCTAGCTGTGGCTTATATTAAGGTGGTGATTTGCTGGCAGTAGGGTGGTGGGGGTTCCCCAATATACCCCAACAAAGGAGAAAAACTATGCAAGATCTAAAGATGGAATAGTGATTTTTCTCTCCTGTTGGTGTACATGAGAAGGATGTGTTTCTTAAAATGGAACAAGACGGGTAAAAGGACCTCTCCCTCCCCAAACACACCTTCTGCAATGGACAGAAGGTCTAAAGAACTGTCGGTTCTTCCACCATGCGTTCTCTCGCTTCTCCCTCACCATCAGATAACTCTGTGAAGCCTTGTAATTTTTATTTATTTATTTATTTACAATGTTTATATACCGCTCCCTGTTCAAAATTTCGGAGCAGTGTACAAGATAAAATAAAAACAGAATTTCAGCTTATGCTTTAGCTTTGTAGTTTACATTTATTATCAAAAGGATTCACCAGGCCATGGGCTTATTCATCATTGGTCCATAACTAAGCATCATCATAGAATCACAGAGTTGGAAGGGGCCTACAAGGCCATAGAGTCCAACCCCCTGCTCAATGCAGGGATCCCCCCTAAAGCATCCCTGACAGATGGTTGTCCAGCTGCCTCTTGAAGGCCTCTAGTGTGGGAGAGCCCACAACCTCCCTAGGTAACTGATTCCATTGTCGTACTGCTCTAACAGTCAGGAAGTTTTTCCTGATGTCCAGCCAGTTATTTATTTATTTATTACATTTTTATACCGCCCAATAGCCGAAGCTCTCTGGGTGGTTCATAAAAATTAAAAAACCACGAAGAGCATAAAAACAACCAACAAATTTAAAACACTCATACGAAATACAATATAAAAAGCACAACCAGAATAAAACCACACAGCAAAAATTAATATAGGTTAAAATATGAGATTAAAACAGCAAAGTTTAAATTTAAGTTAAATTAGGTGTTAAAATACTGAGAAAATAAAAAGGTCTTTAGCTGGTGATGAAAAGAAAACAATGTAGCGAACCTCTCTTTTGATGAATGGCAAGACATTTGGCAAGATTTTATTGTCTGTGCTGTAGGTTTTGATGCCTCTGAATTTTATGTATTGGGGAGATATATATATATATATATATATATATATATATATATATATATAATATACACTCTCCATATTTACATTATGCTTATGTTTGGGTGGGGGGAAATCAGTGGATTTTTTTTTAAATTAAGTTTTTAAAAGAGTAACCTCAAAATATATTCTAAAGTTTTTTCTTGGAAAAAACAAAGATGAGGGGAGACATGATAGAGGTGCACAAAATTATGCCTGGCGTGGAGAATGTAGACAGGGAGACATTTTTCTCCCTCTCTCATAATACTAGAACCCAATGGGGTCATATCCCATGAAGTTGATTGGTGGGAGATTCAGGACAGATAAAAGGAATACTACAAATGAGAAAGATCTTGGAATTGTTGTAGATCGCAAGCTGAATATGAGCCAACAGTGCGATATGGCTGCAAGAAAGGCAAATGCTATTTTGGGCTGCATTAATAGAAGTATAGCTTCCAAATCACGTGAGGTCCTGGTTCCTCTCTATTCGGCCCTGGTTAGGCCTCATCTAGAGTATTGTGTCCAGTTCTGGGCTCCACAATTCAAGAAGGACGCAGACAAGCTGGAGCATGTTCAGAGGAGGGCAACCAGGATGATCAGGGGTCTAGAAACAAAGCCCTATGAAGAGAGACTGAAAGAACTGGGCATGTTTAGCCTGGAGAAGAGAAGATTGAGGGGAGACATGAGAGCACTCTTCAAATACTTAAAAGGTTGTCCCACAGAGGAGGGCCAGGATCTCTTCTCGATCCTCCCAGAGTGCAGGACACGGAATACCAGGCTCAAGTTAAAGGAAGCCAGATTCCAGCTGGACATCAGGAAAATCTTCCTGACTGTTAGAGCAGTACGACAATGGAATCAGTTACCTAGGGAGGTTGTGGGCTCTCCCACACTAGAGGCCTTCAAGAGGCAGCTGGACAAGCATCTGTCAGGGATGCTTTAGGGTGGATTCCTGCATTGAGCAGGGGGTTGGACTCGATGGCCTTGTAGGCCCCTTCCAACTCTGCTATTCTATGATTCTATAAGTACTTCTTCACACAGTGCATAGTTAAATGATGGAACTACCACGAGATGTAGTGATGGCACCAATTTGGATGGCTTTTAAAGGGGGTTGGATAAATTCCTGGAGGAGAAGGCTATAAATGGCTACTAGCCTTGATGGTTGTGTGCTATCTCCAGTATTCGAGGCAGCCTGTGTGCACCAGTTGCTGGGGAACATGTGTGGGAGGGTGCTGTTGCGTCAAGTCCTGCCTTGTTGGTCCCTGGCTGATGGCTGGTGGACTAGATGGATCCTTGGTCTGATCCAGCAGGGCACTTCTCATGTTCTTATGATTGATGGAAGATTCAGTTCAGATTAAGAGGAAGGACTTCTTCACACAGCAGCATAGTTACCACACGACGTAGTGATGGCCAACCAATTGAATGCTTTTAACATGGGTTAGATACATTCCTGGAGGAGAGGGCTACCAATGGTTACTGGTCCTGATGGCTATGTGCTACCTCGAGTGTCAAAGCAGTAAGCCTAGATGCACCAGTTGCTGGGGAACATGGGTAGGAGGGTGCTATTGCACCGTTTCCTGCTTTGTTGGATCCTGGTCGACAGCTGGCTGGCCACTGTGTGAACAGAGTGCTAAACTAGATGGAACCTTGGTCTGGTCCAGTATGGCTCTTTTTATGTACTTTTCCATTTAATCCACGGGTAAGCCTTAAAACCTTGCTGATAACCTTTTGTGGCATAGAGCCCAAGGAATCGCAAAAGATTCACCTCTTCCACACATGCCATGCTGGAAGGCTGCTGGCACCCCTGTACCCCAGTACCAACAAACATGGACCAAGAAGAATTTACCCTTTTGCATCATTGTGTAATTCAGAGTAATTGGAATTCAGAATGTCCAGTAGCATCCAGTGTTTTTACTGGTCAGTTCTGGAATATAAATGTAGATTAGTACAAGTGAAAAGATACCATTGCATATCTTAAAAGTAAATTACGATACAGATAAAACCTTTACTGTACACATAAAAGTAAAATATTGTCTGGGAGAAATAGATTTTGGCTTTTCCCTGCTATGTACCCACCCTATCATTACTCCCTGAACACTTTTAATCTCTCATTTCCAACATGTTGAAATTATGTTAAAAGAGATGGTTTGCCTCTCAACCGTTTTTTTTAATTAACACCCTGCTTTCCACATTGCACTCAAATTCTGGAGCTGCGCTTGATGCTGAACATTTCTTTTGTTGATGCCTGTACTGGGCGTTGTCCCTGAGACATGTGTCAGCTCCATTGAAATGAATGGGGAGTCCAGAAGAACATCCAATGCATTCGCCCCTGGATCAGGTTTTTAGGCCTAGATCAAAATCAGGAAGGGGCAGGACAAGCTGGAAATGGGAAGTGAGGTGTGCTGTAAGGCACCAGCAATCTTCATCCAGCAGTCAGGTTCCAGGGCCGGCACCACTGGGCCAGCATGCCTGCTGAAACATGCAGAATGAATGGGGGTTATTTATTTATTGCATTTTTATACAGCCCAATAGCCGAAGCTCCCTGGGTGATTACCCAAAGATGCCCCCTGGTAGCTCTGGGGTGAGTCAGTTGACATAGGGAACGCCTGCACCTCATCAGAGCAGCCCTGCGGGTGGAGATTGTGCAACTGGAGATTGAATTTGGGAAATTCTGCATGCAAGGTCTATGCAATGGTGCTGTTAGAACCGGACTTTGGGGCAGATGCCCGGGGCCACTCAGTGGAATGGGTAGGAGGGCCCCCAAATATGCCCGGGCTGGCTTACCACATTTTGAAGTGAAGTAATATACACACTACTATTTCAGTAGTGTGCACACACACACACACACACAGCAAGATCACTACGTCTGGAGTCTAGCTTTCCCTAAGTGCACTACTGCTCATGCGCTCTGCCACTGAATTCTATCCCGTGAGAAAGTGTGAGCCGTACGTAACCTGTTTCGGCCTCCCTCAAAATGCCTCGGCCACTCTACCTGGGCAGGGATGTCCACATTTAAGTTGAAATGGAGCTTTAAGTAACTCTGTCTATGCACGTGAGTCTGGTGAAAAATTCTACGAAAATACTCATCCCGCTATCAATAGCATAAAAGGAGGTCCATCTGCACCACTTATCATCGAATCATAGAATAGCAGAGTTGGAAGGGGCCTACAAGGCCATCGAGTCCAACCCCCTGCTCAATGCAGGAATCCACCTTAACGCATACTTGACAGATGGTTGTCCAGCTGCCTCATTGACAACCCCCTGCTCAATGCAGGAATCCACCTTAACACATACTTGACAGATGGTTGTCCAGCTGCCTCTGCCTCTAGTGTGGGAGAACCCACAACCTCCCTAGGTCACTGGTTCCATTGTCTTACTGCTCTAACAGTCAGGAAGTTTTTCCTGATGTCCAGCTGGAATCTGGCTTCCTTTAACTTGAGCCCATTATTTCGTGTCCTGCATTCTGGGAGGATCGAGAAGAGATCCTGGCCCTCCTCTGTGTGACAACCTTTCAAGTACTTGAAGAGTGCTCTCATGTCTCCCCTCCATCTTCTCTTCTCCAGGCTAAACAGGCCCACTTCTTTCATGTGCAGCCAGCACACTCCCATGCCATAAATCTCTGCGTGAGTCAATAGCCCATATCGCCAGCCCTTACTCCTTCAACGATCAGCCTATGGAGCTCAGGTGATATACAACCCATCCATAAAACCTTTGCCATTTCTGAGGAATCATCAGCAAGTGTACAAATGAGCATGATGTCATTTTGAGCGTTGCACGTCGCTTTCGCAACATCCCCTGCGCCCCATCAAGCGTCCGCCATCTCTGGAGGTGGCAGGTTTGCGGCACGATCCCGTCCAGCCGCGTGGGAAAGAAGCCGTTCTGACCCTGTGGCACAGCCCATGCTGGGACGTTCCCCTCCTTAAGCCTGATTGAAATCAAACAAAGACGCGCCACAGCGTAGCAGTGCTCTCGCACAGCTGCCATTCTTTTCTGTGGGGCTTGTGCAGGAGAACTTCCCAGCTGGATTGTGCCTTCTGTTGATTAGCAAATGGGTGGGCGCCCTTTGATCTCAGGCACCCAAATATCTACATCTGGGACCTGCTCATCTCTTTCTGCAAGTCTCTCTGCCCCCCCCCCACTTTCCCTCACTCTCCCTCCTTCCCGCCCTCCTTGTGCTTATCTGACGAAATCATCACATTTATGGCCAAATTGAAATGAAATGCAATTTAGTTCCCGTTCTGCTTTCAGTCCATCACCTCGCCGGCCAGTCCCGGAGGATCAGCTAACCTAATCGCCCGATGGCGGTAACTTCATTAGTGTTGCCAGTCACCCCCTCCCCCATTTTTCTGCTGCGCGTGGCAATCGCAAACCGCGGCCGATGCCCCTCGGTGGGAATTACTGGAAGGAAAGAGTTTGGGAGATTTTCTCTCTCTCTCTCTTTTTGTATATTTGCCTGTTCAGCAGTTCGTTCTCCTTCCAAGAGCGCTGCCTAATATTACCTTTCTGGCAAACGTTCATTTATTTACTATCATTTCTTTTTCTCCACTGAGGGAATAAAACAGTATTTCTTTCTGACCTAGAGGAGAAAGGGAAGGGGGATCTGAAATGAAGAGAAGAGACTTCTCTTCTCTAGATGAGGCCTCATCTAGTCTTGCGTCCACTTCTGGGCTCCACAATTCAAGAAGGACGCAGACAAGCTGGAATGTGTTCAGAGGAGGGCAACGAGGATGATCAGGGGTCTGGAAACAAAGCCCTATGAAGCAAGACTGAAAGAACTGGGCATGTTTAGCCTGGAGAAGAGAAGATGGAGGGGAGACATGATAGCACTCTTCAAATCCTTAAAAGGTTGTCACACAGAGGAGGGCCAGGATCTCTTCTCGATCCTCCCAGAGTGCAGGGCACGGAATAACGGGCTGAAGTTAAAGGAAGCCAGATTACAGCTGGACATCAGGAAAAACTTCCTGTTAGAACAGTACGACAATGGAATCAGTTACCTAGGGAGGTGGTGGGCTTTATAGGTCAAAACCAGCACCTTGAATTGGGCTCGGAAACATACAGGCAGCCAGTTCAAGCGGACCAGAGCAGGTGTTATATGGTCGAACCTTCTGGTTCCCGAAATCAATCTGGCCGCTGCATTTTGCACGAGCTGCAGCTTCCGAACCGTCTTCAAAGGCAGCCCTACGTAGAGGGCATTGCAGTAATCTAACTTGGAGGTTACCCAGAGCATGGACAACTGAAGCCAGGTTATCCCTGTCCAGATAGGGGCGTAGCTGGGCCACCAACCGGAGTTTGTAGAAGGCACTCCGTGCCACTGAGGTCACCTGAGCCTCAAGTGACAATGATGGATGTAAGAGCTGATGTGATCATAGAATCACAGAATAGCAGAGTTTATTTATTTATTTATTTATGACACTTCTATACTGCCCCCATAGCCAGAGCTCTCTGGGTGGTTTGCAGTTGGGAGGGGCCTACAAGGCCATCGAGTCCAACCCCCTGCTCAATGCAGGATGGTGCCGGCAGTTTATGGGGGATTCTCTGCCGCTGCGGTTTGGGAGAGGAGGGCCTCGGGCACACAGAGTCATCCTTGCATCTGAAGACAAGGTAACACACACTCTTCTGGCTCTGTTGCCTTGCTCTGCTGGAGAGAGATTGATCCAGCTGCCAGAAAGCCATCTATCAGAAACGCCTCCCCCATTACTTGCCCTGATGGATCTTTATCCGATGGCCCGATCTGAAAGTGATAAAGAGAAAGGCGGGCACGTTTTCCACATGCCTGCTAACTCCAAAACCTGGCTCAATAATCCCACAGATTGATGGCACCTAAACCGGTAGGAGGGGGGAAGTTTATGTAATACCCACTGCATTATCTGAGCATAAATTCATCTGGCTTACTGCAGGTGGGGGCGGCAAGGAGGAGGGATGGCGCACTTACAGCAGAGGAAAGGACGTGGACTGAGCCCTGCTCCTCCTCCTTGGTGCATGGAGAAATGACTCTTCACCAACTCATGCCACCTTCCCTCGATACTTCTGGGCATTTGTGGCCCTTTGGGGTGAGCCATCCAAGTGGAAGATAAACCATTATGGCCCTTCCCCAACGTGGCACCCTCCAGTTGAGTTGGATTGCAATTCCCATCATCCCCAGCCAGTCTGGCCATCTCCAACAAATCTTGGGGGGTGGCAGGTTGGAGAAGACAGCCCATGTTGCCATGCCAGGTGTGTGAGAATCCCTGCACATGTATAGGAGTCAAGGGGCTCCAGACAAGGTACACAAGCTTTTGCATTTTCATACACAAATATGCACCTGATCAAGCTTGCTCTGCACAGCACTGACTGGAACATGGTGGTACCAGCTCCCACACATGAGGCTAGCGAGTCCCAGGCACCAGTGGGAGAATCTGCAGAATGGCCAGAGACAGGAGTGGATTTGTCCTGCCTTCCTGAAGCTGCTGTTGCAGCCTTAACCAGGGGTCTTTAGCTGTGCAAAGGACACTTCCAGCCATGAGTTCCTGAGGTCAGAAACTGGTTGGGTAGGGCTAATAAACAGTTGCCCAGTCCAGATAAGATGCAGGCTCTGTTGGGGAGGGGGGTGTTGTCAGACCAACCCAGGAGCTGACATTCCATTTGATCCTGAGAGTACTCCCCTGTAAGTAAAGTTTATAAAAGCCCTAAACGGTTTGGGGCCAGGCTATTTGAAGGAACGCCTCCTCCCATATGTACCTGCCCGGACCTTAAGATCATCCACAGGGGCCCTTCTCCGTGAGCCCCTGCCAAAGGAAGTGAGGCAGGTGGCTTCCAGGAGGAGGGCCTTCTCTGCTGTGGCACCCCAGCTGTGGAACGAGCTCCCCAGAGAGGTTCGCCTGGTGCCTACACTGTACTCCTTTCAACGCCAGCTGAAGACCTTTTTATTCTCTCAGTATTTTAACACGTAATTTTAACGTAAATTTAAATTTTACTGTTCTAACTCTGTATTTTAATCTTATATCAATTTTGCTGCGTGGTTTTTATCCTGGTTGTGCTTTTGATACTGTATTTTGTATTTGTGTTTTTAACCTGTTGAGTTGTTTTATTATGGTTTAAATTTTTTGTGAACCGCCCAGAGAGCTTTGGCTATTGGGCGGTATAAAAATGTAATAAATAAATAAATTTGTAAAACATCCTGAAATTTTAAACATTGCCTGAAGCCAAGGAAGATTAGTAGGTGGAGTTAAAGGCCTGCCCCCTCACCTCTGCTGTGGGGCAGTTCCATCAAAGGGGGATGGAGTGGACTGACCCCTCTTTCAGGGGGCTATAGTGGTGAATCATCGGAGGCCCTGTGCCTAGTGGTGCCAGCACGCATGCCTTCACTCAGGCAGGGCAAGCATAATGGGTCCAACCTTGACAGCTGTTGTAGGCTTGCTTAAAGGCTTCACCGTAAAAAGCTAAAGGCAATTCTGACCCGGCAATTCCAAGCCAGGTCTGTTCACTAATGTGTGTGTGTGTGTATGCGTGCGTGCATACATTTGGTTCCTAATGTTTTTTAGCAATATGCTCCTCAAAATCTGTTTTTGCATCCATTACTGTCTGTTCGCATTTTTTGTATGAGCGAGTTTGTGTTCCTTTTTGGTTTTCTCATTTGGGCAAGGCTTCCATTTCTGAAGAGAGCCTTCTTTTCTCTTCTCCATGACACAGTTCATCAACCATGCCGGTGACTACTGGAGTTGGTGATACTTTTCCTGACCTGCAGTGTACACTCCACCTGAACATAGATTATTGTGGTTTTGAGTAACCCCCAACCATTCTAGAGAGATTTTACCCTCTTAACTTTCCCTTTCAGCTTCCATTTTACAGGTCCTCATATTTTTTGAGAAGTTTCCTGTTTTGAAGTTGATGGTGATTACGTTGGGCTTCCTTGCCAAATTTCCACTTAAATATAAATTCAGTTGTATAGCACTTCAGTAACTGTTTCCAATCAGTTCAACAACTCTTGCAACTTGCGCTAGGTCCTGGGTGGCAGTTAGGATCAAGTCCAGAGTCACCGTTCCTATCAGTGTCTCAACTAGAAATGATACCTCTTGGTCATGACCAGAACATGCATTTATCAAGTCCATGGGAGGGTAATTGAAGTCAACCACTATTACAACACTTTCTCCTTTGGCTACCTGCCTGGTTTCATTCCCTATCTCAGCATCACCCCAACATACTCATCAAGGGCACAATAGCATGTCCACAGTATTAAATGCCTTCTGGGGGCATGTATTGTCACCTGCAGTGATTCTCTGGAGGAGTCTGCCCCCTTTGGGGTTACTAGTTTGTTTGACACTATGCCTTCTTTGATGTACAGAGATACATCACCCCCAATACGCCCTTAGAATCATAGAATAGCAGAGTTGGAAGGGGCCTACAAGGCCATCGAGTCCAACCCCCTGCTCAAGGCAGGAGTCCACCCTAAAGCATCCCTGACAGATGCTTGTCCAGCTGCCTCTTGAAGGCCTCTCATGTGGGAGAGCCCACAACCTCCCTAGGTAACGGGTTCCATTGTCGTACTGCTCTAACAGTCAGGAAGTTTTTCCTGATGTCCAGCTGGAATCTGGCTTCCTTTAACTTGAGCCCGTTATTCCGTGTCCTGCACTCTGGGAGGATCGAGAAGAGATCCTGGACCTCCTCTGTGTGACAACCTTTCAAGTATTTGAAGAGTACTTTCATGTCTCCCCTCAATCTCCTCTTCTCCAGGCTAAACATGCCCAGTTCTTTCAGTCTCTCTTCATAGGGCTTTGTTTCCAGACCTCTGATCATCCTGGAGGGAATCTACATGTCGTCGTGAGGGCGCTTGCATGCGCCCCCAGTGCGCCCCCCAAACGACTGTGTAGATCGTGCCCTGAAGAGACGGAGGAAGAGGCGGAGGAAGAGGAGGAGGCTGGGGAATCAGGCTGTGTCCTTGCCGCCGCCGCCCACCTCCCCGCCAGCCTCCTGCTCCCGGCGAAAGAGCCAGCTGGGTCGGAGAGCTTCTTCCACTCTCACCCCGCCTTCTTCCGCTGAGCTCTCCGACCCGGCCGGCCCTGAAGAGATGGAGGAAGAGGCAGAGGAGGAGGCGGCTGGGGAATCCGGCTGTGTCCTTGCTGCCGCCGCCACCGCCCACCTCCCCGCCGGCCGGGTTGGAGAGCTCGGCGGAAGAAGGCGGGCGGAGAGCGGAAGAAGCTCTCCGACCCAGCTGGCTCTTCCGCCGGCAGCAGGAGGCCGGTGGGGAGGTGGGCGGCGGTGGCAGCGGCAGCAAGGATGCAGCCGGATTCCCCAGCCGCCTCCTCCTCCGCCTCTTCCTCCGTCTCTTGGGCATGATCTACACAGTCTTTTTGGGGGCGCACTGGGGGCGCATGCAAGCGCCCTCACAACGATGTGTAGATTCCCTCCTGGTTGCCCTTCTATGACCTTCCTGAAGAGCAGGTGTGGAGAACTTCAGTTCCAGGGGTCAAATCTAATAAATCAACCCCCCCACCTCCCTACACCACTGTCTCATCTATACATTGGGACCCATCAGCTTTACCTGTCTAGCAAGCCCTGCCTGTGGGCTTGCGAGCATTTCAGAGAAAGCTAACTTGCAAATCCTGGCTTACAAGTTTCTTCCTTGCAACCTAAATTTTGCTCCCAGGACTGAATTGCTTCACTTCCTCACATCACTGTTGCCAAGGAGTGCCATGGCCACGCACCTCACCCCAGCACTACCTGTCAGGCTACCTAAACAACACGGGATACCCACAATCGTTGCACCAGGCAGCCAGTTCACCTTGCAGTCTACACATTCACAAACCCAGTGGTCTGTGCTTAATGATTATTAGGAATCTGCCCCACCTCACCCAAGACATACCGTTGGCACAAGCAGGCATCTATTCCTATCTTCTAAGGAATGGTTACTTGTCTAAGGGTTCTCTTCTCTTTTCTTCTCTTGAAGTGACAGCTGCCTTCCCTGAGATCCTCCTTCTCCATGACCACAGAGGAGCTGCCATCCTGGGATGGAGCCCCACTGTCAAGTCCCTGAAGGCTCAGTCTATCAACTTCCGTGCCTCTCTCCATTTCTCCAGAGGAGCTACCTTGACCTCAAGGGAACCGACTTGTTAACCCTGATGGCCAGGAACTCAGTGAACCAAGCAGCCACAACTTTTCTTCAGCAGGCAGGCAGTTGTACATGCAAAACTCTTCAATTGGGTTGAGCTCTACACCTAAACTTTAGCTTATGAGCTGCACTTAAAGACCTAAAATTGAGCCTTCGCGGAGCTTGAACTGAAAGCTAAGCCTACACGTTTTCTTCATCAGCAGGCTGTTCCTCTACCTTGGTCTGCTCTAGTTCTGTGATCCTTGTCAATGACGCACTATATGTCAGGTTTTTGGCCCCTTCCCAAACTCGGGCCAAGTCTAGGTATCTGGTTGAGGTTTGTTGCGATTACTCAAGGTCTTTCTGCTAGAGTCAAGCTGCATGAACTGTAAATTTCTTCAGGATTTTCTCCCCTGGGATTTCACTCCAGAACTGTACGTTTCTAAAGGATTACCCTCCTGGGATTTAGTTCCCTTTCCTGTGCCCTTGTTTTGTCTTCATCTGAAGATTAATAAATTAAAAGACAATCTAAACAAATGGATCAACTACCATCGTTACCTTGTCCTCACATGGGTGCTTAACTCACCTCTGTGAATAACTACTTATTACCTTGATGGTTTATCACGTCTGCTGAGACTCTTCACCAGCTGGGTCTCTCCCTTGACCTGGTGGAGTTCATTGTGCCATTTTATTGGAGTTTCACAATCAGACAGTTCATAATCTCATTGTAAGAATGCAGGAGATGGTTTAGTCATAGAATCATAGAATAGCAGAGTTGGAAGGGGCCTACAAGGCCATTGAGTCCAACCCTCTGTTCAGTACAGGAATCTACCCTAAAGCATCCCTGACAGAGGGTTGTCCAACTGCCTCTTGAATGTCTCTAGTGTGGGAGAGCCCACAACCTCCCTAGGTAACTGATTCCATTGTCATACTGCTCTAACAGTCAGGAAGTTTTTCCTGATATCCAGCTGGAATCTGGCTTCCTGTAACTTGAGCCCGTTATTCCGTGTCCTGCACTCTGGTAGGATTGAGAAGAGATCCTGGCCCTCCTCTGTGGGACAACCTTTTAAGTATTTGAAGAGTGCTCTCATGTCTCCCCTCCATCTTCTCTTCTCCAGGCTAAACATGCCCAGTTCTTTCAGTCTCTCTTCATAGGGCTTTGTTTCCAGACCCCTGATCATCCTGGTTGCCCTCCTCTGAACATGCTCCAGCTTGTCTGCGTCCTTCTTGAATTATGGAGCCCAGAACTGGACGCAATACTCTAGATGAGGCCTAACCAGGGCCGAATAGAGAGGAACCAGTACCTCACGTGATTTGGAAGCTATACTTCTTTTAATGCAGCCCAAAATAGCATTGGCCTTTCTTGCAGCCATATCACACTGTTGGCTCATATTCAGCTTGCGATCTACAACCATTCCAAGATCCTTCTCGTTTGTAGTATTGCTGAGCAGAGTATCTCCCATCTTTTAACTGTGCATTTGGTTTCTATTTCCTAGATGTAGAACTTCCATTTCCTAGATGTAGTACTTTTGTTTCTATTTCCTAGATGTAGAGACACACATCCTTGTCTGTTGCGATGGGGAACAATAACAGGGTTCTTTTGGCTTTTACAAATCCAAATCATCCTGACATTTTTTTTAAAAAGTTCTGTTTTGCTAAAGTTAATCTCTTACACCATATCATGTCTAAAACTTCAAAATGCACTAGCATCTCTAAGAGCGAGTGGTGCATAATATTTTAATTAGAAGAATTTCAATTTATGTTTTTTGCCAGTAAATATTGCAAAATCAGCTGCTGCATTCTTTGTTCAGGAATACTTGGACGTTGGCAAGAGCCACCATTTTGTGGAACTGGAAGCTGGAGGAAGCTTTGGCTAGGCCTGAGAGGGTCACCCGCAGGTGGTAGACAGCCATCTCAACTAGGTATGGTTCTAATGTATTGCTTCTATAATTGGGGTTAATTAGTGGTGGCTAAATTTATCTCCACTCTTCCCATTAATCTTGGGCACAAAAGAACACTTGTGTTGCAATCAATTGCCGTTCAATTACACCACAATAGACTTCCCACTAGAGAAAGAAGCTGTCAGGTCCTGATGGGTTCAAGGGATGGGGAGATGTGGGGGGAGGCACCCAAGAACTGGAACTGAACTCCTGATCCTTTCAAATGGTGTGAAAAAATAAGAACGCCAGTGGAAATGGGGCATGGCCAAAATTCTTTAGGCATCATTCAAAGACGATGCCTAAAGCGATGCCTAAAGTTAAATATTCTTTCCAGAGGGGATTCTACATGTCATACTGAGGGCGCTTCCCTGCACCCCCAGTGTGCCCCCAAAGCGATCGTGTAACTTGCCTGGAGAAGAGACGAGGAAGAGGCGTCCTAGCCGCCGCCGCCACCCACCGGCGAGGAGGTAGGTGGGTGGCGGCGGCGGCTAGGACGCCTCTTCCTCGTCTCTTCTCCAGGCAAGTTACACGATTGCTTTGGGGCTGCACTGGGGGCGCATGGAAGCGTCCTCAGTATGACGTGTGGAATCCCCCCAGGTGTGCTTTTCATTGATTTGTTTTCCTGTTGTGTTTGAAGTGGCATTCTGTTTTTAATCTCTGTTTTATTATTGTCAGTTGCCTTGAGCCCCATTTTGGGTGGAAAGGGGGATGTACATTAAACAAACAAACCAACAAGGTCTACGATCAGTGCTAGAAATGCTCTCCACCTCCCCCAATTCCAGATTCTAGAACTCATTTACACAAGGTGGTTTATACGGTGTGTTTACCAGATTTATTTGGAGATGGTTCCGGTGAAATATGCGATGGGATGTAGTTGGTTAGCCTCAACAGCGCTACCTGCAGCAGTAGATGAAAGCAGTTGTTCCCAAGAGAATTAAAAAAGGGTCAAACCCATGGCATAAGTGGGGTGACAGCAACATCGCTTCATCCCTGGCAAGTTCTGCCATGCGGCTAACAAACCCAGCATTGTTATAAAAATAGGAATAACATAAACCAATTTGTGATTTAAATCCAATAAACGCAATCCGGATGCAGAAGATTTGGCTTCAAAGAAAAAGATTTTATTCCAGCACTGCAGGTAAAATAGGAGACCTTTGCGCAAAGAGTTCTCCCCTCCGCACCAAAATGGAGAGAGACCCCGAACGGATGTTAACCTTGAGTTTTATACAGAGGACGAACTTTAAACAATTGTAATTGGCTAGCAGCCCAATTCATCACAATTGATGTCACTTCCAGAATTCTTGACATGCTCAGATAGGGAGGAAATCGGTTAGCTCTGCATATTCTTCATTATCGCATGATTCCTCCAGCAATGCACCTTGGGACATTTCTATCCCAGATTACTTAAATTCCCCCATTGTCTGGAGAGATTTTCCTGCTCCTGCTTCCCATAGCCAATCCCAATTCACCATTCCCTTCCCAATTCCCACCAAACCGTGGGAAAAGAGAAGAAGGGAGAAGAAGACTCTGAAGACGACATTAATGGCTACCAGAACAAAGCCATCCCCAGAACATGGAGCTAGACTGGACGAGGGCTAATAAACTGAAACTCAATCCAGACAAGACTGAGATGCTGTTAGTAGGTGATTCTGCTGACAGGATGGGGGGTGTTCTACCGGTTCTGGATGGGATTGCACTCACCCTGAAGGAGCAGGTTCGTAGCTTGGGGGTTCTTTTAGATCCATCATTATCACTTGAGGCTCAGGTGACCTCAGTGGCACAGAGAGCCTTCTACAAACTCCGGTTGGTGGCCCAGCTACGCCCCTATCTAGACAGGGATAACCTGGCTTCAGTTGTCCACGCTCTGGTAACCTCCAAGTTAGATTACTGCAATGCCCTCTAAGTAGGGCTGCCTTTGAAGACAGTTCGGAAGCTGCAACTCATGCAAAATGCAGCAGCCAGATTGATTTTGGGAACCAGAAGGTTCGGCCATATAACACCTGCTCTGGTCCGCTTGCATTGGCTGCCTGTACGTTTCCGAGCCCAATTCAAGGTGCTGGTTTTGACCTATAAAGCCGTACACGGCTTGGGACCACAATACCTGACGGAACGCTTCTCCCGACGTGAATATACCCGGTCACTACGTTCAATATCTAAGGTCCTCCTCCGGGTGCCTACTCCAAGAGAGGCTTGGAGTGTGGCAACGAGGGACAGGGCCTTTTTGGTGGTGGCCCCCAGACTATGGAATGATCTTCCTGACGAGGCTCACCTGGCGCCAACGCAGCTATCTTTCCGGCGCCAGGTTAAGACTTTCCTCTTTGCCCAGGCATATGGCGGCACATCTTAATCACCCACATGTTTAGTTTTTTAACGGTTTTTAATGCTTTATGTGTGTATGTTCTGTGTTTTAGAATTTTAAATTTTGTATACTCGTTTTAATCTTAATTTTAGAATTTCTGTAAACTGCCCAGAGAGTCCTGGCTATGGGAGTGGTATATAAGTGCAATCAATCAATCAATCAATCAATCAATCAATAAAATTCTAAGTAAACCTGCCCTTTACCTCTATATTCCTAATGGGTAGACCGGGCCCTCCGTTCTATTCACTTAACGGGCAGTCTGGTCTCAATACGAGTTCCCTTAGTTTTCTATGGATAGACCAAGGCCACAGCTAGACCGAAGGTTTCTCCTGGGATCATCCAGGGTCCGCCCCTGCCTGAGCACTGGATCCCCTGTGTGTCACCTAGATGAACAGGTTTGACCCCTGGACGATCCAGGGATAAACCTTAGGTCTAGCTATAGCCCAAGCCTTTTTAGTGGCTGAGGCTTCTGCTTTACACGAGAGTAAGTGGGCTTACTCTATTAAGTAAACGGGGTTTCCTCTCTACCTGGGAGTAAAGGGTCTACTCTATCTATCTAAAACCAAAAGATGGTGATTCAAAGTAGGGAAGCGGAGGATCTGAGAAGGAAAAATGGAAGAAGGGAATAAGTGGAAATCAGCTAAAATTTACATATCAGCATGAACGCTGCGATGGCAGCCAGGTCAATGCTGCACCATCAACCCAGAGGGCCATCTGCCAGGGTCCAGCGATTCTGATCCTGGTTAATCTCATGAGAAAAGGAAGAGGGGCTGACCAAGGGCAAGATGGATGGATGATATTCTGGAGGTGACGGACTTGACCTTGGGGGAGCTAGGGGTGGCGATGGCCAACAGAAAGCTCTGGCGTGGGCTGGTCCATGAAGTCACGAAGAGTCAGAAGCGACTGAACGAATAAACCACAACAACTACCCCGGACCCAGTGATGGCTGATGCAAAGGAGGAAGCTATTCATGGGAGCAGTTAAATCCCTCATGTTGGCTGACAGTGCATCGTCAGGATTGATACTGAGTGGAAGACGGGCTCCTGATGGGGGGTAAACCCTTATCTGGTCAGGCTGCTGGGTCGTCAACAGCTGCATGGCAGGAGGAAATCTACTTTGCACTGATGGGCAAACATCTAGGTCAAACCTGACCACTTCATAGCAAAACGGCACCCGTTTGCTATCGTAACTGGGGATCCCTCTGTTAGACAAATATTTCTGGACAGATCTTATGCTGTGCAGGGTGATACTTGTGAAAACATATTCATAGAATAGCAGAGTTGGAAGGGGCCTATAAGGCCATCGAGTCCAACCCACTGCTCAATGCAGGAATCCACCCTAAAGCATCCCTGACAGATGGTTGTCCAGCTGCCTCTTGAAGGCCTCTAGTGTGGGAGAGCCCACAACCTCCCTAGGTAACGGGTTCCATTGTCGCACTGCTCTAACAGTCAGGAAGTTTTTCCTGATGTCCAGCTGGAATCTGGCTTCCGGTAACTTGAGCCCGTTATTCTGTGTCCTGCACTCTGGGAGGATCGAGAAGAGATCCTGGCCCTCCTCTGTGGGACAACCTTTTAAGTCCTTGAAGAGTGCTCTCATGTCTCCCCTCCATCTTCTCTTCTCCAGGCTAAACATGCCCAGTTCTTTCAGTCTCTCTTCATAGGGCTTTGTTTCCAGACCCCTGATCATCCTGGTTGCCCTCCTCTGAACACGCTCCAGCTTGTCTGCGTCCTTCTTGAATATTGCATCCTTCTTGAATATTGTAGTCATATGTTCCCTAGCTTATTGAACTGATCAACTTTTCCAATCCTGTAACCTCTTTTTCTGGGCAGGATCTACACTACTGCTTTAAAACCATTTATAACAGTAGTGGCAATTTATTTATTATTATTTATTTATTTAAAACATTTGTATCCCGCTCTATATCCTTAAGATCTCAGGGCGGCATACAGATAAAAACATACAGTATAAAACAATAAGTATGCACAGTTAAAAACTAATTAAACCGGGAACCAAGTGACAACTGTTGGGGCCCAGGACACACGCCCTATGCAGTTTTCAAATCGTTTTCAAAGTGTCATATTCTGCTTGGGGTAGATCTGGTTGTTTAGCATCGTTAAAATGAATCATTGATTGTTGTTTTTAATTGCCCAGGATGATCCACTGAGTATTCCACACCCTGGTGAGCCTCCGAAGCAGGGAACCACTTCAGATTTCAGTAGCCGGGGGGGGGGGGCAAAGAGATTTCAGGAGGGGGGTATGTGTAATTATAGGCTTTACACAAAAGGCCTCAGTCTATAATAAGCAGAATTGTGTGCGTCAACTCTTCTATTTTCTGGTTGTTCTTGTTGTTGATGATGATGATGTTGATGCTGTCCTGGTTGTCTGGATATCATCAACATATATTAGTTGCCCCCATTGTTTGGAAGACAAGTACTTATTAAGAGCTGCGGGTGGAAAGCACCGCCTTAATTGAGCCAGCCTGCCTTCTTGAACAGCTAGCAGCAATCCAAGATGATGCTTGGCCTGCTATGTTGCATGGGTAAATTATTTAAACACAAAGAAAGCATGTTTCTTCGTTCGGAAGTATTGTTTTTACGCCTATGCAAATTTATGCAAATTTAACGCAATCAGTTAAACCTTGGACAATTAATCAATTGAAATGCCTTTAAGCAGGTTGCAGCCCTAGAAACAACCAACCAAATCTTGGGCTGCACGCCTCTAGTTTCTTTGGGGTGCTTGAATACCTCTCTGCTCTAACCATTTTATCCTAAACAACTAGAAGGGAAGCTCGGAGGATGGCAACAAGGCAGAGGGCCTTTTCAGTGGTGGCCCCCCAATTATGGAATGATCTCCCTGACGAGGCTCGCCTGGCGCCAACATTGTTATCTTTTCAGTGCCAGGTCAAGACTTTTCTCTTCTCCCAGGCATTTAACAGCATATGTTGAGCTTTCTAACTGACCCAGAACAGTTGTTTTAAATGGATATTGTATCTAATCTATTTTTATGCTTTTAATGGTTTAAAATTGTGTATATTTGTTTTTAATGTTCTGTGTTTTAATCTTTGTAAACTGCCTAGAGAGCTTTGGCTATGAGGTGGTATATAAATGAAACAACAACAACAACAACAACAACAACAATAATAGAAGAGGGTTATATCAACTTCAAAACTTCTTGTTTTCTTCACTTCCTTTAGCATTTCCACTCATGATTCAGTCCAGTAAACGGCATTGTCATAGAATCATTGAATCATAGAACAGCAGAGTTGGAAGGGGCCTACAAGGCCATCGAGTCCAACCTCCTGCTCAATGTAGGAATCCACCCTAAAGCATCCCTGACAGATGGTTGTCCTGCTGCCTCTTGAAGGCCTCTAGGGTGGGAGAGCCCACAAACTCCCTGGGTAACTGGTTCCATTGTCGTACTGCTCTAACAATCAGGAAGTTTTTCCTGATGTCCAACTGGAATCTGGCTTCCTTTATCTTGAGCCCGTTATTCCATGTCCTTCACTCTGGGAGGATCGAGAAGAGATCCTGGCCCTCCTCTGTGTGACAACCTTTTAAGTATTTGAAGAGTGCTATCATGTCTCCTCTCAATCTTCTCTTCTCCAGGCTAAACAGGCCCAGTTCTTTCAGTCTCTCTTCATAGGGCTTTGTTTCCAGACCCCTGATCATCGTGGTTGCCCTCCTCTGAACACGCTCCAGCTTGTCTGCGTCCTTCTTGAAGTGTGGAGCCCAGAACTGGACGCAATACTCTAGAAGCTGTCAACCAGCTTCAGTTACATGTTTGTGCAAGAGGAAGGGAGATGTTTTAAAGAGTTCTGTCTCTTCCTCTCCCCGGTGACGGCGCGGTCTGCTCTTTCACCTTGGGTGATTCATTGACTCCTGGATGGCCGCTGAGGTCACCGAGGTCCCAGGCAGTGCTCTGGAGGCAGATCTCCATGGCTAACACGTTAATCTGCTCTCTTTTCAGCCATTGGGAAATGCCCGGCCTAGAGGGTCCCTGCTCAGATGTGCCGTGAAGAGTCTTAGCAGCGCCAAAGCAAACACTCCCACGTCTTCATTCTTTCCACCCTATTGGCCATTGATTTCAGATAAATATCAGTCTGGGCTCGACAGGGCTCAATTCTCCTTATTATAACCCTATTGGCGTGTGATCTTTAGCTGCTTGGAGTGTCAGGAGGCATCTGTCAGACGGACAGGGCCCTTTAGTGCCAAAGGAAATGAGACTGTAATGGAGGGTGGCAGGGGAATGGAGAGGGGGGTGGAGGAAGCCTTTGTGGAGGAACATGCACGGGGATGCAAGGCGAGGCATTAAAAGGAGATTGCTCTGCAGGCCAGCACAACTTATTTAATTTTATTCCATCGCCTTTCTATAAAAATGTTCTGTGAGATGTAGAAGAAGATGGGCAGGAAACAACAGCGAAAAAAATGGCCCAATAAGTCCAATCCAAACACTTTCTTAAATATACTTGGGGAAACAAACCACAGAGGGTTGGGTGATTTTATTTATTTATTAATTACATTTCTATACTGCCCAATAGCCGGAGCTCTCTGGGCGGTTCACAAAAATTTAAACCATTCAAAGTATAAAACAACAGTATAAAACCATAATATAAAATACAATATAAAAGCTGAACCAAGATCAAAACAGCAGCAATGCAAAATTACAAATTTAAAACACCAAGTTAAAATTTATTTATAGACGGTTAAAATGCTGGGAGAATAAAAAGGTCTTCAGCTGGCGTCTAAAAGAATATAATGTAGGTGCCAAGCGAACCTCCTTAGGGAGTTCATTCCACAGCCGGGGTGCCACAGCAGAGAAGGCTCTATTGGCCCTATTTTCATGCACAAGGCCCCCCCAGTTCACTCCCTGGTGTCTCCCTTTAAAAGGGGCCTACTTGGCTGGAAAAGGCCATGGGGTGGGTGGGTAGGGTGACCCTATGAAAAGGAGGACAGGGCTCCTGTATCTTTAACAGTTGCATAGAAAAGGGAATTTCAGCAGGTGTCATTTGTATGCATGCAGCACCTGGTGAAATTCCCTCCTCATCACAACAATTAAAGCTGCAGGAGCTATACTAGAGTGACCAGATTTAAAAGAGGGCAGGGCACCTGCAGCTTTAACTGGTGTGATTTCACCAGGTTCTCCATATATACAAATGACACCTGCTGAAATTCCCTTTTCAATACAACTGTTAAAGATACAGGAGCCCTGTCCTCCTTTTCATAGGGTCACCCTAGGGGTAGGATCTGCCTGCTGCGGTTGATGTTGATTGTACTGTCCCTGAAGAAAGCGCTTCCTTCCTTCTAACGTTAGGGAAGAGCTTTTCTTTATTGGCGGAGGAAATTAAATTTATTTCTTAGCACAGCCTTCCCCAGTGACTACTGCATGGTGACTACTGCAGGCTGGGAATATTATTTATTTATTTATTTAAAACATTTATATCCTGCCCTATATCATTAAGATCTCAGACTGGTGTACAGATAAAAACATACAGTATAAAACAATAAATATGCACAGTTAAAAACAAATTAAACCATGATCCAAGTTAAAACAATATATTATTTAAAAGCAGTAAAAGCAGTTAAAACAGTTAAAACAATGTGCCAGTGAGTTTAACCTTCAAAGGCTTTGTTAAAAAGCCATGTTTTCACTTGACGTTGAAATGAAATCAATGTTGGAGCCAATCGGGCCTCCAATTGGAGGGCATGCCACCACAGAGAAGGCCCTCTCCCTTGTCCCAACATAGCGTATATATTGCATTGATGGGATGCGGAGAAGGGCTCCTCCAACAGATCTAAGGTCTCAGGCAGGCATATATAAGGAGAGGCGCTCTCTCAAATATTGAGGTCCCAAGTCATTTAGGGCTTTAAACGTCATTACCAACACCTTGAATTCCGACAGGAAACGTATAGGCAGCCAGTGCAGTTCCTTTAAGACTGGTGTTATGTGGTCTCTGTAAGATGTACCTGCCAGCAGTCTAGCTGCTGCATTTTGCACTAGCGGCAACTTCCGTGTCGTCTTCAAGGGCAGCCCCACGTAGAGTTCATTGCAGTAGTCTAAGTGGGAAGTTACCAGTGCATGCCCTACTGTGGCTAGGTTGTCCCTGTCCAGGAAAGGCCGTAGTTGTTGTGGTATATAAATGCAATAAATAAATATTGCATTTATACCACCCCATAGCTGAAGCTCTCTGGGCGGTTTACAATAATGACTGTTGTTGTGTCCAACACAGCTGGAGGGTGCTAGATTGGGGAAGGTGGCCTTAGTATTTGTGTTGTTGTTGTTGTTGTTGTTGTTGTTGTTTTTAAAAAGAGTTTAGGTAGTAGTAGGGTGACCATATGAAAAGGAGGGAAGGGCTCCTGTATCTTTAACAGTTGCATAGAAAAGGGAATTTCAGCAGGTGTCACTTCTATGCATGTCACACCTGGAGGGGATCTACACTACTGCTTTTAAAGCGCTTTAAAGCACTTTGAAAACGTTTTGAAAACTGTATATGCAGTGTGTCCTGGGCCTCAACAGTTGTCAAAACTGTTACAAAGCGCTTTAAAGCAGTAGTGTAGATCCTGCCCTGGTGAAATTCCCTCTTCATCACAACAGTTAAAGCTGCAGGAGCTATACTAGACTGACCAGATGCAAAAGAGGGCAGAGAACCTTCAGCTTTAACTGTTCTGATGAAGAGGAAATTTCACCAGGTTCTGACACCTGCTGAAATTCTCTTTTCAATACAACTGTTAAAGATATAGGAGCCCTGTCCTCCTTTTCATAGGGTCACCTTAGGTAGTAGGGCTGAGAAAAATCTCTGTCTCGGCTGTTAAAGAGTGTGTAAAAGACACCATAAGCTCAATCCGACGAGCGTTGTACTGCACGCTCGCTGCTGGACACTCACGGATAACTCACATGACGTCGTCTGCCTCTTGTGGTTCTTCCGCCCCTTCTGGCCTTTGTTGTGCCGCAAAATCCCCCGGAGGAAGTCCGGTTGCTGCTCTCTCCTACCGGACTAAATGGAGCTAATCACTTCCTGTTTTCAGGAAGCGACAACAGAGAAGCGACAGAGCTGCTCATTTGACCTAGATGTGATGGGACTCAATGTCTGATGGACTCTTCAGAGCAGATAAGGGAGGCATGCAAGGGGCTGTGGTGGGCAGGGGGGAGGAGAGCAAGGGAAAGTACTGTGGCATGAACTGAAGTCCGCTTGTGCAATGTTGGATTTAAGCCAGTAGTAGTACAAACTATAGTGAACAAACTGGGATCCAACTGTAGTTTGATATCCTGCTTAACTAGTAAGGCTTATACAAACAGAGTTTCCCATTTTGGGACAAAATGGGAAATGGAGAATATTTACCACCTCATCAAACTATGGGCCTTGCTAGACCTATGAGATAATCCAGTCGGGAGTAGGGGCGAGGGCGCGCTACAGCTAGCGCGCGCCGTCGCCCTTTTCCAGACGTCAACACGCGACGGGGCAAGGGAAAGCCCCATCGCGTGCTCCGGTTTTTCTTCACTTAAAGGGCCGTGTACGCAGGCGCGCACCGCCAAAAAAGGTAGGTTTTTTTTTAAAAAAATAAAGGGTTCCCCACTCCCCCTGCCTGTCCCCCGTCCCCGCTCGCCATGCCCTGTCCCCCCCGTCCGCCAGGCCCGTCCCCATCCCCGATGCCCGTCGCCACTCGCCAGGCCCTGTCCCCCGTCCCCGATGCCCATCCCCATTCTTCTCTCCCCCCTCTCCGGCCGGGCCCGGTCTTTCCCCCGGCCCCCATCTCCCCCCCGTGATTCCCCCTCCGGCCCGATGGGCACAGCGCTCCTATGAGCACTGTGCCCAGTCCGTGGCTTCTCCTGGCTACTCACGAGTAAGTGAGCTGCTGGGAAAAGCCACAGACCCTGCTAGACTTTCCGCAGCCCCGGCCTCAGGCCGGGGCTGTGGAAAAGCCGGGCCATAACCGCATCTGGTTATCCCGGGTCAAGGGAGGACTTAGCCCGGCCTGACCCCGGGATCCCCTGTGCGTCATCTGGATGCACAGGAGGGAGACCGGGCCTCACACCGGGCTAAGACCTCGTCTAGCAAAGGCCAAAAATTCCCAGGATTCTTTGGGGAAATCCATGAGATTTAACATGACATACAACTGATACAGGTCCGTAGTGTAGAGAGGCGATGGTGGCTAAATTTCCTGAAGATAGTTTCAGAGACTCGCAAGCCAAACCACTGTCCAAGTTTCCAAAGAGGGCTTATTGCAGCCTTTCAGTTCTGTAAAAACGTCTCCAGCCCAGCGAGTGGGTGAGAGAAGGTAGGCTGAAGAGGGGTTAATTTTGACAGGCAAGGCAGGGAGAAAGGCAGCCGTTTTCCAGCCCGCTGCTTCTGCACATCCCATTGAGCTGTCATTTAACCTGCATTGTGAAAAGGGGTCAGGCAGGACCTCGGTCAGTGTGCTTAGAGAAAAGAGCTGTGTTAGCTGACTCATATCCTGGATGTCTCTGTATTGTTAAAGGCCCCAGATGAACAACATGTCTGGAGCTAGCAGGCGTTTCTGGATACGAGAGAGAGAGAGAGAGAGAGAGAGAGAGAGAGAGAGAGAGAGAAGGAGACCGCTCTTCATGGTCATTTATTATTCTCATTATCCAGCTATCTCCGCATCTACCTTATTGCTCCTTCATCATCTAGCTGCAGGGCCATCCATTTAAGCTATGATCCCATTGATGTGGGATGCGTTTCATAGCCAGTGAAGGGAATGGGAGTGGAAGTACCCCTATGGATTGGGACCTTTTCATCTATTTCACCAGTCAATCAATCAATAATAATTCCAGCACTCATTAGAGGCCCTTCTGGTGAGCCTCTCATCCCCAGGAACTTGGGAAACTGTGGGCCACTTCTATTTAATCTCCTTGCACAAAAGCACAGGAGTTAAAATCTCAAGATTTCCCTTTAAATCACAAAGTGTCGTGGCTGGTACCAACAGCTCTTTCTCCATGAAACTGTTGAATCTTTTTTTTTTTTTTAAATATAATTTTATTTTTCTACAATACTTAAACATACACATTACATCCTTTCATAAAGAAAAACAACAACAACATACTACATAATATTGAAACATTGAATACATAATATCTTATCTAAATACATAATCAAAATTAACATAGAAGTGCACCCCCCACCTCGGGATCTCATTCCTGATTCCAGAATCTCATACTTTCTTCTGCTGGTGGTTTCTGCTTATGATGCAAGAAACACACCAAACTGTTGAATCTTTTAAACCCCTCTATGCCAGTGCTCATGACTACATCTTGTGGCAGAAAATTATACGGGTATTGGTGAGTTTTGGGAATAAGTCCTTTCTTTGCCCTATCCCAAATCTACTGCCCAATCCTGATGATTCTCGTACGATGAGAGAGGAAGAAAAATGTACACACAGAAAAACACTCTGTACATGTTTAATGAGCACTCTCCTCTTCTTATTCTATCGCACATCCTAGGGCTGAATTGAGAAAGCAGGTTCTAGGACTGCTTGAATCATCAAATCATAGAATAGTAGAGTTGGAAGGGGTCTATAAGGCCATCGAGTCTAACCCCCCACTCAATGCAGGAATCCACCCTAAAGCATACTTGACAGATGGTTGTCCAGCTTCATCTTGAATGCCTCTAGTGTGGGAGAGCCCACAACCTCCCTAGGTCACTGGTTCCATTGTCGTACTGGTCTAACAGGAAGTTTTTCCTGATGTCCAGCCAGAATCTGGCTTCCTTTAACTTGAGCCCGTTATTCCGTGTCCTGCACTCTGGGAGGATTGAGAAGAGATCTTCTCTGTGTGACAACCTTTTAAGTATTTGAAGAGTGCTCTCATGTCTCCTCTCAATCTGCTCTTCTCCAGGCTGAACATGCCCAGCTCTTTCATAGGGCTTTGTTTCCAGACCCCAGCTTAAATTAAGCTTGAACTGCCCCATCTTAAATTAAGCTATGGACGCTCCATTAGCTCACCTTACTTTTTTGCTGTTTGTTTCTTTTCTCCATCCTCCCCCTGTGGGGGCACCCATCAGGGTTTGCCCTTTCCACAAACAAGAAATCCTGGGCCTTGCCAATTGCTGATTCAGCACCCTCCCCTTGTCAGTGGCTTTCCCCTGCCCACCTGAGGCGGTGCTTTGATTTACAGGCAGGCAGGCAGAACGACAGGCCCGGCAAAGTGCATCCTTCTCTCCTGACTCCCTCCCACTGCAAGGCTTGAGGTGGGCGGAAGGAGCAGCAAATCCTTCACCCTAATGTGTGTTGAGTTTTAGCCCTCGCCTCGAGCGCTACCATTTATCTACAAGCCCCTGAGTAGCAGGCGAGGAGCGGAGTTCATAAATCAGCTCGCGCGTCGACAGGCATCAGGGCCGTAAATAAAGTGGAACTGTCAAGCGGCGAAGTCAGCTCAAGGCAAAGCAGGCAGCTGCTCCAGGAAGTGCAGGCCGAGCGCTCCACTCCCCCGGCAAGACCCACATGACACCCAGGCCCGTCCGCCCACCTACCCACGAGCTGAGCAGGGCGTGTGATTTGAGGACTCTCCCTTCTGTTCTGGACTTCGCCTTAAACTTGTCACGAGTTTCACCTTCGTTGAGCCTTTGCTGAACCGTGCTGTTGGCAGCAAAGCCATAATAGAGCTGTGTTTGCCAGATCAAAACGGGAGAATACTCCTCAAGACTCCTCACCCATCCGAAGGTCTCCTGTTCGCCCAAATGACCCCATCCCTTCTCATAAGAACACGAGAAGAGCCCTCCTGGATCAGACCAAGACTTAGCTAGATGACGGGTTAGCCTGGGCTGATACCCGGGATCGCCCCTGTGCATTCAGATAACCCTCCCTTGCCCCAGGGTAACGGGCACCACTTTTGGCCCGGTATTTCCCATGGCCTTGGGCTGAGCCCGAGACCGCAAGTAGCCAGGAAAAGCAGCGGCGGGGCGCAGCGCTCCTCAGGAGCACTGTGGCCATCAGGGCTAGGGTGGGGGGAGTGGGGAAAGCCATTATTTTTTAAAAAAACCACTTACCTGAGCGCACGAGTGTTCGTGCGCATGGCCCCTTTAAGATGAAAAAAATGGTGGACGCGACAGGGCCCCTTCTTGACCTCGTCGCACCTGCGGTGTAGACAACGTTGAGAGCCCACGATAGTTGCATCGCGGGCTCTCCCCTCCTCACCACCGGATTATCAGGTAGGTCTAGCAAAGGCCCAAGAGTCCATCTAGTCCAGCACTCTGTTCACACAGTGGCCAAACAGCTGTTGACCACGAACCCTCAAGCAGGACACGGGTGCAACAGGCTCTGACTGCTAGAATCTCACCCCCCAGACATCAGCATGGTGCTATTTCTATTAGCTCCATCAAATCCTTCCTCAAAACCCAACTTTTCTGTGAAGGCTTTTGGAGAACCCCCCTAAACCCAATATCCTACTGTAACTAAGCCTAAGTATATGTAACTGAAATTAATGGAACTCCTCCCCCCATTTACTCCTTGTATCTGAGCTTTCCTAAATGAGTGATGTATTGCATGCTCATGATTGGCCACTCACAGACATTTGCGGGTCCATTACACCACGTCGTCAACAGCCAGGACGTCTTCTGCTGAGACAAGTATCGGCTTCTCACTCACTCTGACTAGCTTGTTTCCCATATTTGTACAGGTGTATCTGATATACGCAGTGATAGATTTGCAAATCTTTATCAAGTGTTTGGGGCTCCAAGAATTAATGTAACATAGGCAGCGGTCCCTGAAACTTCTCTCATGCCAGACAACACAAATATGGTATCATAGAATACTTTTTTATTGTTCAGTCTAAGAGAATTTATTTTTTATTTATTTTATTTATTTATTACATTTTTATACTGCCCAATAGCCGAAACTCTCTGGGCGGTTCACAAAAACTAGCCACACCTTATAAGGTACAATAAATTCTTATCAATTCTACCCATTCTACCCACTACAAATGCATATTCTGCTACACCTCTGCTTCCTCAGAGCCAGGCATTGTGGGAATGATGCCTCTGGAGATGTACTGTATCTGGAAAGCCACATTGGCCAGTTTTGAAGGTCAGTCTGGCTAGTTAGA
This sequence comes from Elgaria multicarinata webbii, assembly GCF_023053635.1. Taxonomy (NCBI): domain Eukaryota; kingdom Metazoa; phylum Chordata; class Lepidosauria; order Squamata; family Anguidae; genus Elgaria; species Elgaria multicarinata. The sequence continues at coordinate 114,072,950 of NC_086177.1, read as the reverse complement.
GAACAACAGTGGGCGCGGGGCCAGCACACGTGTGCTCTTTCGATTGACCTTTCACCTTTGGCCCCAGCTCCCCATTGCAAGGAGTCAGAGCAGATGTAGCTATGGAGCCATTGTAGAAGTGACTGTGCAATGCGCTTTTCCAGGCTGGGGGCCATAAGCTGCCGTTTATTCGGTGTGTCGTTATTAGGCTAGAGAGCCTTCACGGCTGGTGTATGATGAGCCACTTTGTGTCAGGATCTATGCTGTACTGAGTGCTTGCAGGGCCCAGGTCTTCGGTCAGGACCTGTCCTGCTGGGGTGTTTGCAAGCCTCAGGCCCCTGACTAACTACACGCAGGGGGTGTGATTGGAGTCCAGCTGGGAGGGGCCAGGGTAAGAGCTATTTAAGCACTGCACTTCTGTCTCAACCCTCGCTACAGCAACACCGTTCCTCTGCTGTCTGGCTTGGCTTCCTGCAAACCTCTACGCTCGTTCCTGGTCTTGTTGGTTCCTGACTTCTGGACTGCCTTTGGACTTTGCCTTGCCCCTGCCTCTGCCATGCGTCTGCCACGCCTTGTTGGTTCCCGACTTCTGGACTGCCTTCAGACTACGCCTTGCTGCTACCTTCACCACGCCTCATTGGTTCGTGACTTTTGGACTTCCTTTGGACTTTGCCTCGCCCCTTCCTCTGCCATGCGTCTGCCACGCCTTGTTGGTTCCCGACTTCTGGACTGCCTTCAGACTACGCCTTGCTGCTACCTTCACCATGCCTCATTGGTTCGTGACTTTTGGACTTCCTTTGGACTTTGCCTCGCCCCTGCCTCCGCCACGCCTTGTTGGTTCCTGACCCTCGGACCGCCTCTGGACTACGCCGTGGTTCTGCCTCTGTCTCGGCAGGCGGTGCTGGACCCTCGTGCCGGTTCTAGGATGTTGCTCTGGCTCGGCCCGGACTCAGGTTCATCTGTGCCTCTGAACTCTTGCACGCTGCAGGAGGGGGCCTCTGGCTCTGGCCCTGGTACACACTAGTGACGGTCAAAGCGGAACCCTTCTTGATCCCGCTTCAGTGTGGTGTTCTCTTCTGCCTCACTCCCCTGGGTTCCGGCGGCCCAGCCTACCTCCCTGCCGCCCACGCCCCAGACGTAACACTTCGATATGGTGGGTGGTGTAACCATGAGCATTTCTCCAGAGCGAAATATAAATACGCATGCACGCACGCACGCACACACACACATGCTTGTAGAGCTCCTTCTCCCCAAGGGAATTCTGCCTGCGAGGGAAGGTTGTACACTGCCCCCCCCCATGCCCCACAGCTGCCACCACCCAACTGCTTCCTTTGACAGAGATGGGTCAGTCAGTCATCCCCCTTCCTGGCTAATCTTCGGACACTTTTAGTGTCACTCTAATGACAGCGCGGCTTTCCACAGCCCCGGCAATAAAAGCCTCTTAAAGCTGGCTGCCCTGAGCCGGCTCGCTGCTGGGGCCCTTCCTTCCCTCAGGAAATGACATCCTGACAAGAATCGGACATGAACTCTTCCCTCCTTGAGACACATTAAGGCCTTCTCAGGAAGCACTCCGAGGGCTCCGCTCCCCCGCCCGTCCTCCCGCTGCTGCCCATCAAAGGCCTTTCTCAACGTGAGCCAAAACGGCTCAGCGCCGGAGCCTCTCAGGAACGCACCAGGGGGCTCAGCATGCCGCTCGCTCCTGCCTCGGCCACTTTCTCTCTTGGCCAGAGCTGAGGCGATGTTTCCTCTTCCTGCCGTCCAGCAGGCCGCAAGCCGGGCTCGGGCCAGACCTAGACCTCTCAGTGCCCGGCCTGTAACACAAAGTACAAACGGCTGCTGAGGCTGTACCAGTTGGCTTTCTGCTGACTTGCACCAGAAAAGGCCCTGTCAACCTGTCAGCTCTGCGCTTCCTCTACTCTCCTGTCCAGACAAATATCTGATTCTGGATTTCCCTGTGTGACAGCCAGCGTTTTGCTTCACGACATTTCTGTACCACCCAAAAGACAAAGCGCTCTGGGAGGTTCACAAAAATCAAAAACCCCAAATATGACATGATTAATAAACATACTATAAAAGCTTTAAAAGTTTAAGGCTGAATAAAGCTAAAGTAAATGCCAACAGCAGTGTAAATATCTAAAAACACAGTAACACGTTTAAAAACAAAACCGAATGACTAAAGGCTTTTTTTAAAAAAATACCACCAACACATATTAATATTTCGTATGAACAATTATAATTATTTAAAGAAAAATAATATTGGTTAAACGCATGTTTCACAACAGGGCTTTGTAAATATATTTTATTTATTTAGATTACTGTATTTATATAGCTGCTCATAACAGATGTTCTCTGGGTGGCTCAAAAACAAATACAGCATTAAAATACAGTATGGAACAATAACAATTGAAGAACAATAAAAACATGGATTTTAACCTCGGAGGTAGACTTAACTTACTTAAAAGGTCAAGGTGAGTCTTCACCTGGCACCAAAAAGCCCATCAAGGACATAAGAACATCAGAAGTGCCCTGATGCTGGATCAGACCAAGGGTCCATCTAGTCCAGAACTCTGTTCACACAGTGGCCAGGCAGCCATTGGCCAAGAACCAACAAGGCAGGACATGATGCAACAGCACCCTCCCGCCCATGTTCCCCAGCAACTGGTGGTGTAAGGTGAGCCTTCCTGGAAAGACTGTTCCATGTAGCCAGGATACCACCATTTGGGTGGTGACCTATGCATCACCCAAACAGAAGAGGGCTCAGATTTGCATAAAATAATCGTATGTTAATCATAGAATCATAGAATAGCAGAGCTGGAAGGGGCCTACAAGGCCATCGAGTCCAACCCCCTGTTCAATGCAGGAATCCACCCTAAAGCATCCCTGACAGATGGTTGTCCAGCTGCCTCTTGAAGGCCTCTAGTGTGGGAGAGCCCACCACCTCCCTAGGTAACTGGTTCCATTGTCGTACTGCTCTAACAGTCAGGAAGTTTTTCCTGATGTCCAGCACTTTCCTGATGTAAGCACTCTTGCTTTGTAAATTTAAAACATATAGGTGGATCATGATAATCCTAGAACACATAAAAAGGTAGGCCATACGTGATGGGAAGAAGGCAGATCTTCAGATATTTGAGATTTCCAAAACATCTGGAGAGCTGCCTTCTGCCCATTCCTGGTCTAGGGAGAGCACTTTCCTAGGATTCTGGTAGTGGCCCTGGCTTGGTGCACAGGCAGGATGGTCCCACGGAGTGGCCGATGGCTTCTCAGCAAGGACATTTGCCAGGCATGCAGTGTATAGGATCTACTGCATATGCAGCCCAGCTGGGAAACAGCTGTGGCCCTTCACCTCTCAGGACTACTTAGGAGAAGCAGAAGCTGTTCACGCACAAAAGTCTCTTGATAGGCTGGAGTGCTGGGCTGAAAACAGCAGAATGAAACTTAATAGGGATAAATGCCAAGTTCTACATTTAGGAAATAGAAACCAAATGCACAGTTAAAAGATGGGAGATACTCTGCTCAGCAATACTACAAACGAGAAGGATCTTGGAATGGTTGTAGATCGCAAGCTGAATATGAGCCAACAGTGCGATATGGCTGCAAGAAAGGTAAATGCTATTTTGGGCTGCATTAATAGAAGTATAGCTTCCAAATCACGTGAGGTACTGGTTCCTCTCTATTCGGCCCTGGTTAGGCCTCCTCTAGAGTATTGCGTCCAGTTCTGGGCTCCAAACTTCAAGAAGTATGCAGACAAGCTGGAGCGTGTTCAGGGGAGGGCAACCAGGATGATCAGGGGTCTGGAAACAAAACCCTATGAAGAGAGACTGAAAGAACTGGTCATGTTTAGCCTGGAGAAGAGAAGATTGAGGGGAGACATGAGAGCACTCTTCAAATACCAGGGCAGGGCCAAAATCCCAGCCCATTTGAGCTTAAAGTTCTTACTGGGGCAGGATCTACCCTACTGCTTATAATGGTTTATAATGGTTATGACAACTGTTCAGGCCCAGGACACACTACATATACAGTTCTCATACCGTTTTAAAAGTGTTATAACCTGCTTGGTGTAGATTGGCTGTAACCAACCCTTAGCAAGAGGCATGTCAGCCTTCAAACTGTCAACAGTTGAGGGAAAGTGGTGGGGGGGGGCAGAGGAAGGGGGTGAGGTCACCTGGGGACCCCTGGGTGCTGGATTGGGCCCTCGGTTCCGCCCCCCTGGAATAGATGAAGCAGGTGATTAGGCAAATGCATGGAGGCTGCTAAATTCGATGGCCTTGGAGGAAGTGTACTCCTGGACATCAATTGCTGGGGACGTCCTGGGCAGCTCCCAGAGGCACCTGGTTGTCCAGTGTAGGATACAGGATGATGGACTAGACAGGCTTTGGGCCTGATCCAGGTAGAGCGTGCTCCTTGTGTTCTCAAACGAGAGCTCTCTAGCTCGTGCCTCAGTCTCCCCAAAGGCCTCTCCCTCCTACGCAGCCATATTCAAAAGCTCTCTCCTCCTTTTCTTCCTTACATTTCTTTTTCTTGGGCCGCCCGTAAAAAGAAAAGAAAAAAAAGGACACAATCAAACCTTCTTCCTATTAGAGGGAAGCAAAGGAATGAAGGAAGCTTAAAGGCAAAGCAGAGGAACCGACTAAAGGAGTTTAAATTGGAGTTTTATGGATATTTCTTTCCTTTTGCGAGCGCATTAAACTTTTCTTTTGTTAAGAAATACTGAGAGGACATAAGTCGGAGCAGAGAGGCAAGGGGGGGGGAATCTATATAAACTCTCAGATATTCATGTGTGACATACGACTCGGGGGAGGCGAGACGCGCGTCTGATTTGCTTAATGCTGACAGTTCTTTCTTCTTATTGGAAAGAAAACACAGCGGGGAACCTAAAACGTGCCGTGGAGAGGTCCGTGGCAGGTGTATTTCCAGTTGGCGGCAGTAATGCCGCAGGCCAGGCATTTGCACGAGACGCGGGGGGGTGGGTGGGGGAGGAGAGGAGGGGGGAGGGATCACACACACCACACACTCGCACACGCACATACACACAAAGTTCATTGCCAGATTCCCAGAAACTGCTGCCGCTAATAACACTAAAAGTTCAGCGAGTGTAAAAGGGACCAAACAGTATGTTCCCAGATGGTGTGTGTGGATGTAGGAGCAAGAGAGGGAGAAGGTAAAGCAGGAGAAGGCAAAGCAAGCAAGCAAGCAAGCAAGCAAGAAAGAAAGAATGCAGGGGAAGTAGGAAGAGGACAAAGTCCCACCCACAGGTGGCCACAGACTCTGGCCTTTTCTCGATGTATTCATGCTTTGCCTGGCAGAGCCGACAACCACATGTCTGCGCTGTAAGAGACCTCCCTATCACTCCATCATCTGGCACAAACGCCTCCTTGTGCCTTAAAGGTCTCCATAGTTCGCTGTCCCCGACTTGAATCAATCCTAGAATCATAGAATAGCAGAGTTGGAAGGGGCCTACGTGGCCATCGAGTCCAACCCCCTGCTCAAGGCAGGAATCCGCCCTAAAGCATCCCTGACAGATGCTTGTCCAGCTGCCTTTTGAAGGCCTCTAGTGTGGGAGAACCCACCACCTCCCTAGGTCACTGGTTCCATTGTCGTACTGCTCTAACAGTCAGGAAGTTTTTCCTGATGTTCAGCTGGAATCTGGCTTCCTTTAACTTGAGCCCGTTATTCCGTGGCCTGCACTCTGGGAGGATCGAGAAGAGATCCTGGCCCTCCTCTGTGTGACAACCTTTTAAGTATTTGAAGAGTGCTATTATTATTATTATTATTATTATTATTATTATTATTATTATTATTATTATTTATTTATTTATACAGCACCATCAATGTACATGGTGCTGTACAGATAACACAGTAAATAGCAAGACCCTGCCGCATAGGCTTACAATCTAATAAGTTGTAGTAAACAATAAAGAGGGAAAGAGAATGCAAACAGGCACAGGGAAGTGTAAACAGGCACCGGGTAGGGTGAAGCTAACAATATAGAGTCAGAACAAACTCAATATTTGAAGGCTATAGGGAAAAGAAAAGTTTTTAGCTGAGTTTTAAAAGCAGTGATTGAGTTTGTAGTTCTCAAGTGTTCTGGTTTATCCCAGGATCGTCCCAGGGTCATCCCTGTTCATGTAAATGACACACAAGATGTCCCGGGAGCAGGCAGGGATGATCCCGGGATAAACTTTAGGTCTAGCTAAGGCCTGAGTTTGTTTATTTGTTTATGTATTAAAACATTTATATCCCTACCTAAATCACTGGGATCTCAGGGCGGCATAGAGATGAAATCAGAACAATGTAAACATAATATACGCAGCTAAAAAACAATTACATTTTTAATAATAATAATAATAATAATAATAATAATAATAATAATAATAATATATTTATTTGTTACCCGCCTCTCCCTCTGGATCGAGGCGGGGTACAACACTAATAAAAACACCATAAAATACATACGATTAATTCAAACGTTTAAAACCAGTGCATCATTAAAAGCAGCACACCATTAAAAAAAGGCATCTTAAAATTCAGCTGGGTAGGCCTGCCGGAAGAGATCCGTCTTTATGGCTTTCTTAAATTCTGGAAGACTGTTAAGTTGACGAATCTCTCCTGGAAAGCCATTCCACAAACTGGGAGCGGCAGAAGAAAAGGTCCTCTGGGTAATAGTTGTCAGCCTTGTTTTTGTTGGCTGGAGTAAATTCTTCCCAGAGGACCTGACTGTGCGGGGCGGATTGTACGGGAGAAGGCGATCCCGCAGGTAGCCTGGACCCAAACCATTTACGGCTTTAAAGGTAATAACCAACACTTTATACTTCTCCCGGAAACTAATCGGCAGCCAGTGAAGGGATTTTAAGACTGGTGTAATGTGGTCCCTCCTAGGTGTACCGGTGACCAACCTGGCTGCCATATTTTGAACTAGTTGAAGTTTCCGGACTAGGCACAGAGGTAGCCCTATGTAGAGCGCATTGCAGAAATTGAGCCTCGAAGTTACCAGCGCGTAAGAAAACCAGAATAATTTTTTTAAAGCAATAAAACAATTAAAACTACCGTATTTCTTCGATTCTAAGACGCCATTGATTGTAAGACACACACTAATTTCAGTACCACCAACAGAAAAAAAAGCTTTGATTCTAAGAAATAATAAACGCACCCGCGATTCTAAGACACACCCCGTTTTTAGAGATGTTTATATGGGGGGAAAAGTGTATCGTGGTCCTGACTGAGACCGTCACAAGGAGCACATGACTCCAGTGCTCTTTATCTTTACTGGCTTCAATGGGCAGATACTGTCTTTTGGAACATTAAACCAGATTCCCCCAACCTGGCACCCACCAGTTGTGTTGGACTGCAACCCCCATCATCCCCTGTCAGCATAATCATTGACCATGCTGGCTGGAGATGATGGGGGTTACAGTCCAACACATCCAGAGGGAGCCTAGCACCTGGTCCAGGGCATTTGCAGGATGACACCTCCAACAGAAGCCTGCAAATGTAAATTGTCATCAGAGGCCTGTGTAGCCCCAGCCTAGGAGGTGGGGACAGTGGCCATGTGGGGGAGGGTCTTCTCAGCAATTGACCCCAGGCTTAAGATTCTCTCCCCAGCAGAAACCCCCACCCCCATCAAGGTATTTAAAAATTTAAAAACTTTAGCAATCTTGTTTCTTGCTGCAGCTGCTGCTCGTGTCCTCAATAAGCTCCTACTCATTGTTTTAAATCTTTCCCCTTGTTTCTATGTTTTTATAAATGCTTTTTTTGCTAATGTATTTGATTATTTAAACAACAAGAACAACAATAGCAAATAATAATAATAATAATAATAATAATAATAATAATAATAATACTGCCTTGGGTACCTGAGGGGTGCTATTGCTACTCATCACCACCACCACCCACCACCACCACCACCATCTTCATCATCTACATCTGTGCCCTGGGTATAAACTTTGCTCCTCCATCTCATAGAATCATAGAATAGCAGAGCTGGAAGGGGCCTACAAGGCCATTGAGTCCATCCTCCTGCTCAATGCAGGAATCCACCCTAAAGCATCCCTGACAGATGGTTGTCCGGCTGCCTCTTGAAGGCCTCTAGTGTGGGAGAGCCCACAACCTCCCTAGGAAACTGGTTCCATTGTCGTACTGCTCTAACAGTCAGGAAGTTTTTCCTGGAATCTGGCTTCCTTTAACTTGAGCCCATTATTCCGTGTCCTGCACTCTGGGAGGATCGAGAGTGGCCCTCCTCTTTGTGACAACCTTTTAAGTCTTTGAAGAGTGCTATCGTGTCTCCCCAATCTTCTCTTCTCCAGGCTAAACCTGCCCAGCTCTTTCAGTCTCTCTTCATAGGGCTTTGTTTCCAGACCCCTGATCATCCTGGTTGCCCTCCTCTGAACACCATCAGCTGCCCAAAGGTCCCCCTGCTCTCCAAGAAAATGACTCTGCACGTTCTCCCTTGCTGCTGCTCGTCCATGTAACTGGCCTCCTCAAACATTGCACGGTGGCACCTCAAAGCCCACCACATCTGTGGTGCCTTTTCTTAACCCCTTAGTGCTCATTTCTAACTGGACCAAAGTTTAAGGGGACACCTTTGCCTTTGCAGGGCACATATCGTTTGCCCACCTCTCCACCTTCCCTCTCTTCTGCCTCCTTGTTGTTGAAATTTAGATTGGAAGCTGTGAGGGGCAGGGACTTGACTTTTTGTGCTTGCATTGCTCTGACAGTGCTCTGCACAATGATGGAGATAGATAGATAGATAGATAGATAGATAGATAGATAGATGATAGATAGATAGAGCTTTAATAGGAAGATACTCAATGGAATCCAACTTCATTTGTCTGGACTAGCTGGAAATAGTTGTATCTGTTCAGCATCTATCATGAAACCTGAGTGCTGGCAGTACCCAGGAACCATGCCTCACTGTAGCAGCTTGGCCCTGGCAGGCTTCAGCCGTAACGCCAGTGCAGCGGATGGGGCATTAATGCATTTGGCAGCCCTGAGTTCCCCAGCACAGGAAACGATTTGCATGAAAAGTTAATCGCAGCACAGCAGGTCCCACAGAGCAAAGCAAATGGCGTGCATCCCTGAAAGGCAAGGCAACGTGGGTCTGGAGTGTCACATGGCAAGGAAATGTCAGGGCCACCAAGTTGGATTCGAACATCTAAGCCTGTTATGGTGATCCATCAAAGCCGTGGAGTAGAGGAAGAAGGAGCAGTGTTGTTCTCCCAGCCCCGGCAGGGCTCTACTACTTTAGGCCGCATCACATGGTTTCTTTCCTCATGACACCGGTGTTGTTTGTGTGGTACTCTCACCTAGCGCTCCCCTGGCCGTCTCTCCTTGCCTGCTCCTCTTCCATTCTGCCACCTTTGCCATCTCCTCGCCTGCGTTCTTGCCCCAGCCTTGACATGCAACCACCTCAGCCTCTGGATTGGCTCTCCTTTCAGTCTGCACCATTGATCCGTCTAATCCCGTTTGGACTGGCCCTTCAGCCCAGCCACTTGCAACCCAGCATTGACAGGTAGCGAGTTCGAAGGACTTCGTGGCGGGGCCCAAAGGGCAAAGCTTGCCAACGTTCAAGTATGGTTTTCAAGCTTTGAATTCCTGGTTTTGAATTCCAGGCCAAAAGTGTGATCTGGGCTGTTCCAGCGAGGGGCAAAAGTGCTTGTCAGGACTGGCCTTACGCCCAGTGTTTGAATTTACCGGCTGCGGCAGGTGAGCGCAACCGACGCCATTGTGCGGCTGGCCTCGGCCTTCTCTTTGCCACTCTGGCTCCCTGCTGATGGGCTTGGGGAGCTTTGCCCTCGCGTCCCTTCTCCGTCTCCTCCTTTCTCTCCCCAGTTTCAGCTGAGCGGCTAGAATTCCTGACCCACGGCTGACAGTCTTTCCCCCCTTGGTTTGTGGAAAAGCTGCTGTTTCAGCAGACAGCGGTGGCGGCGGAGCCGAGCGCCAAGCGAGACCTAGACTCTGTCAGGGCCCAGCGGCTGGTTACGTTCGTTAATCACATCTGCGTATCCTCCTTCCCCTGGGAGACATGGCTGGGCCCTCGGGGGGGAAACGCCAGGTTCTCCGCATTCTGCAAATTCAGGCGATGCTGCCAAGCTTGGGTTCCATCAAGAGGCAGCAGCCAGGAACGCCAGAACGGCTGAGGCTGACGGATAGACAGACAGACAGACAGAGCGGGCTTCAACATGTCACAAACCCTCCACAGCAGCTCCTCCGGTCCAGTGAACACAGGCGTAGCAGCCTCTTATTAACGCGCACCAGACCGGCTTCCTCATTCTGCATGCTATTTATTTATCTTTTGCTGGACTGAGGGAATGGCCAAAGACAGGGCTGACTTAAGACATTGGATGGCTCCAAACCTCCTCCTCCGATCTAAGATCGTCCGCTCCTTGGATTTTAGTTTGTGCAGTGATTCGGAGGCTATGGAAACGTGTGAGCAGAGAGAGAGAGAGAGAGAGAGGGAACTCCTTGCAGGAACTTCTGGCTGCATCTGCGAAATGATGACGGCTGAAGATGGGGCAGTGGAGGGGGCAGGGAAAGGTGGGGGTCCCCGTCCTTAACATAAACTGTCCGAAGGTGGCAGAGGGGAAGTGGGGGCTCCACTCAGCACCAAGTGAGCACATGGCTGTCGATTGGTCAGCCACCCTCTCACTGGCAGCAGTGACTGCCTGCTTCCAATTTCTGCTTGCAGTTTCTTGCCTGGGAGGGGGTGCTCCCCCCTCCCCTTTCAACTAGCACACTGCCTTACCACTGTGAGCAGATGATCCTGGCCTGAGGCTGAATCTGCGGGAGGTCCGACAGTCGTCCACCAAAGAGGCCCTGGGAACAAGCTATGGAAAGGGAGGGGGCTGTTGCTAGATGGACCTTTGGTCTGATCCATACACCAGGGATGCTCTGATGTTCTTAGAGTATTATAACTGAGTAGAAACTCCATCTTGGGAAGCGGTTCTCTCTTTCTCTCTCTGAATAGCAAGTGCTGAGGGGAAAGGACTTAAGGTGGACTTCTTGTAGACTTCCTGGAGGTGTCTGGTTGCCTACATGTGGAAGCAGAATGCTAGGCCAGACCTTGGAGTTGTTGTAGATCACAAGCTGAATATGAGCCAACAGTGCGTTAAGGCTGGAAGATTGCAAATGTTTGAGAACCTTCTCAAACTGGGGAGAGGCAATGAGTGGGGTACCACAGGGATCAGTCCTGGGCCCAGTGCTCTTCAACATTTTTATGAATGATTTGGACGAGGAGGTGCAGGGAACACTTATCAGATTTGCAGATGACACCAAATTGGGTGGGATAGCTAATACCCTGGAAGACAGAAACAAACTTCAAAGTGATCTTGATAGACTGGAGTGCTGGGCTGAAAACAACAAAATGAAATTTAAGAGGGATAAATGCCAAGTTCTACATCTAGGAAATAGAAACCAAAGGCACAGTTACAAGATGGGGGATACTTGGCTCAGCAGTACTACAAATGAGAAAGATCTTGGAATTGTTGTAGATCGCAAGCTGAATATGAGCCAACAGTGCGATATGGCTGCAAGAATGGCAAATGCCATTTTGGGCTGCATTAACAGAAGTATAGCTTCCAAATTGTGTGAGGTCCTGGTTCCTCTCTATTTGGCCCTGGTTAGGCCTCATCTAGAGTATTGCGTCCAGTTCTGGGCCCCACAATTCAAGAAAGACGCAGACAAGCTGAAGCGTGTTCAGAGGAGGGCAACCAAGATGATCAGGGGTCTGGAAACAAATGAGGAGAGACTGAAAGAACTGGGCATGTTTAGCCTGGAGAAGAGAAGGCTGAGGGGAGACATGAGAACACTCTTCAAATCCTTGAAAGGTTGTCACACAGAGGAGAGCCAGGATCTCTTCTCGATCCTCCCAGAGTGCAGGACACGGAATAACGGGCTCAAGTTAAAGGCAGCCAGATTCCGGCTGGACATCAGGAAAAACTTCCTGACTGTTAGAGCAGTATGACAATGGAACCAGTTACCTAGGGAGGTTGTGGGCTCTCCCACACTAGAGGCCTTCAAGAGGCAGCTGGACAACCATCTGTCAGGGATGCTTTAGGGTGGATTCCTGCATTGAGCAGGGGGTTGGACTCGAAGGCCTTGTAGGCCCCTTCCAACTCTGCTATTCTATGATTCTATGACCTTGGGCTGGATCCAGGTTGGCACGTCTGAAAACGATCCTGGTACAGTGATTTGTCCAAGAGCTCCAGGCTGTGAAGCTAAGTGACAGGAGGGGCTGATTACTGCCAGAGAGCTGAATTCTTACACCTCTTAGGAAAAGACAGACCCAGCTTGGACATGCTAGCCCTGCCTTCCCCAACCTGGTACCCCTCAGCATGGCCGTTGGGAATGATGCTTTGTGTGTGTATGTGTGTTTTAAATTTTTAAATTTTGTATACTTGTTTTTACCTCAATTTTAGAATTTCTGTAAACCGCCCAGAGAGCTCTTGCTGTGGGGGTGGTATATAAGTGTAATAAATACATAAATACATAAATAATGATGGGAGTTGTAGTCCAACACATCTGGAGGGTGCCAGGTTGGAGAAGGCTGGAATAAAGGAAATGACTTCCTGCCATCTTGACCCATGGGTCCAGTGTTGTCTGCACTGGCTAGCAGGGCTTCCCCATGCGTTTTCAAAAACACGACCATAGGAAGCTGCCTTCTGCCAAGGCTGAACTCTGGTCCATCTAGCTCAGTAGTGTCTACACTGACTGGCAGCACTGGCTCTCCAGGGTCTTTTCCAGCCCTAACTGGAGATGCTCGGAGTTCTACTCGGGCCCTTCTGCATGCAAAGTCTGTGCGATGCTACTGAGTCCTGACTCTTCCCCAACAGCCCAGAATAGTCAGCCCAGCATAGACCAGCAGCAGCTCACTAAGGCCTCAGAAAGAGTGAGGTCTTTTCTATCCATTTCTAAAATCCATTTTAAAGAGTACATTTCAAGGACTGACACGGAGGCCTTCTGTACATAAAGTATGTACTCTGTGGCTGAGCTGTAGGACTTCTAGATCAGAGAATCATAGAATAGTAGAGTTAGAAGGGGCCTCTAAGGCCATCGAGTCCAACCCCCTGGAATCCACCTTAAAGCATCCCTGACAGATGGTTGTCCAGCTGCCTCTTGAAGGCCTCTACGGTGGGATAGCCCACAACCTCCCTAGGTCACTGGTTCCATTGTCGTACTGCTCTAACAGTCAGGAAGTTTTTCCTGATGTCCAGCTGGAATCTGGCTTCGTTTAATTTGAGCCCGTTATTCCGTGTCCTGCACTCTGGGAGGATCGAGAAGAGATCCTGGCCCTCCTCTGTGTGACAACCTTTGAAGTCTTTGAAGAGTGCTATCATGTCTCCCCTCCATCTTCTCTTCTCCAGGCTAAACAGGCCCAGTTCTTTCAGTCTCTCTTCATAGGGCTTTGTTTCCAGACCCCTGATCATCCTGGTTGCTCTCCTCTGAACTAAGTATGGGAAGTTTTCAACAACAAAAAAAAGCACCCCAAAATGGAACGTGGACAGCGCCGCTTTAAACGAGGCGAGGTACCTCTGCAGAGTGGGCCCTTCTCCTGCCAAAGTAGTTGCCAGGGGAGGCAAGCAGGCATACGATGGTTGCTGCTTCACTTCCACCCGTTTGCATGCCCCCCAAGTTTTCAAAATCGTGGGGGGGGGCCTTTCACAGTGCGTGAAATGTTTTGGAAAAGGGACACACGCGCCCTTTCTCAGTTCAGCCCTAAAAACGGTTGATATATTCACTGAATTCTCATTTCTACCGCTGACACTACCACTACCACTGTTTTTATTTGCGCGTTGGGCTTGCGTTGCGACGCCGTTTAAAAAAACAACCAGGCAGAGAAGCCGATCCTCAAACCTCCAGGCCTCATGCCTAAAAATCAGACTTGTTTTGCCGTTGTAGAACAAATCCCTGCTCCTCTGAAGGGAAAGGATTTGAACAAGAGTTTAAAAAGAGGGAGCCATCCTCGCCTTGTCAAAGAGAATAAAGGAGAAAAGTTGCAAGAGTTTTCGCTGCAGGTTTCAGCCTGCCTGTGTTCTCCTTTCAGACCTCCCCAGCCTCGGGGACTGTCATTTCGCCTTCATCTCTACGGCATCGACCCTCCGGTTACCCACAATCCCTCCTGAACATTCCCTGGCGCCTCTCCGTTGTGCGTTTCAGGGCCACCATTGGCTTGATCCTCTATTGACAGGTTGCCCCCTCCCTTTGCTTCCCTTTCAAAAGGGGGTCTCTCTCTTCTCCTTTGCTTTGCTTTGCTTTGCTTTCATTTCCCCCTCCTCGCGCGCACGGCTCTGACAAGGTCGCATGCAGCGGAACTGGGGTCCAATTATCAGGCCCCCTTTAAAGAGCGTCCTTCGTTTAGAAGACGATCGGAGCTGTCGGAATATTAACAAGCTGTTCCATGGCGGTGCGGAATCCAGCCGGGATGGAGGAGGAAGTGGAGCTTCTCTGTGTGAGTGTGTGAAAAGAGCCCTATGAATTATGAATGGTCTTTATAGACTGATAGGAGAAAGGAGCACGTGCAACCGCACCCCCCCCAAAATATGTAGGAAGACCAGCTGGCAAAATGCCAGCAAAACTGCGCCGGTGAACATCTATTGATTTCAAAGCCAGCGGCCTTTTCTTCTGGGCTGGGCCAAGGTGGCTCTGAAGACTGCAAATGAAGGCCCATTCTCTTCATTTGCATAGCTGATTCTTCCTTGCACTGAGTAGTGTGTGTGTGTGTGTGTGTGTGTGTGTGTGTGTGTGTGTGTATGTGTATGTGTATGTGTATACCCACACATACTGTGGGAGGTGTGGGTCTCCATGCTGGGCTGCAAGGTGTTACCCTTGACCGGGGTCGGACCAGGGCCATGAAACTCTCTGGGTGTCATCCATGGTACTACCCTTGATTTGGACATGACCTGCAGGAGCTTTGGCAACTGTGTTCAAGTTGCCACAGCTGAGACCTGACGGCTTCTCTGTCACTCAGCTCATGGAAAAAAGCGGCACCTGGCAGCCAAAAATAACATGTGTCCAAACCCTTGAAGACTTCTTTGGTTTTGTCTGTTGCTCTTTGCTCATTTACATTCTGTTTTGGACCTTTTTCAGAAGGGCTGTGACAAGATCTTTGACAACGAGGAAGAAAATTGCTACAAAGCAGGAAAACCACGGGTTGAATCTTGCTTCGGTCGTGAACTCAGTAATAAATAAATAAAAAAGAAGGAAGGAAGAAAAGAAGAGCTGGTCTTTGAAGCCGCCCATCAACAGCACCTGAAGAGCAGACTGGTCACCTGGTTGCAGTGTTCCACACTATGGTGAGATGTACCGTATTTCTACTTAAATTATAGTAATTATTTCTAAATTTTCATATATCAAATTCCATGCAAATCTGTGTCTTCTTTTGCCCTCTTTTTGGTGATTCATAAATATCCAGCCTAGGTGGACCATTTTCTGTTTCTAGCAGGGGACATGGTGACCCCCGAGGTCCCTTCGGCCTCTTTGCTTCTCTGTTTGCGTGTCCTCCTGCCCTTTGGCTCTGCCTTGCTCCTATCCCCCTTTCCTCTTCCGTGCATCCGTCTTCATGGGCGCTTTTGCGTCTGTCACTACCTCACCTGTCACTTGTCCCAGCTCTGCCCATTGATTGAAGACCACGCAAGCTCCTCTCTAGTCCCTGTTAGATGGCCTTCATAGGGATATGATTGTCGTACAACGGATGGGTCTGGGCAGGGGATGGAGTGTTTGCAGGGCAAGGAGGATTCCTTGGGGTGTCTTATGGAAGGCTAGTCCAAGACATTTTGCTGGCTGAAACAAAGAACAAGATGGCGCCCTCTCCCCATGTACCAAAGCCAGCTGGACTGGCAATTAAATCTTTCTTCAACACTGACTGCAGAAGAGTGCCCTCTGTTGCTCCAGGAGGCAACGGGCTAGCTTAGGGGGCACACGGCAGGCTGTGCAGCACACAGCTCTCTCCTCCAACACTTGGCTGCTGCCTTCCAACATCTTCCACCTGAAGTGACTGCCTCAGTCTGCTTAATGGTAGGGCTGGCCCTAACCTTATGGCGCCATGAGAATCATAGACGCTGGTCACATGTAAGACACTCATTAGGTGGACGGCAGCCATGTGTAATAAGACTTCAGCACTGTGCAATTATCAGGGCTGTATCTGATCTGGGGCCT
The DNA here is from genome assembly GCF_023053635.1 of Elgaria multicarinata webbii. Taxonomy (NCBI): domain Eukaryota; kingdom Metazoa; phylum Chordata; class Lepidosauria; order Squamata; family Anguidae; genus Elgaria; species Elgaria multicarinata. The sequence continues at coordinate 114,056,825 of NC_086177.1, read as the reverse complement.
AGCTCGCTGCAGGATGCCATGTCATCCAGGTCAGACACAAATAAGGGCAGAGGTCCATGGGCCAAAGGCAGTAGGTACTGGTTCCTCTCTATTCAGCCCTGGTTAGGCCTCATCTAGAGTATTGTGTCCAGTTCTGGGCTCCACAATTCAAGAGGGATGCAGACAAGCTGGAGCGTGTTCAGAGGAGGGCAACCAGGATGATCAGGGGTCTGGAAACAAAGCCCTATGAAGAGAGACTGAAAGAACTGGGCATGTTTAGCCTGGAGAAGAGAAGATTGAGGGGAGACATGAGAGCACTCTTCAAATACTTGAAAGGTTGTCACACAGAGGAGGGCCAGGATCTCTTCTCGATCCTCCCAGAGTGCAGGACACGGAATAATGGGCTCAAGTTAAAGGAAGCCAGATTCCAGCTGGACATCAGGAAAAACTTCCTGACTGTTAGAGCAGTAAGACAATGGAACCAGTTGCCTGGTGAGGTTGTGGCCTCTCCCACACTAGAGGCCTTCAAGAGGCAGCTGGACAACCCTCTGTCAGGGATGCTTTAGGGTGGATTCCTGCCTTGAGCAGGGGGTTGGACTCGATGGCCTTGTAGGCTCCTTCCAACTCTGCTATTCTATGATTCCATGACATGGTCATAAACTGGCCTGGAAGATAGATACTTCCAAACTGATGGAGATGCTGTGGTGTGGTATAGATCCTATCCTGTCCTTGGTTAAGTTGATTTTCTTTTTGCCCCACCAGTTTGCCTTCTGGGTAATGGGTGTTTGATGAATGGCCATCCCAATATGGCATTCATTTTGTGAGAGCGCCCTTGACACTTGCTCAAAATTCTAAGTGAGCCCACTGTGCCCAAAAGGTTGGGGACCCCAGAGACTCCACATAGTCAGGAATCCGGCTTTGTCACAGTTCCCCATCCTGTGACACCCTGCCACTGTGTAGATGCCTGGACAAACATTGCAGATCTGTGTCTCGAACTGCATCGACAAGGAGGACAGTGCCGCCCGCCCACTACCCAGACATTCAATCTATGTGTTGAGAAGAAACCTAACAATTGAACAGGGCTTCTGAATGTTAAGAATTTCGAAAGCTTCCCTGGGGGCAAGCAGAAAAAGCCAGAAAAGTATTGTAGTGGTATGGCTGCTTAATGGATGTATTAGAATTCTTTGAGAACATCAATAAATAAATATATAGAGGGGCCCATCTTGTAGACGTTATACGGTTGGACTTTTCAGGAAGCTCCTGACAAGAGCTCCCAATAAAAATTCGGATGGGTGCAGCTAAGTACTCATTAACCTTACTTTAAAACGGGGGTGGGGAACCTCAGGCCTGTGGGCCAAATCTGCCCTGCTGGGGTCCCATTTGGCCCTCTGGGATCCCAAGATGACCACACACCCTTCCTCTGGACTGCTGACTTTTGCACAATCCCCATGCCCCTCCCCCCATTCTAAAAGCTTGAAATGCCCGCCTCTCCTAAGGCTGAGTTCCTGGCAGTAAGAGCCTTACATTAAAATATAGTGGTATTCTGGCAAGGAACATACAAAAATGTGGACACTGGCATTGGAGACGTATGCGTGAATGCATCCAGGAAGGCTTGAAGCTTGGTTCCTCTGTGGCTCTCCTGGGATGCCTCACCTCTGGGGGGCCCTCCGTGTTTCGTCCCTCAGCCATGCAATGCCTCCCTCCAGCACATTGCTGTAAGTACGTGAGTGCCCGGTACAGCTCTTTCCTGGCAGCTGAGATGAGATGTTTCTGCACAAACCAGGCTGTCTGATGGTCTATTATTTATTTATTTATTTATTTATTTATTACATTTCTATACCGCCCAATAGCCGAAGCTCTCTGGGCGGTTTACAACAACATTATTATTATTATTATTATTATTATTATTATTATTATTATTATTATTATGTATATACCGCCCCATAGCCAAAGCTCTCTGGGCGGTTTACAAAAGTTAAAAGCAGTGAAAATTAAAAAGTATACAAAATTTAAAACCAGCAAAAATATAAAAACAACAGTATAAAACAACAGTATCCATTTAAACAACAACAGTTCTGGGGTCCATTAAAAAAACAAATTTGGCATATGTTGTTAAATGCAGTTAAATGCCTTTGAGAAGAGAAAAGTCTTGACCTGGCGCTGAAAAGATAACAATGTTGGCGCCAGGCGAGCCTCGTCGGGGAGATCATTCTGTAATTGGGGGGCCACCACTGAAAAGGCCCTCTGCTTTGTTGCCATCCTCCGAGCTTCCCGGGTGTAGGCACTTGGAGGAGGACCTTAGATGTTGAGTGTAGTGTCATATCTCCTAGGCCGGTTTTCCCCAACCTGGTGTCCTCCAGATGTATTGGGCTATAACTCCCATAACGCCCTGGGTCCACCAGGTTGGGAAGGCTAGCCTAGGCACTTCTCAGTACTGGCAAACCATTTCTGCACAGCTGGGATAGATCCGCTACCCAAGGGGATCAAGACAGTGAGAAGTGGTTGTCCGTCCTCAGGGGAGTCCAATGGGCATAAAGTCTGCTGCTGTGTCAGGTGCTGGGAAGGAGAGACTCAGGTCAGCCGACATAGATGCTGACACAGGCGCGGCCAGGTGGACCGACACCTGGGCAGGTTTTGTGGAAGGGGTGACGTAGCAGTCCCTTTGAGCTCAGACACCCAAGTCCACCGAGAGAGGTTTCAACCTTCAAGCCATGCCGCAGTGTTCATTAACTGGACTCAACAATGAGCATTCAAAAAAGATTGTTTGAAAGTAACGTTCTTTTCAAGTGTCCCCATGTAAAATATAAACTGCATGGATTTTTCAGCCTGCTAATTAGATAAGGTTGCAATGCTATGCCCACTGCGTAGGGAGTAAGTAGCATTGAAATCGGTGTGACTTAACATGCACAAATTCTTATTTTACATGGGCAGCACAATGGCTGCCTATAATTTTTAGTGGCCTGGATTCCATTTGTTACCTAACAACGCAGGATAGAAGTAAGGTCCCTGTGCTTGCCTCTGATTTTGCCCTGCTTTGCATTCCTTGGCCTTGAGATTGTTCTTAACTCTTCACTTAATGCAGCCTTCCTCAACCTGGGGCGCTCCAGAAGAGAAGATTGAGGGGAGACATGATAGCACTCTTCAAATACTTCAAAGGTTGTCACGCAGAGGAGGGCCAGGATCTCCTCTCGATCCTCCCAGAGTGCAGGACACGGAATAACGGGCTCAAGTTAAAGGAAGCCAGATTCCAGCTGGACATCAGAAAAAACTTCCTGACTGTTAGAGCAGTGCGACAATGGAATCAGTTACCTAGGGAGGTTGTGGGCTCTCCCACACTAGAGTCCTTCAAGAGGCAACTGGACAAGCATCTGTCGGGGATGCTTTAGGGTGGATTCCTGCATTGAGCAGGGGGTTGGACTCGATGGCCTTGTAGGCCCCTTCCAACTCTGCTATTCTGTGATTCTATGTGTTGGACTACAACTCCCAGAATGCCCCAGCCAGCTGGCTGGGGCATTCTGGGAGATGCAGTCCAACACATCTGGAGCGCCCCAGGTTGAGGAAGGCTGAAATGGATCTTTATGTTTCTGTGTTACTCTGCATTTTGGAAGTATTTGATATTAATTATACAAATGTACATTTCAGGTAAAGCTGTCCAAGTGATGCATTCTGGCACATGAGGATAATTACTCTGTATATAGAGCTGAAATAACCTCCTCCCACCCCATTCCCAAAATTGTGCTCTGCAAACATTGACGCAAAATATTCTATGACTATTTGATATTTAACGTTGGTATTTTGTCATCCATTGAGATAATATTTCAACATTGGATATTTAACATTACTTCAGAGTTGATGTTTGACAATATTAATTAACAACTGACATAACTGCATTTAGTAGCTGACTATTTTATAGCTGACATGCTACGATATCGAGTCTTTGACAATATTTGATAGCTGATATACAGTGGTATTGGATATATGGCAATATTTGACATGCAATAAGTTTCTTGTGTTTGATCTGCTCGTTTCACGTTCTCCTGCATTTGAATTTTTAAAATCTCAAGTTCTTTTTCTCTTGAATATGAAGAAATTTGGGGATTTCAGCAAATTCTTCTTAAAAAATGAATGGAAACAAAACTTCTCACTCAAGGCCTTGCTAGACCAACCTTTGAATCTGGTTGGGAGGAGGAGCCAGCCCGTGCTAGAAGTAGTGCAGGCTGTTGCCCCAGTCTAAATATCAGACGTGATGGGCTGCAGGAAAGCCCCGTCGCATCCGCCATTTCTTTTATTTTTAAAGGGCCGGGTGCGCAGGAGCGCACCATTGATTAAGGTAGGGTCGTTGGTTTTTTTAAAAGGGTTCCCTGCTCCCCCTGCCCCCGATTTCCCCATCCTGGCCATGACCCCCGATCCCCCCCAACCCCCTGGCTCCATTTCCCCCCCATCCCCCCTGGCTCTGTTTCCCCCCCATCTCTCCCCCTACTCTGATGGCCGCAGCACTCCTGTGGGCCATCAAGAAAAACTTCCTAACTGTTAGAGCAGATCCTCCCAGAGTGCAGGACACGGAATAACGGGCTCAAGTTAAAGGAAGCCAGATTCCAGCTGGACATCAGGAAAAACTTCCTGACTGTTAGAGCAGTACGACAATGGAATCAGTTGCCTGGTGAGGTTGTGGGCTCTCCCACACTGGAGGCCTTCAAGAGGCAGCTGGACAGTCACCTGTCAGGGATGCTTTAGGGTGGATTCCTGCCTTGAGCAGGGGGTTGGTCTCCATGGCCTTAGAGGCCCCTTCCAGCTCTACTATTCTATCATTCTATGATTAGCAAAAACTTCCTGAATGTTCGAGCAGTACGACAATGGAACCAGTTACCTAGGGAGGTTGTGGGCTCTCCCACACTGGAGGCCTTCAAGAGGCAGCTGGACAAGCATCTGTCAGGGATGCTTTAGGGTGGATTCCTGCATTGAGCAGGGGGTTGGACTCGATGGCCTTGGAGACCCCTTCCAACTCTGCTATTCTATGATTCTATGATTCTATGATCATCATCTATTTATTTCTTACCCAGCTCTCCCTCTGGATCAAGGCGGGAAACGGCATAGAATACAAAAATACTATAAAATACATAAGGCTGATTAAAACATATGAAACTAATACGTTATTAAAATAGCAGCCAGACATCTTAAAATTTGTCTGGTTAGGCCTGCCGGAAGAGATCAGTCTTTATAGTTTTTTTTATATTCAAAAAGACTGTTGAGTTGGCGAATCTCTCCCGGCAGGCCATTCCACGGTCTGGGAGTGGCAGATTTGAGTCATGGGGGCCCAATCCACCAGGAAATTCTCCTGCACTTGCATGGGAGTACTCTTGTCCAGCTCCCGTTCCTCTCATTGGGCCTTGACCAGGAGAACGTTGAACAGGAGTTTGTGCCCCGGGCTGTTAAGCAGGTGAGATAAGATTTTATTTAGTTCCAGCCAAAACATCTTGTTCTGATCCTATATACATTACACGTATAGTTAATAATGTCCGTGGTAAGACCACAGATATTCGGAATTAAACTAATGTGTTTTAAACACATTAGCCATTCATTCCTTTTTTTGGTTTGAAATGTTCAAGGGAGTTCTGTAGCTGGAATTCACGGAAGACCTGCATTTACCCCCATCTCTGAACTTCACCTCTTGGCAGCCCGCTAATGAAGTATAAAAACATGACCCTGTTAAGTAAACATCATCTCACGCTAGAGAGCTACAATCCCGTTTCATGTCACGGCCCTACTTAAATGCTAAAATAAATATTGATCTTTTTTTTTTTTTGCACCAGTCTATTCTCAGCTGGAAGCAGAGCAAGAAGGGCTAAAACCACGTTCTGCCTCTGCTTTCTCCACTAGCGCATACCGCCAAGCAGAAAGCAACTACATTATCTCTTATGCAAGAGTTACAGGGTGTGCTGGAATACCGTATTTCTTTGATTGTAAGATGCCATCGATTGTAAGACGCACCCTATTTTCAGTAACACCAACAGGAAAAAAGCTTTGATTCTAAGAAGAATAATCGCACCCGCAATTCTAAGATGCACCTCGTTTTTAGAGATGCTTATATGGGGGGAAAAGTGTGTCTTAGAATCGAAGAAATACAGCAAAAAGCCAAATTCATGGGCTACGAATGGCATTATGGCTCTTTGGCATCTTATATAAGAATACGGTAATGTAAAGGCTTATTACTGGAGATCTACCAGACTGATTTTGCTCAATTTTGTTTTAAACCAAAGCTCGAGCAGTGTAGATGTACAGAAAACTTTGGAAGTTTGAAATAGTTCAAAGCTCAAGCTTTAATAGCAATTGATTTCCTCTGGGCCAAATAGGCAGGCCAGCCCCTCCGCCAGCAAGATGACGGACAGCTCTGCTTGGCCAATCAGTGTGGTGTGAAGGCAGGCCCTGGGTGAAACCGCACTCTGAGGCTGTGGCCGCCATGGGGAGGGGAGGGGGGAGGCCCAATCGAGGTACACAAGGGAGGGGGAGGGGCCAAGCCCCATGCAAATTTGGGAGGTGGGATTCATTATGCATGAGTCAAATTTGCATTATTCATGAGCCCTTCGGCACAGAGCGGTAAAGCAGCAGTTTCTGCAGCTGAAACTCTCCCCACGGCCTGAGTTCGATCCCAGCGGAAGCTGGTTTCAGGCAGCCGGCTCAGGTCGACTCAGCCTTCCAGCTTCCCAAGGTCGGTAAACTGAGTACCCAGTTAGCTGGGGGAAAGGTAATAACGGCCAGGGAAGGCAACGGCAAACCACCCTGCTATAAGGCCTGCCAAGAAAACGTCAGCGAAAGCTAGCGTCCCTCCAAGAGTCAGTAATGGCTCAGTGCTTGCACAAGAGGCTTCTTTCTTTTTCCTCTGTGGTGAACAAACTGAGGGGCAAAACAGCAGGAAGGGAGCAGCGCTACCAGCGCCCAAGGTGACATGGACACATAATAGCAAAGAATGGAGCCTCCATATCCATATGCAGTATGCCTCTAATCTTCTACCCTGATTGGTGTCAGCTCTTTGAGGTACCCCAAGCAGAAGGTCTTTGCCAGGGTAGCTTCCTGGCTTCTCTGAGCTGAACATGCTGGGGGCGGATCTTGAGACGTTCTGATAACGAGTTTCTACTGAAAGGGCCTACCGTAACAATGAGATGTGAATGCTTCCGGACTTGAACCCACTGTCGTTTTATGGCAGACGGTAGTCCCATTGAGGACTGACCAGCTTCTTAAGTATTTATTTATTTATTTATTTATTTATTTATTATTACATTACATTTATATACCACCCCATAGCCGAAGTACATCACCAACAACAACAACAACCTGAGGACAGTTTGTGTGTGTGCTTTGCAAGGGAGAATCATAGAATCATAGAAAAGCAGAGTTGGAAGGGGCCTACAAGGCCATCGAGTCCAACCCCCTGCTCAAGGCAGGAATCCACCCTAAACCATCCCTGACAGATGGGTGTCCAGCTGCCTCTTGAAGGCCTCTAGTGTGGGAGAGCCCACAACCTCCCTAGGTAACTGGTGCCATTGTCGTACTGCTCTAACAGTCAGGAAGTTTTTCCTGATGTCCAGCTGGAATCTGGCTTCCTGTAACTTGAGCCCGTTATTCCATGTCCTGCACTCTGGGAGGATCGAGAAGAGATCCTGGCCCTCCTGTGTGTGACAACCTTTTAAGTTGAAGATGTCTCCCCTCCATCTTCTCTTTTCCAGGCTAAACATGCCCAGTTCTTTCAGTCTCTCTTCATAGGGCTTTGTTTCCAGACCCCTGATCATCCTGGTTGCCCTCCTCTGAACACGCTCCAGCTTGTCTGCGTCCTTCTTGAATTGGGGAGCCCAGAACTGGACACAATACTCTAGATGGGGCCTAACCAGGGCCAAATGTTGGCTGGGACTTGTGGGAGTTGTAGTCCAAAACATCTGGAGGGCACTAGAATGGGGAAGGAGGAGGTAGGTCAATAGTTCTGCCAGTTGTATGAGTGTTTCCCCCAGTTGCTTCTAAAGCTTTATTTAGACAGATGTAGAGTTGCCGTTTGTCCATCATTGTAAGGATTGTTCATATTTCAGAAGCTTTCCCCACAATAAGTAGAAAACTTACCATTGGCAGACTTTTTCTGCATTTTCTCACTAGAACCAAGTCCCTAATGGACAACAGTAAATTTCGCGGGAATGATGAATCACGGATGATGTATTTACCAGTTTAAGGAGGTGAATGAAACCATATGTCTTCTGTCAGTGTGGTGCAACTTAAATCATGGTCTAACGTACGTCATTTTCAAACTGGATGGGGATTTTTTGGCAGGGAAATCCAAGCACGAATTGGTATGGGGCAGAAGTAAAACATTTGGGGAAGAAGGGAGGGACATGATCCATTTGAAGGAAAATTTGGATTTGTCTGTTCCCAGCCACCTTTGTGCAGAGCACTGATTTTTTTTAAGTAGTGGATGTTGTAAGTAAGCTTCTAGATGTCTGATTTGTCTTTGCCTACAGATGCGATAGGTGAGAGGTTGAACGGTAGCAGTTGTAGATTGAGGAACTGTGAGCGCTACCGTCACAGGTTTTATTTTGCTGCCTTTTAAAACTTTGATTTATGCTCCTTCCTTTTTGCATTTTTTATATTTGATGATTTTACTTTATGTTTCCCCCTGTACACAATCCAGATGCAAAGTGCTGGTATTCACATTTAAAGCCCTAAACGGCTTGGGGCCAGGCTATCTGAAGGAACGCCTCCTCCCGTATGTACCTGCCCGGACCCTAAGGTCCTCCTCAGGGGTCCTTCTCCACGAGCCCCTGCCAAAGGAAGTGAGGCAGGTGGCTACCAGGAGCAGGGCCTTCTCTGCTGTGGCACCCCGGCTGTGGAATGAGCTCCCTAAGGAGGTTCACTTGGCACCTACATGATATGCTTTTAGATGCCAAGTGAAGACCTTTTTATTCTCCCAGCATTTCAACAGTCTATAAATAAATTTTAACTTGGTGTTTTAAATTTGTAATTTTGCATTGCTGCTGTTTTTATCTGGTTGAGCTTTTATACTGTATTTTATATTATGGTTTTATACTGTTGTTTCATACTTTGAATGGTTTTAATTTTTGTGAACCGCCCAGCGAGCTCTGGCTATTGGGCAGTATAGAAATGCAATAAATAAATAAAGAAAGAAAGAAACAAACAAACTTATTGTTAATTAGTGGTATAAAACTGCTGCAGGAAAATACACAGTTTTATAAGCATTATGTACATTTTTATACTGCCCAATATAGCCAAAACTCTCTGGACGGTTTACAAAAGTTGAAGTTCCCTTTGGGGGTGTTATTTGGGGCTCTGCCAACGATGCTCAAGCCCTTAGTAGGAGGGAAGTAAAACATACCACTCATGGTGCAACCCTATACATGTCTGCCCTGAAGTAAGCTCCATCGAGTTCCATGGGACTTACTCCCAAGTAAGTATGGACAGTATTGCGCAATATGAGCCAGGATCCAAGGCCAGCCCTGCTCTGCTCGTTGGAGCTAAGATGCAAACTTTCAGCATCGGCTTTTTAATACGAGGTTAAAGGGATTGCACACCCCTGTGCTGATAATCTCTCCTCCCTCTGCTCCTCCGCCCTTCCCAAAGCAGTTATTCCACACAAAAGCTACGACTCCCACAATTTTAAGCTCCTTTTATTTTATTCCCCCCTCCCCTTTTTTCCTTGAGCTCTTGCCAATTAAGGAGAAAGCGTCGGACGGGTTCGTCATCCCGGCACCAGGAGGCAGACCTTTAAAAGTGCACGGGGGGGGGGGGGGGAAGGGGAATAATAATAAAAATAATAACAAAATAAGAGCAAAAAGAATGCCTTTTAATTTTAAAAAAAGGAAAAGATAAAGGAGGAGGCCTCTCCTCTGCCTCTGCTTCTCTCAAGGTAAGGAATCAAAAAGTTATTTGATGCATAATTGATTTGCTTTGGAGTGCCTTGCAAATTGCTAAGACGCCTTGATAATAACCGAATGGGGGTGCAGTTGCGGGCGGGGGGGAACACAGGCCCCTTTTTTGACCTGCGGGGCTGAGTAATGGGGGGAGATCAGGAGCGGGGAGGAGGTGAAGGGGGGGAGGGGAGGCGGCAAAATAAATAAATAAAGGAGCCAAAGTGGGGCAGGAAAGTGCTATTAACAAGCACCGGTGGCAAGGGATTTCAGGAAACCTGAGTTCAGGACAAGACAATAAATTAGCAAACACAAAACAGGAACAAAACAAAACAAAACCCACCAGAGAGAGCCCTTGATTCTTGTGGAAGGGAAGCTATAAAAGAAGCTAAAAAGAGCTGAATAGGCGGGATCAGGGCTCCTTCCCCCCCACCTTTCCTCTGCAAACCAAGATGCTTCTGCTGTTGAACGGAAAGCAGCCGCCCCGTCTAGCCTTTTAAAAGAATTATAGAATCATAGAATCGCAGAGTTGGAAGGGGCCTACAAGGCCATCTAGTCCAACCCCCTGCTCAAGGCAGGAATCCACCCTAAAGCATCCCAGACAGATGGTGGTCCAGCTGCCTCTTGAAGGCCTCTAGTGTGGGAGAGAGATAGTGAGAGGTGATTTGGGGGCGGGGAAGGCTTTAGCGCGGCAGCAGCATGGATGGCCCTACTGTGGAGCATTGGAGCAAGAAGGAGACAAGGTGTCCTTGTGGGTGACAGAATGGAGGGAATCAGCGCCGCCCGGGCACAGCCATGGTGTTTGCACAAGGAAACCTCCCAGTGTACGGGGCCTTGTCTTCTTGAGCGGGCAGGGGCCATTAAAAGCAGCACTTTTGAAGATTGTCTAGGGTGACCCTATGAAGAGGAGGACAGGGCTCCTGTATCTTTAACAGTTGTATTGAAAAGGGAATTTCAGCAGGTGTCATTCGTATATATGGGGAACCTGGTGAAAATTAGGGATGTGCTCCGCTTCTAATCGGACCGGCGAATTAGAAGCGGAGCGGGGTGCTTCGCCTCCCCTTAAGGCGGAGGCGAAGAGGATTGGGGGGCCGGCGGAGAGTGGCGAAGAGGATCGAGGTGAAGGCGGATCCTTCGCCTCGATCTGGAGCTCTGCCGGAAAGATAAGTGGGGTTTACTGGGCCCTGCCGCTGTCGCCCATGCGGCAACAGTGGCAGGGCCCGGTAAACCCCCCCTCCTCTCCCTTACCTACCTCCGTCCGTGGTCCCTTGGCTTCTTCAATTGAGCTCGCGGTTCAACCAGGAAGTCTAGGCCGCACTTGCGGCCCAGACTTCCTGGCTGAACCGCGGGCTCAATTGAAGAAGCCGACGGACCGCAGACGGAGGCAGGTAAGGCCCCCCTCCCCCTTGGTCCCTTACCGGGCTCTGCCGCCGTCGCCGCACGGGCGGCGACAGTGGCAGGGCCCAGTAACACCCCCCCGCCCTCCTCTCCCAGCCTTACCTGGCACCACTCCCCTCCACTGCGGAGCTCCGATTCGGAGCCGGAGTTCTGTGGCGAAGAGGAGCGGAGTATGGGCAGAGCGGCGCGGAGCGGGCCGATCCAAAATTTTTGGATCGGCTGCAGGGCGGAGCGGGGGGTCCGTGCACACCCCTAGTGAAAATCCCTCTTCATCCCAACAGTTAAAGCTGCAGGAGCCCTGGCCTCTTTTAAATCTGGTCACTCTAGTACAGCTCCTGCAGCTTTAACTGTTGTGTTGAAGAGGGCATTTCATCAGGTTCCCATATATACAAATGACACCTGCTGAAATTCCCTTTTCAATACAACTGTTAAAGATACAGGAGCCCTGTCCTCCTTCATAGGGTCACCCTATGGATTGTTTTGACTTATGGGCCCATTTCGCCGGGACGTTCCACGTGGAACAAGCCATTCATAGAGAGATGGTAAACTTTTCACAGTTTATATCAATGTCAAAATTCAGCATTTGTGGGTGAGAAAACTTTGATCTGTTTTTTAAAAGCTCAGAGTCAACCCAGTTTTGTCACTGGCTCATTGGAAGGCATCTGCTGAGGGGGAAAGAGCACTTTTCTATGGGGAAAAAATTGCGTAAATAGGACTGATCTAAAACAGCTGCAAGTTTTTGAACAGATTTTCATCCTCTGCAAGAAGAAGAAGAAAAAGCGCCTTCCTCTGGTGATTTTTCACAAGGATCAGTGAACAAGGGGTGAAAGTGCTCACTGAGGATGGCTCAGAAATTTGCATTACCAAATTCACACTTCCCAAACCTAATGCAATGCACAAAATTCACACAGTTCCAAAGTTTGCAATACGGTTTTCCCCCTCCATGTGTAAATTTCATACACATGGAATGTATATATTTGCAAAAATCTGTACAAGAATGCTTCATTCTATAGGGGATATGGGTACCTTTGTAGAAGTACCTACAAAACTGCAAAAATGTGTTCAAAATGAGATTTTAAAAAATGCACACAAAAATGTACAAAAATTTTTTGTGGGTGGACTAAAAAAATCCAATCTTAGAATCATAGAATCATAGAATAGCAGAGTTGGAAGGGGCCTACAAGGCCATCGAGTCCAACCCCCTGCTCAATGCAGGAATCCACCATAAAGCATCCCTGACAGAGGGTTGTCCAGCTGCCTCTTGAAGGCAGGATGGCATGAACATAACGTTGGAAAAATGAGAACCTGAATGAAATCGATCTTGACATCTTCTTCCATCCCTTAGAATCATAGAGAATCATAGAATAGTAGAGTTGGAAGGGACCTACTGTATAAGGCCATTGAGTCCAACCCCCTGCTCAATGCAGGAATCCACCCTAAAGTATCCCTGACAGATGGTTGTCCAGCTGCCTCTTGAAGGCCTCTAGTGTGGGAGAGCCCACAACCTCCCTAGGTAACTGGTTTCATTGTCGTACTGCTCTAACAGTCAGGACGTTTTTCTGATGTCCAGCCGGAATCTGGCTTCTTTTAACTTGAGCTCGTTATTCCGTGTCCTGTACTCTGGGAGGATCGAGAAGAGATCCTGGCCCTCCTCTGTGTGACAACCTTTTAAGTATTTGAAGAGTGCTCTCATGTCTCCCCTCCATCTTCTCTTCTCCAGGCTAAACATGCCCAGTTCTTTCAGTCTCTCTTCATAGGGCTTTGTTTCCAGACCCCTGATCATCCTGGTTGCCCTCCTCTGAACACGCTCCGGCTTGTCTGCGTCCTTCTTGAATTGTGGAGCCCAGAACTGGACACAATACTCTAGATGAGGCCTAACCAGGGCCAAATAGAGAGGAACCAGGACCTCATGGGATTTGGAAGCTATACTTCTATTAATGCAGCCCAAAATTTGTTGTTGTTTATCCGTTTATTCATTTATTCATTCCCACCAGCTCGAACAGGTTCTGGTCGATCCAACCCTCCCTCAATCCATTCCGGAACCGGATCCGGAGTGAGATCCGGAGGGCTGGATTGAGATTCGGACCCATTTTGTCAACCCTTCCCCACTTACTTGGGGAAGGGGGGGGGACAAAATTGGGGCCGAATAGGTCCTCCTCCCCCCTTACCTGGCTTTGCCGTCCACCACCGCCCAGACCACGACGGACGCAGGTAAGCTCCCCTCCCCCCCTTACCTGGCTCTGCTGCCGTTGCTGCACGGCAGCGCCAGGTAAGCCCCCTCCCTCCCACTTACCTGCGTCCGGAGCTTTGGAACGGTCCGAACCACTTCGCGTCAATCCGGACCTCCCCGAACTACTTCGGAATCGGGCTTCAGAGGTCTGGATTGGCCCGCTCCGCTTTGGATTCGGGGATCCAAAATGGAGCGGAGCACAGCCCTAGTTTTTTCAGGAAATGTTATTTGTCCCCCAACCCCCCTATACCTTTTCTCCCCAAATGTTCCCAGGTGAGGATTTGGTGCAGCCCAAATGCTAAGAGACCCAGCAATCAGAACCTGCAGCTGACTTGGGTGTCTTATTTGCTAGGAGGCTTTTGAAATAATCGCTGCCTTTGCCATGCATAGCTCGCTTGAGAGTGTTCAAAGCCATTCCTAATCAGGAGCCCTGCCGTATGCAGAATCCAACATCCAGTTTCCTGTAAGGTAGATCAGAATGATTATCCCTACATTGTGGTGGGGCTGAGTGGGAGTTGATGGCTTAAGGCAGCCTTCCTCAACCTGGGGCGCTCCAAATGTGTTGGACTGCACCTACCAGAATGCCCCAGCCAGCAGCTGGCTGGGGCATTCTGGGAGCTGTAGTCCAACACATCTGGAGCGCCCCAGGTTGAGGAAGGCTGGCTTAAGGCTACCCGTTGCGTTCATGACAGAGGCCATGCCCTGCTTCGCGGCCCAGCCTCTTCGCCGTTCCAGCGCACTTGGCTGTTGTCTCTCTGACAGCACTCTGAGCATCTCAGCTCTGGCCACTGTGCCAAGCTCCTCGCCCGGCAGAACTGGCAGCAGGCTCCCCTGGGGCTCGGATGCAGATGAATGCAGACAGCGGGCTGAAGATGCTGAGGTACGGACATGCCTCTCCATGTGATCTCTCCTTCCGCACGTTGGGATCCCTGCCAGAGACATGCACGTCACATTGCTTTCTCCTGGACTGACATGGCTGCAAAAGGCTAACGTTCCCAGAAGATGGAGAAGGATGGAGGGCGGGGAGAGAGCTGAAGGCAGGGGTGGTGCACACTCAGCCTTTCTGGAAATGTCACCAAAGTGATAGGGAGACCAGGCCAAGGGCCCAGGCTTCACCGCCACTCTTTCTCTTGTTTGGTAAACTGAGTTTGTCGCTGCTGTCAGAAGCTATGGGTTTGAAGACATCTTTGGATGTGACTTCACTTAGCCAACAGCTCAGGCAGGGAGGAGAGAAGGGATTATATTTATTTATTGCTTTCATCTCCTGCTTTTCTATACATTATACCCAAAGCCACTTACAAAAACACCACCACAAATTACATTATATTTAAAACTAATTAAGGTGGTGGTGGGAAAGGAATAGGGAGTTGGTGGACTGAGCCATGGAGGTGCTCCACCATTTGGGTCCCATCACGGAGAAGTCCCTCTCTCCCTTGTACCAACCCATAGAACCTCCACTGAGAAGGGGACAAGGCAATGGGGCAGCCTTCTCAAACCAGGCACCCTCCGGATGTGTTGGCTACAACCCCCATCACCCACCAGCCAGCTATGTTTTGTGACATATCAGTCAATAAATCTTGCATTGCTAGTGGGCGGTTCACAAAAATGAAGGAAGCATTTTTAAATTTGATCATTGCTTGTTGATGAGATTTATTTATTTATTCATTTTATTACATTTATACATCGCCCCACAGCCGAAGCTCTCTGGGTGGTTTACAACAATTAAAAATAGTAAACAGAAGTATACAAAATTTAAAAACCATCAAAAACATAAAAAAAAGTATAAAAACAACAGTATCCATTTAAAAACAACAATTCTGGGGTCCATTAAAAACAAACTTAACGTTGTTAAATGCTGTTAAAATGCCTGGGAGAAAAGTCTTGACCTGGCGCCAAAAAGATAACAATGTTGGCGTCAGGCGAGCCTCATCGGGGAGACCATTCCACAGTCGGGGGGCCACCACCGAGAAGGCCCTCTCCCTTGTTGCCATCCTCCGAGCTTCCCTCGGAGTAGGCACTCGGAGGAGGACCTTAGATGTTGAGCGCAGTGTACGAGTAGGTTCATGTCGGGAGAGGCGTTCCATCAGGTATTGCGGTCCCAAGCCATGTAAGGCTTTATAGGTTAAAACCAGCACCTTGAACTGGGGCTCGGAAACATATAGGCAGCCAATGCAAGCGGGCCAAAATCGGTGTTACATGCTCAAACCTCCCTGTTCCAGCTATCAATCTGGCCGCTGCATTTTGCACAAGCTGCAGCTTCAAAGGTTGCCCCATGTAGAGGGCATTGCAGTAATCTAATTTGGAAGTTACCAGAGTATGGACAACTGAAGCTAGGTTATCCCTGTCCAGGTAGGGGCGTAGCTGGGCCACCAACCGGAGTTGGTAGAAAGCACTCCATGCCACCGAGGCTACCTGAGCCTCAAGTGACAAAGATGGTTCTAGGAGAACCCCCAAGCTATGAACCTGCTCCTTCAGGGGGAGTGCAACCCCATCCAGAACCGGTTGAACGCTCCCCATCCGATCAGAGGAACCACCCACTAGCAGCATCTGAGATCATTTGTATAACCCAGTTGTATGGCCGAATCTACATTACTGTTGCTGTAACGTTATAGATAGCTCTGGATGATGTCAGTGATCACGTGATGTGTTCCTTATAACGTTATACAGAAAGGTTTTGTACCATTTTACCTTTCATTGTAACACTTCTGCGTCGTTAGACTTCTTTCAATGTGCTCCGTTGTTACAATGTCTTCTGTGTCGCATTGCGAAACTAATGTCACATGATCCCTCACCGGGCTTCCTGTCTGATGTAACTTCCTCTACGCGCCTTCAGTAACCGTTGTTAGAACTGGTGAATGGAATGTGTTAAATCTTTCTCATTTTTAAAACATTATTTCCATGGCATTACATGCAATCTATCTCGGGTAAAAACTTTTTTTATTAAAGGATCCTTAATTTAATTTTTTTTAAAAAACAAATTAAATTAGAAATGCGCATATGCACATCCTTTAATTAAAAACAATTTTTTTTTTACCCAAGGTAGGTTGCATGTAATGCCATGGAAATAATGTTTAAAAAATGAGAAAGATTTAACACGTTCCGTTCACCAGGCATCCCTACACTTTCCTCAAGAGACAGACAACTCCGACAATCCACAAACCACTCTCTCTGAAGAACTCCCGCCACAAAGATTTGAAATTAAGAGCACGCGCATAAAGGAATGTTTGCTAGAGAGGCGCGGAAAATACAAAAACAAGGAAGTGGGAGGCGCAGAGAAAGGACAGTCTGGGAATTGCAAGGATCACAGAAACGAGAAGAAGAAACAACACAGACGACGGGGCAACGAATCCGCAACCACGTTACAAGAAAAGGTAAGTAACGCTACTGAGCAACGGTATACAAGGTAGCGATACAAGTTACAACGTTACAAAGGCTCAAAAAATCGATATAAGCAGAAGTGTAGATCCACACTATGTGTGCGTGGAACTAATATATATTAGTTCCACTAAAATTGTTTGGGTCTTCTATTTCCATGTAATGCATTTGGGGCTGGGGTGTTATTTAATAACTCTTCTCTGGACCTTGTATGTTCCTTAGTTCAGGGCAGCATGGCCTTCATAGCAATGATACTGCTGGTCTTTATCAAGGAGGAGAGGCGTTCCAAGCAGTCTGTAAAATGCCCGTCCACCATATTGGTCTGGTTAGGTCTAACCAACAGATACATTGGTACAGTCTCACATGAATCAGGAGAAGAGGTAACTCATACCAACCAAGACATCTTCCTAACGAATATATTCTAAAGTCTGTTCTCACATGAAATGTCACTCACAACAACCATCTCTTTTTATTAGAAATCTGAATGATCTCCACAATGAGGAACTTCTGGGAGTGAAGGTAGCCCAACATCCTGCATTTAAAGGTAGGTACCCTTATTTCAGATCACTGCAGAACATACCATTCCGTCCCCTCAATCAGAATATCTCAGTTCCATTCGCTGCTGTTGAATTAATGTCCCAGTTCCAGAGAAGGCCTTATTTTAGGGCTGGATCTACACTAGTCTTATAACGTTGCTAGTGTCCCTTTCTAACGTGGTTCTCTGTATCGGTTCTCTGTATCACGGGGAACACTAGCGTGACTTACGTTTAGCTGCAACGGTACTGCAGGGCACATGGTTCAATCCTTTCCCTTCTTCCTCTGCTCTGAGAGTAAGCAGAGCTGCTTGGTTTGCTCCGCCCACTTCCTGCCTCGTTCCTAGCCAGCAATAGTCATAAGCACACACAAACTCCCTCCCAAAACATCTTAATACAAGTTCTAGGGAATAGCCTGAATGCATAGGAGCCAGCCACTTTGCTGAAGCTAAGACGGGCTGGGTCTGGTTAGGGTTTGGATGGGTGACCAAGTTGAAAAGTTTCAGCAGCAGCCCCAGCTGTTGAGATTATTTCAAACACACCATTTAAGCCCCGCTGGTCATGAGTTTTGGACTGGGAGCAGAGACCCTTGTTAATTTTCCTGCACGGAGCTACAGCGATCCTTTGAGCGCTCCTCAGCTCCTTTGCAAAGAGGGGGGAAATGTTAAAAAAAAAATCATAAAAAATCAACCGATGACCCAATTCAATTAAAATTTGGTATTTGAATTACTGTGCCAATTTTGGTGTCTTTATCTATAAAGCTTACGCAGATGTAAGCATTTGTTTAAAATCCTGCTCCTGTGCCCACAGCAGCGGCTCGGGCGAATCTTTTGCAAAAGGAGCACAATTAAGGCAGGATGCATGGGAGTATTTCACAATCAAAGCAGATTCTAAGGTGGAAAACTTCTGAGTCCTTTGCATGCAATTGTCCGTGATTGCACAGTATAACGCTGGTGTGATTGATCTGCTGTAGCAGATAAGATAGCAAACGGGGCGAAGGAAGGAGAACAGGAAGTGGGCGGAGCAAACCCAGCAGCTCTGCTACTCTCAGAGAAGAGGAAGAGGAAAATTACCGGTAGAAGGAGGCACATGAATCCGTAGCCACGCTGCAACTAAGAAATAGAACCGGTAAGTACAACTCATTTACAACGTTAGAGACCCAGGGTCACGTGACGCTGTGCGTCACAGTAACCCATTCAAAACGTTAGAATAACACCAGTGTAGATTCCCACTAGATGTAGTGATGCAAGAAACCCATTCAATATTGGAGAAGCTGCTTAGATCAGTGGTTCCCAATTGGGGGTCCGTGGACCCCACGGGGTCTGCGTAACCCACCCAGGGGGTCCGTGGCACCATTCACCTATTCACCATTCATTTCTGGAGTCCACTGACAACAAATTCCTACCAGAAGTAAAATATAACATCCCTGAGCACCTGTGTGATTTAGCGACTAGCTTCAGAGATTACTTCCCTGCATCTAATCCTGAAAACTCACGGAGAAGGAATCCTTTTGAATGTGGTGATGTACAACTAACAACTCTATCTGCGGAAGGGCGAGATGCACTTGTTGGCGTGACTTATGATGGTTCATTGAACTCATTTTTCAAACAATATAGACTGGACCAATTCTGGGTGAAGGTTTTTTCCCGATTATAAGAAGTTAGGTTAAAAAGCTTTGAAACATTTAGTTCCCTTTTGTTCCGCATATCTTTGTGAACAAACATTTTCGACATTTTGTTCTATGAAGAACAAGCATAGAAATCGGCTCAATGTTGATCCAGATTTGAGATTAAAAGTAGGAAATATTGAACCGGATGTGGAAGGGATTGTTCGGGACAAAAAGAGGCATGATTTCTCCCATCACATTTAGGTTTAGTAGCTGCTAGACATGTCATAATTTGTTCAATTGTAAAGCAGACGTTAGTAAAATTAAATTTGTCTTTATATTCCTAACTAAATCATTGTCAGTTTTGCATGACAAATATCACAAATTTTATGCTCTGTTTTTTAGTATACCTAAAATCCTTTGCTTATTAGGGGCTACCCCTTATTTTCTCCAAAAAATTGCTTCGCACAGGTAACTACCATAGAGATAACAAAATTTTTCAAAAGTAGGGGGTCCATGGCTTGGCATTTGAAAAACAAGGGTTCTGCAGTACTTAGCTAATTGGGAACCACTGGCTTAGATAATTTCTGCACCATTCACAAGTCACAGTAGCCGTGGGGAACCACCCATTCTCTACATCCAATGAGAACAAAACATCGCAGCAAATGGATTTCAGACTCTCTACAAACCATAACGCTTCTTTTTGTCAGAGATGGATATAAACACGAGTCTTCCTGGGTCTGTCAAACCTGATCATACATTATGCAAGCAATGGATAAAGTTGATCAGAGTTGAGGAAACCCACTGAATCTCCAAGTTCTTCTACAGCATTGTCAGTGCAAAGGGACGGTCCTCACCCTACTTGCATAACCCTGGCCTTACAAACGCACCCCTCTTGTGTCCCCCCCCCAAAAAAAAGGCTATGTAATTTCTTTAGGAAGACAATGCTTGGGCTGTGGAAAGGGTATGGGATGGATTGAAGAGCGTAGGTGAGCATTTTGTGCCGAGAAGTCAGTTTTCCCTTCAGTGTTCTCTGTTTTGGGGCTGGGTGTATGTTTGTGGGAATGTGCATATATGTAAAAAGCGAATTAGCGTTATGTTCTGCCTCTCTAAGGCCGTTGCTAGACCATGGGTTAGTGCAGTGCGAGGCCCATGCTCGTCCCTGTGCGTCCAGATGAAGCACAGGGGATCCCAGCCTCAGCCAGGACTCGAGCCGCCCTGGCACCGTGCTAACAGGAACCGCTTGTAGCGTGGTTCTTCCTGCGGTCCCGGCCTCAGGTCGGGCTGAGGCTGGGACCGCGGGCATGTGGACTGTTCTGCCGCTTTTCCTGGCTACTGCATTTACATGCGAATAGCCGGGAAAAGGGGCGGACGGGCTGCAGCGCTCCCGCCCCCCTGCCCCCGATTCCATCAGCAGGCATTGCAGGCTGGACATGGCGACCGGGATCGCCATGTCCTGCAGGCCGGACATGGCGACAACAGGAAAAGCCGGCTGGGGACAGTGGCGGCAGCGGCGGCAGCGGGACAGGGCGGCTGGGGACATCGGCAGCAGCAGGACACAGCAGGTAGGGACGGGGGGGGATCGGAGGCCAGGGGAAGTCGTGGGGGGGAAATCGGGGCAGGGAAAGTCGTGGGGGGGAATTGGGGGCAGGGGTCCCTATTTTTTTTAAAAAAAAAAACCCTTTCCTTGGCCGTTGGTGCGCTCCTGCGCACGCGGCCGCTTTAAGGCAGGGGGGAAATGGAGGACGCGACGGGGCTTCCCTCGGCCCTGTCGCGTCACACGTGTGGATGGGGCCTACAGGCCGTGCTACTTCTAGCGCGGCTTGGCCCCTCCTCCCACACGGATTCTAAGGTAGGTCTAGCAAAGCCCTAAGTCTGTAGGGAAATGGCAGGTGATGCTTCCTCCCTTCCCGTTGCTTCCACAACTGCTGGCAAACTTTTCTTCATTTCCAAGTTGCACAACTGCAATCTCTTTGGTTTTGATCTCCTCGCCCTTTAAATTTCGAAGAAAAAGGGGGGAATCGCGGGCGGGGTGGGAGGTGGGGAGCTGAGCTCCTGTGAAGATATCTGATCTAACAATCCATAAGCTACGTTTGCTTCTTTGGCAGATGGTAACAGAGATGACTGCTTAGCACTGCATGTTTGACATCTCCCAGAAATAGCAAGCCATGCTGAAGTGGTAGGCCTGTAGCCACTATCAGCTGCTACGGTGCCTCGGCTGAAAGTGGAAGTCACATGCCTGGTTTCGCACCTCGCTGATGCGAAAACGCTCTCGGGGGTGACTCACGGTACATCTGCTTGCCTCCGACGCCCCCCTCCTTCCTCCCCCCAGCCCCCGATTCCCCTTCAGCCCATGGTGGCGGTTGGCTGGTTGTGCTGTTGCTCTCTTGTCACCAGCTTGT
Source organism: Elgaria multicarinata webbii (assembly GCF_023053635.1). Taxonomy (NCBI): domain Eukaryota; kingdom Metazoa; phylum Chordata; class Lepidosauria; order Squamata; family Anguidae; genus Elgaria; species Elgaria multicarinata. Next base: position 114,035,400 of record NC_086177.1, on the reverse strand, counting down.
GTGACAGGTGAAGTGACACAGAGTCGGCAGAGTTGCTAAGGAGGTTGCTCCGGGCTTTTCCCACATGGGGAGGTGAGGCCGCTCCAGCAGGGGGAGAGCAAAGTGGGAAGAAAAGCATGTTCTAACATCTGTTCGCTTCTCTACTTTTTTTTGTTTAGAGCAGAACAACAAGAAGGGTGGGTGGGGGAGAGGAGAGCGGACAGGAGCCGCCCGACAGGATGAGTGAGGATACTCTTGATTCAGAAGAGGCCACCTCTGCGTCATTCGTTCTTTCATTCAGCTGAGGCTCTACTTTGCTTGAATGGTCAGGCACCCACTTGTGGTCATTGCATGGGCAACTGCAAGAAGCAGGTGGCGTCATGTCCTCTGGCCTCAATTCCCTGAGAAGGACTCAGAGGAGAGGAGACTTCATCCAGTAACCCATAGTCTGCTACTCCGAGACCTTCCAGGCTAGAGGTTGTGGCTTTATACTAGACTCAGAGGACAGTCCTCAGTGCCTCCATGCCATAGGAGCTGGTGGATGAAGAATTGGAGAATGGCCCTTTAAGAAGGAGACGACTCTGCAAAGGGGGTGGGGTTAACATCAGGTCCAGACCTCCCAGCCTTCAGAAGGCTTCTGCACATTGCTGAGACAACTCCTCTCTGTGAGTGAGCTTCAGCCAGTGATCTGTCCAGGGTCCTGATAGGCTTCTCTTCAACTCATTGGATGTGACCTTGCTGTGTTAGACATGATCCAGCCTTTCCAGGCAGTACCACTACTGCAACCCAGTCTTCCTTTTGAGCCCTATGCCGAGACAGAGTAGGAATGTTTATGTCTGGCTGGGTATCCAGGTGGGATTATTTGGTTGGTATAATGCCTCAATGGACAAGGCTTTTCCTTTTCCAATGAGGCTTGCAAAGACACAAATCAAGGACGTGCAGCTCAGCCAATGAAAGGTAGATTCTACAACCATTAGTTTCCCTATGGCAAGTACTTCAAAAGACCCAACACCCGATCATTCCTCACTCCTCTATATTCTGAAGTTCTTGAGCGTCCACATCATCTACTAGAATGGGTGCATGTTTCATACGCAAGCCAAGTAGTGGTGGGTGCCATATGGAGTGAGACCAGAAGAATCCTATCCACTGAAAGGATTCAAGTCCATTTCTGCTCTAGCTTCCTGGTATTTTGCAGGCTCTGATTTACGACTAACCAATCTCATCCTTTGGTCACATGAAGGAAGCACCATGCCCAGAAATAAGGCAGGAAACATTAGCTGCTGCTCATGAAAGAATCATAGAATCATGGACATAGAATAGCAGAGTTGGAAGGGGCCTACAAGGCCATCGAGTCCAACCCCCTGCTCAATGCAGGAATCCACCCTAAAAGCATCCCTGACAGATGGCTGTCCAGCTGCCTCTTGAATGCTTTTAGTGTGGGAGAGCCGATAGAGAATCTATATTGAGCAATAAATAGGCCTTTGTTGATAAATGGAGGAAGGAACTACTCACAGAGGTAAAACTCTGTACTATGTGTTTCACGTTCTTCTTAAAACTCTACTTTGACTCTAGCCAATTTCACGATGTGCCCATGCCCAGGAAGTGATGAAAATCCATTCAAATAAGACAGGAAGGTCTGTGCAGTTCAAGAAAGAAGCAGGTGGGAGAGTCCAGAGTGACACACGATGAGGTCCTTTCTGAAAAATGGATGAAGCAATTGATTAGAAAACAGCTTATATTTTTTTCTTCACCTCCCAACTCTTCTTATCCTCCCCATATTTCCAAATTACTTCATTACTTCATTAGAGCTTCGGCTATTGGGTGGTATAAAAATGTAATAAATAAAATGTAATAAATAAATAAATAAATAAATAAATTCAATCTGACATCCAGCTATAATATTTGCATACTGCTTGATATAGTAACATCTCTATGCAGTTTACACTAAAATACATACACTACACAATATAAAAATAATAAATAATTAAAAACATTACAGCAAAAACAATAAATAGTAAAACAGAGCAGTGAAGACAGTGTATTAGTTAAACTATGGAATTCACTACCACAAGGTGCAGTGATGGCTATCAATTTGGGTGGCTTTAAAGGGGGGTTGAACCTCTTTTAAAGGGGGTTCCTGGAGGAGAAGGCTATCAATGGCTACTGGTCCTTATGGCTATATGCTTCCTCCAGTATCAGGGGCACTATGCCTAGGCACACCAGTTACTGGGGAACATGGGTGGGAGGGGACTTCCCACAGCCAGCTGGTTGACCACTCTTAACAGAAAGGTGGACAACGTTTATTAATTTATTACATTTCTATACCGCCCAATAGCCGGAGCTCTCTGGGCGGTTCACAAAAATTAAAAACATTCAAAGTATAAAACAACAGTATAAAACTATAATATAAAATACATTATAAAAGCTCAACCAGATAAAAACAGCAGCAATGCAAAATTACAAATTTAAAACACCAAGTTAAAATTTATTTTTAGACTGTTAAAATGCTGGGAGAATAAAAAGGTCTTCACCTGGCGCCTAAAAGCATATAATGGAGGTGCCAAGCGAACCTCCTTAGGGAGCTCATTCCACAGCCGGGGTGCCACAGCAGAGAAGGCCCTACTCCTGGTAGCCACCTGCCTCACTTCCTTTGGCAAGGGCTCGTGGAGAAGGACCCCTGAGGATGACCTTAGGGTCCGGGCAGGTACATATGGGAGGAGGCGTTCCTTCAGATAACCTGGGTCTGATATAACATGGGTCTGATCCAGTATTGTGCTTCTTATATTCTTATGCATACAAGCCAGGGAAAGCCTCCGTAAACATAAATGTTTTGAAAAGGCATTTGAAGCCTGCCAGAGTTTCTGCCTCTCAAATTGTGCATGGGAGAATGTCCCAGAAGGTGAGTTTCACTACTGAGATGGCCCCCAACAGCTGAAAACAACAGAATGAAATTTAAGAGGGATAAATGCCAAGTTCTTCATTTAGGAAATAGAAACCAAATGCACAGTTACAAGATGGGGGATACTTGGCTCAGCAATACTACAAAAGAGAAGGTTCTTGGAATTGTTGTAGATCGCAAACAGTGTGATATGGCTGCAAGAAAGGCAAATGCTATTTGGGGCTGCATTAATAGAAGTAGAGTTTCCAAATCATGTAAGGTACTGGTTCCTCTCTATTCGGCCCTGGTTAGGCCTCATCTAGAGTGTTGTGTCCAGTTCTGGGCTCCCCAATTCAAGAAGGACGCAGACAAGCTGGAGTGTGTTCAGAGGAGGGAAACCAGGATGATCAGGGGTCTGGAAACAAAGCCCTGTGAAGAGAGACTGAAAGAACTGGGCCTCTTTAGCCTGGAGAAGAGAAGATTGAGGGGATTCATGATAGCACTCTTCAAATACTTAAAAGGTTGTCCCACAGAGGAGGGCCAGGATCTCTTCTGGATCCTCCCAGAGTGCAGGACACAGAATAATGGGCTCAAGTTAAAGGAAGCCAGATTCCGGCTGGACATCAGGAAAAACTTCCTGACTGTTAGAGCAGTACGACAATGGAACCAGTTACCTCAGGAGGTTGTGGGCTCTCCCACACTAGAGGCATTGAAGAGGCAGCTGGACAACCATCTGTCAGGATGCTTTAGGGTGGATTCCTGCATTGAGCAGGGGGTTGGACTCGATGGCCTTGTAGGCCCCTTCCAACTCTGCTATTCTATGATTCTATGATTCTTTGAATACTGCTATAAAGTAGTGGCATGGCTCCTGCCCTTTGTATACCGCTTTCATACCACTTCCAAAATGCAATATCCTGCTTGGTGTAGATGAGGCCTCTGTGTACATATAGGGGAAGGCAGTCAGCTACGTATCCTGGTGTTACGTTATTTGTATGTCGATAACATCACCTTGAACATGGCTTGGCAGTGAATAGGTTGCCAGTGCCCTTCCTTTAACCCAGGTGTAACATGTACATAAATGTAACGTGTACGTGTACAAAGCCCTAAATCACTTGGGGCCAGGTTATCTGAAGGATTGTGTCTCCTCCCATATATACCTGCCTGGACCCTAAGTTCATCTTCAGGGGCCTTCTCTGGGAGCCCCTGCCAAAGGAAGTGAGGTGGGTGGCTACCAGGAAGAGGGTCTTTTCTGCTGTGGCACCCTGACTATGGAATGAGCTTCCTGAAGTGGTTCGCCCGGTGCCTACGTTGTGCTCTTTCCAGCGCCAGATGAAGACCTTTTTATTTCCCCATCATTTTCGTGTTGTGGTCTTTCAGCTTTGCTGTTTTAAAATTGTATCTTCAGGCCGCACCTTTGAGAAATGCCCAAGCTAGACTGACACCATTATTGGCTCCCTGTTGGCACATCCTGAAACATTGAGTCATCACCCGTCAGGCTCTGGCTCCACCCAAAACAGGACGCATGGAACTTCTGCATGCAAAGCATGTCATCCGTCACTGAGCTGTGGCTCTATTCATGTGCAACCCAGGCTAATCTGTCTCTCTCGTTTGGGCGATGGCAGCAGAGCCATCACCCAGCCTCCACACTCTGTCGCCAATCGCTCTGTCCTCAAGAACACCTAGCGGCCAGATGACTCTTGTAGAGATTTGGATAATTCCTCCGGAAAATCATATCTATCGATAAACCAAAACCGCAACGCTCTGCATGCCTGTCTCTCAGCCGGAGTGATTCATCTGGGCCTCTCAATACAACAGCCCCATTCGCCCATCAAGATCCTGATTTACAGTGGGAGAGCCACGCACGTCCATTTCGTAAATCTGCTGGGGATTTGGCCAGTCAGCAAATTTCTTTCCTAACGGGGATGACAGCTTTGTTACATTTTTGGACAGGGTCCCTGAAGCAAGGTCTTGACTTAGCGGGCTTGAAGGATAAGGCTGTGTTGGATTTCTCTGAGATTCAGGAACCTAGGAAACAATGGGGCATCTAAGTGGTACGCTTGCGGCTGACAGCACACTGAAGTCCAGTGTTCCAGGCAGTTTGGAAACCCGCAGTTCACTGCAAAGAGTGAATAGGCAGCAGTGACTCTGAGTGGCTGACTCTGGGTAGAGATCCTGTGACCTCTGAAGTCACGTCATGCGTGCACATCCTCTGCTGAGGGAACTGCACTGGCTGCCTATTTGCTACTGGGCCAGGTTTAAGGTTCTTGTACTTGTGGACAAAGCCCTAAACAACTTGGGACCAGGATACCTGAGAGAGCGCCTTCTCCCTTACCAACCTGCCCGGTCACTGAGGTCATCCGAGGCTCTGCTCCTGGTGGTTCCACATAGACCCATCCTCCAATTGAAGTCCATCAGGGGAAGAGCCTTCAGCGTGGTGGCCCCACTCCTCTGGAACTCCCTGCCTCTGGAGGTCAGGCAGGCACCAACTTTGTATTCCTTTCGGTGCCTCCTGAAAACATCATTGTTCCAGGAAGCCACGCTTCACTTTGCTTCTTTTAAAATCTATTTTAAAGCGTTTCATTATTGTATTTTATCTTGTACACCACTCTGAAATTTTCAGTGGGGAGCGGTATATAAATATTGTAAATAAAGAAATAGTTTGGGAAAAGAAGGAAGAGACAAAATGGAGATACACACAGGAAGGGTTGCCCATTGGAAGTTGTTGTTGTGGACTATAATCGAGATATAGCCTGGGAAGGCAGGCTTACTGCTTAGCACAGCCTCCAGATAGAGGCCATTGCTAGACCACGGGTTAGCCCGGGCTGACACCAGGGCTCGCCCCTGTGCGTCCAGATGACACACAGGGAATCCCGGGGTCAGGCAGGGGCCAACCCTCCCTTGGCCTGTGGTAACGGGCTCCGCTTGTAGCCCGGTATTTCCGAACTCCCGGGCTGAGTCCGGGACCGCGGAAGGTCTAGCCATTTCGCGGCTTTTCCCAGCTACGCGTCTTACTTGTGTGTAGCTGGGAGAAGCTGCGCATGGGGCACAGCGCTCCACAGAAGCGCTGGGCCCATCAGAGCCGGGGGGAGGGGGGAGAGATCAGAGCCGGGGGGGGGAGAGATCAGAGCTGGGGGGGAAGAGATCGGAACCAGGGAGAGAGATGGGAGGGTGAGATCACAGCTGGGGAGAGATGGGGGGAGCGGGGAACTCCCTTTTTTAAAAAAAGAAAAAACCCTTACCTTGGTCGCTGGTGCGCTCCTGTGCACCCAGCCTTTTAAGACAAAAAATAAAATAAAAAATGGTGGACACGACGGGGCTTTCCTGTAGCCCGTCGCGTCTGACGTGTAGACTGGAGCGACAGCCCGCCCCTCCTCCCAACAAGACTTTTAGGTAGGTCTAGCAACGGCCAGAGTGAGGATGCTGAAGAGGTCCGGGCCGGAAGAGGATTTTGTGGGTGCCTGGATGTTGCCTCTGTGCCACCCCTTTCTTCCCACCAGCAGGCTCTCTAAATGGCTGCCTTGAAATACGGGCAGTCTGTGGGCAGCCACTGCACGAATTCCCCTGTCTCTCTTTAATTGGAGCCTTAATCTCTCTCCTGATATAATAATAATAATGCAATCGGTACCACCAGGCAGTTTTCGGACAGTTAACTACCCATGCCGTCCACAGTCCATTAGCCACACAAATTCTGCCAAGTGCTCACATTAGTTCCATCCAGGGGACTTTTTAGCGCTGTTGGGAAGTGAACAGACTGCGCCGAGGTTTTCGGCGTTGGTTAAGCAAGTTTCCTGAGAGGGCTACATCTGCCCCCTTCACACAGCCTTCACGTACGAACGAGAGAGCTGCATTTCCCCCCACCCTGCTCCTCTTCCCTTATTTCTATATGTCATGGCTCAGCTCCATGTTCTTCCTCCTCCTCCTCCTCCTCTATATACAAGTGTATACCCTCTCCTTCTGACCCCATGCACCACTCCAAGCTGTTCACAACAATATAAAACTGTAATACAATATAGAACCATACATTCAGTAACAAAAATAAAAGCACAGAGGCAGGGCCGGCGCCAGACTATATTGCGCCTTAGGCAGGCGTATTCTGAAGCCTCTGCCCCGCCCCCCGGTGCGTGTGTGTGCGCGCTCCCGCTCCCAGCTTTGAAGCCAGAACTCTGGGGTTGGGGGGCGGCCAGGGCGGCGGCTTTGGAACAGCGCGCCCGGAAGCCGCTCTAGGAGAGCGGCTTCCGGGTGCGGCGTTCGGCGCCCTCGTTTGCTTAGCCCTCTAGGCCACCGCCTGAGTTGCCTCTATGGCAGCACCGGCCTTGCACAGAGGTCATAAAATCCCAATGCCAAGAAGAGGTGTCATGGGAGTCCAAGAGGGAGGTAGAGCAGGCCAGCCTCCCCTGCCGCCGCTCAGCTTCCCAGACCCTGTTCACTGATTTGCTACGCATTCAGCAGACCTATTCGCCAAGTGCCATGCAGTCCATGAGCACCCAGAGATTTCCTGACCCCTCAGTGAGCTGCCATTTTGCGTAAAAACGGTTGCTCAGTTTCCCCAGAAACCTAACGTTGTGTAAATGGTGGTCATAAAGGGGCCATTTGTGCAACATTACACTTCTGGAAAATCCCAAGCTGCCGTTTTTACACAAAATAGCTGGCTCAGGGGACAGGCACCCCTGCGGTGCTCACTGGGTGTTAGCTGGGCCCTCCAATGGCTCAGGCAGAGGCGGTTCAGCAAGTGTCCAACGAGCGCAGACGGAGGTGATTCCGTCGATCCCTAGTGCCCCGACCATAAACAACCTTTAAACAAACAGAACGCAGGCAAAGGCCTGCCAGAGCAGAATTGTCTTCATTAAGTATATTTGATGGAGTATAGCTTCCAAATCACGTGAGGTACTGGTTCCTCTCTATTCGGCTCTGGTTAGGCCTCATCTAGAGTATTGCGTCCAGTTCTGGGCTCCACAATTCAAGAAGGACGCAGACAAGCTGGAGCGTGTTCAGAGGAGGGCAACCAGGATGATCAGGGGTCTGGAAACAAAGCCCTATGAAGAGAGACTGAAAGAACTGGGCGTGTTTAGCCTGGAGAAGAGAAGATGGAGGGGAGACATGAGAGCACTCTTCAAAGACTTCAAAGGTTGTCACACAGAGGAGGGCCAGGATCTCTTCTCAATCCTCCCAGAGTGCAGGACATGGAATAACAGGCTCAAGTTACAGGAAGCCAGATTCCAGCTCGACATCAGGAAAAACTTCCTGACTGTTAGAGCAGTACAACAATGGAATCAGTTACCTGTGGGCTCTCCCACACTAGAGGCCTTCAAGAGGCAACTGGACAACCATCTGTCAGGGATCCTGTAGGGTGGATTCCTGCATTGAGCAGGGGGTTGGACTCGATGGCCTTGTAGGCCCCTTCCAACTCTGCTATTCTATGATTCTATGAAATGATGAAAGCTATCCAGAGAAAGGAACATCTGCCCTCCACAGGGCAAGGTGTCTCACAATGTTGGGGGCAGCCGCTGAAAAGGTCCTATCTCTTGTTATCAATAGGACCTCCACCATAGATGGTGTGGAGGTTGCCAGCAGGTCACCGCCTCTGCTGTGAATCCCCCCAGCTGAGGTGAGATTAGGCTGGCTGTGAGTGGCTGTGCTCAGGAATGACATGACCAATGAGGGCCACTCACTGACGGGCTTGCCGAAAGCCAGATGAGAGCCCCAGGTGCAGTTGGTAAGCCAGGGGGGGCACCAAGAGACGACACACAGGGATCATTTCAAGAAACTGGGAAAGCAGATGAAGAGGAGAAAAGAGCAGAGAAGAAGAGCAGGTTAGGTGGAACGGGAGAGGAAACCTGGAGGAGAGTCAGCGGGAGAAAGAACAGAGAAGCAGAATGGATGATGGGGGCACTGAAGTGGCAAGAAGAAGCTCAAGAGGTCCTCCTTCCCCTCTCTTCTAGCATGGCATTAGCGATGAGATTAAAAGCTTTTGCTTTCATTTTGAACTCACTGCAGTTTGTTGTTATGTCCAAACTGGGACAAACTGTGGTTAGTAGTAACTATGGTTTAGGAAAGGGATGGATGTGGCTATTTGTGGTCCATGTCAGCTTTGCACCTGCTCACTACATCCGTTCGCACATGTTTACCTGAAATGGGAATTTAAATTGGGGTCATTTCCCCCTAAAATATGTTTTTTTTAATGCATTGCCCCTAAAATGTGCATATTTGTACCCATTTTTTGAGCTGAGAACTAAATCCCAAAATTGAGAGAAGTGTACAGTCCAACAGTTAACTACATTCTGATCCGCGTATTAGTTTAGGAAGTGCCACTGAAATGCAGACTTAACACAATTCTCCAACTAGTTTATTTATTTATTATTTATTTAAAACATTTGTATCCCGCCCTATATCATTAAGATCTCAGGGCGGCACACAGATAAAAGCATACAGTATAAAACAATAAATATACACAGCTAAGAACAAATTAAACCATAGTTTAGAGAAACATCCCAACTTCAGACCATGGTTTAAGATCCTGGCTTGTTTCCCTCAGTCATAGTTAAGTTTAACCACTGTTTAGGGGGTTTACACATAGCAACAAGCTGCTGTTAGTTGAAAGCATGAACGAAAGCTTCTAATCTCATGGCTGTGCCAGAGGCAGAGGGAAACGTACAAGTCTGAGGATTGCACACAGATCACCAAACCATAGTTCAGGGTTGCATCCAAACCAGTGGGCTAGCTCCTGGAACACCTGTAAACGCCATGACCTTTAACACCTGAAATGGATTGGGACCAGGTTGCTCTGGAAGTAAAGCTGTATGTATGCGGAGAAACTCTTGAGGTTCTCTCTGGCCACAGCTAGACCTAAGGTTTATCCTGGGATCAGCCAGGGTCCGCCCCTGCCTGAGCACTGGATCCCCTGTGTGACACCCAGGTGAACAGGTTTGACCCCTGGACGATCCAGGGATAAACCTTAGGTCTAGCTATGGCCTCAGTGTCTTGGTGGATTTGAGTAACATTTGGATTTGCTGACTATAAAGTTTGCAAGCAGGGCTGGCATCAAAGATAGGTGGTGTACTTTAGAATAGGGTGACCATATTTGGGAAACCAAAAAAGAGGACACCTAGTGTGTGTGTGGGGAAGCAGCTTTCTGAGTCCTGCAGAAAGTACGTTATTCCCCCGCCACCTTAAAGAACCCGATTGGAGTGGAGGAGGGGAAAGGATTTCATTCTGCACCACCACCATCCACTCCAATTGGGGCCTTTTCTATAATGACCCACTTTCCCCTTTAAGACCTCAATTGGAGCTCGGGGTGGGGGAATGATGTGCCTCAAGAAAGCATGTCACTCCCTCCTGCCATGCTAATGGCAGCCTTAAAGAGGAAGGTGTGTCATTCCAGGACATTATTGAAAATTATAGAAAATCCCCCCTGACACCATGGAAAGAACAAAAACCAGGACAAATCCGGGGAAATCCTGACAGTTGGTCACCCTACTTTAGAAGGCCCTGTTCAGACAACACAGCAAACCATGGTTAGGCTGCTCACCCTTTTGCAGCAAATGGTTAGTAGGTGTGTTTAAACCATAGTTATGTAGCCTCCATGGTTAGGAATGGTTCACACAACACGCTAAGCCATAATGTTTAGCTCAGAATGATGAACCACTGTGTCATCCGAACAGGGCCATAGAGGCAATCTAGGCAACGCCCAGAAGTTCCAAAATTCTTGGGGCCTAGGCCTCGACTTGATCTTGGAGCCAAACAGTACGTGATGCAGACGATCTATTATTGGTTCTCTCTTCCATTAAAGGCTACTGTGGGGCCTCAATCTAGTGACAGTTTATAGCAGCCTTGAGGCACAGGGACGTAAGTAAGAAAACACTGCTGTGGGAAAGGGTTAAAGATGCCCTCTCTTCCAGGGCCATCATGTCCCCAAGCCAATGTGGGGCCCTTTTAATGCATGAAAATGGTGTTGGGAGATCCATGATCAGGTCTCGTGTGTCACACATAGTTTGGTCCACTGAGTTTGTACCTGTTGTGGTCCAGATCACCTTCCAACCACCTCCAGCCAGCACAGCCAATGGACCAATGCATCTGGAGGGCACTAGGTTGGGGAGGGCTGCTCTAGAGGAGGCACATAGAGGGAGCACGGCAGCTCATTGGCTGGGCAAGATCCTCTATGCCCCAAGTCTGCACACATTTGAGTGCCTTCTGATCTCCTCTAGCTTCTCAGGACATGGGCAGAGTTGTAAATATAGAAGTGATAGGTCATGAAAATGAGGGTGTTGCTTCCGGGTTCGTTGTTGATGAGTATCAGAGGCAGTAAGCCTATATACACCAGTTGCTGGGGGACATGGGCAGGAGGGTGCCCTGCTTGTGGGTTCTTGGTCAACAGCTGGTTGGCCAGTGTGTGAACAGAGTTCTGGACTAGATGGACCTTCGGTCTGAACCAGCAGGGGGTCTTCTTCTTAACGGGCTCAAGTTAAAGGAAGCCAGATTCCAGCTGGACATCAGGAAAAACTTCCTGACTGTTAGAGCAGTACGACAATGGAATTGTTAGATCAATGTTCTTTTCACCCAAGGACGAGATCCAAACAGCCCTTAAGCACGACTCCACCATTCCAGCGACAGAGGGTTCAAAAGCGCTTTATTGATTAGTAATCAAGGCCTGGTCTCTTCAAAGGGAGCAATCAGACTTGCTTACTGTAACAGAATCTGTTACTTAGGGAGGTGGTGGGCTCTCCCACACTAGAGGCCTTCAAGAGGCAGCTGGACAACCACCTGTCAGGGATGCTTTAGGGTGGATTCCTGCACTGAGCAGGGGGTTGGACTCGATGGCCTTGTAGGCCCCTTCCAACTCTGCTATTCTATGATTCTGTGTTCTTTGGTTTTTGTGTTCTTATTTATTCTGCTGTTCAACAAATGGTATGGAGTTGGAGAGGTACATTTTTTTTTTACTTGCTGAAGGTGGATTTGAACCAGGAACTTCTTGGTTGACAGCTCCGCCTCCTTGCCACCCCAGTGTGCCAGTTCTCACTGCCAAACCATTCAGGAGATTGTTGTTGCTGATTATTTATTGCATGAAAGTTCATTGGGAAACCCAGCCTGTGTTGACCTGAATACCCGTTTGGGGGCTCTTTTAGCCTTGGATCTCTGTCACTGCAGCCCCCTTTCCCTCCATGGCCCTTTCATTCTTTTCGTGGATGAGCAACATCTCTTTAGGGAAGCAGACAAGAAACGTTGCCATAATGGCATATTAAACAACTTGGAGAGAGAGAGAGAGGACAATGTTTTTATTTTATTATTCTTCATAAAATTATATGGGTTGAAATTTACTACTATTGTTCTAAAAAAGAAAATAAAGCAGAGGGTTTCCCTTCCGTGTGTGTGTGGGCATAAATTTCAGTCGGGTTTCCACTGCACTAGTGGTACAGCTCATAAAAGCAAAGATTGTGTGGTGCGTTTCATTTCACAGCAGTTGTGGCGGGGACTTTGAGGGTTACTGTTAGGCTGCTGCTGCCTGTGACTCAGGTAAGGGAGACTGATCAGGACTTGGAGGGTGGAGCAGGAATGTAAGAGCTGAGCCCGAAGGCCTCCCTAATCCACCATTCTGTTCCCACAATGGCCATCCAAACGCCTATGGGACATGCGTCCCTCAGCAGCTGGGATTCATAGAATCATAGAAGAGTAGAGTTGGAAGGGGCCTCTAAGGCCATTGAGTCCAACTCCCCGCTCAATGCAGGAATCCACCTTAAAGCATACCTGACAGGTGGTTGTCCTGCCCCGGATTCTGGAGTTAAATGGAACAAAGGGAGTCATATAAACAGTGGCAAGGAGGGATAGGGCTGTATGAACACCACAGGGAATTTAAGATCAGGTGTATGCTTTTGACATCCTAAAATTCATTTCCTCATCTCTGCCCTGTTTTGGGGGTCCCCAGAGGCACGTGGTCGGGCATTGTGAGAATTATTATTATTATTATTATTATTATTATTATTATTATTATTTATATAGCACCATCAATGTACATGGTGCTGTACAGAGTAAAACAGTAAATAGCAAGACCCTGCCGCATAGGCTTACAATCTAATAAAATCATAGTAAAACAATAAGGAGGGGAAGAGAATGCAAACAGGTACAGGGTAGGGTAAGCAGGCACAGGGTAGGGTAAAACTAACAGTAGAAAGTAACAGTAGAAGTCTGCACAACATCAAGTTTTAAAAGCTTTAGGAAAAAGAAAGGTTTTTAGTTGAGCTTTAAAAGCTGCGGTTGAACTTGTAGTTCTCAAATGTTCTGGAAGAGCGTTCCAGGCGTAAGGGGCAGCAGAAGAAAATGGACGAAGCCGAGCAAGGGAAGTAGAGGCCCTTGGGCAGGCGAGAAACATGGCATCAGAGGAGCGAAGAGCACGAGCGGGGCGATAGTGTGAGATGAGAGAGGAGAGAAACAGAACACTGGATGGCTTAGAACTTTGGTCTGATCCAGCAGAATTTTTCATTGATGATTATTCTTGTCCTTTCCCTCTTCTCAGTTGTCCCTGTGCGTGCTTGGATCTGGACCTGCTATCTCAACCATCTTTCTTTGTTTGGGAATTTCTTGGGTCTACATTGGCATAGAATGAATGCCTTTGCATTGTACTTAATGGTAACCACGACAGCATGTATAATCTTTCTGCATTTTCATTTCATTTCATTTCATCTATTTCATTTTTTAGATTAATGCCCCCCAATATAATATAATAACCAACGTGCAAAAATATAACAATTTTAAACAATCAACAGTAAATTCCAGGACACGTTAAAACATATACCGTCAAATGGCTAGGAGAAGAAGAAAGTCTTAACCTGGTGCTGAAAGAATGACAATGTTGATGCCATGCAGATGTCAGGTCTTGTTGATTATAGGTAGATTTAGTAGGAATCGTTTCTGGAATGTCTGTGCAACCAGGTCTCTGTCAGGCGTTCCCTCGGGAGTAGCTTGCTCACTCCCTGTCTCAGCCTTGAAGCTACCAGTTCTCTGGGAACTGATACAGTATTTTACAAAGATGGGGGCCCACTTGTTGAAGGAGTCACTCAGATGGTAGCATCATCTTGGTGGGCTGAACAGTGCCGCCCTAGGCATGGGTTACAGGTCAGAGAACCTGTCTGTCAAGTGGCTTTGAACAATCTTTATAAGCTGGAGCAAAAGCTAAAGAGCTTTTGCTAGGTTCATCTTTTGACGCAATGCCTAAAATCCCTCCCTGTTTGGATCCATCACCGATTCGGACTTTGAAAGCACTCTACACATGGTCTCTCTGCTATTTGGACTTTGGATTTCTAAGGACTGTGCCATGAAAAGTACTGTGAGACTGTTCATAAACACCAACACACATAGACACCAACACACATAGACACCAACATACTTGAATAACGGGCTCAAGTTAAAGGAAGCCAGATTCCAGCTGGACATCAGGAAAAACTTCCTGACTGTTAGAGCAGTGCAACAATGGAATCTGTTACCTAGGGAGGTTGTGGGCTCTCCCACACTAGAGGCCTTCAAGAGGCAGCTGGACAACCACCTGTCAAGGATGCTTTAGGGTGGATTCCTGCATTGAGCAGGGGGTTGGACTCAATGGCCTTGTAGGTCCCTTCCAATTCTGCTATTCTATGATTCTATGACTTGAACTTGCATTTGCTGTGGACTGTGTGTTGGTGGATGAGATCTTGTGGGCGTGTGCCATGTCCCCTGAGTTACCAGTGTATGCAGTGTTTAGAGAAGCTCCCTAGGGATGGTTTGCTAAGGCTTTCAAGAATTCCACCCCCCTCCCCATGTAATTGCCTCAAAGAGCATATCTAGAATGGAGCTGAAAGCTTTCTGACCATCAGTCAGTTTTAAGTGTTTTTGAAGTGTGTAACTGTTAAGCCTTTTACTGTGGGATTTCCTCAATAAAAATAAGTCTCATAGAAGTGAGTGCCTCATGTCAGCTTGCCAGCACGTGTGAATGCCAGAGGGAACAGGCATGCACACAACAGCAGGCCTCACTGGGGAGAACATTCCATAATGGCTGGTGGGGCTACCACTGAGAAGACCCTTTCCATTGTTGCCATCCCCTGGACTTCCATTGGAGGAAGCACCCATAGGAGGGCCTGAGATGATGAGCACATGTCTTTACAATGGCTCCTGTGACTGATATTCAGAAGGGCACAATATGAATTCTCTGGAGCCCCAGGTATACTTTCTTTCCAAGACTAAGGCCTTTGCTAGACCCACCTGATAATCCGGTGGTGAGGAGGGGAGAGCCTGTGATGCAACTATTGCAGGCTCTCGATGTAGTCTACACCTCAGGCACGACAAGGTCAAGAAAGCACTCCGTTGCATCTGCCATTTTTTCATCTTAAAGGGACCATGCGCACGAACGCTCATGCGCTCAGGTAAGTGGTTTTTTTTAAAAAAAAATAACGGTTTTCCCCACTCCCCTCACCATAGCTCTGATATCAGGCCACAGTGCTCCTGAGGAGAGCTATGCCCCATCCGCCGCTTTTCCCAGCTACTTGCGAGTAACTCGCGGTCTCGGGCTCAGCCTGAGGCTGCGGGAAATATCGGGCCAAAAGTGATGCCCGTTACCCCAGGGCAAGGGAGGGTTGACCCCTGCCTGAGCCTGGGATCCCCTGCGCGTCATCTGGACGCACAGAGGCGATCCCGGGTATCAGCCCAGGCTAACCTGTCATCTAGCTAAGGCCTAACTGTTGGAATTCCTTTTTCATAACAATCTATGGTACTAGTGTAAACCTCATGTCGCCATGGGTAGGGTGACCCTATGAAAAGGAGGGCAGGGCTCCTGTATCTTTAACAGTTGCATAGAAAAGGGAATTTCAGCAGGGGTCCTTTGTATATATGGAGAACTCTTTATCACAACAGTTAAAGCTGCAGGAGCTATACTAGAGTGACCAGATTTAAAAGAGGGAAGGGCACCTGCAGCTTCACCACATCTTCTGACCTGGGACCCTTTGTTATTTATGTGTTGTGGCAAGAAAGATGTGGCTCAGTGATAGAGCCTACCACTTTGTAGGCAGAAGGTCCTAGGTTCAATCCTTCCTCGGAGAGAGCAAGGAAAGAATCCTGCCTGAAATTCTGGAGAGCCATTGCTGCCAGTCAGTGTCGGCAATACCAGGTTAGGTGGACCAAGGGTTGTCTTGTTCCTATGTGACAGGTGCGAAACCTGCAAGAATTCAGCCATGCTAGTATAGCAGGAGACACCTGTACATGATACACAGGGTAGCGTTTCTTCCTTGAGATATCCAAGAGAATTCTCTCTCTCTCTCTCTCTCTCTCTCTCTCTCTCTCACACACACACACACACACAGGTGTTTTGATGTGACATGCACTTTGTCTCATCTCATTTCATTTTCCCAAGGTGCATTGCAAGTCAGCCATGGCTTCCTCTAACCCTCCCTGCCCTGTACCTGTTTCCTGTCCAGGTACCTGAGAGGATTTGAAAGACAGGCAGAACAGCAACTGCAGCAACAACCCACCCCCCACCCAAGCCCAGCCCTATCTCATTGGACCTGCTGCTGCCCTCTGAGCCAGAGGGAGGGGCCGGCACACTGCAGGCCAGTGGTCAGCTCCCGGAGCCCAGGGGAGTCAATTTCGCACGGCTTACTGTGCCGTTCCAGCTGATTAGGGATTTGATGAGGGAAGGGGTTTGATTCTGGCAGCCGGAGAGACAGAAGCCTTATGGTCATTTAAGGGGCGCCAGCGCATCTCGAGTGGGGAAAGCAGATAGGGACCAAAAAGAAGCAGGGCAAATTGGCGCGCCAGCCATTTGCGCCGGCCCCCTGACCCCCTTCACTCCCAGGTCGCAGGGAAATACGGAGCGATGGCGCAAGGAGGGAGGGAGGAAGCTCAGCAGCAACGAGAAACAGGGATCAAGGGATGGCGACAGCCCATTCCCATACAAGGCAGGCTGGAGCCAAGTAAGAGTTCTTCAAGGGAGCAGAAAACAGCTTCAGAGAGGCCCTGCTGTCTCCTCGGGTGTGTAAGATAGCCAGTTTTCTTTTGCCCCACTGTCGCCTCTGGACGTGATCTGAAACTAACTCAGATGAGACAGAGGTGCTGTTGGTCAGTACTCTGAGAGCTGGTCTGAGGCCGTTGCTAGACGAGGACTTAGCCCGGTGTGAGGCCCGGGCTCCCTGCTGTGCATCCAGATGACGCACAGGGGATCCCGGGGTCAGGCCGGGCTAAGTCCTCCCTTGACCCGGGATAACCAGATCCGCTTATGGCCCGGCTTTTCTGCAGCCCCGGGATGAGGCCGGGGCTGCGGAAAGTCTAGCTACTTCCGTGGCTTTTCCCGGATGCTCGCTTACTCGCGAGTAGCCGGGAGAAGCTACGCACTGGGCACAGCATTCCATAGGAGCGCTGTGCCCATCGGGCCGGGGGGGAGGGGAAATCATGGGGGGTAGATGGGGGCCGGGGGAAAGAGCGGACCCAGCAGGAGAGATGGGGGGGAAGAGCAGAGCCAGGGTGGGGAGATCACGGACGGGGGGGCATGAGGGGGGGCATCGGACATGGCAGGCGGGTGATCGGGTGGGCATGGCGAGTGGGCTGGCGAGCGGGCAGGGGGGCATCAGACATGGTGGACGGGGGGGGGAAGAAGAACAGGGCCAGGGCATGGCGAGCGAGGACGGGCATGGCGAACAGGGATAGACATGGCGAGCGGGGGGAGGATGGGCGAGCGAGCTGGCAGGGGGGCATCAGGCATTGTGGGGGGGAAATCAGGGGCAGGGAGAGCAGGGAACCCTTTATTTAAAAAAAAAACTTACTTTTCCGTTGGTGCGCTCCTGCGCACATGGCCCTTTAAGTAAAAAAAAAATGGAGGACGCGACGGGGCTTTCCCTTACCCCGTCGCGTGTTACATGCAGAAAAGGGCGATGGCCTGCGCTAGCTGTAGCGCAGCGTCGCCCCTACTCCCCACCGGATTATCAGGTAGGTTTAGCAAGGCCCTGAGGCTGGGTGTAACGCCCTTGAAGGGCCAGGTTTGCAGGCTTGGAGTGCTGCTGGACTTGGCTCGGCTTCCAGATGCTCAAACTTCTACCAGGGCTTGGAGTGTGCCTTTGCCCAGATTCAGCCAGCATCCCAACTGCACCCTTTCCTGGATAACAGCAGTCATACCACACTCACATATGTCTCAGTCACATCAAGATTAGATTACTGCAACACCCCCCAATATGGCTGCATTAGAGACACATTCGGCAGTACCTGGGGTTGGGCCTGGGCCCTGCATTTTCATAGAATCATAGAATAGTAGAGTTGGAAGGGGTCTATAAGGCCATCTAGTCCAACTCCCCACTCAATGCAGGAATCCACCCTAAAGCATACCTGACAGGGGGCTGTCCAGCTGCCTCTTGAAGGCCTGTAGTCTCAGTGGCTTGGGACCACAATACCTGATGGAACGCCTCTCCCGACATGAACCTACCCATAAACAGCGCTCAACATCTAAGGTCCTCCTCCAAGTGCCTACTCCGAGGAAAGCTAGTAGGATGGCAACAAGGGAGAGGGCCTTTTCGGTGGTGGCCCCCCGACTGTGGAATGATCTCCCCGATGAGGCTTGCCTGGCGCCAAAACTGTTATCTTTTCGGCGCCAGATCAAGACTTTTCTCTTCTCCCAGGCATTTAACACCATTTAACAACGCTAAGTTTGTTTTTAGTGGACCCCAGAACAGTTGTTTTTAAATGGATACTGTTGTTTTTATACTGCTGTTTTTTTAAGGTTTTTAAATTTTGTATACTTTTTAAATGTTTACTGTTTTTAACTTTTGTAAACCGCCCAGAGAGCTTCGGCTATGGGGCGGTATGTAAATGTAACAAATAAATAAATATTAAATAAAAAGCTCTACATGCTTTGAACCTAGGCTTTTGGAAGCAGAAGGAATGATGCAGAGCAAGCGAACATATATGGAACATATACTGTCATACTGCTCTAACAGTCAGGAAGGTTTTCTTGATGTCCAGCTGGAATCTGGCTTCCTTTAACTTGAGCCCATTATTCCGTGTCCTGCACTCTGGGAGGATCGAGAAGAGATCCTGGCCCTCCTCTGTGTGACAACCTTTGAAGTATTTGAAGAGTGCTCTCATGTCTCCCCTCCATCTTCTCTTCTCCAGGCTAAACATGCCCAGTTCTTTCAGTCTCTCTTCATAGGGTTTTGTTTCCAGACCCCTGATCATCCCGGTTGCCCTCCTCTGAACCCCCTCCAGCTTGTCTGCGTCCTTCTTGAATTGGGGAGCCCAGAACTGGACGCAATACTCTAGATGAGGCCTAACCAGGGCCGAATAGAGAGGAACCAGTACCTCACGTGATTTGGAAGCTATACTTCTATTCATGCAGCGAAAATAGCATTTGCCTAAATAGCATTTGCCTAAATAGACCAGGTCTATTACGAGGAAAGTTGTTGATTTAAATTATTTTAGCCATTTACATTGTTTAATTTCTCTATGTTAACATTTTAGACTATCTTTATTGTGTTGCATTTTGTATTTTTATGATTTGTTTTAAACCGCCCAGAGAATTTAGGCTATAGAAATGAAATAAATCATCATCATAAGAGCCTGCCTTATAGTGAGTCAAACCCTTGATCCAACTAGTCCAGTTTTGTCAACACTGACTAGCAGCAGCGGCTCGCCAGGGTTCAGGCAGGACTCTTTCCTCACCCCCACCTGGAGAAGCCGGGGATTGAAACTGAGACCTTCTGCATCACACTGACCTACAGCCCTTCCCTTTATTTATTTATTTATTTATTCATTCATTAATTTAAAATTTCAACATTTCAGAGTGGTGTACAAGATAAAATACAATAAAAACAGAATAAAAGACCTTAAAATAGATTTTTACAAGCAAAATGAAAGGTGAACTGTAGCTGGTCATTAAGGAAAGGCTTCCTGGAATAATGACGTTTTCAGGAGGCGCCGAAAAGAATATGAAGTTGGCACCTGCCTGACCTCCAGAGGCAGGGAATTCCATAGGAAGGGGGCCACCACGGTGAAGGCTCTTCCCCTGGTGGACTCCAATCGGAGGATGGGTCTATGTGGAACCACCAGGAGCCTGCCCTCAGATGACCTCAGTGACTGGGCAGGTTGGTAGGGGAGAAGGCGCTCTCTCAGGTATTCTGGTCCCAAGTTGTTTAGGGCTTTGTACACAAGTACCAGAACCTTCAACCTGGCCCGGTAGCGAATAGGCAGCCAGTGCAGTTCCCTCAGCAGAGGAGTTACATGCTGGAAAGGGGCAGCTCCAGACAACAGCCGAGCTGCAGCATTCTGCACTAGCTCCAGCTTCCGGTGCAGCTTCAAGGGCAGCCCCACATAGAGCGTGTTGCAGTAATCCAATCTTGAGGTTACCAACGCCTGTACCACTGTTTCTCAGGCACCAAATTTGCCTATATTTTGGCACAGAGGGCCCAATCTGCCCTGCCTTTGGTGCATACATGTGTGGGTATGTGGTGTTTCATCTCTTATCAAACAAAAAATAGAAGGCGGACACACTTCGTAGCTTCATGGGAAAGCCCCAGGATGGGTGGGAGGTGGCTGCTGCGTTGTATAATCAACACAGTCAATTGTGATCTATCTCTATCCTATACTCCTCCTCCTCCAGTTTACTGGATCTCAGTTCATCAATGGCTGGGGAGAGAAGGCCTCCTGTTTGAAAGCTTTTTTGCTCTGTCTTCATGTGGCCGCCGTTGGGGCTGACAGGCCATGAGCCAATCCTGACCGTATAAAGCCAGACCGGCAGACCAGCCGGAGAAACACACAGAAACACTGCATAAGGAAGGGTTCTGTTGGGCCGCTCCACTTGAAAATTGATTACGTCTCATCTTCCATTCTTCTCTGATGGAAGAAATTTAAAACTAGCTAGGAATAAAACCTACTTGGATCAGTTCCATTTGGAAAGGAGCCACGGTTATAATGTTAACCCTTGATGCAGAGGGCAGTGAGAAGTTGGCTTCAGATCATTGCCAGCATTCACTCTTTCCTTTTACTTTTTCAGCTGAACTCTGGTGCTGTTTACACACACACACACACACACACACACACACACACACACCTGGAGAAGCACCACCCCTTTGAAGGTTATTTATTTATTTATTTATTTATTTATTTATTGCATTTCTATACCGCTCAATAGCCAAAGCTCTATTAGGAAGGTTAGGAAACAGGTGACCCATCCATCAGCTTTGCAGGGCTGACATGGTCTCGGAGGTTCTGGAGGACATGCAGCCCCAACAGCCCTTCCACCTTGATCAAGAGAGACACACAGGTGCTGCGGTTGTCTTCTTTTCTTAGAATCATAGAATCATACAATAGTAGAGTTGGAAGGGGCCTACAAGGCCATCGAGTCCAACCCCCTGCTCAATGCAGGAATCCACCCTAAAGCATCCCGGACAGATGGTTGTCCAGCTGCCTCTTGAATAACTCTAGTGAGGGAGAGCCCACAACCTCCCTAGGTAACTGGTTCCATTGTCGTACTGCTCTAACAGTCAGGAAGGTTTTCCTGATGTCCAGCTGGAATCTGGCTTCCTGTAACTTGAGCCCATTATTCCGTGTCCTGCACTCTGGGAGGATCGAGAAGAGATCCTGGCCCTCCTCTGTGTGACAAGTATTTGAAGAGTGCTCTCATGTCTCCCCTCAATCTTCTCTTCTCCAGGCTAAACATGCCCAGTTCTTTCAGTCTCTCTTCATAGGGCTTTGTTTCCAGACCCCTGATCATCCTGGTTGCTCTCCTCTGAACACGCTCCAGCTTGTATGGAAGGAACAACCAGGCCTAATGTAGACTTGGTTGTTCCTTCCAGCCCATCACTTCAAAGGACCTTACCCTTACAAGTTTGCCTTGGTTCTGGTCAGCTTCTTCTGCGGCATTGTTTGCAAGGTATGGTACCCAAGGTTGTGTTTTCTCTGCAAACTCAACACATGATTGCAGAAACACAGAATCCAGCACCTTGGGTACACAGTACATGCTTTTCACCCCAAAAATATTTGCATGATGTCACCCCCACTCCTAAAAATCACCCCAGATTTGCCAACTGCAAATTTGCCATCAAGATCCTTCCAATGGGAAGATTCCTTCCAATTCTAAGATTCTGTGATCATACTTACAATGCAATAGCTTGAGCTTTTCATACCTTCATTGCATGACAATTAAATAATATTTAGACATAAGATTCCTTTAATGTTTGTTCCCCCACCCCTGCATTGCTCCTTATGAGTCATGTGAGTGCCTTTATTTATTTATTTATTTATTTATTTATTTATTTATTTATTATTTTATTTATTTATTACATTTCTATACCGCCCAATAGCCGAAGCTCTCTGGGCAGTTCACAAAAATTAAAACCATAGTAAGACAACCAACGGGTTAAAAACACAAATACAAAATACAATATAAAAAGCACAACCAGAATAAAAACCACGCAGCAAAATTGATAAAAAATTAAAATACAGAGTTAAAACAGTAAAATTTAAATTTAAGTTAAAATTAAGTGTTAAAATACTGAGAGAATAAAAAGCTCTTCTGCTGGCGTTGAAAGGAGTACAGTGTAGGCACCAGGCGGACCTCTCTGGGGAGCTCGTTCCACAACCGGGGTGCCACAGCGGAGAACCCTTTGGCAGGGGCTCACCATTAATTAAAGTTACCACTGAAATATCTCCAGAAGTAAAATTCAAAGGAAAGGTGTGTGTGTGTGTGTTTGTGTCTTCAAGTGAAACCTCTGGGGAACCCCTGGGAAAGCCAAAAGGATAACTCATCCATCATTTCAGCAATGATTCATTCCCAGTTCTTCAGCACAAGTGGCATGCAGATTGCATCTCCTAACTCTCTGGCCTTTTCCTCCAAACGCTGAAGGAAAGTTGGGTTGGGGCACCTGGGTTTTCTGCGCTTGTAGCTCTCTCACCCAGCTATTAGTTTGTGGTCAACTCAAATGCGATCGTGCAGCAAAGCGCAGCCATTAGCTTGCAGAAGTGCTGGGGAAATCAAAGCTGTCCAGCCACAAACCACAGCCAGGCAGGCCCGGTGACAAGGCTTCCCACCCGCATGAGGATGAGGCACTTATTCACCAACCACATCGTCCACAAAGATCAAAAAGCCCCTCGGTAGCTCAGGGCAGGCATCACTTATCTATTTATTTTCATTATACCTCCCACAGAATAAACAGATTTCTTTGGCAAAGACACTGCCTCAGCTTAGTAGAAGACCTTGGGCTGGATCCAGAGTTAGAGGGCGTCTATACAGTGCCACTTTACCAGCTGATTCCCCCAAAGCACCACAGCATCTCTGCTGCAAGATCGGGTTTCATGGCAGGAGTGAGCGAGGGCTGTCCACCCAGGGAAAGTTGCAGCGCCGTTGTCGCACACGGTAATAGGCAGCAAATATCGAGGAGCCAAAACCCATGAAAAACTTTTTGGTTTTGGTTTCTGGCAACTTTGCGCAATGTTGTAGCTTTGAAAGCCTGTAGCTGCACATCTGCACTGCTATAGTTCATTGCATTTATTTATTTATTTATTTATTTATTTATTTATTTATTTATTTATTTCATTTATATCCCACTTTTTTCCTCCAAGGAACCCAAGGCAGCATACGTAATCCTCCTCCTCTCCATGTTATCCTCACAACAACAACCCTGTGAGGTAGGTTGGGCTGAGAGTCTGTGACTGGCCCAAAGTCACCCAGTGGGTTTCCGTGGCTGAGTGGGAACCCGGATCTCCCAACTCCCAGTCCAACACCTTAGCCACTACACCACACTGTTGTACATAATAACTCTCCTTGCTTTCCAGACTTTAATATTGCCATGGTGGGCATTGCTAAACACTCACCTGGGGCTTGCTGGGCCTGTCCCTGGCCCCCACCCTGTAGTGCCACGCCTGTCCTGCCCTGAGATCCACCCCCTTAATCCGAGCTGAAGCCACCACTGACACATGCGGAAACGACCATCGTCACATCGAAGCAATGTAAAAACTCGCGGTAAAATTGAAAAAACACAACTTTGCGGGGAGTAGCTTGATGTGGCTGTAAGTTGCTGACTGCGTCATATAAATAACAGGGTGCAACTGTGCAGCTACGACGTAGTATATAGCGCATACAGACAAGCCCTTAGTCATACCTAGAGTAGACCCATTGAAATCATGACTAACTTGTCATGACTACTTTAAGTCTCATTCATTGCAATGGGTTTGCTCTAAGTACGGCTAACTCTGGATCCAGCCTCAAGTGGTTTATTGGAGGTGGTCTTTCACTGGCACCATCAGTTACAGATGCAAAATAGCAAAGATGTGAAAGACCCGTCAGCCTTCCCCCCTCCCTGCCCAGCGCTCACCTGAGACTCTAGGGAGCTGCAGGTCCTCGAGGGCAAGAGTTTGGGAGTTTCATGAGTTATTGGTTTGGCTTCGCTTAAGGAAGCGCATTATATCTCCCAAACAATGCAGAGTCTTGTGGTGCCCTAACGACTAACTAATCTATCCCGGCATAGGATTTCGTAGACAATGTAAAAAATGAATTCGTTAGTCTTTACGGTGCCACGAGACCCGTTGTTGTTGTTGCTGCAATAGGCTGACGTGGCCAACCCTCTGGAAATGCTTTTAGCTCAGTTATTGATGCAGCCACAACTTATACTGGTGGACTATTGTTGTTTATTCGTTCAGTCGCTTCCGACTCTTCGTGACTTCATGGATCATAGGAGGGCTCTGCAGGCAGGTCTGGGCTGACCGGTGAAGTATCAGATCTTCGTAATTGGTAACATGACAAAGTCTGATTTGGCTCATAATTGGACCAAAAACTGAGCAGGGGTGTCTACATGAATTGATGGTTCACAAGCCTAGGTGAGATGGTCTGCTGCATCACTAGAATTCATGTCTCACATGGTTTGCCAGCTACCACATCCTCCATGTTTTTGTAGGCACTTGACCACTCCCATGGCAGGCAGAAAAAGCAAGACGTTGATTAAGTTGGACACACACCCGAGAGGGGCAACATATATGCCTGTGGTGGACTGTGCTTGGCTTGGTGAGTCAACAGATGTTCAGGCATGATATCAACAAACCCTCAAATGAATTGAGATCAGGGTAAGGATGAGTGGGTTTTTTTTGTTCCAGTTCACATTTCAATGCCAACATGCCTAATTTCACACTTTCAAACCACTACGCAAACTGAAACACAGCTATCCTTTGAAATTCGCAACACTCCAAATTTTGTAACGGAGTTCTACCCATCAAAAGATATGCATAAAAATGCATATATTAGGGGGAATCACATTGAAAAAGCATTATATTAGGAAAACTGCTTGGTGGGGGAAATGAGAATATTAGGCAAAAATGCATGTTTTATGAGAAATATGCACCAAAAAGCTTATGGATTTTTATGTAAACTTTTTTTTAAAAAATCTCAAAGTTCAGGATGAACCAAAGTTAAGAGAAGAAACTGATCGAATTTAAGACTGGAAAAATAGGAAGTGAAAGAATCTCAAATGGATCGATTTGCCCGTCCCTAGTTCGGGGCTTGTTTTCCCAGCTGAACTCACTTTGTAAATATTCCCTTGGCCATTACTTCCCCTCAAACTTTGGGCATTTCTACACCAGGGGAGGGGAGGGGGAGGATCTCACAATATGCTGATTGCGAGATCCTCCCCCTCAGTCCACATGGAATGCCCGACGTCCCAGCAGCGGCCATTTTTTCTTTACAAACGAGAAGCGATGGAGCGCACTCACGCTCCTGTGAAAAAAAAGTAAAAAAAAAAGTCCCGGTCCCCTCCCCACCTTGATGGGAACGGAACGCCTGAAGAGCTCCGTCCCCCAGGCCTGGTTCCCGGCTCTCCGCGTTTATTCAAGAAGGATGCAGACAAGCTGGAGCGTGTTCAGAGGATGGCAACCAGAATGATCAGGGGTCTGGAAACAAAGCCCTATGAAGAGAGACTGAAAGAACTGGGCATGTTTTGCCTGGAGAAGAGAAGATTGAGGGGAGACATGATAGCACTCTTCAAATACTTAAAAGATTGTCACACAGAGGAGGGCCAGGATCTCTTCTCGATCCTCCCAGAGTGCAGGACACGGAATAATGGGCTCAAGTTAAAGGAAGCCAGATTCCAGCTGGACATCAGGAAAAACTTCCTGACTGTTAGAGCAGTATGACAATGGAATCAGTTACCAAGGGAGGTTGTGGGCTCCCCCACACTAGAGGCCTTCAAGAGGCAGCTGGACAACCACCTGTCAGGGATGCTTTAGGGTGGGTTCCTGCATTGAGCAGGGGGTTGGACTCGATGGCCTTGTAGACCCCTTCCAACTCTGCTTTTCTATGATTCTATGATTCTACTCACAAGGAGCCGGGACGAAACCAGGACGGCCGCCCACATGCCGAGAAAACATGGTGGAGAAGAGAGGCAGGGACGATCCCGAGACCGTGGGAAAAATCAGCCTAAAAGCCATCCCGGTAATCCAGGGGAAATTGAGGGATCATTCCTTCCTGTCCCTGGGATCCACTGCGCTTCATGTGGATGTACAAGGATGATCCCAGTGCGATGCCCGAGATATGGCATCGTCTAGATGTACCCTTTGTTTTAACTTAGCATCATTTAACAAGGACCTGTCTTTGCAATACCAGCTTGGTTGCAAGACCAGATAAACCTAAAAGTTGAGTAGGAAACTCAGAACAAAGGCAACCCCCAAAAGTCATTTTGGAGGACTCGCACACCAAGGCAGCTGCCAACGTACCCACAGATCCATTTGCCTGTCAAGAAATGGGAAAGGGAGACATGTTTTCATCTTGTTCCCCCATGCTTTTCATGAGTTTCTGTATTGCCCTTCATCCTCCTCCAGTCTCAATAAACCTGGCTAATTAGCATCCTGACCACTCAATTAATTAGGCAGTACACTTAATTATGACAAACTACATTATCCGATATAGCCCTGAGTCCAATGGACATTAGCGTTGGGTTATGTTCGGTAACAATTTGATTTGAGAGGGAGTTTATTGACCAGAAAAGACATATGATGAGATTAAAATAATCAGTAGAACTAGCACACTGCTATCGGCTTGTCGTAGCCGAGGGCTGGGGTTATAAAGAGAGGGAGGCTGATCAAATTAGCCGCTTCGTTCTCATTAAGAAGCCCTGCCTAAATGGAGAGAGATGGTGGAGAAGAGAGGCAGGGGCAGCCGAGCAGGGAGGGCAGTTTAGAAACCGGCCCAGGGAAAGGATGGGCAATGGGGGAACCCAGGGCCGGCGCTACCATAGAGGCCACTTAGGCGGCCGCCTAGAGCGCTAAGGTAAGGGGGGCGCTGAACTCTGCACCCGGAAGCCGCTCTTCCACAGCGGCTCTGAGAGGGTGGCTTCCAGGTGCGCCGTTCTGAAGCCGCCCGCCCTCCCCAGAGTCCTGGCTTCACTTCAGCTGGGCGCCCACCCAGCCAAAGCGAAGCCATGCCCGCACGCCCCCACTCCAGCATCCTGGCTTCGCTTCGGCTGGGCGGGCGAGATGGTGCCCCGTGCCCAGGTACGCTGGGGTGGGGGAAAGCAGCTCACCTGCCTAGATCACAAAATAGTCTGGCACCGGCCCTGGGGGGACCCTTGCATTACCCTCCCCTCTTCTCCTAAAAGGAAGGCAGAATCCAGTAGAAGGAGCTACTAATTCAGAAGAGTCCTGGTGGATCAAACCAAAGGTCCCTCCAATCCATTGTCTTGCTTCCCACCATGGCCAACAAAATGCCTCTGGGAAGACCACAAGCACGGAACAAAGAACCCAGTGGCTCTCCCCTGACGTTGCCCCATGACAACGGGTGGCTAGCAGCCATGGATAGATCACCCCTTTGCCTTAAATGTGTCTAGTCCCATCTTAAAGCCACCTGAGCAAACAGCCAGTGACACAAGTTGTGGCTTTGAGATCCATAAGTTTGTTATTAGCGTAGTTGCCAATAATAGGGGGGAAAGAGTGACCCCTGGCCCAGCTGCTGAAACCATTTTGTGGGCAGGCCAGAATTTTGTGAGGATTGCCCCAATTTTCTGAGTAAAGCTCAGTTTTTTGATGTCAAAATGAGCCCCATCATTTGGTGTAGTGTGCCTGCTTGAGTTAGGTAGTTGTCATGACTCACCTAATGAAGGGCTTGAACCTTCAGAGGCAGATGCCCCAGGGGCTACTGAAGATGCCCTGGGCCCTCCAGGGTGATACCTTGAGATCTGTCAGGGATGCTTTAGGGTGGATTCCTGCCTTGAGCAGGGGGTTGGACTCGATGGCCTTGTAGGCCCCTTCCAACTCTGCTATTCTATGATTCTATGGTTCTATGATCTTGTCCTTCACCTCAGGTAGCAAAATGCTTGGGCAGACCCTAAAGTTAGAGTTGGGCAAACGAAAGCTGGCAAGGCGTTTAGGGTCACCAGTGACACAATCTGTGATCCCTTAAGAAACGCACAGCTGGACAACCATCTGTCAGGGATGCTTTAGGGTGGATTCCTGCCTTGAGCAGGGGGTTGGACTCGATGGCCTTGTTCTGTTCTTATGCTCTTAAGTGTGACTGGAGCGGAGCTGCAAGAAGAGCTTCACACCCTTGTGAGCAGGACAGGGCTTAATTTTTATTTTTTATTTTTTGAAAACCCAAAAGTGGGGGTGGGAAATGAAAAAACCTCGGCCAACTTATAAGGTTAAGAGCGCAAAACTTTGCATCTTTAGAGAGAAAAAAGTCCCACATGGCTAGCTGGGGAAATTCCCAATATGACCAAGCCAGCCATATAGGACTTTTTTCTATCTAAACAAGCAGAGGATTGCATCTTAAGTGGCAATATCCTCCTTCCAAACTTTCTAGGAAAAGGAAATCCTTACTGAATGAACGGTTGGAAACACTGGGTTTTTCTTTCTTTTCTTCTTTTTCAATGTTCCAGGCTTCGGTTTAAATAAATATATAAATTAATGCTCCAGTGGTCTGACTCAGAATAAATTTCCTACATCCATCTACCATTTTTTAAAATAAATTTGTTTTAATTGATTTGAGATTTAATTGTATAATGTAAGTGCCGTAATCTATGACTGCATTTTGCATATAATATTGTTACTTTATTATTATCTCAATCACCAGATTAAAAAATAGGGTCAATTACAGGAAGAGAGTTGGTGGGGGAGGGGGGGTGTCCTGAAATTTGCCTCCCTTCCGGGTTCACGCCCTGAGCTAAGGAATTCACCTGAAAGCTACAAGTAGCACAATTCTGCTTCAAAAGTTTAATATTAGAACTTCTTCTTTTTGAGTTAAGCAAATTGGGAAATGTTGCATATTTTTGCTCATTTCTAAATGCTAAAAAGTCCTAGCATGCTGTCCATGAGGAATAGGAGAATTTTATTTGGCCCACATCTCTAAGGCCTCATGTACACGAAGCAGGATATTGCACTATGAAAGCGGTATGAAAGTGGTATATAAAAGCCAGGAGCCACACGACTGCTTCATAGTGGTACTGAAGTGCACTGACAACTGTTGGGGCCCATTGACACAGGCCATATACAGCTTTCATAACACTTTCAGAGTGTTATATCCTGCTTGGTGTAGATGTGTCCTGGGCCCCAACAGTTGTCAATGCAATTCAGTACCACTATAAAGCAGGAGTGTGGCTCCTGCCTTTTATATACTGCTTTCATAGTGGATAGGGTGACCATATTTTGGAAACCAAAAAGGAGGACAACATGGTCGCCATGTTAAAATTATTTTTAAAAAATAATTTTAAAGACTCAAACTTTTTTAAAAATCCTAAAACTCAATGGATGGACAGATCTATTTCAAACTTGGCATAGCTAAAGTCCTTGTTAAGAGCAATCATGGTGCCAAGTTTCATCTCTTTATCTTTAAAAATAACATATTTTTTTTTAAATCCTCACATTTTAAAAAATTCCTAAAACTGAATAGATGAACAGATCTGTTTCAAATTTGGTATGGCTAAAGCTCTACCTAAAAGCTATCATGGTGCCAACTTTCATCTCTTTATCTTTAAAAATGACAATTTTAAAAATAATGTTTTTAAAACATCAATTTTTAAAAAATCCTTAAAAAATCAACGGATAAACAGATCTGTTTCAAATTTGGTATGACTAAAGCCCTTCCTAAGAACTACCATTGTGCCAAGTTTCATGTCTTTATCTTAAAAAATGATGGCATTTATAAGCATTTTTGTTAATTCCCATTAGAGCTGCTCTTGGAAAAAAATCCGAATTTCCCCTCCCCCTCCTGGATTTGTCATCGAAACCCCAGACAAATCCAGGCAAATCCGGTCATATGGTCACCCTAATAGTGGAACATCCTGCTTGGTGTAGATTAGGCCTAAGTGAATTGACCTGTTTCCCACATCCAAGACTAATATACAGATCAGAACACACTTATCCTTCAGGTTGCACACTTCTTTGAATGTCGTAATGCAACCCTGGCTCAAAAATTGGGTACAAAAATGGCATATCTTAGGCCAAGCTGCATTCGAAAATGAAGATATTAAGGAAGATAGTGTAAAAAAAATAGCTTTAAAATATATATATTTGTAGAATGATGCTCTGTATAGGGGGCAGAGAGATGGTATTGTTTTTTTTAAAATACAAGAATATCTAGATATACATTTTCCTTTCCAGAGGATACTCAACCTTGGAGTGTCAGGATTTGCCAGGACTCAACCTTTGAAGTATTTGAAGAGTGCTATCATGTCTCCCCTCAATCTTCTCTTCTCCAGGCTAAACATGCCCAGTTCTTTCAGTCTCTCTTCAGAGGGCTTTGTTTCCAGACCCCTAATCATCCTGGTTGCCCTCCTCTGAACACGCTCCAGCTTGTCTGCGTCCTTCTTGAATTGTGGAGCCCAGAACTGGACACAATACTCTAGATGAGGCCTAACCAGGGCCGAATAGAGAGGAACCAGTACCTCACGTGATTTGGAAGCTCTACTTCTATTAATGCAGCCCAAAATAGCATTTGCCTTTCTTGCAGCCATATCGCACTGTTGGCTCCTATTCAGCTTGCGATCTACTACAAGTCCAAGATCCTTCTCGTTTGTAGTATTGCTGAGCCAAGTATCCCCCATCTTGTAACTGTGCATTTGGTTTCTATTTCCTAAATGTAGAACTTGGCATTTACCCCTATTAAATTTCATTCTGTTGTGAAATTTAATAGGGATAATTATTATATAATTATAAAATATAATGACATATAATATATAATATATAATTATATATAATATTTAATTATATAGCTCCATCCGACGAGCATTTTATTGCTCATTCCTGGGCACCCACAGATTCCTTGGAGGTCCCTCACATGATGTCGGTCACCTCTCGTGTGCCTTTCACCCCTTCTGGCCTTTCTTTGCGCCGCAAGAAAAACCAGAAAAAGTCTGGTTGCTGCTCTCTGCTGCTGTGTGCGGAAGAAGCAGCGTGGTTACACCGCCCAATTGAATGGGCCTTGTGCTCCTTGTTTACTTCCTGTTTCCAAACAGGAAGTAACTGAGCAACGCCGGAGAAGCAACAGTAGCCAGCATTTTTTCCTAGGTGTAATGGAGCTTAGACTGGCAGCCAGGGCAGATCATAAAGCATTGGCATTGTGTAATGAAATCAGCCAGTCCCTGTTAACAATCTCACTGCCCTATTTGGGACCAGGGGGGAATCCACACGTCGTACTCAGGGTGCTTCCATCCGCCCCCAGTGTACCCCGAAAACGATAGTGTAACTTGCCTGTAAAAGAGACGAGGAAGAAGCGTCCTTGCTGCCACCGCCGCCGCCACCCAACTCCCTCCTCGCCGGCTGGCTCGGGGAGCTCGGCAGAAGAAGGCGGGGTGGAGAGCGGAAGAAGCACTCCACCCCGCCTTCTTCCCCCGAGCTCTCCATCCCAGCTGGCGAGGAGGTCTGTGGGTGGCGGCGGCAAGGACGCCTATTTCTCGTCTCTTCTCCAGGCAACTTACACGATCGCTTTGGGGCCGCACTGTGGTCGCTTAGAAGCGGTCTCGGTACGACGTGCGGATTCCCCCCAGCTGAATTATACTGCTTTGCAGTATACTGCTTTGCAGTCGTCTAGACAAGCGGTTACCAGAGTGTGGATCACTATTTCTGGACGTTCTCTGTCCAAATAGGGCCAACGTTCGTGCAACAGCCTAGGCCTGCCTGTTCCAACACGGAGGCTTTCTTGAGCAGACTGGTCTTTGCGGGCATGAGCGTGTTTCTTTATTTACTCACAAGCATTCATAATACAGCAAGTTAAGCATTTAGCTAAATCAATTTAAAGATAATATTATTATTTTTCAAATAAATTCAGTATAGCCTCAAAAGATAAATGACAAGTGCGGTGAAATTGCAAGGAAGGAAACAGGAAAAATATAAGGAAGGCAATATAAGGAAGGATGGCGAGAAAAGCAAAAAAGAAAGAAAAGAAGAGGTGATGGGGCACAAATTTGAATTTGGCTTGATGAATGAACATGGATAGGTCTCTCTCTCTCTCTCTCTCTCTCTCTTTCTCCTTCTCCGTAGGAATCAAGGGGATTAAGTTTGCCAGAGTTACGTCTCAGGCATCAGGCGTCAGATACAATTACTCACCCGCTGCATCATAATTACTGCAAATGGTCCATTAAAGGAAAATTATCATCAATATGATATTATCAGACACTGGGTAAATGAATAAAGGAAAGTGCTTATTCTCCCATTGTCCTGTTAATAGAGACATCTTTGAAATTGATAATGGGGACAATGCGATAGGCAGGAGGCCGGCTCTCCCTGCTGCTGCCGAGGTTCTAGTGACACCTCGGGCTGAAAATAAGGCAGGACGCTTCTCCTCCACTGGGCAAACGGTGTCCAGAAAGGGCTGAGAAGGGGAAGCGGTGAGCAGGCGTAAATGCAAGAGGTGTAGGAGAGGGGCAAAACTGACCAACACCCGGGGAATGTTTTGTATTGTTAGTATGTGATCAAAGCCCTATGAAGAGAGACTGAAAGAACTGGGCATGTTTAGCCTGGAGAAGAGAAGATTGAGGGGAGACATGAGAGCACTCTTCAAATACTTAAAAGGTTGTCACACAGAGGAGGGCCAGGATCTCTTCTCGATCCTCCCAGAGTGCAGGACACGGAATAACGGGCTCAAGTTAAAGGAAGCCAGATTCCAGCTGGACATCAGGAAAAACTTCCTGACTGTTAGAGCAGTACGACAATGGAATCAGTGACCTAGGGAGGTTGTGGGCTCTCCCACACTAGAGGCCTTCAAGAGGCAGCTGGACAAGCATCTGTCAGGGATGCTTTAGGGTGGATTCCTGCATTGAGCAGGGGGTTAGACTCGATGGCCTTGTAGGCCCCTTCCAACTCTGCTATTCTATGATTCCATGATTCTATGTGTTCACAGTTAAGCCTACTCTTCTCTTGGAAGTCATGAGAACATCAGAAGAGTCCTGAGGCTGGATCAGACCGAGAGTCCATCTAGTCCAGCACTTTGTTCACACAGGGGCCAACTAGCTGTCAACCAGGGTCCAACAAAGCAGGATATGAGTCATACTGTCTGCCTCTGATACTGGAGATAGCATAGAGTTATCAGGACTAACAGCCATTGATGGCCTTTTCCTCCATCCTCTATTGATTTGTCCTTCGTCCTTTTTTTTTTTAACCCGTGCCATAGCTAGACCTAAGGTTTATCCCTGGATCGTCCAGGGGTGAAACCTGTTCATCTAGGTGACACACAGGGGATCCAGTGCTCAGGCAGGGGTGGACCCTGGATGATCCCAAGATAAACCTTAGGTCTAGCTGTGGCCCCCAAAGCAGTTGCAGCAGAGTCAAAGGTGGGCTGGTGGAGAGAGGGACTACTGAACCCTTCCCATCCATTTATTTTTCAATTCAAAATCTCCCTCCCTGAGCTCCATTTTCTCCCATGGGAGGGGAAGAAATTTCACCCCTGCCCGAGTTGAAAAAGCAGCCTGGGGAGTAGAGGGTGGTTCTCTCTCTTTTTCCAGAGCAGACCCTTCTTCTCTTCTGAGTTACATCCTGGCAAGGTCATTTTGACTTTAAAAACATGCATGCAAGGACGCATGCACACACACACCCAAAGAAATGCACATGCAATCACAAAACACAAAGTCCAGCAAACGTACCCAACCTGGCACCTTCCAGCTGTGATGGACTACCAATCCCATAATTCTCAGCCATGCCCCCTAGGAATTATTGGAGTTGTAGTCGTCCAACACAAGGGGCGGTCCCCAGATTGGGGAAGGCTGATCTAGATCTAGCCTGCTATGCGCTCTGTTGTATCTCTGCTTCGCCGAGCAAAGCTGCAGCAGACCCGAATGCCAAAGTAACTGATGGAATAGGTTTGGGCGGAGGCTGCAGCCCTCCGGTTGAGCACCTGCTTTGCGCACTGTTGGCCCCAGGTTCAACGCCCAGAGGGTCTGGGCCTCTGGTGAGAAAGATCAGGTCATGGGTGGTGGAAAGGGCCCTCTCTGTCTGAGACCCTGGAGAACCACGACTGCTCAGAATAAATGGGCTAAATGGGTTGACCCAACTGAAAGCAGCTTCATTCGGTTCTAGGTGGTGCATTGGTGCACTTTCTTATTTTTATTTATTTATTTATCTATTACATTTCTATACTGCCCAATAGCTGAAGCTCTCTGGGCGGTTCACAAAAATTAAACCATAATAGAACAACCAACAGGTTTATTTATTTAATTACATTTATATACGGCCCCACAGCCGAAGCTCTCTGGGCGGTTTACAACAATTAAAAATAGTAAACATTAAAAGTATACAAAAATTTAAAAAACATAAAAACAGTATAAAAACAACAGTATCCATTTAAAAACAATTCTGGGGTCCATTAAAAACAAACGTAACGTTGTTAAATGCTGTTAAAATGCCTGGGAGAAGAGAAAAGTCTTGACCTGGTTAAAAGCACAAATACAAAATACAGTATAAAAAGCACAACCAGGATAAAAACCACGCAGCAAAATTGATGTAAGAGTAAAATACAGAGTTAGAACAGTCAAATTTAAATTTAAGTTTAAATTAAGTGACTTTTATACTGTTAGTTTTACTCTACCCTGTGCCTGTTTGGTGCATTCTCTTCCCCTTCTTATTGTTTTATTATGATTTTATTAGAATGTAAGCCTAGGCGGCAGGGTTTTGCTATTTTATTGTTTTACTCTGTACAGCACCATGTACATTGATGGTGCTATATAAATAAATAAATAATAATAATAATAAGTGTTAAAATACTGAGAGAATAAAAACGTCTTCAGCTGGCGACGAAAGGAGTACAGTGTAGGCACCAGGCGGACCTCTCTGGGGAGCTCGTTCCACAACCAGGGTGCCACAGCGGAGAAGACCCTCCTCCTAGTAGCCACCTGCCTCACTTCCTTTGGCAGGGGCTCATGGAGAAAGGCCCCTGTAGATGATCTTAAGGTCCGGGCAGGCACATATGGGAGGAGGCGTTCCTTCAAATAACCTGGCCCCAAACCGTTTAGGGCTTTGAATGTCAATACCAGCACTTTGAATCGGGCCCGGACCTGGACTGGCAGCCAATGAAGCTGGAAAAGGACTGGCGTGATGTGATCTCGCCGGCCATTCCCTGTTAGTAAACGGGCTGCCCTGTTTTGTACCAGCTGAAGCTTCCGGACCGTTTTCAAAGGCAGCCCCATGTGTAACACATTGCAGTAATCCAAACGAGAGGTTACCAGAGCATGGATAACTGTAGCTAGGCTATCTCTGTCCAGATAAGGGCGCAGTTGCTATATCAGCCTAAGCTGATAAAAGGTGCTCTTTGCCACTGAGTTCACCTGTGCCTCAAGTGACAGTTCTGGATCCAAGAGCACCCCCAAACTACGGACCCGATCCTTTAGGGAGAGTGCAACCCCATCCAGGACAGGGCAAACATCACCTCGCCGGACAGATGAACCACCCGCTAACAGTACCTCCGTCTTGTCTGGATTGAGTCTCAGTTTGTTACCCTTCATCCAGTCCATTACCGTGCCCAGAACAGCCACTGCCTCACCTGGGCTTGATGAAAAGGAAAGGTAGCACTCAGGGCAAAATCCTACGCATGCTGCGAGTTGTAGGACTTTTTTGCTGTCTAAAAATGCACCCTTG
This sequence comes from Elgaria multicarinata webbii, assembly GCF_023053635.1. Taxonomy (NCBI): domain Eukaryota; kingdom Metazoa; phylum Chordata; class Lepidosauria; order Squamata; family Anguidae; genus Elgaria; species Elgaria multicarinata. The sequence goes on along the minus strand of NC_086177.1, from coordinate 113,999,513 downwards.
GAGAGTTCCTTTGGGAGGAAATCCATTCGCAGTGGGCACTGCCAGCAAAGTCAGCCAGGATCCCTTTGGGAGGTTCCCAAAGATGCGAGGCTTGTGCTCCAAAAGGTCATTAATGGCACGGCAAGAGATCCTGGCGTGGGCTTCCTTTGATTGCGGGGCTGAAGCCCTTGGGGTGGCAGCGAAGTGCGTCGCGCCGTCCGTGGAGGCAGCAGCAACAGGAGAACTTGGGGCCCGGGAGGAGAAGTCTTCGTTCTCTTCTGAGACTGTGCTGCTGCTGTCGCCTCCGCAAAGCTTGGGCCATAGCTCTTGGCATCCGGCAGCCTGGGCCTCCAGTCCCTTAAAAAGGCAGTTTAGGAGCGCAAAGAAGGTCAGCTGCGATTCATTTCACACTTGTAGTGGGATTAGCGCAGCTGGTGTGATGGGGTAAGCCGTCGCTTTTTATCTCTTTCAAACACACTGCTAATTCAGCAAAGAGCAGTGGCCGGCAGGCGCTCCTGGCCTAATCGCTGTATCATTCGCACCCCGGCGTAAAGAAGCGAGAATTTCAACCTGCCCCCCTCCTCCCCTCCGCCTGCCCACGCCCTCTTTCTTCCGGGCTGGTGGGCTGGCATCGCTCCGTGGGCCCAGCGTCCCCTAAGCGCGCTTCTGCAGGGCCCCCTTGCAAGATCAGTGCCCAGAGGTCAAAGCGGAATAGATCCCAGGGCACCTCCCGGGGCCAAGAGTTTGCGGGTCAGGGGGTTAAATTGCAACTCAGGTTGGGTCACTCAGAAGACTGGAGTGACTGGGCCACAGGACTCCTGGAAAAGGAATATTAGCAGTTGTGCCCCATTAGATGCTGCCTGTTGGATTTTGAAGAAGCAATTTCACTTAAATTCCAGTAAGTTCAGAATTCCAGAATGTTTGGAATTTTATTCCCTCCCCCCTCTCTCTCTCCCTTTCCCTCTCTCCCTTTCCCTCCCTCTCTCCCTCTCCCTCTCTCTCCCTCCCCCCTCTCTCTCCCCCTCCCTCCCCCTCCCTCTCTCCCACTCTCCCTTCCCCTCTCTCTCCCTCCCCTCTCTCTCCCTCCCTCCCTCTCTCCCCTCCCCTCTCTCCCCCTCTCCCTTCCCCTCTCTCCCTCCTTCCCTCTCTCTCTCCCCTCTCCCCTCTCTCTCCCCCTCTCCCTTCCCCTCTCTCTCCCTTCTCCTCTCTCTCCCTTCTCCTCTCTCTCCCTTCCCCTCTCTCTCCCTCCCTCTCCCTCTCTCCCCCTCTCCCTTTCCCTCTCTCTCCCTCCCTCTCCCTTCACTCTCCCTCTCTTCCTCTCCCTTCCCCTCTCTCCCTCCCTCTCTCTCTCTCTCTCTCCCCCCCTCTCTCTCTCTCCATCTCCCCTCTCTCTGGGGCTGCCTTCATGGCGCTGGGTTGGCGCCACCTCCTTCTTCAACCCCACACTTTCCCTCTCCTGGGGCGGCGTTGGTAATCCTAAGGAGGGAGCACGAGGGTTCTGGGCAGCCATCCAGGTCCCAGAGCCTCCCCCACCCCCTTCCTGGTGGAAGGCAACCAATCGCTGGTCACCCACCAGCCTCTGCACCTGGGTTGACCACGGATTGGCCCCGGAGTGACATCTCATGGCGGAAATGCGTTGACTTCGCTCCCTTTGACAAAGTTGGCATAAATCCCCAACTTCTTCATATCACAGCATTGCAGGGAAGCCCTGCAGTGGCTGTGACACTGTGCTTGCGTTGTCTGCACTTAAAATGGAATTACAATTATGCTCAGTGAGTGGACAAGAGGATAGCAAAATATTTAGGGAGACCTACCAAGCCCAGCTTCAGATTCCAGCTGGACATCAGGAGATTCCTGCCTTGAGTAGGGGGTTGGACTCGATGGCCTTGTAGGCCCCTTCCAACTCTGCTATTCTATGATTCTATGAAAAACTTCCTGACTGTTAGAGCAGTACAACAATGGAATCTGTTACCTAGGGAGGTGGTGGCCTCTCCCACACTAGAGGCCTTCAAGAGGCAGCTGGACAACCACCTGTCAGGGATGCTTTGGGGTGGATTCCTGCATTGAGCAGGGGGTTGGACTTGTTGGCCTTGTAGGCCCCTTCCAACTCTGCTATTCTATGATTCTGTGTCCAGTTCTGGGCTCCACACTTCAAGAAGGACGCAGACAAGTTGGAGGGGGGTTCAGAGGAGACCAACCAGGATGATCAGGAGTCTGGAAACAAAGCCCTATGAAGAGAGACTGAAAGAACTGGGCATGTTAAGCCTGGAGAAGAGAAGATTGAGGGGAGACAGGATAGCACTCTTCAAATACTTGAAAGGTCGTCACACAGAGGAGGGCCAGGATCTCTTCACGATCCTCCCAGAATGCAGGACACGGAATAATGGGGTCAAGCCAGACTCCGGCTGGACATCAGAAAAAATGTCCTGACCATTAGAGCAGTACGACAATGGAACCAGTGACCTAGGGAGGTTGTGGGCTCTCCCACACTGGAGGCCTTCAAGAGGCAGCTGGGCAACCACCTGTCAGGGATGCTTTCAGGGGGATTCGTGCACTGAGCAGGGGGTTGGACTCGATGGCCTTGTAGGCCCCTTCTGATCTACAATTCCATGACTCTATGCTGCCCCTGTGTTCCCCTGAGCCCTGCAGCTGGTCATTCATCCCTACAGTTGCCTTTCAATTGGCCCTTCCCTCTTGGAATCAAAGTCAATGTAAATAACTTGCAGAGTGGTGGTGGGGGGGGGGGGCAGTGCTGATGCAAATATCTGCCAGATGGTATTCAGAGGCCTCCCAAATCAAAGCCTGAGGAGGGATCATCCCAGTCTGGCGTACACAGCTGGGAAGCACAGATCCACTCCCTCATCGCTGTGGCGTTGGGTCCCATTCCTTGGCATAATTGAACGAGTGTATGAACAGCCTTGTTCGTGGATGGCAGGCTTCAGGCTCCACTGCCCGGGCATGGAGGGAGGAGGAAGCTTGCCAAAGGCACCAGTCCCAGGGGAAGGCAGCCTCACAAGCACACTGTTGGGGGCAAACACAACCCACTCTGCTCTCGCCAGCCTCCTCCAGCTCAGTTTGGGAGCCTGCAAGTGGTTCATTGGCATGTGAGGTTTTGGGCCCCTGTAGAGCTGCTTTGGGAATGCAGGAAAAAACAGCTGCATTAGACGTAAAGAAAAAAACTGTGCTGGATTGGCAGGGGGAACGTGTCAGCGTCATGGATGTTTCCGTTGGGATTCTTTGAGTGGGGGATGCCTTTGTTCTGAATACAGAGGAGAGGAGGGAACACGGCCCACCAGAGCCTCCTGGGATGAGCAGGCAAGAGTGCCGAGCCAGGGGAGGGCCCTTTTCTACTCCTCTCCCACCTCCCAGGCCTTCCACGTAGTGGGAGCAAGTTGTAGCTGCTGTTTTCAGCCTCCGTTGGGCCCAGACGTCCCCCAGGGGCAGTAGGGAGAGTCCGTGGAGGAGAGTTGCCTGGTTTCAGGGGTCTCACGTTTTGCCTATCAGTGTCTCCAGGGGAAGAACTGAAAACTCAGGGTAAAATGAGCAGAATCGGGGAGTGGGAGGTATTTCCAAAGGTGACCATACGGAAAGGAGGACAAGGCTCCTGTGAACCACCCAGATTTGTGAACCGCCCAGAGAGCTTCAGCTATTGGGCGGTATGAAAATGTAATAAATAAATAAATAAATAAATAAATAAATAAATAAATAACTAAATAAATCTTTAACAGTTGCGTAGAAAAGGGAATTGTATGCAGAACCTGATGTAATTCCCTCTTCAGCACCACAGTTAAAGGTGCAGGAGCTATACTAGAGTGACCAGATACAAAAAAAGGGCAAGCCTCCTGCAGCTTTAACTGTTGTGATGAAGAGGGAATTACACCAGGTGCTCACACATACAAATGACACCTGCTGACGTTCCCTTTTATGTGCAACTGTTAAAGATAAAGGAGCCCTGTCCTCCTTTCCATACGGTCACCCTAAATCATTTTCTGCTTGCCTTGGGAACTTCTGCTGTTTGTGCCACCCCAGGTTTGGCACAGCAAGACATCTGGCAGCCCAAGACACCCACCTGCACATTGGAGCCAAGGCCTTTCTGTTCCGTTCAGGCATCAGTTCCAGCCTTCAGCTGTTTCCTTGAATTCTGCTGCTCGAAGCACTCTGCTTCACCTTGCTGCTTGATAGGGCCGGCCCTGTGTCCATTGCTCCACCTGCCACAAGGACGCTGCCTGCTTTATGCTACTCATCCATTCAGAACAAGACACGCCACTGCTCTCTCCCACTCTGCCAGCCATGACGATGGCAGCGGGGCTTCCCAGAGAGCCTACCCGTCCAATGCCATGCACTGAAGGGTTCTCAAAGTGAGCTATCGGCCAGGTAGAACTCATAGAATCATAGAATAGCAGAGTTGGAAGGGGCCTACAAGGCCATCGAGTCCAACCTCCTGCTCAATGCAGGAATCCACCCTAAAGCATCCCTGACAGATGGCTGTCCAGCTGCCTCTTGAAGGCCTCTAGTGTGGGAGAACTGTGGGAGAACTCCAGAGAACTGTGCCAGGCGCTCTTGCCACACCAGGAGAGGGGCCACCACAGCCTTCTGGAGTGCCGGACAGGGTGCGCAGTTCTCCTGGTGGGGGCATTTGCCACCCTTTGGGATCTGCTGCCTGAGGTGGGGCATTCGGCCCACCTCATGAAAGGCCCGACAGTGCATCCATTCTCATGAGATTTCATGTCATTGATGCCACAACCAAAGCTGTGCCTGCATGGCCTTTTCCCTGCAACAGCCAGCATCGATAAATGCATGTGAGGTACTGGTTCCTCGCTATTCGGCCCTGGTTAGGCCTCATCTAGAGTATTGCGTCCAGTTCTGGGCTCCACAATTCAAGAAGGACGCAGACAAGCTGGAAGGGGTCCAGAGGAGGGCAACCAGGATGATCAGGGGTCTGGAAACAAAGTCCTATGAGGAGAGACTGAAAGAACTGGGCATGTTTAGCCTGGAGAAAAGAAGATTGAGGGGAGACAGGATAGCACTCTTCAAATACTTAAGAGGTTGTCCCACAGAGGAGGGCCAGGATCTCTTCTTGATCCTCCCAGAGTGCAGGACACGGAATAACGGGCTCAAGTTACAGGAAGCCAGATTCCAGCTGGACATCAGGAAAAACTTCCTGACTGTTAGAGCAGTACTACAATGGAACCAGTTACCTAGGGAGGTTGTGGGCTCTCCCACCCTAGAGGCCTTCAAGAGGCAGCTGGAAAACCACCTGTTAGGGATGCTTTAGGGTGGATTCCTGCATTGAGCAGGGGGTTGGACTCGATGGCCTCGTAGGCCCCTTCCAACTCTGCTATTCTATGACTTCAGAACGGAACCGGCTTTCTGGGCCAGGGCCAGAGGTGTGCAGCCCATGGCAGCCCTCGGGGTAGCAGGCCTGCCTAGAGGGCTCTGAACCAATCCAGTTAACGACCAATCTGCCCTTAGATTTGCATAGATGCATTAGGAGCGGAACGACCACCCCCTTTCTTGTGCTTTAGGAGACAAGCCAGCCAGGAACTCTCCAGGGTCGGAGGAAGAGGCTTCCTCTCCACTGGCAGGTTATATTGGATAAGTGTCCATTACAAGCTCTCTTTTATACACCTCCCTCCGTAGCTACTACTGGCCACTCTCAGAGACAGGATATTGGACAGGTGGAGCTGGGACAGCAATTCCTGTTTTCCTGAAACATTAGCCAGCTCCTTTTGCACAGAAAATCCTTCGGCAGCAGTTAACTCCGTACGCGCCTGGTGTGCCTGACGTAGCCTCACAGCCCAGTGATTGCAGCCTTCTCAGGGCCAGCATGTGGCATTTCGCAGCTGGGAGATGCATCCCAGAATCCCTTGCAATGTTGCAGAGGATGCTGAGATATTATAATAATAATAATAATAATAATAATAATAATAATAATAATAATAATATCTATTTGTTACCCGCCTCTCCCTCTGGATCGAGGCGGGGTACAACACAAATGCAAACACCATAAAATGGTTTTAATTTCTGTGAACCGCCCAGGGAGCTCCGGCTATTGGGCGGTATAGAAATGCAATGAATAAATAAATAAATAAATAAAAATACAACTAATTCAAACATTTAAAACCAGTGCATTATTAAAAGCAGCACACCTTTAAAAAAGGCATCTTAAAATTCAACTGGGTAGGCCTGCCAGAGGAGATCCGTCTTTATGGCTTTCTTAAATTCTGGAAGACTGTTAAGTTGACGAATCTCTCCCGGCAAGCCATTCCACAAACTGGGAGCGGCAGAAGAAAAGGTCCTCTGGGTAATAGTTGTCAGCCTTGTTTTTGTTGGCTGGAGTAAATTCTTCCCAGAGGACCTGAGTGTGCGGGGCGGATTGTACGGGAGAAGGCGATCCCGCAGGTAGCCTGGACCCAAACCATGTAGGGCTTTAAAGGTAATAACCAACACTTTATACTTCCCCCGGAAACTAATCGGCAGACAGTGAAGAGATTTTAAAACTGGTGTAATATGGTCACCCTTAGGTGTACCAATGACCAGGCTGGCTGCCATATTTTGAACTAATTGAAGTTTCCGGACTAGGCACAAAGGTAGCCCTATGTAGAGCGCATTGCAGAAATCGAGCCTCGAAGTTACCAGCGTGTAAGAAAACCAGAATAATTTTTTTAAAGCAATAAAACAATTAAAACTACCATATTTCTTCGATTCTAAGACGCCATCGATTGTAAGACGCACACTAATTTCAGTACCACCAACAGAAAAAAAGCTTTGATTCTAAGAAATAATAAACGCACCCGCGATTCTAAGACACACCCCGTTTTTAGAGATGTTTATATGGGGGGAAGAAATTATATTGCAGAAGTCAAGCCTCAAAGTTACCAGCACGTGCACTACCCCTCAGATCATACACTGCATCAATTACGTCCCTTTCCCACCACGACCGGTGCATGGTTCAGCGTCCCTCCTGGTCAGGGAGCTGTCCAGTAGGCCGGGGCTGAAAAGAAAGACAGACGGGGCGCTGTCCAGCAAAGGACTCATTGAGAGCTAAGTGCACAAAATGGTTTAGGGATGATGATGATGATGATGATGATGATGAGAAGTTTCTCAAACTTTGGGACGAACCAAATTTAAGAACGGAAAAGTGAGAAACTGAAAGGAACAAAAATTGACACATTTCTCTATGCCTAGGTTGGACGGTCCATTGATTTGATCCATCATACCTCTTGCTTCTTACCTAGGCGCTGAGATACCTGTACAAGTAGGGTCCGGTTAAGCCCTGTTATGGCTTAAAAAGTGTCCAGGGAGATGTTTGGTCAAGGATAGGGATGTTGCATTGTCAGCAATTAAGTGGTGGCTGCATTAAACCGGAATCTGGAATTAGACACCCAGATCAGTGGAGACGCAAAGTCTGCCTCAAAGGGGGAAAGCTGACAGGATGAGGGGGGGGGGGGTGTTCTACAGGCTTTGGATGGGATTGCACTCACCCTGAAGGAGCAGGTTCATAGCTTGGGGGATCTTTTAGATCCATCATTGTCACTTGAGGCTCAGGTGACCTCAGTGGCACGGAGTGCCTTCTACAAACTCCGGTTGGTGGCCCAGCTACGCCCCTACCTGGACAGGGATAACCTGGCTTCAGTTGTCCATGCTCTGGCAACCTCCAAGTAAGATTACTGCAATGCGCTCTATGTAGGGCTGCCTTTGAAGACGGTTCGGAAGCTGCAGCTCGTGCAAAATGCAGCGGCCAGATTGATTTCGGGAACCAGAAGGTTCGACCATATAACACCTGCTCTGGTCTGCTTGCAGTGGCTGCCTGTATGTTTCCGAGCCCAATTCAAGGTACTGGTTTTGACCTATAAAGCCTTACACAGCTTGGGACCACAATACCTGACGGAACGCCTCTCCCGACTTGAATATACCTGGTCACTACGTTCACCATCTAAGGTCCTCCTCTGGGTGCCTACTCCGAGAGAGGCTTGGAGTGTGGCAATGAGGGACAGGACCTTTTCGGTGGTGGCCCCCAGACTATGGAACGATCTCCCTGACGAGGCTCGCCTGGCACCAACGCTGCTATCTTTCTGGTGCCAGGTTAAGACTTTCCTCTTTGCCCAGGCATATGGCAGCACATCTTAATCACCCACATGTTTAGTTTTTTAAATGGTTTTTAATGCTTTATGTGTGTATGTTCTGTGTTTTAGAATTTTAAATTTTGTATACTTGTTTTTATCTCAACTTTAGAATTTCTGTAAACCGCCCAGAGAGCTCTGGCTATGGGGGCAGTATAGAAGTGTAATAAAAATAAATAAATAAATAAATAAATAAATAAATAAATAAAATAAACTCACTGGGTGCAGCTCATGTAGAAAAGTCTGCTCTGTGGGAATGGTTTGGGTTTTTACTTTCTGTGCTAAATAAATCCCCACTTGGACAAACACCCAAATTCTGTGATCACAGTAAAAATCACAAGTTAAAGCATATTTGCACAATACTGCCTCATTTGCATGGTTTATTCCGAGTGCAATATTTCGGGGCTTAATTGGATAGCATTTGAAATCGTCAAGGGAGACAAAAAGAGGAAAAGATTTTGTGTGTGTGTGTGTTTTGCGAAGTCTCTAAGATCCAAGAGGCAGGAAGTGGAGCCTAAGAGGGCACTGAGCAAGGTACGCAGCCTTATCACTCCAGCTCATTTCTAACTGTTGAGCCACAATGGTCCCTCTCAAGAGTTTGTACAAGTTTAATTTCTTGCTGCTATCATCTGCAGGGGGAAGGAAATTGTACTCTTAAAAAAGGCCCATAAGCAGTAAAGGCTGGTGGCTATAATGCAGCCTTCCTCAACCTGGGGCACTCCAGATGTGTTGGACTGCATCTCCCAGAATGCCCCAGCCTGGCTGGGGCATTCTGGGAGTTGTAGTCCAACACATCTGGAGCACCCAAGGTTGAGGAAGGCTGCTCTAATGTCATTGGTGTGTGTGTGTGTGTGTGTGTATGTATGAATCTACTCTGGGTTTCAGTCAGAACCATTGAAACCCAGAGGGGATTCACCACTTCGCTGACACCAAAGACACCAGCCTCTACTGGCTGCAACTCAACCACAGTTATGGAAAGGATGAGGTCTTTTCCTGGGAAAGTCTAACGTGACTCCAATGACGAAGAGTGTGAAAATGTTTGAGGTTTTAAAACGCCTACAGATAATTGCAGCAGTTACCATAAGTTGGGTATATACAATGATCCAGAATTTCACCGTGTAAGAACAGAGTCCCTTGTCCAGCATGGAATTTGTTTGAACAAACTCCCAGGCCATTGCTAGACGAGGCATTAGCCCGGTGTGAGGCCCGGTCTCCCTCCTGTGCATCCAGATGATGCACAGGGGATCCTGGGGTCAGGCCGGGCTAAGTCCTCCCTTGACCCGGGATAAGCGGATTTGCTTATGGCCTGGCTTTTCCTGGCTGCTCTCGCGAGTAGCCGGGAGAAGCCACGGACTGGGCACAGCATTCCATAGCAGCGCTGTGCCCATCGGGCCAGGGGGTGGGGACCGGGGGAAAGAGCCGACCCAGCAGGAGAGATGGGGGGAGCGGAGCCAGGGCATGGCGAGCGGGCACGGGCGAGCGGGCAAGGGACGGGCATGGCAAGTGGGGACGGGGGAGAAGAAGGGGGACAGGGGACAAGGCATGGCGGACGGGGGTGGGGAGAAGAACAGGGACGGGGGACAAGGCACGGTGGACGGGGGGAGGATGGGCGAGCGAGTGGGCAGGGTGGGTATCAGGCATTGTGGGGGGAAATTAGGGGCAGGGGGAGCGGGGAACCCTTTATTTTTATTTTAAAAAGTACTTACCTTTTCATTGGTGCGCTCCTGCGCACATGGCCCTTTAAGGGGGAAAGAAAATGGAGGATGTGACAGGGCTTCCCTCGGCCCCGTTGCGTCTTACGTGTGGACGGGGCCTACAGGCCGCGCTACTTCTAGCGCAGCCTGGCCCCTCCTCCCACACGGATTATCTGGTAGGTCTAGCAAGGCCCTCAGTCCTCAGATTTTCAGAGAAAAGCACAGAAATGTCCCTACATCCTCTCCTCCTTCTACACCACCCCATCCCTGGCCAATCGATGAACAAAAAGCCCACTTGGTCTACAGCCCCAAACTCCCTAGCCACAAAATCTGGGTTGTATATTGGTGCAACTGCAATTCTGAGTCTTGCTGTGAGCATTCTTATGGCCAAACTCAACTCCATTATGTGGCTGATGAATCAGCAGCGTGTCTGCCTTGGAGGTTTACGTGGTTATGAAGTCAAATTTCCATCCACCAACCAAAATTATGTAGTCCAGCCAAATTTGCATTCTCACAATATCTCAGTCCTTCTGTGCCCTCAGGGACAGAACCTCGGTGGTGGTGTCCGCTCAGTAGGAGAACTCTGTTCCATTATCTGCTTGCCTGGATCTGACTCTGCTGGGTCGTAAGACCCTGTTAATTTAATTGTTACATGTTTTAAGCTTCATTGCAAGCGGCCTTGGAAGTTTGATACTCAAACAGGACGAGGTAGAAAGATTTTAAACACATTTTGAAAATATAATAAAACCACAGGATTCCACAATTTAACTGTCCATAAGCATGCATGAGAATATATATATTTTTACATTGTCCTTGCCCTGATGTGACCAGTTAAACGCAGGTGTGTGAGAAAAGTGCTGTGATTTCCTTTTATAGCTCAGATCACATGGGGGTGGGGCTTCCAGTATCAGAATAGGCGCTGTGAGACCAATTGCTGCCGTTCTCTCGGGGTAAAGCTCTGAGCCAAGCGCTAGCCAATTAAATTCTGTGCCTCTGTCATCTTGGGGGGGCATCTCGGGAGACCTGGATCTAGCTCCAGTAAATCACCAGGTGATTTGAAATAGATCGGCAAGGATTTCTGATTTCCAGTTGTTAGAATCATAGAATAGTAGAGTTGGAAGGGGTCTATAAGGCCATCGAGTCCAACCCCCTGCTCAATGCAGGAATTCACCCTAAAGCATCCCTGACAGATGGTTGTCCAGCTGCCTCTTGAAGGCCTCTAGTGTGGGAGAGCCCACCACCTCCCTAGGTAACTGGTTTCATTGTCGTACTGTTCTAACAGTCAGGATGTTTTTCCTGATGTCCAGATGGAATCTGGCTTCCTGTAACTTGAGCCCGTTATTCTGTGTCCTGCACTCTGGGATGATCAAGAAGAGATCCTGGCCCTCCTCTGTATGACAACCTTTCAAGTATTTGAAGAGTGCTGTCATGTCTCCCCTCAGTCTGCTCTTCTCCAGACACAACAAGCCCAGTTCTAGCACTCTACGAATACTTAAAAGGTTGTCACACAGAGGAGGGCCAGGATCTCTTCTTGATCATCCGTGCAGGACATGGAATAACAGGCTCAAGTTAAAGGAAGCCAGATTCCAGCTGGACATCCGGAAAAACTTCCTGACTGTTAGAGCAGTACAACAATGGAATCAGTGACCTAGGGAGGTTGTGGGCTCTCCCACACTAGAGGCCTTCAAGAGGCAGCTGGACAACCATCTGTCAGGGATGCTTTAGGGTGGATTCCTGCATTGAGCAGGGGGTTGGACTCGATGGCCTTATAGACCCCTTCCAACTCTACTATTCTATGATTCTATGATTCTTTCAGTCTTTCCTCATAGGGCTTTGTTTCCAGACCCTTGATCATCCCGTTTGCCCTTCTCTGAATATGCTCCAGCTTGTCTGCGTCCTTCTTGAATTGTGGAGCCCAGAACTGGACACAATACTCTAGATGAGGCCTAACCAGTGCCAAATAGAGAGGAACCAGGACCTCACGCGATTTGGGAGCTATGGCTGCTGCCATAGCTTCCAAATGGCTGCTGCCACCAAATGACTCTTTCCACCCACCCACTGGCTCTAAATTATACTGCTGACATGAAGAAAGCTTGGGATAACCAGGAGTGGATTTGTGGGTAGAAGAACTCTGTTTCTGAACTTCTGATGCAACGGATCCCTGGGCTCTGAATTCATTAATTCTGAGTGTCTTTTGTACCTGTCTCTGGTTGATGGATCTCAGTGTTTAAGGAGAAAAACACAAAGTAGACCCCAAAAGCCTGTCTGCCTACCTCTGTCTTGAAGAACAGCAACACTTTTGCGGCACACCCTTCCGAATGCTGTTCCAGGAAGCCATTTCAGCCTAGCTTCCCCATCTATAATACCTTGTTGTTGTTACTGTTGTTGCTGTTGTGAAGGAAACCATTATAAAGAGTTTTGCACATTAGAAGTGCAATATAAATGAACGATAATTTAAAGAATACACTTTAGAAGGCTTTTGAAGTAGAGAGTGTGTCACTGATGGATTTCAGCACCAAACCCAATTCTCTCTCTCTCTCTCTCTCTCTCTCTCTCTCTCTCTCTCTCTCTCTCTCTCTCTCATGTTTAGAGCTTCTTGAACAGCTGTTATAGACCGAGATTGTTTTATTTTCCTCCTGTGCTAGAGAGGGCATCATTGGGAGGTGGGTGGAGCAGCTCTCCACCTGTCTGCACCTGGCTCGATTCCCTCCATCTGCCCTCAGTTGTAATCCTGTAAGTGCTGTTTCATGTCATGTTTTCACAAGCTTCCTGGGATCTGAGGGAGACGGTGATACACCGCATTCATCTCAAACAGCTATTGATTCCTCCATAAAAATGATTACGCTTCTCCACCCTGGCTTGAATTCTTTTCACAGTGACTAGCAGTAAGAGATGGAAGGGCAAGCAGCCATAGTGGTCGTTCCAGAGGTGATGGAGCTGCAAGAGGGTATGTGTCACCTCTCTCCACCGCTCCCTGGATTGGGTCAAACTCACCTGGAGCTTCTAAGATCCATTGGCCTCCTCCAGTAGCTTCGGGTTTCCACCTGCCCAGTTCTAAGCAGAGAAGGGCCATTGCCCACATTTTCTCACATCATTACAAAACATTCTCCACACACAGAAAACCAGCAGGGACAAATGCGTCCTGTTGATCTTTCTAGACTCCATCAACCAGAGATGTTGATGAAACAGCTTCTGGGCACCACACTTCAAGAAGGATGCAGACAAGTGGGAGCATGTTCAGAGGAGGGCAACAAGGATGAACAGGAGTCTGGAAACAAAGCCCTGTGAAGAGAGACTGAAAGAACTGGGCATGTTTAGCCTGGAGAAGAGAAGAGAAGATGGAGGGGAGACATGAGAGCACTCTTCAAATACTTGAAAGGTTGTCCCACAGAGGAGGGCGAGGATCTCTTCTCGATCCTCCCAGAGTGCAGGACACAGAATAACAGGCTCAAGTTAAAGGAAGCCAGATTCCAGCTGGACATCAGGAAAAACTTCCTGACTGTTAGAGCACTACGACATTGGAACCAGTTACCTAGGGAGGTGGTGGGCTCTCCCACACTAGAGGCCTTCAAGAGGCAGCTGGACAACCACCTGTCAGGGATGCTTTAGGGTGGATTCCTGCATTGAGCAGGGGGTTGGACTCGATGGCCTTGGAGGCCCCTTCCAACTCTGCTATTCTATGATTCTGTGATAGAGCTGAGAGACCCCTGGTGGTTGTTTGTGTGCAGTACCGTTCTTCTTCATTTCTGCTACCTGGCCTGGGAGTCCCAGAGGATAGCAAATGACTTCGTTGTTCATGTTCTCTTCTGCATACGCCCCTGGGTGTCCTGCACAGGTCCATCTTGCATCCACTTTGATAAGGCTCCCAGGAAGGATAGTGTGAAAGCTTTGAGGGCTGGTTCACTTGATGACCATAACATGCAGTGATGACTCACAACACATGTGTGAACGGCCCAACACAGTTACAACATCCTTTGCTTCACACCTTAGAGAGCTCCTTTAGAATTCTGACTGGTTCTGACTGAAACCCAGGGTGGACTCACCGCCCCACTGACAGCAGAGCCACCAGCCTCCCCTGGTTACCGCCTCTTTTCTGACAAGCCGCTCATCTTTAACAAGTACATGACAGGCAGATGTGACACCGTCCTCTCTGTGCTGGGAATAACTGTACTGATTGAATTTGGCTGGTGCAGATGAGCCAGAATTTTGTTCAGTTTGTTTTTGAGAAGAATTTACCAAAATGCACAAATCTCTTCATGAACAGGAAAGAATTTGCCATTAAAAAAAAATGAATGTGGGAGGAAGAAAAATGGATAGTTTTGTCCATCCCTAATCTGCGTTAGAGATTATTTATTTTTATTTATTATGGCATTTATATCCCGCCTTTTTTCCTCCAAGGGGGACCCAAGGCGGCTTACATAATCCTCCTCCTCGTCTCCATTTTATCCTCACCACAACAACCCTGTGAGGTAAGCTGGGCTGAGAGTCCGTGACTGGCCCAAAGTCACCCAATGGGTTTCTATGGCCGAGCGGGGACTAGAACCCAGATCTCCCGCCTCCCAGTCCAGCACCGTAGCCACTACACCACACTGGGTCACACCTCTGTTTGAACACCAGGTTGACCTCAGTAATTGTTTTTAGGGGGAGAGAAGGAAGTTGCCAAATACTTTGCAAGGTGACCTTTCTTTCTCAATCACTAAGAGATCCCAATGAAATTTGATGTGTATATTTATGAAATAATTCTGCATTTTATTCTTGAATAAAATGCAGATCACCTACTGCACATGCTTCATGAGGAGGTGCAAAATACAGTGAAAGGTACAAGAAAACTGTACTTTACTTGTGAACAGAAGGTGACCCGTCTGAAGCCCCTGTGGCGGGCCAAGCTATCAACCAAACCAGCTACAAAATAACACAAATGCCTGTGGTGCTTCTTGTATGTGTAGATTGTGAAGAGGAATCATAGAATCATAGCACAGCAGAGTTGGAAGGTGCCTACAAGGCCATCGAGTCCAACCCCCTGCTCAAGGCAGGAATCCACCCTAAAGCATCCCTGACAGAGGGTTGTCCAGCTGCCTCTTGAAGGCCTCTAGTGTGGGAGAGCCCACAACCTCCCTAGGTAACTGGTTCCATTGGGGAGACATGATAGCACGGTTGACAGAAAGCTCTGGCGTGGGCTGCTCCATGAAGTCATGAAGAGTCGGAAGCGACTGAACGAATAAACAACAACATGACAGCACTCTTCAAAGACTTCAAAGGTTGTCCCACAGAGGAGGGCCAGGATCTCTTCTCGATCCTCCCAGAGTGCAGGACACGGAATAATGGGCTCAAGTTACAGGAAGTCAGATTCTGGCTGGACATCAGAAAAAACTTCCTGACTGTTAGAGCAGTACGACAATGGAACCAATTACCTAGGGAGGTGGTGGGCTCTCCCACACTAGAGGCCTTCAAGAGCAGCTGGACAGCCATCTGTCTCGGATGCTTTAAGATGGATTCCTGCATTGTGCAGGGGGTTGGGCTAGATGGCCTTGTAGGCCCCTTCCAACACTACTATTTTATGATTCTATGCACTGTTCCACTGGTGAGCCTAGATGTAGGGTGACCCAAGCATCCACTTGGGTATCTTGCGCAGTGGGGCTGGACACAACCCCCAGGATCCCTTGAAGAACCGTTCAGGGGGTTCCGAAAGGGTTTACCCTTGCAGCGTCATCCCAGGACGGAGCCTCTCCCCGTCACCCGCAGCCTGTAGGCTCTGGAACGGAACAGTCTGTACGCTGAGGGGGAGCCGAGACCTGGCCCAAAGTCCCCCTCCTTGCGCATTCAGCAGACGGCTCCTTGCGAGCTGAAGCATCCAAGTCAGCAAGTTCCAAAGCCATCATCAATCAAGGCAGCTCTCCGCCTCCTGCTCCTGCCCCAGGCCTGACCAGGCCAGCAAAAGAACAAGGAGCAGCTGTTATGACTGGAAGGGGCCACGGGCTGGTGAGGCTGACGCGGTCCTGCAGGCAACGCTCGCCGTCGAGAAGCGCAGCGGCCGCTGGGAAAGGCAAGCGTCGTTCCGAGCAGTAACCCTTTCTGTGCCCCCAGTCTCCGTTTGCCATCCGTTTGGCTTCCAATAGTGGCCTGGGCACAGATACCGGGGGCAATGGGCCAGCGGCACGGACTGAGCCAAGCCCCGAGCCTGGGGCCAAGTCCCACAGCCAGGGCCCTCCTGAAAGAGCTGCAGACCTTGAGGCCGAGTCTACCGAGAGCCAGCATGACCACTCCCAGGGATACCTTCTCCACTGAGCACCAGGCGCCACAATACAGGGCAATGCTCCCAACGCTCAGTCATGGAGTGCAGGACTCCCAGGGTGCAGGACACGGAATAACGGGCTCAAGTTAAAGGAAGCCAGATTCCGGCTGGACATCAGGAAAAGCTTCCTGACTGTTAGAGCAGTACGACAATGGAATCAGTTCCCTAGGGAGGCTGTGGGCTCTCCCACACTCGAGGCCTTCAAGAGGCAGCTGGACAAGCATCTGTCAGGGATGCTTTAGGGTGGATTCCTGCATTGAGCAGGGGGTTGGACTCGATGGCCTTGTAGGACCCTTCCAACTCTGCTATTCTGTGTCCTGCACTCTGGGAGGATCGAGAAGAGATCCTGGCCCTCCTCTGTGTGACAACCTTTGAAGTATTTGAAGAGTGCTCTCATGTCTCTCCTCAATCTTCTCTTCTCCAGGCTAAACATGCCCAATTCTTTCTGTCTCTCTTCATAGGGCTTTGTTTCCAGACCCCTGATCATCCTGGTTGTCCTCCTCTGAACACGCTCCAGCTTGTCTGCATCCTTCTTGAATTGTGGAGCCCAGAACTGGATGCAATACTCTAGATGAGGCCTAACCAGGGCCGAATAGAGAAGAACCAGTACCTCACATGATTTGGAAGCTCTACTTCTATTAATGCAGCCCAAAATAGTATTTGCCTTTCTTGCAGCCATATCGCACTGTTGGCTCATATTCAGCTTGTGATCTACAACAATTCCAAGATCCTTTTCGTTTGTAGTATTGCTGAGCCAAGTATCCCCCATCTTGTAACTGTGCCTTTGGTTTCTATTTCCTAAATGTAGAACTCGGCATTTATCCCTATTGAATTTCATCCTGTTGTTTTCAGCCCAGCACTCCAGCCTATCAGGATCACTTTGAAGTTTGTTTCTCTCTTCCAGGGTATTAGCTATCCCACCCAATTTTGTGTCATCTGCAAATTTGATTAGCGTTCCCTGCACCTCCTCGTCCAAATCGTTAATAAAAATGTTGAAGAGCACTGGGCCCAGGACTGAGCCCTGCGGCACCCCACTCGTTGCCTCTCCCCAGTTTGAGAAGGTTCCATTGATAAGTACTCTTTGAGTCCGATTCTGTAGCCAACTGTGGATCCACCACTTTCATACCACTTCCATAGTGCTGTATCCTGCTTGGTGTGGCTCCTGCCTCTTATATACTGCTTTCATACCATTTTCATAGCGCAATATCCTGCTTGGTGTAGATGAGCCCTTAGTCTTGCCTTCACTGAGGCTTGCTAACTGCTGCCGTTGGCTATTGAAATCAGCTTTCCAGGAGCTGAGCTGGCTCGGCCAAAGCAAAATACTTTGCCAAACCTGACCTGGCAGAATAACGCTGAGACTTTCAGCAAGTTAATCAATACACCCTTTGCTATTATTAAATTGCAAATTATCTTCCTCTCCCTTCGGTCTCTCATAAAGGTACCTCAACTGAGGTTTTGAAGTCTGCAAATCTATTTAAATGGAATTGGTTAATTGGCTGCAAGAAGGGCTGGACCGATCTGTCATGTTGGATCTCTTTGAGGTTCTTGGTTTTCCTCTGCGATGATTATGGCATCCCGATTTTATGTGGATATTTCCCCCCCAGCACAGAAATACATATTTTTGTGAGCATTTTTCAAATGAATGTGTTTTTGTACACTTGTGCCCATTGACTAACGCACTTGTGTGCACATTTTGTGAACCGCCCAGAGAGCTTTGGCTATTGGGCGGTATAAAAACGCAATAAATAAATAAATAAATAATGAAATGGTAGGGTGCTTTCTTTGTACATTTTTCAAATGGGTGCATGTAGTCAAATGTATTTTTTTTCCTTTCTTTCACGGGATGCATTGGAAGCTCAGAAATCAATTGAACTGGAAAAGCACACGCGCTGAAGGTCTTTGCAGGACAGCCAATGGGTGCATTTCAGCCAGGGCTGGGGCCTACCACAGTGGAGTCCTTCCCTGCCTCCTTGTGTCAAGTGAATGGGGTTCAAAAGGCCTCTTTGTTCATTGCAGTGCACTGTCCATTTTTGCATTTTTTTTCTCACTCCCCACACTGTTGATAGGGAAGCTGGAGGCAAAGTAGAATCATAGAATCATAGAACAGCAGAGTTGGAAGGGGCCTACAAGGCCATCAAGTCCAACCCCCTGCTCAATGCAGGAATCCACCCAAAAGCATCCCTGACAAATGGTTGTCCAGCTGCCTCTTGAAGGCCTCTAGTGTGGGAGAGCCCACCACCTCCCTAGGTAACTGATTCCATTGTCGTACTGCTCTAACAATCAGGAAGTTTTTCCTGATGTCCAGCCGGAATCTGGCTTCTTTTAACTTGAGCCCATTATTCTGTGTTCTGCACTCTGGGAGGATCGAGAAGAGATCCTGGCCCTCCTCTGTGTGACAATCTTTTAAGTATTTGAAGAGTGCTCTCATGTCTCCCCTCAATCTTCTCTTCTCCAGGCTAAATATGCCCACTTCTTTCAGTCTCTCTTCATAGGGCTTTGTTTCCAGAGCCCTGATCATGAGACCGTGAGAACAGTCCTCTGGCTGCTCTGAAGAAGACACCCACCCACCCCGCTGACAGCACCCCGTTGCTCCCGGCACCAGAAGTAAAAACTAATTGCTCCACTGGAAGCCTGTCTGCCAGGAGCCGCTCTTCAAAGAGGCCAGGAGGAGGGCCCCCAAAGGCTAATATCGCCTCGTAAGCCCCTTCTCTGGCCAGTGTCACCACAAAGCCCCACCAATTCCGGGCCCTCCCACGGTCAAGCAAGCCGAACGCAGAATAGTCACCAGTGTCTACAGTGTTTAATAAATAAATGAATAAAAATAATGTCCTTTATGACTGAGTATTCAATAAACATTCTCCTTTTAAGAAAAATCCCTGGATGCACACTCTATGTGCTGCACGCGCCTATGGCCGGGGCCGGTATGCACAGCCCCATCCTGTACCCTAGGGTGACCATCTGAAAAGGAGGACCAGGCTCCTGTATCTTTAACAGTTGCATAGAAAAGGGAATTTCAGCAGGTGTCATTTGTATAGATGGCGAACCTGGTGAAATTCCCTCTTCATCACAACGGTTAAAGGTGCAGGAGCTATACTAGAGTGACCAGATTTAAAAGAGGGCAGGGCGCCTGCAGCTTTAACTGTTGTGATGAAGAGGGAATTTCACCAGGTTCCCCATATATACAAAAATGACCCCTGCTGAAATTCCCTTTTCAATACAACTGTTAAAGATACAGGAGCCCTGTCTGCCTTGTCATATGGTCACCCTACTGTACCCCTTCTAAGCCCTAACACATTTTCTTGAATGTCTGAGAGGGCTCCACTAAATAGTCTGCAAAATGCCATTATTTTTAGAAACCCATCAGAGTTTCTTTATATTCTTTCTTTGGTCAGGTTTTTCCACCACTCTGACAGTTTAGGTTAAAGTGTCACCACTCTGACACTTTATTTCATATACTGCTAAGAATATTTTTTTCTTCTTCGTAAAGCACAGAGCTTACAGACACCACATTTTTCCTGGCCCTCAGGTTTGAGCCTCGAATTCGGAGTGTTGCCCTGGACGTGCTCATCAGCTTCCTTTCTGTCTTCAATGTAGAGATCACATTGTATTTTCCATATTTCCTTTCCCAATTTTAAAACAGGTGCGGAACTCAATCAGCAGTTCAGAAGTCAAGTGGGAAACTATATTGTAATGGTATGTACTGTGTTTCATTCTGATCGCTCCTGCTTGGATCCTGTGACGTTAATTTTAAAAAGTTCTCTGAAGGAAATTCCCCCCCTCCTTGCACCCTGCTCCCTTTGCATTGTTCAGGAGGCGCCCCAAAAGGCTTTTAAGAGGGTCACAGGTGGATACAGGGGGTGGGGGAAAAGAAGCAGGAAAGTTTTCTTCCGTAAACTCTAGTCAACTTCCAATCCTGTCCTCTTTGGGCTGGAGGCCCAGCAGAAATGTGCTCCAGCATGAGTGGATATTGGTGGTGTTGCAGCACATCAGGTAGAGGGTGGTCAGAACCTTGCACAGCATGTTGCAATGGATACTGGCTGGCATATTCCCTCCAAAGGAGATCTGTTGTCTCAGCCAAGGACTGCAGCTTCTTGATCCTCCTAGAGTGCAGGACACGGAATAACGGGATCAAGTTAAAGGAAGCCAGATCCCAGGTGGACATCAGGAAAAACTTCCTGGCTGTTAGAGCAGTACGACAATGGAATCAGTTGCCTGGTGAGGTTGTGGGCTCTCCCACACTAGAGGCCTTCACGAGGCAGCTGGACAACCACCTGTCAGGGATGCTTTAGGGTGGATTCCTGCCTTGAGCAGGGGGTTGGACTAGATGGCTTTGTAGACCCCTTCCAATTCTGCTATTCTATGATTCTATGAGGCTTTAAGAAAGCTGGCTGCGTTGGGCCTTGCAGAGACTCCACCCTTTCTGAGGGCTGGTTGAAGTTCTTAAAAGGTCCATGGTTTTATCTGTAGCCTCAGGATCCTGTACTGCCAAAGGACAGGATAAATTGTGGGGAAGTCATCCTCAGAGTCAGTGGCTGTGGGGAGAGTTATGTCTTCAAGATAGGAAGGTATATCAGGGGTACCAAGGGATCTGCCTGAAATGAGATGACAAGTGGCTTGTTGTATTTCAGTCCTCCTCGGAGTGATGCTGAGCCTCTGAGCCCAGGGGCATGACAGATCCAGACCCTCGGTCTTTTGAAGCAGGGGTGGGCAACTTGTGGCCCTCCGAATATTTTGTCCTACAGCTCCCATCAGCCCTGACATAGACAGTGTTCAGGATGATGGGAGTTGTTGATACAAGTATCTGCAAGGCCATAAGTTGCCCAGCACTGCTTTACAGCAATAATCTATTGTGTTACGTATGCATCATTCCTGTCCCAAATGGATGCAGGTATAGGGTTCAAGCTGTGATGTGGGATTTTATGTATGCCAGGGGACACTTTGGTTCAGTGCTTTTTGGACCGCTGGGACTCCTATATTTTCACCCAAGACTAAAACAAGTTATTATTTAGTTATTTTATTTGTTTAAGAAATGCTTGATCCACTTTTCCCCTCCAAAAAAAGGAGTCTCTCAAATGTGCTTACAAAGCATAAACACAATAACTAATCATTAAAACACATTAATAAGTTAAAAAGAAATAGCAAAACACACATGGACACACAAGGAGCCATTAAGTAAAATTAAGCATCAGCACGGCCAGATGCTCGTTTAAAAGAGAAATGTCTTTTATGAACTTATCAGAAGTTGCTTGTAAATGATGGTATTGGGGATCCCCAAAGAATAATGGCTCATTCCAAGTTAAGCATCCTCAAAATGAAATGTCTTCCCCTGCAATGTTCCAGTATTTCATGGAGAACCTGCTTTCCGGAATTCCAGCTGTTGTACTATACTTCAATGATGTCCTGGTAATAGGTCCAACGGAAGACAAACCTGCCATAAGAATTCAAGAAGTCCTACATTATTTTGATAAATCAGGTATTGGGTGAAAAAAGAGAAATGTGACATCAGGACCTCCAGTGTTACTTTCTTGATCTATCACACTGATGCTTTTGGTATTCAGACCATCTGAGAGTATGATGTCCCACCACCACCAACATGAATATCAGTGTTAGAAGCCTTCCTACATCCATCAGGCTGATTAAATTGTAAGGTTAACATCTTGGGATCCCATAATGACCAGTGTGTTAAACCAGGTGTGAGGAGGATGGCCGGTAGAGAAATTTGAGCCATCAACAACAGCTTGCTGCCCATAAAGGTTCCCTTTATGGGGAAATCACATTGTTATTCCAGAAGGTGGTCCTCAAATAATCTTGGTGACACTGCATGAAGCACACCCAGCAACTCTGTGCATGAAAGCATTGGCTAGAAGCTATGGACCAAGCTAAACATTAGACAGTGTCTATGGACTTGATTCAGGTCTGGATAACGGTGCTCCGGGAGGGAGGTTTTAAGCTTTCCCCCTCCTGTTTTCATCCCAAAATTCCACCACCCCATGGAGGGGTTTAAAAAGGGGAAATCATCTCAATTGATTCCAATGTTTAGCTTGGATCAAGCTAGAAGCCAAAGGTGGTAAGAGGAGGCCTGGCAGATCCTACATCCCAGGTAGGATACAAAAGAGAGAAAAGTCCCCAGAGTGGAAGAGATTCCACATTGTATTACCTAGGGCCTTGGGCAGACAGTGGCCCTTTCTACACCTACGGGTGTAGAGGGAGGGAGAGGGGACGATCCCGTACTTACCTTCTTCTGGGATCGTTGCCCTCAGTCTAAACAGGCCATGTGACATCACAGGCATTGCATCTGTTGCGGCCACCATATTATTTTTAAAGGGCCAGAGCTAGTGAAAATTAAAAGGGAAAGGGAAAAAAGCCCCGACCCCACTCCCCACCCCTGACGGCCCTGGACTTCCTCGACCCCGTCCTGGCTCCTTCCCTCTGACGAACCCCGTTACTCGCAGGGAAGAGGGAAGAAGGCCCCCACACCGCCCGTGGTCCGTGGGATCGTCCTGGGACCACATGTAAAACCAGGATAACTGATGTCTCAGTTATCCCGGGGAAATGGAGGGATCATCCCACCCTGATCCTGGGATCCCCTGTACGTCATTTGGACACACAGGGATGATCCCTCCAAAAACCGACGGTGTAGAAAGGGCCAGTCTCACAAGATCCGTGGTTGTGGGGTGAAGTCAACCAACAGGCTTGAAACTGTGACCAAGTTCAATAAAACGCATAATTTGTAGCAACGTACATGAATAACAGCATGGTTGTGGGACTATCAGAGAAGTTAAGGAACCATACGACATGCTGATATCCCCAGGAAGCTACGAGGTGACACCTTTCTCTCTGGTCACCATCCACAGAGGGCATGTCTACACCTCCCGGCAATCCAGGAAGGAGCGGGCAGGATCTCACGAGATGCTGATTGCGAGATCCTCCCCTTGCGTTCACATGCACAGGGATGATCCCGGGACGATCCCCGGGATATCGCCCGGTGTAGACATGCCCACAGTAGCAGAAAGTGTGGAGGAACCCAGAGAAGGGTCTCCACTGACAAAATAAGCCTCTAAGGAGGCTTAGAGAGAATGGGTGTGCTTAGCTGCTAGCCTGTTGCGAGGGGTTGCACTGCTAATTATTTTTTTACATCCACGATTATTAGTATACATGTCCTTGTAATTTTATCATACATCTCAAAGGAAACTGAGATGTGGGATTGGAGGGAAAATTGATGAATGAATGCATGGACAATCGAACATTGAATTCCAGGGCAATGCAGAAC
The DNA here is from genome assembly GCF_023053635.1 of Elgaria multicarinata webbii. Taxonomy (NCBI): domain Eukaryota; kingdom Metazoa; phylum Chordata; class Lepidosauria; order Squamata; family Anguidae; genus Elgaria; species Elgaria multicarinata. The sequence goes on along the minus strand of NC_086177.1, from coordinate 113,976,155 downwards.
CAAGGTAGCAGAGTAGCCCTTTATTGATGATCTACTGACTCAGAGGAGAAAGACAACTAGAAGTATAGCTTCCAAATCCCGTGAGGTACTGGTTCCTCTCTATTCGGCCCTGGTTAGGCCTCATCTAGACTATTGCATCCAGTTCTGGGCTCCACAATTCAAGAAGGACGCAGACAAGCCGGAGCGTGTTCAGAGGAGGGCAACCAGGATGATCAGGGGTCTGGAAACAAAGCCCTATGAAGAGAGACTGAAAGAACTGGGCATGTTTAGCCTGGAGAAGAGAAGATTGAGGGGAGACATGATAGCACTCTACAAATACTTGAAAGGTTGTCACACAGAGGAGGGCCAGGATCTCTTCTCGATCCTCCCAGAGTGCAGGACACGGAATAATGGGCTCAAATTAAAGGAAGCCAGATCCCAGCTGGACATCAGGAAAAACTTCCTGACTATTAGAGCAGTACGACAATGGAATCAGTTGCCTGGTGAGGTTGTGGGCTCTCCCACACTAGAGGCCTTCAAGAGGCAGCTGGACAGCCATCTGTCGGGGATGCTTTAGGGTAGATTCCTGCATTGAGCAGGGGGTTGGACTCGATGGCCTTGTAGGCCCCTTCCAATTCTGCTATTCTATGATTCTATGAGAGCTGAGTGTCATCAGGGTAAAGCCCTGTATAACTGCTTAATAGGAGCAGTGGTGGTTGTAATTATTATTATTTTTTTTAAAAAAAGGCTAAAGTTCCAAAGTTCTGAGCATCACCTGCAAGCTTGTGAGGTCCTGATTCCAAAAAGTCAAAATGTTTTCATTGTGAATGTAACTGTCTTGGGTTTAATCCCGCCGCAGTCTTTAACACCATGGGAAGATGACCTCTTCTCTCACGATTTGCACATTCTAAGATCACTTAACGTAAATTTGTCATCCTCTAAGTTCTTTGCACGCTAGCTATTAAAGGAGTTTTATTGGAGGGTGCTTTGAGATGGGGCAGATGCTCCAAGTCTTTACTCCCAGGTCTGGTGTGTGTGTATGTGTGTGTGTGTGTGTACACACATGTGCGCATGTGCTTACCTCTCTCCCGGGACGTGCCTTTGGCCGCCTGAGCCAAACGTCTGTAATGTATTCAAATGGTCAGCCATCTCTGCCACTTAATGGAGCCCAATAGTCTATCTTTCATTATTGACCAATTTCCTTTATTGGCGTTTTCGGCTCATCCAGGAAATTAAATCAATAGAGTTCCTTAAGAGAAGCGAGCGAAAAGGTGCGCCTCTTGTAATGGATTCTGGAGACAAAGACTCTATTAGCACTGCTGGCCGTAACAGCTAACAGCTGCCTTTTTATGCCTCTTCAGCTCTGCTTACGCTAGAAAGTGAAAGCGTTATCCCTGCAGCACCACGAAAAACCTTGGGTGCCGCGTTCGACTCTAATGTCGACTTACACTGCACAGGTCCCAGTGACGTGAATGGAACAAGCGCTCTTGCACCCGAGGAGTTTGCACGGGAGATGATTCCAGTGGGTTGCACCAGCCCAGTCTCTACCTCTTTGAGCATCATCAGATGAGCGGGTTTTTTTCGCATGCGCGTTATTGGCCATGCACGGATTTTCGCGGGTCTTTTTCACGACACCGTCCACCTCCCGTGCATCTCCCGTTCCTTCTGCTCATTTTTCCATCACAAAAATGACCTGGAAAATCTGTTTTTTTTTTTTTTTTTTTTGCTGTATTGAAACTTGCCGCCATTTCCTGCTGTGTTCAGGAGAAGCTGTGCGATAAAAACGCCCCACTGAATGGGCCACGTGGTCTTTGCTTCCTTTTTCTTCCCTGTGTGAAGGAAGAGGAAGCTGTTTGTCCCTATTGTGGGAGAGAAGGAGGAGGCAAAGCGACGGTAGGGAAACATGATTCCCCCCTCTCCCCACCCACCCCCAGGTCTAATGATGCTCATTGTCTATCCCTTAGTTAAGCCTGGCAAAGGTGTTGCTGCTAAAGCCTTCTTGGCCATCACGATCTCCATAAAGCTACAGGAAGCCTTAAGCGGCTGGAGCCTTGGAGGCTTAGCAACACGCGTCTTTCCATCTTCTTAATCTCGTGATTGTCTCCTAACTGTGTTTTTAAAACAGTGATTTCTTGGCCTTGTGGGTCAGGTGGGATATGCATGACAACGAAACAACGTTTGATCCAACGCATTTGTTTCTAAAGCTGCCTTCCTCTGGGCCTTCAAGAGAGGTTGAGGTACACACTTCGGAATTAACGACTTGTTAACAGCACAAGATAATAGGAGCCAGCAAGCCCGGGTCCTTCAGGCAGACGTGCTGAGGGGCAGTGCACACAGCCTGGTTTGGGCCGGGATTCAGGCACTCCCCGTGCATTGCCGCCGGGATGGAGGCTTTCCCTAATGAGTTGTGTGGTTGTGTGTGTTTGCCTTCACAGCCGCTGCAGCAGTAGTGAGCAAGCCTGCCAGCTAATGAGGCCGTCACTGCCACGCTCCTGACAGGGAGTCATAATTATTACTGCTGCCTCTTTTCCCAGAGAGAGCGTTTGTAGAACTGTCACCTGCTGGGTGTGTGTGTGAGCCTGGGTCTCTCTCTCTCTCTCTCTCTCTCTCTCTCTCTCTCTCTCTCTCTCTCACACACACACACACACACACACACACACACACACCCTCCATTACCATTTGTTCTAATTTTTGGCCAGGGTATCTGCCCTAAACCTGTTATTTGTGCCAGATAGGAATCCGCCTTATACGGAGTCACTCCATTGGTCTACCTAGGTCCATAGCACTGAGAGCCAGCATGTGTAGTGGCTAGAGTGTTGGACTGGGAGTCGGGAGGTCCGGGTTCTAGTCCCCACCCAGCCATGGAAACCCACTGGGTGACTTTGGGCCAGTCACGGACTCTCAGCCCAGCCTACCTCACAGGGTTGTTGTGAGGATAAAATGGAGAGTAGGAGGATTATGTATGTCACCTTGAGTTCCTTGGAGCGGAAAAAATATGGGGTATAAATGCAATAAATAAATAATGTCTACACTGACTGGAAGGAAGCCTTTCCCAGCCCTGTTCAAAAATGACTGGGATTGAACCTTGGGTGCTATTATTATTATTATTATTATTATTATTATTATTATTATTATTATTATTCAAATTCTTCTTATTGTTGTTATTCTTCTTAGTCTTATTAATTGCATTTCTACACCACCTCATAGCCGAAACTCTCTGAGCAGTTTGCAGAGATTGAAACCGTTAAAAATATAGTATACCAAGTTTAAAAAACATTTACCTTACACACAACCTGACAGCACATCTCTCAAAACAACTTTAAGCGATCAACCTTAAGACTAACCCAGGGCCTGATTAAAATCCATCATATACTGCCAAATGCCTGAAAAAAGATAAAGGTTTTAATTTGGTGCTGAAAAGGTAACAACGTTGGTGCCAGGTGGGCCTCGTCGGGGCGTCAGCACTGAGAAGACCCTGTCCCTTGTTGCTGCCTTCCATGCCTCCTTCAGAGGAGACACCCAGAGTAGGACCTTAGGTGCTGAATATAGTGTCTGGGTAGGTTCTCCAGCCCCTTAAAGTTAGTTGCCCTTTTCTGCAGTTTTTCCAGCTCCATAATATCCTTTTTTAGGTGTGACCAGAACTTTGCACAGTATTCGAAGTGTGGTCGCACCATCGGTTTGTATAAAGGCAGTCTGATACTGGCAGTTTTATTCTCAATTCCTTTTCTTATAATCATAGAATCATAGAATAGCAGAGTTGGAAGGGGCCTACAAGGCCACCGAGTCCAACCCTCTGCTCAATGCAGGAAACCACCCGAAAGCATCCCTGACAGATGGCTGTCCAGCTGCCTCTTGAAGGCCTCTAGGGTGGGAGAACACACGACCTCCCTAGGTAACTGATTCCATTGTCGCACTGCTCTAACAGTCAGGAAGTTTTTCCTGATGTCCAGCGGGAATCTGGCTTCCTTTAACTTGAGCCCGTTATTCCGTGTCCTGCACTCTGGGAGGATCGAGAAGAGATCCTGGCCCTCCTCTGTGGGACAACCTTTGAAGTATTGGAAGAGCGCTGTCATGTCTCCCCTCAATCTGCTCTTCTCCAGGCTAAACATGCCCAGTTCTCTCAGTCTCTCTTCATAGGGCTTTGTTTCCATGTTAGGCATTGTTTAATGCCTAACATGGAGTTTTTGCAGTCTGTTTTTGAGGGCTACCAATTGTTCCATGAGATGGAAGCCATTCAACGGTGTACCGGGACTCTTAAGCTCCCAACCAGAGGGGTGGGTGTGTGCGTGAGTGCGCCTTTAACTCTTCAGAGGCATCCGTAAAACACTCCCACCCTCCCTATCTGCCAACCACCGCAATGCAATCTAGTTATTTCTGCAGCTGAGAAGAGGAACGTACTTAGGGCTGATGCACAGCTTGTGTTCGCGCCAGAGGTTGGCAGGAGAATCCGTCAGCCACTTTGAGGATTAAATACACTCAGGTCTGTTGGAGGGAGGGGAGCTTACTTGGGCAGGGGGCATCGCTGCCTCCCAGCACATCCGCATTATCTGCAGGTGCTGTCCTCTTCCAGCTCTCACGAGACAGAACATGACCGAGAGGTGACTTACGATTTCCCTGAAATGCAGTAAGGGCTCTTCTAGCCAGAAGGAGCTGTTCAAGGAGAAAACGGCCGCAGAAAGAAAGTCAACTCACGGAAGCATCTTCTGGAACGGGCACAAATACGTAGGCATTCGTCAGATGCCCCTTCCTCTCGGAACCTTGTCCACACCCCGCACCCTCTCGCCTTATATTGCAAGAATGCCCTCGTTGTGCATGTTGCATCCTCTTGAAATTAGCCTTTCTCGGTGGTGGGATCAGAGCTGTGGAAGCCCCTCCCTCTAGAGATCCCAGGGGCAGGCAAACTTTTGGGGGCTTGTGAGCGCATTTGGCAATTTGAGAAGCTGTCTTGGGTACCACCACAAAATGGCTGCCATGGGAGGTGTGGCTTACCAGGCAGAAGGGACAGGAGTCCCTTTTCCTTGATGGTTGGTCACATGGCCAAGGGAAGCATCAGCCCGCAGCTGCCCACCACCTTCATTTCCTAAGAAGGTCTCTGAGACCCACTTGTGGCCCAGAGGCATTCATGGGAAATTAAGTTGGCTCTCCCTTGGCTTTGAAGCATCTCAGCTCCCGGTAAGAAAACCTGTTAATTTAAAAAGTGGGGGGAGCAGGTGTAGGGCAGGTTGGCAGGTGCCTCAAAAGGGTCTGAGGTTGCTCTGGTGTCCATGGGCACTCTATTGCCCACCACTGATTGAAGGCGACCTCTGGACACTTTTAGAAGGCATGGGAGGAAGATGTCTTGGCATGCAGAAGGTTGCAGGTTTGATCATCTCAGGGACCAGGGATGGGGAAGTCCGACCTCTGCCTGAGGTCCTGGGGAGCTGCCACCCACCAGAGAAGACCACACTGGCCCAGCTGGACTTGGGTAAGACTGCATTCTAGGAAGGCATGAGAAGGTGCATTCTTGGAATCCTCTATGAAATGACCTGACCTGCCCATCTCAGATTAATGCACAGATTGGAATTTACCTATCCATCAGATTTTGAACTTCTCCAAATGCTGAGGTGCAATTTACAGCAACTGGTGTATATAGACTTGCTGTTTCTGATACTGGAGGTGGCATATAGCCACCAGGACTAGTAGCCATTGATAGCCTTCTCCTCCAGAAATTTATCCAACCCCTCTCTTAAAGCCATCCAAACTGGTGGCCATCCCTACATCTTGAACTCTTGAATCTAGCTGCAAAATACAATCCCAGAATCCAGTCTACGATACTCTTCCTCGCAATGCAAAGTACACACGTCATTCTATTCAAAATAAATTGTTCAACATTGTGAACAGAATGGTTCTGAAGTCAATTTCCCATGAAGTGAAGGAAGCTGGCTTCCTTGTATTAATTGCTGGTGAACCTAAGGACGGACATAAGCAGAAACGCATGTCAGTAGTTCTCCATTATTGCTACAATGGCAATATATATGAATGCTTTGTTGGTTTCCATCAATGTCATGCATCGGATGCTTCTTCTCTAGTGTGTTATAGAGTCATAGAAGAGTAGAGTTGGAAGGGGCCTATAAGGCCATTGAATCCAACCCCTTGCTCAATGCAGGAATCCACCTTAAAGCATACCCGACAGATGGTTCTCCAGCTGCCTCTTGAAGGCCTCTACGGTGGGAGAGCCCACCGCCTCCCTAGGGAACTGGTTCCATTGTCATACTGCTCTAACAGTCAGGAAGTTCTTTCCTGATGTCCAGCCAGTATCTGGCTTCCTGTAACTTGAGCCTGTTATTCCGTGTCCTGCACTCTGGGAGATCGAGAAGAGATCCTGGCCCTCCTCTGTGTGACAACGTTTCAAGGATTTGAAGAGTGCTCTCATGTCTCCCCTCCATCTTCTCTTCTCCAGGCTAAACATGCCCAGTTCTTTCAGTCTCTCCTCACAGGGCTTTGTTTCCAGACCCCTGAACATCCTGGTTGCCCTCCTCTGAACACGCTCCAACATCTGAATACGCTCCAACATCTTAGCATGTTGTGGCATAGATATCAGGCACTGTATTGGTGCCAGTGTAATGAATGGGGTGAAGGCGCTGATCCTGAAAGAGGCACCCTGGGCCATCTATGTTCATTATGGGCTCATCTACACCAAGCAGGATATTCCACTATGAAAGAGGTATAAAAAAGGCAGGAGCCACACCAAGCAGGATATAACAGTATGAAAGCTGTATATGATATGTCTCAATGGGCCCCAACAGTTGTCAGTGCACTTCAATACCGCTATAAAGCAGTAGTGTGGCTCCTGCCTTTTATATACCCTATTTCTTCAATTCTAAGATGCACTTTTCCCCCCATATAAACATCTCTAAAAATGGGGTGCGTCTTAGAATTGTGGGTGTGTCTTAGGTTTGTTTTTTTTTCTGTTGGTGGTACTGAAATTAGTGTGCATCTTACAATCGATGGCGTCTTACAATCGAAGAAATACGGTACCACTTTCATAGTGGAATATCCTGCTTGGTGTAGATGAGCCATATATCAACCGCAGGTTGAACTTAATTATTGTGTTCTTTTTGTTATCAATTTTTTATTGTTTTGCAAACATACATAACATAAAAGCATTACATAATGACATTACATCCAAGGAAAAGGGGAAGGAGGAGGAGGAGGAGGAGGAGGAGGAGGAGGAGGAGGAGGAGGAGGAGGAGGAGGAGAAGAAGAAGAAGAAGAAGAAGAAGAAGAAGAAGAAGAAGAAGAAGAAGAAGAAGAAGAAGAAGAAGAAGAAGAAGAAGAAGAAGAAGAAGAAGAAGAAGAAGAAGACACACACACACAAAGGTTAAGTTGTATTTTCGGCTCTCTACATATCACAAATGTGAATTATATTTTCTCCTTGTTTGATACATTTAACACCATAATCAAATCCTTTTCTTTCTTCTAAGTTAACTATATCTCATACACTGAATCCACAGACAAATACATCACTTTTCTGTTTCCTGAAAAAATTCTATCAGAGGTCTCCATTCAGATATGAATGTGGCTGATGGTTTACCTATCATTATCGCTGTAAATTCTGCCATCTCTGCCAACTCCAATATCTTCAACAGGCATTCTTCCATTGTTTGGCTGCTCCATTTTTCCACTTCTGTGCGTATAGTAGTCTTGCTGCCGTTGTCATGTATAAAAACAAAGTCCCCCCCTTCTTTTTCAGTTGGTTGTCCATTAACCCCAATAGAAAGGCTTCTGGTTTCATTTGTATATTAGTCTTTAATATTTTTTGAATTAAAGAATATATTTGTTTCCAGAAAGCCTTAGCTTTTTTACAAGTCCAACACAGATGATAAAAAGATAATTATTGTTGATGTGTGTAAGAATAGAGGTGTTGTTGCAAACTTCTTTAGCCTTCTTCAATAACTGTACATATTCGTATCCTCTTTTATGTGCATCTATGTGTCATTGAATTGAGAAGGCGAACAGGGAATAGAATTATTGGATTTAAAAGACTGTCAGACACTTGCTGGGTGTGTCAGATTGCATCGTGCTTAGCTGTTAAGTCAACACTTCCTGTAATTTTATTGCTTCTTAATATAAACAGTAATGAATCAAATTCTGTAAGAAGCGTAGAAGCTTGTGGCGTTCTAAACCAGATAGATTTTGGCTTTGTGTTTTGCCTCACTCTTTTTATCGAAGTGCTTCTTGAACTAGAAGTGGTATATCAGATTATTTGCAAAAAAAAATCAGATTGTGATGGGGTTTAAGGTTGTGTCATTCTTAATTCTCTGATTGATAAATTGCAATGCCTCAGGAAGCAGGAGGAACATTTCAGTAAAATTATGGCAGATGTAAAGATGTTTGCAGAGGAAACCTCAATCAAAATGCAAAATAAAGAAAAGAGAATACGCTGTATCCAAAAAGCAATTCCAAAGATGTGTTTTTGAATTAAACCCAGCAGAAAAAAATTATCCAAAAAACTGGCCATGATTGTAGGATTAAGATGTTCCTTCCTGTTGTTGATCACTCTATTAGTGAATTTAAGAGAAGATGTTCTGAATAGGATTATAGCAGTGACATGGATAGATTTGAAGTAGAACTCCGACTTTTCCCAAAAGTCCTAAAGAGTTAACAACAGAATGAAATTTAATAGGGATAAATGCCAAGTTCTACATCTAGGAAATAGAAACCAAAGGCACAGTTACAAGATGGGGGATACTTGGCTCAGCAATACTACAAACGAGAAGGAGGCAACAGTGCAATATGGCTGCAAGAAAGGCAAATGCTATTTTGGGCTGCATTAATAGAAGTATAGCTTCGAAATCCCGTGAGGAACTGGTTCCTCTCTATTCGGCCCTGGTTAGGCCTCATCTAGAGTATTGCATCCAGTTCTGGGCTCCACAATTCAAGAAGGATGCAGACAAGCTGGAGCGTGTTCGGAGGAGGGCAACCAAGATGATCAGGGGTCTGGAAACAAAGCCCTATGAAAAGAGACTGAAAGAACTGGGCATGTTTAGCCTGGAGAAGAGAAGATTGAGGGGAGACATGAATAGGGTGACCATATTTTGGAAACCAAAAAGGAGGACAACATGGTCGCCATGTTAAAATTATTTTTAAAAAATAATTTTAAAACCTCAAACTTTTTTTTAAAAATCCTAAAACTCAATGGATGGACAGATCTGTTTCAAATTTGGCATAGCTAAACTCCTTGTTAAGAGCAATCATGGTGCCAAGTTTCATCTCTTTATCTTTAAAAATAACATTTTTAAAAAAAAATCCTCAAGTTTCAAAAAATTCCTAAAAATCAATGGATGAACAGATCTATTTCAATTTGGTATGGTTAAAGCTCTACCTAAAAGCTATCATGGTGCCAACTTTCATCTCTTTATCTTTAAAAATGACGATTTTAAAAATAACGATTTTAAAACCTCAATTTTTAAAAAAATCCTAAAAAATAAATGGATGAACGGATCTGTTTAAAATTTGGTATGACTAAAGCCCTTCCTAAGAGCTACCGTAGTGCCATGTTTCATGTCTTTATCTTAAAAAATGACGGAGTTATAAGCATTTTTGTTAATTCCCATTACAGCTGCTCTTTGGAAAAATCCGGATTTCCACTCCCTCCTCCCGGATTTGTCATCGAAACCCCGGACAAATCTGGGCAAATCCAGTCATATGGTCACCCTAGACATGAGAGCACTCTTCAAATCCTTGAAAGGTTGTCACACACAGGAGGGCCAGGATCTCTTCTCGATCCTGCCAGAGTGCAGGACACGGAATAACGGGCTCAAGTTAAAGGAAGCCAGATTCCAGCTGGACATCAGGAAAAGCTTCCTGACTGTTAGAGCAGTATGACAATGGAATCAGTGACCTAGGGAGGTGGTGGGCTCTCCCACACTAGAGGCCTTCAAGAGGCAGCTGGACAACCATCTGTCAGGGATGCTTTAGGGTGGATTCCTGCATTGAGCAGCAGGTTTGATTCGATGGCCTTGTAGGCCCCTTCCAACTCTGCTATTCTTTGATTCTATGAACGAGACAGTCAAATAAGAATCGACACAATGAACTAAATGCTTACTCTTCTTGAAGAACTGAAACTGCCTTTCAGTGAACTCCGCAGACTGGGTACCTTGGAACTCCATCAAGACTGCTTTTTTCTCCTGGTATGCACCCGTGATTTTGACCTCCGTTTCATTAGCATGGCAAGTGCTGGTCTCTTTCACAATCACTGCTGTGCCGATGAACTCTCTTTTCATTTGTTTGCTCTCCTGCTATTGTGCCTGCCCCATCCCGCCCCTTCTCCTTTCCCTCCAGTTCATTGGTTCGTGTCAGGTGATGGACATGGTTGCCTCCCCCCACCTCGCTCTGGATGTGTTGTCTATGGTTTTACCAGTTCAGTGTTCAGTGTTTAATCAGCTGGCCGCCGTTTCTGCAGGAAATAAGGGTGGGGTTGGAGCAGCAAAAGGCCATTTGACCGGCTCAGCACAAGTCTGTTCGTTTGAGAACTGCCCCTCCCTCCTCTTTTGTCAGTAGGACCACCCCCAACAAAAGCAACAATGTGTAAGGATGGCAAAACATGGGGACGGAAGGGCACTTTTATTTCACGTGGAGAAAATATATCACACTTTCCCCGCCTAGAAAAAGATGGAAAATGGAGGGGAAGAGGCAAGACAACTGCAGGACAGGGGCGACATCGTATGAGTATCGTGGTCAAAATGATAAACAAGGCTGGATGACAGTTCGATAAAATGCTGGTGTGATGGAGCCCTTAGCCATCACGCCAGCGCTGGATGAGAACAAACATTTTCATGTCTGTGGCAAATTAACACGTACTTGAGGAACAGTGTGGGTGATGATGAACACCTAAGTAACATTGCCATACTGGCAATTGAAAAGGAAGTATCAAAAGCTCCTGACCTGGAACCTGATGTCAATCTTTTTTGCAGAAGTGCAGAAGAATCAGCGAAATTCCTCCCCTCCTCCCTCCCAATCTGCTTTCCTTTTGAGTCATTTTTCTTTTTTAGGTTTGAAGCCTGTGCCGCACGCGGCCCTCAAATTGGCCATCCCTAGGTTCTACTGGCTCACATGATGCATGTAAGTGTGTGTGTGTTTTAAAAATATATATTCTAATTCACTTTCAGGAGGTTCTAAATTTTATCAGAGCCGGGACAGTGAGGGGGTTGAACCTGGCAGGGTATTTGCCTGCTAAACGCTCCCCTCTGATGCTTTTCTCCCACAAGGGAAAGGGATCTGTGCACCCAGTACCTTTTCCCTTTCTGTAGGAGGAAAAGTAATAGAGGCCGGTAATTTTTCTGAGAAAAAACAGGCCATGGAGGAAAAGGTTTAGCATCCATTCTCCTACCGTTGCTCTGATCAAACCTGGAGCCTCCCCGCCCCCAAATTGGGGAAAGGACATGATTTGGGAGATACCTTATCTGTCTCCCATGCCATGTCTAGCGGTGCTCCAGATGGTGAGAAATCCAAAACTCTGAGCCAAGGAAACTCTTGGTTGCACCAATTAATGTACGAGCCTTTTGCCTGGACACCCTCTTCACTGTACGCCAGAAAAAGGATTGTAAAGACAGAAACAAACTTCAAAGGGATCTTGATAGGCTGGAGTGCTGGGCTGAAAACAACAGAATGAAATTTAAGAGGGATAAATGCCAAGTTCTACATCTAGGAAATAGAAACCAAATGCACAGTTACAAGATGGGGGATACTTGGCTCAGCAATACTACAAACGAGAAGGATCTTGGACTTGTTGTAGATCGCAAGCTGAATATGAGCCAACAGTGCGATTTGGCTGCAAGAAAGGCAAATGCTATTTTGGGCTGCATTAATAGAAGTATAGCTTCCAAATCGCGTGAGGTACTGGTTCCTCTCTACTCGGCCCTGGTTAGGCCTCATCTAGAGTATTGCGTCCAGTTCTGGGCTCCACAATTCAAGAAGGACGCAGACAAGCTGGAGCGTGTTCAGAGGAGGGCAACCAGGATGATCAGGGGTCTGGAAACAAAGCCCTATGAAGAGAGACTGAAAGAACTGGGCATGTTTAGCCTGGAGAAGAGAAGATTGAGGGGAGACATGATAGCACTCTTCAAAGGCTTAAAAGGTTGTCCCACAGAGGAGGGCCAGGATCTGTTCTCGATTCTCCCAGAGTGCAGAACACGGAATAACGGGCTCAAGTTAAAGGAAGCCAAATTCCAGCTGGACATCAGGAAAAACGTCCTGACTGTTAGAGCAGTACGACAATGGAATCAGTGACCTAGGGAGGTGGTGGGCTCTCCCACGCTAGAGGCCTTCAAGAGGCAGCTGGACAACCATCTTTCAGGAGTGTTTTAGGGTGGATTCCCGCATTGAGCAGGGGGTTGGACTCGATGGCCTTGTAGGCCCCTTCCAACTCTGCTATTCTATGATTCTATAAGGTCAGAAAGATCAGTGATGGGCACACTCCCCTCAGCTTTATTTGGAATTGGACTGGTTAAGTGAGCTATTTGAAACAACAACAAAACCAAACCACAAATAGTATCCCCACCCCCACCCCACCAGCTTATTTCTGAAACTGAGGACTGCTTCACAAGAGCAAACTAGAGCACGCTCATGGCTGGCCACTCATGGACATTCACGGGTCCTTTTGACGATGTCTGCATCAGACAGGATGTCTCCTGTGCCTTCCCCCTTTATTCCATTATAAAATAGATCAAAGAAAAGCTGGAATAAACCTGGAATAAACAGAGTGAAATTGTCAGTGTGTAAAGCTGGGGTTGCTGAGGAAGGACTTTTTATGCTCTCCTTCAGATGGGGAGAAATCACGTTCCCTTACCGTAGCTCTGCTTCCTGCTTCTCTTCCGCTTCTCCAACATGCTGTAATACATAAGGAAGAGAGCAGCGATCAGGTGGCTTGGGCAGCCTCAATGAGGCTGAATGGAACAGCGCCCTCTAGTGGGCATTTTATAGTGCAACTTTGCCTGCACACGACAGGAAAACGCGACAAATATTGATATATCCCAGAAGAGTCGTTTTTTCTGAGGTTTTATTTTTAGTGCAAAAACTGAAAAATGGAGCAGGAGTTGCACAGGAGGCTGATGGTATCGTCAGAATAACCTACAAACATCTGTGAGTAACAAGCGTGCCATAAAACGCTAGTTATAGACACTCCATGTCTGCGATAGAGGGAGAAACGAGTACAAAAAATTATTTATTTATTTATTTATTTATTACATTTCTATACCGCCCAATAGCCGAAGCTCTCTGGGTGGTTCACAGAAATTAAGATCATTCAAAGTATAAAACAACAGTATAAAACCATAATATAAAATACAATATAAAAGCACAACCAAGATAAATGTTGTGTGCCAGGCATGCTTCTTCAGGTAGATCATTCCATAATTGGGGGGGCCACCACTGAGAAGGCCCGCTCCCTTGTTGCCATCCTCTGAGCTTCCCTTGGAGTAGGCACTTGGAGGAGGACCTTAGATGTTGAACGTAGTGACCGGGTATATTCACGTCGGGAGAGGCGTTCCGTCAGGTATTGTGGTCCCAAGCCGTGTAGGGCTTTATAGGTCAAAACCAGCACCTTGAATTGGGCTTGGAAACATACAGACAGCCAATACGAGCGGACCAGAAACTACTCAGAAGTAAGTCCCATTGTGTTCAACGGGGCTTACTCCCAAGTAAGTGTGCCTAGGTGGCAGATTTACAGCACAATCTTATATCTACTCAGAAGTAGGTCCTGGCTTACCTGGGGGCTGCGAGGAAGCAGTACAGCACAAATTAACCAAAGAAAACCAGGCTTCCCTTCCTCATCCTTGCACACATTCCAAGGAGGGAGGGAAGGAGACGCTCTCTCAATCCTAGGGTGACCCTATGAAAAGGAGGACCGGGCTCCTGTATCTTTAACAGTTGTATTGAAAAGGGAATTTCAGCAGGTGTCATTGGTATATATGGACAACCTGGTGAAATGCCCTCTTCATCACACCAGTTAAAGCTGCAGGTGCCCTGCCCTCTTTTAAATCTGGTCATTCTAGGATAGCTCCTGCAGCTTTAACTGTGGTGATGGATAGGGAATTTCACCAGATTCTCCATATATACAAATGACACCTGCTGAAATTCCCTTTTCAATACAACTGTTAAAGATACAGGAGCCCGGTCCTCCTCTTCATACGGTCACCCTGCTCAATCCCAACCTTTCAAGGAGCGTCTTCCGCCTTGTCACCCTTCTCCACTGGTGTAATCAGCTCATGTCCATACCATAATCTTTATTGTGATCCATAGATCCATGAAAAAGCAAGAATCAAACATGAAACATCAGACCGTTAGAGCTGTTGTCAACTTTTGTCTAATACACAGAGAGCTCGAATCCTGGCCGCTGCTGTGAGAAATTTAGCAACAGCCCTCTGCCTGCTCTCAAGCGTTTTATCCCGGTGCTCCAAGCACTCCCAGGCTGTAGGACTTCCTGCCTGCCAAGGGAGGCCCCGTCCACGGTGTCCTTCCTCCGGCAGGCAAAGATGGTTTTATTCAAGCAGGACTTTGGCCTGCCAGCTGGTCTGTGGGGTTGGGAGCTGTTTTTATTCTGTTGTTGTTGTTGTTGTTGTTGTTGTTGTTGTGTTTTAACTATTTTTGTTTTATTATTGTTTTAATCACGCCTCCTCCCATATGTACCTGCCCGGACCCTAAGGTCATCCTCAGGGGTCCTTCTCTGTGAGCCCCTGCCAAAGGAAGTGAGGCAGGTGGCTACTAGGAGGAGGGCCTTCTCTGCTGTGGCACCCTGGCTGTGGAATGAGCTCCCTAAGGAGGTTCACTTCATTATATGCTTTTAGACGCCAGGTGAAGACCTTTTTATTCTCCCAACATTTTAACAGTCTATAAATAAATTTTAACTCAGTGTTTTCAATTTGTAATTTTGCATTGCTGCTGTTTTTATCTGGTTGAGCTTTTATGTTGTATTTTATATTATGGTTTTATACTGTTGTTTTATACTTTGAATGTTTTTAATTTTTGTGAACCGCCCAGAGAGCTTCGGCTATTGGGTGGTATAGAAATGCAATAAATAAATAAATAAAGTTTTTATTTTTATTTTTAATGTTTCAGTTCCTCTGATTGTTAGTTGCCTTGAGTACCGTTTTCTTGGTGGAAAGGTAGGGTGCAAATTGCCTAATGGTTTAATTTGTTTTCAGCTGTGTATATTTATTGTTTTATAGTGTATGATTTATATATTTTACATTAATTAACCTCCCTGATTATTAGACTAAATAGTACAATGAGGACTTTTTAAAATTAAAAAAACACACCACGATCCTGTATGTCCTTTTATAGGGTAATTTCTCCTCCAATTGGGTGGACGCATCTAAATTCTCCCGCTAGTAGGGGGGGGAAAGCCCACTGACAGCTGTCTCCAGCAGGTCCCTAAATCGACTGATAGATTAACAGTCGGACAGGTGGACGGCAGACCTGTTGCCTGTGCCGGAGCGACTCCGCAGAGAGGGACGGCAATTGAAGTGAGAGCTGAAAGGTAAGAGACAAAGCCAACCAGGATAGAGACGGCACACCGATGATTGACAGCTAAGCATGTACAGGGAGTGAGCGGCTGTGATAGACGTTGTAGCTAAAAAGAAATGTGTGTCAGTTACATGCACAGGCAAAGAGAAGGAACATGCTGCAGATGGATGGGTGAGTGGCAGGGGATATTGTGTAGTACGCAGACAGAAATCTGTGTCAGCTCGTAAGATCCTGGTGCACTATTTCTTTCCTCCTGTGCTCCGAGCTTGTACACAGTACCCCCAGGGTCCTCTTTAAAAGCGCATTTCCAAAACCAGAATCACAAACATAACTGAAGGGGAAAGATTCTTTGCTAAACTTGCCGTGCGGACGCCTTCTTTCGACAGAGAAGGGTTGGAAGAGGGGGCTGGTGGTCCTTAAACAAATCAAGCACAGTTTATCTGTGCTTCAAACACACATCGGAGCTGGGATGCCAGGGGAAAAAACACCCACTTAAATACAAAACTAAAAAAGAAGTTTCTTTTTAAAAAGGATATATATATATTAAAAAGAGAGAGTCCCACATTTTTAAGTCAGCTGAGGAGTGACAAAGTAATTTGCTTCTGGCAGTCTATCACGGCTGTCTAATTTCCAGTGACACCGCTCAGCTGCTGACTGTACTAGCTGTCAGAGTCAATTAGCCGGAAGCTAGCAGCGCAAACTGTTTACGGGTGCTAAAATTCACTCCACACGCTGTGCGGAAGTGAGAAAAAATGACTTGGGGGGGGGGGGAGGAAAATGCAGGCGCTTCTCGGCTTAATGGCAAGGATGCCTCCAGTGCCATCACTGAGCTCAGAGAGGAGAGCCAGGCCCAGAGAAAGAGAAATTGACACCTGATGGCAGGAAGGAAAGGACAGTTCCTTAGAGCGCATGAGCATTGCCCACTAAGCATGTGGAACTCATGCCCACCGTATCATTTTTCCTGATGTTCCAGCTGGACATCAGGAAAAACTTCCTGACTGTTAGAGCAGTACGACAATGGAATCAGTTCCCTAGGGAGGTTGTGGGCTCTCCCACACTAGAGGCCTTCAAGAGGCAGCTGGACAACCATCTGTCAGGGATGCTTTAGGGTGGATTCCTGCCTTGAGCAGGGGGTTGGACTCGATGGCCTTGTAGGCCCCTTCCAACTCTGCTGTTCTATGATTCTATGATCTCCTACATTGGGCTTATGAAAATAAGCTCTTGGCTCAGTCATTCAGTGGACGGTACATTGTTTCTTTTTCATTTTCTGTGCCTATTCAGCAGTGATCACCTATGCTGAAGTACTGGAGAAGCCCACAGTCAGCAGTTTTTCAGGGGGAGAAGCTATGTTGGGGAAGGTGACCCTATGGAAAGGAGGACCGGGCTCCTGTATCTTTAACACTTGTACAAAAAAGGGAATTTCAGCAGGTGTCCTTTGTAGGCATGCAACACCTGGTGAAATTCCCTTTTCATCACAACAGTGAAAGCTGCAGGAGCCCTGCCTTCTTTTGTATCTTGGCCCTGTGGGGAAGAAGAAGGACCGAGGGGACAAGAGCAGGCAGAAGTAACATCGGGGCCTGCTCCTGCTGGACTCTTCCCCCCCCCCCCCACAGGGCAAACTGCCATCTTGGCCCTGTGGGGAAGAAGAAAGACCGAGGGGACAGGAGCAGGCAGAAGTAACATCGGGGCCTGCTCCTGCTGGACTCTCTCTCTCTCTCTCTCTCTCTCTCTCTCTCTCTCTCTCTCTCTCTTCTCTCTCCTCCCCCCCTCCCTCCCTCCTTGACTCCTTTTCCTTGTGTGTCATGTCTTTATTAGATTGTAAGCCTGAGGGCAGGGACTGTCTTTTTTGCTAAGTGTAAGCCGCTCTGAGAGCCTTTTTTGGCTGAGGAGCGGGGTATAAGTATGATAAATAAATAAATAAATAAATAAGAGGGCAGGGCTCCTGCAGCTTGAACTGCATACAAATGACACCTGCTGAAATTCCCTTTTCTATGCAGCTATTTCTCATAGGATGTTGTTTCTACAAATCTGGACCAAACAGACTCAGACAGACCCTTTCAAACTCCACTGAAGTTTCTGCTGATATTTTTAACCAACCCGTTTTCTCACCAATGATCCCCCCCCCCCCCCATTCTCTCCTTCCCAGGTGGTGGCTTTAGCCGAGGCCCCCTGTGCTTGCAAAAATTGTGATTACTTTGGGGATTGGTAGCACTCTCCTTACCTGAGGTATTCATCTTTCAAAATATCTTGCAGACTTCCTTATTTCTTACAAAGGATCCATCTGTGTGCTTATCCCATCCTGATATCAAAAGTAGCTGATGGCAGCACTGCTTAATTTCAAGAGGGTGACACGCTCATGTTAAAGTTAGCGGGACACGACACTCGTAAGATGCTTACCAGAATGCAGCTGCGGCTGAGCCTGCTTTAGAGGTCAGAGAAGCATCTTTGTGAAATTTAACCACGCTGTGGAAGAGGTAACTTTAAGAACAACAACAACAGACAGTCTTTTGCTGTATTTTCATATGGCCCAAGATCCACTGTGGATCAACTCAACATCAGGACAAACCAGGTACAACTTTGGGCCAGGCATATTTAGGCTCATTTCATCTTCCATGGGCAACATGGAGTCCAGAATTCATATAATCATAGAATCAAAGAATAGAAGAGTTGGAAGGGGGCTCTAAGGCCATCAAGTCCAACCCCCCGATCAGTGCAGGAATCCACCTTAAAGCATACCCGACAGATGGTTGTTCAGCTGCCTCTTGAAGGCCTCCAGTGTGGGAGAGCCCACAACCTCCCTAGGTCACTGATTCCATTGTCGTACTGCTCTGACAGTGACGAAGTTTTTCCTGACGTCCAGCCGGAATCTGGCTTCCCATAACTTGAGCCCATTATTCCGTGTCCTGCACTCTGGGATGATCGAGAAGAGATCCTGGCCCTCCTCTGTGTGACAAGCTTTCAAGTATTTCATAGAATCATAGAATAGCAGAGTTGGAAGGGGCCTACAAGGCCATCGAGTCCAACCCCCTCCTCAATGCAGGAATCCACCCTAAAACATCACTGACAGATGGTTGTCCAGCAGCCTCTTGAATGACTCTAGTGTGAGAGAAAGCCTATTTGAAGAGTGCTCTTATGTCTCCCCTCCATCTTCTCTTCTCCAGCCTAAACATGCCCAGTTCTTTCAGTCTCTCTTCACAGGGCTTTGTTTCCAGACCCCTGATCAACCTGGTTGCCCTCTTCTGAACAAGCTCCAGCTTGTCTGCATCCTTCTTGAAGTGTGGTGCCCAGAACTGGACGCAATACTCAAGATGAGTATTGTGTAGCTGTCTCCACAAATCTTCCCTTCTGAAGCAGCTTTTAGTGAGCTCTTGTACCTTTATTTATTTATTTATTACATTTCTATACCGCCCAAAAGCTGAAGCTCTCTGGGGGGTTCACAAAAATTATTTAAATTATTTAAATTATTATATTGTTTTTCATTAACTGACTTCTATATTTTATTCTGGCTCTTATTGTACTTTTGTGGGATAACTTTGGCTGTTAGGTAACAACTTTTTAGGATCCAATGTCTATTTGGCTGAGCGATCTGTCCACCCAATTTGAATGGGTTCAGGTTGGCATTGCTGTGGGATCCCTTGCACAGCCTGCTGGATCCCGTACTCAGTTCCAATGGACTCTGGATTTCAACCCTGCTTTACACCAGAGAATCCAAAGCTGTGTAGTTCAACATAATGAAAATCCCAGTGGGCTTTCTGCGGAATGTACGATCACGCTAAAACCCAGAGACCCTCCAAAGTCAATAACAACTTAGCTTTGTCTTCATTTAATTTTCTTCATTCACATTTTAATCAGAGACAAACTCTGACTCTCATTAGCTTGATTTGAAATGGAGAAGTCAAATTAATTGAGCTAATTGAAACTGGCATTTGTATACACCGAAGTTATCATCAATAGAGGGACAAAGATTTTTTTTTCCCTAGGAAATAACTGGATGACCAAGTCAGAAATCAGCAAACCTCTATTAATTCCTGTTCTTGTCTGTCCCCTCTTGTGCACTGCCCTTCTTTGAAAGGGTGAGAGAAGAGGCAGCTGAAGGATATAAGCAATCCAACTGATCTGGAAGGCTAGAAATATTTTCACAGGGATCGATGGAGCTGTGCACCGCCTGAGCTGGGGTCCTAGAAGACCCTCTCTGGCATTTTGTGACAAAGAGCACAGCCCTGGGTGGCACAATGAGAATGACAGCTATGGCACCAGATCTCTGGGCATGGCCCTGATCCACAGAGGCAGGTAACGATGGGATTCAGGCAACCACCCAGCTCTGGCCAAAGACAGAACTGCCAAGTGACCAACCACACCAGTCCAGGACTGGCCAGGCTTCCAGGCCAGGCTTTCTCATTCGTCTGAGAGCGGATCTACACAGAGTCGTCGGGGCGCCCTGAAGGCGCTTGCGTGTGGCTCCAGGGTGCCCCGAAACTCCTAGTGTAGATAGAGGTGGCGGAGGAGGAGGAGGAGGAGGAGGAGGAGGAGGAGGAGGAGGAGGAGGCAGCCCTGCATCGCCCCTCGCGGGGACGGGGCAAAAAGTTTTTGGGCCCTCCGGCCACGTCCTTGCCGCCGCCGCTCACCTCCACGATCGTAATTCTGTTCTTCTTTGCCTCCCCCGGCTCTGGGAAAGGAAGCGCGGGCTGCGCAGTGACGGCGGGAGAGCAGGAGGCTGCGGGTGGATGAAGAGGGAGGAAGGGAGGAGGAGGAGGCAGCGAGGGGACTTCCCCCCCCCCCCGCCTGGGGTGGACATGCTGGAGAAAAAGGCGGCGAGAAGGAGAGGTCAGGCTAACCCCGGGCCGGAGAGCCTGGAAACTTTTCGCCCCGTCCCCGCGAGGGGCGATGCGGGGCCACCACCGCCTCCTCCTCCTCCGCCTCTATCTACACTAGGAGTTTCGGGGCAAGCGCCTTCAGGGCACCCCGACGACTCTGTGTAGATTTGCTCTGAGAGTCATATTTCCGAGTTTGAAAGTAAAAAATCTCAGTGCCCATAACGCTCACCTTAAATGCAAAGTGAGCATTTCAGCACTCAACATTCTTTCCCAGCTTGGATTTTCAGCTGAGTTGAAAAGGATTCGCCTCTTAACCTCTCAGGCTGATGTGTGCCCCCAAACCTGCTCCAATTCTCCTATGGCTCTGAGCTAATTATGTCACCAAGACTCGTAATTCCAAGCGGAGAGATATAAGAACAGAAGCAGAGCCATGCTGGATCAAACCAAGGGTCCATCTAGTTCACACAGTGGCCAACCAGTTGTGTACCAAGGACCCATAAGCAGGGCACGGTGCAACAGCACCCTCCCACCCACGTTCCCCAGCAACTGGTGCATGCATGCTTACTGCCTCAGCTACTGGCGGTAGCACATAGCTATCAAGACAGCCTTCTCCTCCAGGAATCTATCCAACCCACTTTTAAAGCCATCCAAATTGGTGACCTCCAAGTTAGATTACTGCAATGCACTCTACGTGGGGCTGCCTTTGAAGACAGTTCGGAAGCTGCAGCGGCCAGATTGATAACTGGAACCAGAAGGTTTGAACGTATAAGACCCATTCTGGCCTGCTTGCATGGGTTGCCTGTATGTTTCCGAGCCCAATTCAAGGTGCTGGTTTTGACCTATAAAGCCTTACACGGCTTGGGACCACAATACCTGACGGAACGCCTCTCCCAATGTGAATATACCCGGTCACTACGTTCAACATCTAAGGTCCTCCTCCGGGTGCCTACTCCGAGAGAGGCTGGGAGTGTGGCAACGAGGGACAGGGCCTTTTCGGTGGTGGCCCCCAGACTATGGAACAATCTCCCTGGTGAGCATAATTCGCCTAGCACCAACGCTGCTATTTTTCCGGCACCAGGTTAAGACTTTCCTCTTTGCCCAGGCATATGGCGGCACATCTTAATCACCCACTTGTTTAGTTTTTTAACGGTTTTTAATGCTTTATGTGTGGATGTTCTGTGTTTTAGAATTTTAAATTTTGTATACTCGTTTTTATCTTAATTTTAGAATTTCTGTAAACCGCCCAGAGAGCTCTGGCTATGGGGGCGGTATATCAGTGTAATAAATAAATAAATAAAATAAATAAATAGCCATCACCATATCTTGTGGTAGCAAATTCCGTAGTTTAACTATGTATTATGTGAAGAAGTACTTCCTCTTAACTGTCCTGAACCTCTAACCCATCAGTTATACATCTTGAGGCTCATAATCCTTGCCGCAAACAAAAGGTGAGCCTTCCAACCCCCAAATTATCCTCTGGTTCCAATTTTAATCCAAGCTGGAGAAGAATCTCACTCTTACCCCATTTTTCTGGAAAAAAACGGAAATTTTCAGAAAAATTGAAATAATGCAATATTAGCACTTTTTACAGATTGAAAGTCACTTTGTTACTTTAGGAACATAAAATGTAATTATGTCCAAGTTGGTTTGGCATAAAATTATTACATTTGGTATATTAAAAGTACAGTGTGTTCAAACAATTATTACAAATTTAATTTACTTTTTTTTACCATTTTTTTGGTAACAAATGGAGCTACAAGCTCCTGAACTGTTAGGAACACCTGAACTGTAAGGAACCTCTTTGGTTCTGCCAGTTTATGAGGAGCAGGCAAAAAACAATTTTAAAAAACAACAACTGAAGAAACCACCAACATTAGTAACAAAGAAAATTATTTATGTCTCCGCTAGTCCTCCAGTGTCAAGACATAAAGCCCCCATTCCCATCAAAAGGACTGAGAAAAATGGGGGACGGACGGACACCAAGATTCAATGAATATGCATGAAATTTAATCAGGCTCATTTTCTGACCTATAGCTGTCAGTATTAGTTTCAGTCTCTGCTTCCATGGCAGTGCTGCCCCCTAGAGGCAGAAATGCATCTTGCTCTTGCATTTGAGAGTTGTAGTCTCAGTTTGCAACCTAGGACTTGCTTGTCTTCGGTGCACAGACGTTGTAATAATCTGATACTGTACAGTTTTTAGAAATCATTTGGAGAAGTAAATATCTGAACACCTTGTCTTAAACATTTTATTCATCATGTTAAAATAAAACATCCCGTAATCTGTTTTTCTTCATTTTTTTCCCATTTTTGGGGGGAAAAAACCAAAAAAGGCTTTGGAAAAAACAGGGGGGGGGGAGACATGGTTTCCCCCCGATTTTTTTCCAGGTTTTTTCCGGGCCTTCACATCTCTTGTAGCCACCCTCTGCTCAGTCCGGGTCTGAGGAAGAGCAGAGACCCGAGACGCTTCACTTGGGCCCTCCTTAGGAGCGAGAGCTGCATGACCCCAGACCTGAAGCCCAAAGCCTGTGCCTTGCAGCACTGCTGCCCCCGGCCTGGCCCCAAATCTGCTCCCACCCATTCCTGCCCTTCCCTTTGTCCCAACCTGGCATGGTCGGTGCTTCAACAGCAGTGGGGGCATGGAGAAGGGCCGAAGGGAGCAGCACCTCTTGCCTGCTTTAGGGTGGATTCCTTCCTTGAGCAGGGGGTTGGACTCGATGGCCTTGTAGGCCCCTTCCAACTCTGCTATTCTATGATTCTCTGATTCTCTGCTGCCTGGCGAACCGCATGCATAGCAGCGTCCCAGTTTGCGAGGTCACAAATAGCATCTGGGAAATGTCATTTTCTCAAGGGCTACTGACATCCGCTCTTGGGGAAACTCTGTTTCCCAGGGCCTGCAGCAAGCCAGGTGCCACGAAGAGCAGGGACAAAGGACCCATCTCCCTTTCTTTCTCCTGCTTGCTGAAGCTGGCCGCACAGTAAACCGAGTGAAAGCAAGGGAGGAAGAGGATGTTCCGGGGAGGGGAGGGGGTGCAATGTAGGCAAAACTCAGGTTGGATCAGAAATAAACTGAGCTGTTTCCCTTTGGGGAGGGCAGGGGAAATACCTTGGCAGTTAGCTGAGCCACGCAAATGCAGGGGTACGGTGAACCTCCCCATCGTTCATCAGGGCAACTAGGCAATCCACTCTTCTCGAGCAGAGGCTGTGTGGCATTCATCTGGCTCTTCCATTTCCCTCACCACTGGATTTTAAAGTCCCTCAACTGTGCAGGACCTGGGCCTGACAATGACCGAAGGAGTGAGATCTAGTTGCCCCAGAGGGACAACTACTGGTGCACAGGGTGGAGGGGGGAACAGCCTCCCAAGCCCTGGCTAAATTGCGTCGGTTACCAGGGCCGGTGCCAGACTAGTTTGCGCCCTAGGCAAGGCGAGCTACTTGCACCCCCCACCCCAAACTGTGTGGAAGTCCAAACCTGTGCACCGAGTGGATAGCTGGGACTGGCTCACTTCGATTTGGGACCGAGCCATCTGGAATTCACCGGGACTTGAACGCAACCCGCTATGCATCCTGGCGTCCCGATCCCCTCCGCCCATTTACTCGGGGGAATAAGGCTTCTGAGTAAGGAGGCACAGGCAGATCGGGCCGCACTGGTGCCTCCCGGTGCAACGCTTTCTTGGATGCAAGTCCCTTTGATCCACGCGTGCAGGATCGGGAAGCAGGAGAGTTTGCCTTGCGAGGAGTCCACAAGTCCCTAGCTTTCCTGGGGGAAAGGAGAGGGAGTCCAGCTTTCCCGCCTGCCTGGACATCGCTGCCGGTTTGAGGAGAGAGGCAAGGCGACCTGCTGCCCTTTCCTCGGGAATAAGGCAGAGGCTGGCTTGAGCCAGGGTCAAGCTCGCCATGTGCTTTTTCTTCTTCTTCTGGTGGTGGCCTCCCGGCTCTGAGAGGGCGGCTTCCGGGTGGAAGTCCGAACGTGGAGCCGCCACCCCACCCCAGCATCCCTGGCTTTGCTTCGGCTGGGCGGGCGTGGGGCGCCATCTTGCCCGCCCAGGCCCAGCTGAATCCTGGTGCATGAGTGCAGTGCTGCGCGGCGCCCCTCTTAGCTTGGCGCTCTAGGCAGCCGCCTGAGTGGCCTCTATGGTAGCGCCGGCCCTGTCTGCAACGGAGAATATCATTACCTGGTACCTTCGTGGCAGGTTGGCTGCAGCCGTGCCCATTTGCCATCACAAATTGCCCCGTGCATGGCCATTCCTTTTCATGCCCTGTTCCAGTCAGGCTGCCTATAAGGCAGTAGGTTGCTGCCACAAGCAGCAAACCCCCATGCTTTTGCTGCATCGGGGTGGCGGTGGCTAACCCTGATGCTGCAGCAAAAGCACAGCGTTGCCGACGGCTGGGCCCGCCCTCTGCCCAGGTGGACGGCGACCAATCAGGGGGCGCCATTCGCCCAGCCACACCTTCGCATCGAGGATTGTGGGTTCTCCCACCCTAGAGGCCTTCAAGAGGCAGCTGGACAAGCATCTGTCGGGTATGCTTTGAGGTGGATTCCTGCAATGAGCAGGGGGCTGGACTCCATGGCCTTGTAGGCCCCTTCCAACTCTACTGTTCTATGATGGAGCACCGTTAAATGTCTGAAGGCCATGTTCTCCTCGCTCCACTCTGAAAATTCGGGGTGAGTCCCTGGCTTTTAAAATGTGGAGCTTCTCTGGAAAGCCCCGGAGTGGCTTTGAGGTGGCTGCTGCGTCACAGAATCATAGAATAGCAGAGTTGGAAGGGGCCTTCAAGGCCATCAAGTCCAATCCCCTGCTCAAGGCAGGAATCCACCCTAAAGCATCCCTGACAGAGGGTTGTCCAGCTGCCTCTTGAAGGACTCTGGTGTGGGAGAGCCCACAACCTCCCTTGGTAACTGATTCCATTGTCGTACTGCTCTAACAGTCAGGAATTTTTTCCTGATGTCCAGCTGGAATCTGGCTTCCTGTCACTTGAGCCCGTTATTCTGTGTCCTGCACTCTGGGAGGATTGAGAAGAGATCCTGGCCCTCCTCTGTGTGACAACCTTTTAAGTATTTGAAGGGTGCTCTCATGTCTCCCCTCCATCTTCTCTTCTCCAGGCTAAACAGGCCCAGTTCATTCAGTCTCTCTTCATAGGGCTTTGTACGCATGTACGCAGCTCCACAGGGCAGCCACCCCAGGGCTTCCAGAATGTTTAGATAGCCTCTAGGTGGGCAGGGGGGAAAATACAGTGGCTTCCTGAGCATGTGGTGGTTTGGACACATCTATTCTGCATCAGCTTGATAGACCAGCAGTGGTGTCCCTCTGGATACAAAGCGGCCCAGGGGATTTTACTGCATGTATGTGCATCCCTGAAATAAACAATCATAGAATCATAGAATAGTAGAGTTGGAAGGGGCCCGCAAGGCCATCGAGTCAATATGTGATTGCATTTGGATGGGAAGAGAAGGAAGCTATGGATTTGGTGGCCATGGCATAGATCAGCCTTCCCCATCGTGGTACTCTACAGATGTTTTGGACTGCAACTCCCACCAGCCCCAACCAACCAGGCATAATGGGATCTGTAGTCCAAAGCATCTGGAGGGCTCCATGCTAGGGAAGTCTGGCTGAGATGGACTGCATTAGCTCTGCCCCTCCCTGGCCTTGGATGGAGCACACGGTAGACCCTAAGGAAGCAGAACGGAGGCCCTGGCAAGCGCTTGGGTGTGCTCAGTGAGTCTTTGGCTTCAACGAAGGCATCAGCGGTAGACGGATGGTGATGATGATGGCAGTACAAAGAGGGTGCATCCGCAGGTGAGGGTGAGCATATTATGTGCGATGTTGCCCTTTGTAGGGGTGGTACGGAGGAAGACAAGGAGGAGGAGGAGGGCAGAGTAAACACACGAGACAGCTTTGTCAGTCGACTTCTTAAGCGAGAGCCCCGCGAACGGCACCGCCGCGACTGAGCCGAGTTTCTCCCAATTAAATTTAACAAGAGACGTCCCTGAATCTTTCATGAGCATTCGAAATTTTTTAGTCCGGCTGTCGCTTCTCCCTCCCTTCCTCCCTTCTGCTACCCCTCTTCTTAAACTGCACGACACTTTGTCTATCAGCCGCTGCCTTTTGTAGCAACATAAATAATTTCTGACGGACTTTCAGAGGCGCCCAGATCCAAGGTGAGCGCATGGACCAAAGAAGAGGAGGAGGAGGAGGAGGAGGAGAACGAAGGGGGCTGCTGGAGGAGGAGGAGGAGGAGGAGGAGGAGGCCTTCCATGAGTGACTCTCTCACTCAGGTTGTCCGTCAGAAGCCAGGGCTGCTCGGCTTTCTTTTTGATTGGCTTTGCTTTGTTACTTTCTTATTTGCTTCCCCCATCTTCATCACCGTTTTCCTTCTCCCCCCGCCGCTTAACGCGTGATCGGCTGTCACTTTAATTATCCATCGGCCCCTCGACGCGCCGGCAGGTAACCCAGCCGTATTGAGGCATCAAAGTGCTTCCCAGGTCTCTGTGTGTTTGTGTGCAGTTTTCCTGCACAGCATCAGTTGCTTTCAATTAAAGCTCTGAGCCAGCCTGAAAGAGAAGTTTGGGCTTCTGCTAAAAGGAGCAGAAGAAGACGGAGAAAGGGAGGCAGAGGGGCCGTGTCATCAGGTTAACCACACAGGCAGCGACCAACCAAGGCTTTCGCAAAGAGGAGGAGGAGGAGGTGAGGCAGGTGTCACGCCAACCCTTTAAATCCTATGTCGACAGGAGGCTGATAGCTGCCTGTGGGCTGCCTGGCTCCTCCAAGCCCTGTTCCAACTTCCCTGGACAGCGACTGGCTGAAATTCTGTGAGGTCATAGAATGCTCATGAACATTTTAAGGGATGGGAGAGAAGGGTCAGTCCAAGCACATGTGGCTGCTGCAAGGTTAATGGGAGATCCACTTTGCTAGTGAGGGTGTGGGGGAAGAGGGTACCATAGAATCATAGAATCTAAGGCTATCGAGTCCAACTCCCTGCTCAATGCAGGAATCCACCCTAAAGCATCCCTGACAGATGGTTGTCCAGCTGCCTCTTGAAGGCCTTTAGTGTGGGAGAGCCCACAGCCTCCCTAGGTTAACTGGTTCCATTGTCATACTACTCTAACAGTCAGGAAGTTTTTCCTGATGTCCAGCCGGAATCTGGCTTCCTTTAACTTGAGCCCGTTATTCCGCGTCCTGCAACCTGGGAGGATCGAGAAAAGATCCTGACCCTCCTCTGTGTGACAACCTTTCAAGTATTTGAAGAGTGCTACCATGTTTCGCCTCAGCCTTCTTTTCTCCAGGCTAAACATGCCCAGTTCTTTCAGGCTATCATAGAATCATAGAATAGCTAGAGTTGGAAGGGGCCTACAAGGCCATCGAGTCCAACCCCCTACTCAATGCAGGAATCCACCCTAAAGCATCCCCGGCAGATGGTTGTCCAGCTGCCTCTTGAAGGCTTCGAGTGTGGGAGAGCCCACCACCTCCCTAGGTAACGGGTTCCATTGTCATACTATTCTAACAGTCAGGAAGTTTTTCCTGATGTCCAGCCGGAATCTGGCTTCCTGTAACTTGCGGCCGTTATTCCATGTCCTGCACTCTGGGAGGATCGTGAAGAGATCCTGGCCCTCCTCTGTGAGACAATATTTTAAGTCTTTGAAGAGTGCTCTCATGTCTCCCCTCCATCTGCTCTTCTCCAGGCTAAACAGGCCCAGCTGTTTCAGTCTAGTCCTTGGCTGGGCTGAGAAGCAAGAGAAGTGAAGAATGGCAGAATAAATGGCAGGGGCAGAAGTAGTAAAGGGCTGAAAAGGAAGAACTTAAGAGGGAAAGGAGAAAAGTGGCTGGGAGGAAAAACTCACACAGGGGCTATGGGCATTAGGCTGTAGGTTGCCATGAAGTTTCCGGGCACCCACCGTTTGGAAAACCCTCCCTGGTGTAATGTGGGAGGCAGAAAGTGTGGATTCTTTTAAACGCCTCCTGAAGAATCACTTGCTCACCCAGGTTTTGATTAATTTGATTAGGGCCACTCCATTTTTACTGCTTCTTTGTTGTAGTCGGAAGTAATTTAATGGTTTAATGTTGTGTTTTAATACTGTGTTTTACTATTGTATTTTAATGTTGTGAGCCACTGAGAGATTCTATTATATTCAGCCGTAGATACATATTACAAATAATTAAATAACAGTAGTCAGCTGTGAACATTTATACCTGGCATTAGGGACTCAAGTCAGGATTGAGATTCTGTTGGTACTGACCCGTTGGCTGTCTAACCGTCTCCCTGCCCATGTTGATGGAGGCGGTACTGAAGCTGGTGCTGAGGATCGAAAGGATTTCGGTCTTGGGGAAGGGGGGACTCCCACAACCACCTCGAGTCTGCCTTGTTTGGAGCAGTCAGGATATCATGGCTGCTTTGACAACCATGCGCCTGCGTCAAATAATATCTCACCCTTCCCACGTGACAAGGCGAACGCTGGATCTGCTCTTCTGTTTTGGTGTGGGAGACCATGGGGGATCGAGAAATTGGAATAAGTCTGACTTTTCGGTCTTTCTTCGCCCGGCGGTGATTGTCCACCCTGGAGGCTAATTGATCCAGGTGGTGTCTTACGGTTTTCCTGCTATTCTAGCCTGAAGCCCTGCTGAGGCCCTGGTCTCTGCTTGGGATGAGGAGTTGATTCGGGTCACTAGAACGATTGCTCCTCCTGAGCACCTTATAACTCACCGAAGAGCTGCCCCAGCTTTTTGGTATTGTGAGAAGTTGAGGGCACTGAAACAGCCCGGCCAAGGACTACAGCTTTGATGGCAGAAAAAACCCACAGTGAGCAGTGAGCACAGCCAAACATAGGCGAGAAACCATTTAGGGACTGGCTCTGAAAGTCCCTCTCCATGAAGAGAGACTGAAAGAACTGGGCATGTTTAGCCTGGAGAAGAGAAGATTGAGGGGAGACATGAGAGCACTCTTCAGATACTTAAAAGGTTGTCCCACAGAGGAGGGCCAGGATCTCTTCTCAATCCTCCCAGAGTGCAGGACACGGAATAACGGGCTCAAGTTAAAGGAAGCCAGATTCCAGCTGGACATCAGGGAAAACTTCCTGACTGTTAGAGCAGTACAACAACGGAACCAGTGACCTAGGGAGGTTGTGGGCTCTCCCACACTAGAGGCATTCAAGAGGCAGCTGGACAACCATCTGTCAGGGATGCTTTAGGGTGGATTCCTGCATTGAGCAGGGGGTTGGACTCGATGGCCTTGTAGGCCCTTTCCAACTCTGCTGTTCTATGATTCTATGACATTGGTTGCGGAAGACCAGCTCAGGCCTCCTGGCCCATGCCCAGACACGCTGTCCAGGGTGGATTCCTGCACTGAGCAGGGGGTTGGACTTTATTTTATTTTATTTATTTATTTATTTATTACACTTATATACCGCTCCCATAGGCAGGGCTCTCTGGGCGGTTTGATGGCCTTACAGACCCCTTCCAACTCTGCTATTCTATGATTCTATGTAAAGCAAAAATGCTGCTCCACCAGATTTTTTTTTTGGGGGGGGGGTTAGAAGGCAGTGGTGCCAGCTTGCTATTTCTACACTTCTTCAAATGGGCCTCCAAGCCCCTTTTCTCCCTCCAGGTTTAAAATATATGAAGAAGACGCTGGGGCAGCGGTAACCTGGGTTATCTCTTTCACCCCAAGAGCCAAAGGCAGTTTTGGAGAAGCTCTCAGAGGCCACATCCCAGTGGTGGGAGGGGTCAAAGGCAAAGTGGAGGGTGGGGGGCAGAAATACAAAGAATTCCACCCTATTGTAGCTTAAAGCTCTCTCCCTGCCAGAATCCAGCCTTGGGAGAGGCATCCCAACCTTTCAAAATGGGGAAGAATTGCACAAAACCAAATGATAAGTGGCTGGTGGAAAGTGAGGGGTGTGGGGAGCCAGGGGAAGAGGGGTGACTTTCTCCCAACCCTGGAAGTTTGGATCAGGAACCCCGAGAAGGTCCCCCACCCCTGCATTAAAGTGTAACATGTAGCTTTCCGCCCCTCCCCAACCTGCACCTGTGCACGTGTCTGTGACTTACCCATACGTATTCTTGTGGCTGTAAAACCAGGGGCAAGGAATCTCTGGGGGGCCCCACCTGAGCCCCCACCTCTCCACTCAAGCCAGGCCCCCTCAGGCCCATGCCTTCTCACCTGCCCCTGTCTCTTCCCACATCCTCAGATTGCTGGGCTTCTTCTGGTCCAAGAAGACCTAATTTCCTTGAATGAGTTCAAATCTCCAGGGCCCGATGAACTGCATCTTAGAGTAATGAAGGAGCTAGCGGAAGAACTCTCAGAACCTTTGTCTATTATCTTTGCGAAATCATGGAAGACGGGTGAGGTGCCGGACGACTGGAGGAGGGCTAACGTTGTCCCTATCTTCAAAAAGGGCAAAAAGGAGGAACCTGGGAACTACAGACCAGTCAGTCTGACATCCATCCCTGGGAAAATTCTGGAGCAGATTATAAAGAAGTCAATCTGTAAACACCTTGAAATCAATGCGGTGATCACTAGAAGCCAACATGAATTTGTCAAGAACAAGTCCTGTCAGACTAAATTGATCTCATTTTTTGATCGGGTAACCTCCCTTGTGGACTGTGGGAATGCTGTGGATGTCATATATCTTGACTTCAGCAAAGCTTTTGACAAAGTGCCCCATGATATTGTGATTAACAAACTAGCTAAAAGTGGGCTAGATGGAACAACTATTAGGTGGATCCACAGTTGGCTACAGAATCGGACTCAAAGAGTACTTATCAATGGAACCTTCTCAAACTGGGGAGAGGCAACGAGTGGGGTACCGCAGGGCTCAGTCCTGGGCCCAGTGCTCTTCAACATTTTTATTAATGATCTGGATGAGGAGGTGCAGGGAACGCTGATCAAATTTGCAGATGACACAAAATTCGGTGGGATAGCTAATACCCTGGACGACAGAAACAAACTTCAAAGTGATCTTGATAGGCTGGAGTGCTGGGCTGAAAACAACAGAATGAAATTTAATAGGGATAAATGCCAAGTTCTACATCTAGGAAATAGAAACCAAATGCAGTTACAAGATGGGGGATACTTGGCTCAGCAATACTACAAACGAGAAGGATCTTGGAATTGTTGTAGATTGCAAGGTGCATATGAGCCAACAGTGCGATATGGCTGCAAGAAAGGCAAATGCTATTTTGGGCTGCATTAATAGAAGTAGAGCTTCCAAATCATGTGAGGTACTGGTTCCTCTCTATTCGGCCCTGGTTAGGCCTCATCTAGAGTATTGCGTCCAGTTCTGGGCTCCACAATTCAAGAAGGACGCAGACAAGCTGGAGCGTGTTCAGAGGAGGGCAACCAGGATGATCAGGGGTCTGGAAACAAAGCCCTATGAAGAGAGACTGAAAGAACTCGGCATGTTTAGCCTGGAGAAGAGAAGATTGAGGGGAGACATGAGAGCTCTCTTCAAATACTTAAAAGGTTGTCCCACAGAGGAGGGCCAGGATCTCTTCTCGATCCTCCCAGAGTGCAGGACACGGAATAACGGGCTCAAGTTAAAGGAAGCCAGATTCCCGCTGGACATCAGAAAAAACTTCCTGACTGTTAGAGCAGTACGACAATGGAACCAGTTACCTAGGGAGGTTGTGGGCTCTCCCACCCTAGAGGCCTTCAAGAGGCAGCTGGACAACCATCTGTCAGGGATGCTTTAGGGTGGATTCCTGCATTGAGCAGGGGGTTGGACTCGATGCCCTTGAAGGCCCCTTCCAACTCTGCTATTCTATGATTCTATGATTGCACAAAACTAGCTTCTGAACAATTAACTATGACGCTCCCTTCCATGTCTAAGAGATGCTCCTCGAAACTGCCTTGGTAAGTAGGAACTCCTTTGGAATTAAGTGGGCAGGAGTCTTTCCTGATGGGTGTTGTGCTGTGAACAGACCTTTGCTCTGCAGTCTGTCTTCGTCTTTGTCCTCCTCCTCCTCCTCCTCCTCTTCCTCCTCCTCCTTCAATCCATTATTTCGCTACCCTTTTTTTAAGGCTGCCTTTAATGGGCTTGTACAAGGTAATTCTGTCAGCATCCCATTGAGGACTTCTAAAACGAAAAATCTAAATAAAGGACCCCTGTGCTGATTTGCCTCCAAAACCTGCTAATTTGTGGGCCCTGCAGGAGAATGTCGACAGGCTGAAATTGATCCCGGCACTGGGATGCAAATGACAGGCAGCCAGAGACGGGGAAGGGGTGGCGGGGGTGGGGGTGGGGAGAAGGCCCTGGCTGCTGGGCTGCCTTTCAGCTGGGTGGCCTTGGCACAAGCATCCCTGCAAAGGTCACGGGGCCGCTACATGCTTATTAGGAAGGACAAGAGGTCGAAGAAGGCCGGAAGGAGTCAGAGGAGGAGGGACGTCCTCAAGGCACAGGACAGGGTGCACTGGGCAGAAGCAGGGAGAGAGACGTATTTAAAGACCCAATTGCCCCTTGTTCTAAACACACGGAGGCACAGCAGCCAGCCTGAAATGGTCCCAAAACATATTTTAAAAGCAGCCATTTTTCAGAGTAATTAAATTTAGGAATTCTTTTCCTTTCTGAATCTAGGCCATAAGAACATAAGAAGAGCCATGCTGGATCAGACCAAGGGTCCATCTAGTCCAGCACTCTGTTCACACACTGTCCAAACAGCTGTCGACCAGGGACAAACAAAGCAGGATATGGAGAGACAGCACCCTCCCACCCATGTTCCCCAGCAACTGGCGCACACAGGCTTACTGCCTCTGATACCAGAGGCAGCACACAACCATCAGGGATAATTGCCATTGATGGCCTTCTCCTCCAGGAATTTATCCAACCCATTTTTAAAGCCATCCAAATTGGTGGCCATCACTACATCTTGTGGTAGTGAGTTCCATAGTTTAACTAGGCGCTGTGTGAAGAAGTCCTTCCTTTTATTTGTCCTGGATCTCCCACCCATCAGCTTCATGGGATAATGACCCCATTGGGTTCTAGTATTTTGAGAGAGGGAGAAAAATGTCTCCCTGTCCACATTCTCCACACCAGGCATAACCCCATAAGAACATAACATCAGAAGAGCCCTGCTGGATCAGACCAAGGGTCCATCTAATCCAGCACTCTGTTCACACAGGGGCCAACCCGCTGTTGACCAGGCATCAACAAAGCAGGACACGGTGCAACAGCACCCTCCCACCCATGTTCCCCAGCAACTGGTGCGCAATTGGCCTAAGCCAGCAGGGCTCTTCTTATGTTGCCATACTATTATGTTGTACACCTCTATCATGTCTCCCCTCTGCCTCCTTTTTCCCCAAGCTAAACCATCCCAGCTGTTTTAATCTTCCCTCATAGGGGAGGTGCTCCAGTCCTTCGATCATTTTAGTTGCTCTTTTCTGCACTTTTTCCAGCTCTGCAATATCTAATACCATTTTTTGGGGGGGCAGGGTTTCTTTTTTGTGGTGACCAGAACTGTACAGGGATAAACAATTGGTGGCCCAGAGTCCAGATGCACATTTCCAGACTGTGTTTTGCAACATTTCCAGACTGTGTTTTGCAAACTTCCAATCTGGCTGTGATGCAGGGGGCTCACATGCATAAGAGGATAATCAAATGAGTATTCTGAGAATGATGGGTGGGTCTGGGACATGGCAGGTTGGCGAATTATCCATCAGCAAAAAAAAAAAAAAAAAAAGAGAGAGGAGAGAGCTGCATAAAGTTTCCACATGCTAATTTGGAAGGTGTACAGGTGAAAATTTAGAAACAATTGTTATAATTTAGATAGAAATACAGTACATATTGGAATTGTTGTAGATCGCAAGCTGAATATGAGCCAACAGTGTGATATGGCTGCAAGAAAGGCAAATGCTATTTTGGGCTGCATTAATAGAAGTATAGCTTCCAAATCACGTGAGGTACTGGTTCCTCTCTATTCGGCCCTGGTTAGGCCTCATCTAGAGTATTGCGTCCAGTTCTGGGCTCCACAATTCAAGAAGGACGCAGACAAGTTGGGGCGTGTCCAGAGGAGGGCAACCAGGATGATCAGGGGTCTGGAAACAAAGCCCTAGGAAGAGAGACTGAAAGAACTGGGCCTGTTTAGCCTGGAGAAGAGCAGATTGAGGGGAGACATGAGAGCACTCTTCAAATACTTCAAAGGTTGTCACACAGAGGAAGGCCAGGATCTCTTCTCGATCCTCCCAGAGTGCAGGACACGGAATAACAGGCTCAAGTTACAGGAAGCCAGATTCCAGCTGGACACCAGGAAAAACTTCCTGACTGTTAAAGCAGTACGACAATGGAACCAGTTACCTAGGGAGGTTGTGGGCTCTCCCACACTAGAAGCCTTCAAGAGGCAGCTGGACAAGCATCTGTCAGGGATGCTTTACGGTGGATTCCTGCATTGAGCAGGGGGTTGGACTCGATGGTCTTGTAGGCCCCTTCCAACTCTGCTATTCTATGATTCTATGATTCTACATCTCACCCTACTACGGACGACCGTAACCAGGTGATCTGTGTGTCTGCCTATTCCGGTGGTAGGCAGCCCAAATAATGAACCTGGCCTTTCCCAAACCTCCATGAAAACCACGTACCTGGGCATTCCCCCTCTGCTCCCTGAGCCGTCCGTCACTTGCAAATGCATAGAAAATGCCCAGCTCCAGGGAACTGTCAACTTGGCACCTTTTGCCTGTTCTGTATTCGCTCCCTCCCTCCCTCTGTCCCTGTGATGTCTCTACAAGGCTGGCGCTGGCCTGTAAGAAAATAATAAAGAATTAATCAAGACAAAGCTCTCGGCCATGTTAATGCTTCACAGACCCTTAGCCACTGTATTGAAGCGTTTCAAAAAGCCCTGTCCCTTATGAAATAATCAGGATGGAGAGACAGTTAGTGGCACGGGCAGGTGATTCCAAGGAACTCAGGAGGAACCCGTCTGAAAAGGGCTTTCAAAGCCATCACTCCATCAATTTGACAGTAAATGGGTCGTGCTGCTGTCTTTCTGCTCCCCACCCACCCCCATGCTATGCTTTCTCTTCCCCCTTTCCCTCCACCCCCTTGATTTGTAGCCGGTTGATTTCTTCCTGGCTTCGACATTCACCTTTGGCTGCATATTTTGTTGTGTGGTCCTGGAAATAAAGTTTCTTGCCAACTTGGGACTTCCTTGTGAAAGAAAGGAACAAAATATACGTTACGATGGGACAAGGGAGAGGGCTTCCTCCGTGGTGGCACCCCGACTGTGGAATGCCCCCCCTGGAGGCCTGATTGGCGCCAACATTGATTGCATTTCGACACCAAGTAAAAACATGGCTTTTTAACAAAGCCTTTGATGGTTAAACTCACTGGCACATTGTTTAAACTATTTTAACTGCATCTATTGCTTTTAAATTATATATTGTTTTAACTTGGATTATGGTTTAATTTGTTTTTAACTGTGTATATTTATTGTTTTATACTGTATGTTTTTATCTGTATACCGCCCTGAGATCTTAGTGATATAGGGCGGGATATAAATATTTTAAATAAATAAATAAATAAATAAATAAATAAATAAATAAAATAAGATCAATCAAGAAAGCAAACACACACACACACACTTACTTTAAAAGCCAAGCTCTGAAAGTTCAATGTCTTCTAGTTCTCACCATTTTGGTATGGCTGCTGAGGTCTTTTGGCACTCAGCCACACCTTCCAATTGCCTGGGAGTCCGCTATAAACTGTTCTAAGGATAAATGGGGCAAACTGCAGTTTTGAAGGAAAGGAAAGGAACCTCTTGTGCAAGCACTGAGTCATTACTGACTCTTGGAGGGACGCCAGCTTTCGCTGACGTTTTCTTGGCAGGCCTTATAGCGGGGTGGTTTGCCGTTGCCTTCCCCGGCTGTGATTACCTTTCCCTTAGCTAGCTGGGTACTCATTTTACCGACCTCTGGAGGATGGAAGGCTGAGTCAACCTGAGCTGGCTGCCTGAAACCAGCTTCCGCTGGGATCGAACTCAGGCCGTGGGGAGAGTTTCGGCTGCAGAAACTGCTGCTTTACCTCTCTGCGCCACATAAGGCTTGCAGTTTTGAACGTTGTGTCAATTATGCTCTCTGAATGTGCCCTGTGCATTTCTCTCACCTCTGGATAACCACTGCAAGCCATACAAATGTGGAAATTAGGTGTGCAAAGGTTACAAAATGGAGGTTGTGGTTTCTTGAGCCAATGGCATCTCTCTCTCTCTCTCTCTCTCTCTCTCTCTCTCTCTTAAAATCCATATTAGGGGAATACATTTATTGGGCCTGCTCAAGGTCACAGAAATGTGCAAGCTTTGGAAATCTCCAGCTCTCTTCATCAGCCAAGAAGTTACAAAAAGCAGGTTGGATTGGAAGTGGAGAGGAAGCAGGGCAGGAAGCTGACTTGAAGTTGAAGTCATGAAGTCTGCATGGTCAGAATCTTAAGATGAAATGTTAGAGGAGGCACCACCAGGTGATGCGTTGGTTTCGGGTTGCACCTGTTATTACCCCTAGGACTGCTGGGATGAGGAAACATACAGCCAAATTAAAAAAAATGACCCTCCATTGTTGAAAATATAAAACCCAGCTATTGCTCAGAACTGACTCCATCCTTAGATGGAACACACAGGTTCTTTGGTTGGTGGAAAATAGAATCAGAGAGAAATTAGGCAGTTATTATGCTAACAGCACTGGAGATAATTTTAAATAGTGTAGTAGGTTTTTAAAAAAAACCTCAATAGAAGCCAAATTGGGTAGCTTTTCCTCGTAGTTGGAGGGGATGAACCCTCACAGAATAAAGTCCCGGCTTCAGCTAGTATAAAATCCTCTTCATTGTAAGATTTCACTGCTGAATGGCTACATTTGGTGTTCTCCATGTCACACAAAAAGCAAAGGTATCCATGATCTGTAGTAATAGTTTTATCAGAGAGAGAGAGAGTCATCTTTCAGCCTGAATATGGCCCCGACTTACAATTAAAACAATTTTAAAACTTTAAAACATCACCCACAGCAGAATAAAGTGCAAGAGAGAATCTTAAAAGCAGAGTGCAGAAAGAATACATTTAAAATGCTAAAAAGCTATGTAGGAGAAAAACACTTTTAACAGCCTGCCTAAAAGTGAGAAAAGAAGATGCCAGTCTGACCTCCTTTAGGAGAGGCTGCCACAGGTTGTGTGCTGCCGCTGAGGAGGCCTCGTCCCACGTTCCCACTAACCTAGGCCGTAGCTAGACCTACGGTTTGTTTGTTTGTTTATTTATTTATTTATTTATTTATTAAACTTATATACCGCTCCCATAGCCAGGGCTCTCTGGGCGGTTTACAGAAATTCTAAAATTGAGGTAAAAACAAGTGTACAAAATTTAAAACTCTAAAACACAGAACATACACACATAAAACATTAAAAACTGATTTAAAAACTAAACATGTGGGCAATTAGGATGTGCCGCCATATGCCTGGGCAAAGAGGAAAGTCTTAACCTGGCGCTGGAAAGATAGCAGCGTTGGCGCCAGGCGAGCCTCATCAGGGAGATCATTCCACAGTCTGGGGGCCACCACCAAAAAGGCCCTGTCCCTCGTTGCCACACTCCGAGCCTCTGTCGGAGTAGGCACCCGGAGGAGGACCTTAGATGTTGAGGATTATCCCAGGATCATCCCAGGTTCGTCCCTGCCTGAGTGCTGATGCCCTGTGTGGCACTTAGATGAACAGGTTTGACCCCAGGACAATCCTGGGATAAACCTTAGGTCTAGCTATGGCCCTAGTCTCTCTTGGTGGTTGGGCACAGAAGGGCATCCAAAGAGCATCTTGAACTACAGGCAAGTTCAAATTGGAAGAGTGGGTCTACAGTGGTGGCTCCTTCCTTCTCCAACTGCCACCGGAAGGGCTTCTGAGGGAACATCTTATCCTGAGGGGATGGGGGAAGAAACAGATTAGGTGTGGATTCGTAAGAAGAGACTCTGCAGAAGAGAACATAAGGACATAAGAAGAGCCCTGTTACATCAGACCAAGGGTCCATCTAGTCCAGCGCTCTATTCACACAGTGGACAACCAGCTGTTGACCAGGGACAAACAGGACCCTCCTACCCATGTTCCCCAGCAAATGGTGAATATAGGCGTTCTGCCTCGGATACTGGAGGTGGCACATAACCATCAGGGCTAGTAGCCATTGACGGCCTTCTCCTCCAGGAATTTATCCAACTCCCTTTTAAAGCCATCCAGATTGGTGGCCATCACTTCATCTTGTGGTAGTGAGTTCCATAGTGAAGAAGTCCTTCCTTTTATCTGTCCTGTATCTCCCACCAATCAGTTTCATGGGATGACCCCACTGGGTTCTAGTATTACGGGAGAGGGAGAAAATGGCTCCGTCTCTTGAAGGGGAGACGGAAAAAAAGAGGAACAGGTGAGCAAAGGACAGGCCAGCCCAGAAGGAAGACAGGTGCAGGGCAACCCTGAGATCAAGTGGAAGGTTCCCATCCATCTGAGCCACTGAATCCAGCATCACCATCCTGCTTTTCTTTCTTTTTCCCCCTCCTCTTTTATTGCATCTCATGGCAAGCCACTCTCATAGAATCATAGAATAGCAGAGCCGGAAGGGTCCTATAAGGCCATCGAGTCCAACCCCCTGCTCAATGCAGGAATCCACCCTAAAGCATCCCCGACAGATGGTTGTCCAGCTGCCTCTTGAAGGCCTCTAGTGTGGGAGAGCCCACAACCTCCCTAGGTAACTGGTTCCATTGTCGTACTGCTCTAACAGTCAGAAAGTTTTTCCTGATGTCCAGCTGGAATCTGGCTTTTTTTAACTTGAGCCCATTATTCCATGCCCTGCACTCTGGGAGTCTTCTGACTGAAGACCAGGATAGAAATGCTTTGAATCAGTAAATAAATCCTGCTTCTGAATATGGAGGTTCCACAGAGCCACTGTGGCTAGTGACCATGGCTAAGCCCCTCCTCTTGCCTTCCAATACGCCCCTGCAAATGAGGCCAACCTTGCGTTGGCCTTGCAATGTGTCATTCCGCCTGGAGGAATCGGGATCCAAAGCCCAGGCGTCTTTCGTAAATGCAACCAACTCCACCTTGAACCTGAGAAGAGTCCTCTTCCCCCACCGCCACCCGCTCCTCTTCCTCGTCTTCCTCCGTCAAATAATTAAGGTTGTTCTTGGCACGTCTTGCTTCTCCTTTCCAG
Source organism: Elgaria multicarinata webbii (assembly GCF_023053635.1). Lineage (NCBI taxonomy): Eukaryota > Metazoa > Chordata > Lepidosauria > Squamata > Anguidae > Elgaria > Elgaria multicarinata. The sequence continues at coordinate 113,936,725 of NC_086177.1, read as the reverse complement.
CCCCTCCCCTTCTCCACCCACCCGGTTTCTCCAGCTTAAAGGAAGCGCTTGTCAAAGCCCTCAACAGCTGTTAAAAGTGAGGCGTTTAGAAATGAAAGTGCTCAAGTCAGCAAGCTCTCAAAACTCCATCGGGAGACCCGCTTATTTGTAACGGAAGCACATTTTAATCCAGGTTGTTTCTCCAAGCCAGCCAGAGAGACGGTGTCTCCTACAGAGAGAGAGAGAGAAAGGAGGGAGGGTTGTGGAAATAGGGCTGTCTGCATTGTTTCTTGAAGTCTTCAGGGGTCTTTCTTTCTTTCTTTCTTTCTTTCTTTCTTTCTTTCTTTCTTTCTTTCTTTCTTTCTTTCTTTCTTTCTTTCTTTCTTTCTTTCTTCCTTCCTTCCTTCCTTCCTTCCTTCCTTCCTTCCTTCCTTCCTTCCTTCCAATACACTCTTCAAATATTTAAAAGGTTGTCCCACAGAGGAGGGCCAGGATCTCTTCTTGATCCTCCCAGAGTGCAGGACACGGAAGAACGGGCTCAAGTTAAAGGAAGCCAGATTCCAGCTGGACATCAGGAAAAACTTCCTGACTGTTAGAGCAGTACAACAATGGAATCAGTGACCTAGGGAGGTGGTGAGCTCTCCCACACTAGAGGCCTTCAAGAAGCAGCTGAACAACCATCTGTCAGGGATGCTTTAGGGTGGATTCCTGCATTGAGCAGGGGGTTGGACTCGATGGCCTTGTAGGCCCCTTCCAACTGGTATTCTATGATTCCTTCCTTCCTTCCTTCCTTCCTTCCTTCCTTCCTTCCTTCCTTCCTTCCTTCCCTCCCTCCTTCCTTCAAATACACTCTTCAAATACTTAAAAGGTTGTCCCACAGAGGAAGGCCAGGATCTCTTCTCAATCCTCCCAGAGTGCAGGGCACGGGATAACGGGCTCAAGTTACAGGAAGCCAGATTCCAGCTGGACATCAGGAAAAACCTCCTGACTGTTAGAGCAGTATGACAATGGAATCAGTTACCTAGGGAGGTTGTGGGCTCTCCCACACTAGAGGCATTCAAGAAGCAGCTGGACAACCATCTGTCAGGGATGCTTTAGGGTGGATGCATTTGGATGGTTTTAAAAGGGGGTTGGATAAATTCCAGGAGGCAAAGGCTATCCATGGCTACTAGCCCTGATGGTTGTGTGCTATCTCCAGTATCCGAGGCAGTGAGCCTGTGTGCACCAGTTGCTGGGGATCATGGGTGGGAGGGTGCTGTTGCACCATGTCCTGCTTGTTCATCCCTGGCCGACGGCTGCCTGGCCACTGTGTGAACAGAGTGCTGGACTAGATGGACCCTTGGTCTGATCCAGCATCACAGCACTTCTGATGTTCTTAAGGAGGAGGAGCAGATGCCCTGGCCTCTGTGCTCTTGGCCTCTCTGCCAGTCGAGCGAGCAATGCTGAGGAGCGAGAGCACCTGGTGCTGGCAGGCTCATCGAGGGGGGGCGTCTCTTGCCCACCAGCCCTCAATACCCTGGTAGCGGCACTGACCGTTAGACTTTAAAACAAGCTGTTGCAGAGTAAATGCATCCCAGCATACGGCAGGTGGAAGGGGCTGAGAGGCTTCAGCAATCTCTAGTGGGGGGGTGGGGGGCTAGGCCGGTGGCCTTTAGCATGAGAGCAAGAGTGTTATCATCATGACTTTTTCACCTGTCGGAGGGTACGCAATAGCAGCTGCTGGCACAGCGTCCGTCCTGCCCGGGCCGGTGTCAGCTCTACAGAGGAGGCTGCAAAGGAGAAGCGTTGCAAAGCCGCCCCGTCACTCTGAAGCTACCCCAGGTTGGGGAACAGGGTGAGGGAGGGGGCAGAGGATCCTGTACTGCCCCTTCCCCCATTGGGGAAGACACAGTGCAGGTGTCGCATTTAGTGCGCCTCTCCCTCCCCCACACACACACACACACCCCGCACTGGGAGAGGAAGCGAGGCACAGGATAATCCCTGCTTTTAACTCTAATCTATGATCAGGGATAACTGTGGGGATTCCTCTCCCCATGAACCTCCAGGGTGGTGGAGTCTGCGGAGGAAGTCTCAGGCACTAAAGGACAGATGGGAACTTCTGTGGGTCAGGTGGGTTTCGTGGTTCCTCGTGGTTTAGAAAAGGCTGCCCTGCCTTCGAAAAGGAAGCCTATCAGTCAGAGATTTTAAAATCCAAGCATAACTATTACTCAGGGTGTCATCAGATGAGTGCTTTATTCCATGCTCACTGCCCACTTACGGATGTTCGCAGGTCTTTTTGACAATGGTGTCTGCCTCCCACTCCTTCTGGCCTTCTTTCCATCACAAAATAGACCCCTTTAAATCCGATTATTATTATTTTTGCAATGAAACGTTCCTCCATTTCCTGCTGTGTGCAGGAAAAGCTGTGTGATAAAAAAAAAAAACGGCTACTGAATGTGCCATGTGGTCATTGTTTACTTCCTCTTTCTTCCCCCGTGTGAAGAAAGTGGAAGTATCGTGGGACAGAAGCAGGGTGGGGGAGCGATGGTAAGGAAATGTGATTCCCCTCCTGTCTGAACTCAGTGCTCTCTGGGTCTGTTGAACAAGCAGGTGAGCTCTTGCAGAGCTCATCTTGACTAAGATTTGAAGCCGTGGGCTGCTGGTGGATCTGACACAAAATTGGGTGGGATAGCTAATACCCTGGAAGACAGAAACAAACTTCAAAGTGATCTTGATAGGCTGGAGTGCTGGGCTGAAGACAACAGAATGAAATTTAAGAGGGATAAATGCCAAGTTCTACATTTAGGAAACAGAAACAAAATGCACAGTTCAAAGATGGGGGATACTTGGCTCAGCAATACTACAAACGAGAAGAATCTTAGAATTGTTGTAGATCGCAAGCTGAATAGGAGCCAACAGTGCAACAGGGCTACATTAATAGAAGTATAGCTTCAAAATCACATGAGGTACTGGTTCCTCTCTATTCAGCCCTGGTTAGGCCTCATCTAGAGTATTGCAGTTCTATTTATTTATTTATTTATTACATTTTTATACCGCCCAATAGCCAAAGCTCTCTGGACGGTTCACAAAAATTAAAACCATAATAAAACAACCCACAGTCTAAAAACACAAATACAAAATACAGTATCAAAAGCACAACCAGGATAAAACCACGCAGCAGAAATTGATATAAGATTAAAATACAGAATTAGAACAGTAACATTTAAATTTAAGTTAAAATTAAGTGTTAAAATACTGAGAGAATAAAAAGGTCTTCAGCTGGTGACAAAAGGAGTACAGTGTAGGCGCCAGGTGGACCTCTCTGGGGAGCTCATTCCACAGCTGGGGTGCCACAGCAGAGAAGGCCCTCCTCCTATAAGCCACCTGCCTCACTTCCTTTGGCAGGGGCTCACGGAGAAGGACCCCTGAGGATGACCTTAGGGTCCGGGCAGGTACATACGGGAGGAGGCGTTCCTTCAGATAGCCTGGCCCCAAACCGTTTAGGGCTTTGAATGTCAATACCAGCACTTTGAATTGGGCCCGGACCTGGACTGGCAGCCAATGAAGTTATAAAAGGACTGGCGTAATGTGGTCTCTGTGCACATGTACACTAGAAAGAAGGCCTGTCTACCTCCCACTCGGAAACTGAACTTCTAGATATTCTGGGAGGGAGGAGAATCCTGCGGAAAGACAATGCCACCAATGCATATTAACAATATTTTAATAAGGCATTGCCCAGAACCAAACATTGAGAGACGGAGGGAGCTATAAATAGAATCATAGAATAGCAGAGTTGGAAGGGGCCTACAAGGCCATCGAGTCCAACCCCCTGCTCAATGCAGGAATCCACCCTAAAGCATCCCTGACAGGTGGTTGTCCAGCTGCCTCTTGAAGGCCTCTAGTGTGGGAGAGCCCACAACCTCCCTAGGGAACTGATTCCATTGTCGTACTGCTCTAACAGTTAGTACGTTTTTCCTGATGTCCAGCCGGAATCTGGCTTCCTTTATCTTGAGCCCGTTATTCCGTGTCCTGCACTCTGGGAGGATCGAGAAGAGATCCTGGCCCTCCTCTGTGTAACAACCTTTTAAGTATTTGAAGAATGCTATCATGTCTCCCCTCAATCTTCTTCTTCTCTTCTCTAGCACCAACAGAGGTTTCCCTGGCAAGGCGATTGTTCTCATGACCCTGGCAGGTATGGAAAGAGTTAATCTTGCCCCTCCCCACACCCATAGCTGCTCAAGTCCTGTCCGCCCCCGCCCCCAGGCTGCTATTCACACACAGCAAAAAAAATAGCACAGTAATTGCATTCACACAATTAAAGTGACTTCAGGGTTGGCCCTGGGTAGCTGTGGCTGTCCAGGTTCTCCGTCACAGTGGACCATTTCTTGCAAGATGCCTGGGGTTGAACTGGAGTCTTTGTGCGAGGCAAGGACTGTACCACTGAGCGAGGGTCCGTCCCAGCCTGTGTGAGTAAGAGCGAAATTGCACAGCTTGGAGGAGGGAGGGAAGAGAGGGAACCTCTTGAGAGCAGCCCTTCATTTCCCAAGATGCTGTCACAGCTGCAAGCCCAGGGCGGCTGCCAAAGCCTGATAGAAAAGCATTGATTAATACCAGCATCACATGGATCCTCCACCGCAGATGTGCAGGCTGTGGCTGACTCAGCATCTCCTCCGAGCAGCAAAGAGTCCTGCAGCCAACAAAGTAACTCACATGTGGGCAAGCAAGCTTAGTGCTACCCCTGTGGATGGGTGGAGGAGTGGATGGGGTGGGTGTACACCACTTGCAGGTTACAGAATTCGTGAACATAATACCCCTCCATTCCAGTCCATTTTTGGCCTAAGGCAGGGGATCCCCAACCTTTTGGGTCAGTGGGCAGGGCCGGTGCTACCGTAGAGGCCACTCAGGCAGCCGCCTAGAGCACCAAGGTAAGGGGGACGCCGAACGCCACCGCACCCGGAAGCAGCTCTCCCACAGTGGCTCTGAGAGGGCGGCTTCCGGGCACACTCTCCTGAAGCCGCCCACAAGCCCCAGTGTCCTGGCTTTGCTTCGGCTGGGTGGTGAAGCAAAGCCAGGATGCCGGGGCAGCCAGGTGGCTTCGGAACGGCGCACCTGGAAGTCGCTGTCCCAGAGTGGCTTCTGGCTGGGTGTGCTGTTCTGAAGCTGCCCGCCTGCCGGCCCCCCCACCCCAGTGTCCTGGCTTCACTTCGGCTGGGCGCCCACCCTGCCGAAGTGAAGCCACACCCACCCACCCCACCCCAGCATCCTGGCTTCGCTTCAGCTGGGTGGGCGCCCAGCCGACGCGAAGCCAGAACGCTGGAGTGGGGGGCGGGCGGGGGGCTTCGGAAAGGCGCGCCCGGAAGTTGCTCTCCCAGAGCGGCTTTCAGACAAGTGCGCCATTCCGACAATGCCCCCAACCCCAGCGTCCTGGCTTTGCTTCGGCTGGGCGGGCGAGATGGCACCCCGCGCCCAGGTACGCTGGGGTGGGTGTGGGTGAAAGCAGCTCACCTGCCTAGGGCGCAAAATAGTCTGGCACCAGCCCTGTCAGTGGGTGACATTTGGAATGTTGAGAGAATGTTGTGGGCGCTCTCACAAAATGGATGCTATGGAGGCAGGGTGTGCCCATTCACAAAACAGCTACCATGGCAAGTGTGGTCCATCACAAAACGCTCATCTCCCAGAAGGCCGTCTAGTGAGATTAAAGGGAACGCATCCCAAGAACCTAAGGACCAGGCAGAGCGATGGGTCTGAGCTCCGACACGCAAAATCGTTCTTATCAACCCAAAGAAAATTCACGTTGGAGGGCAGCACTTTCCTTTGCACCATGGCAGCCTCCCAGTTAAAAGAAAGAAAGAAAAGAAGTAAATTAAAACAACAACAACAACTTCAGAAATAAAAATCAGAAGAGGCAAGGAAGGTGGTGGGTGCGAAGAGAAGTGTCTGCCATGGGCACAGCATTAGAAACCAGGCCTTAGGGTTGGCCCACCAGTCCCTTCGAATGATATGGCACCTCTGTTAGGGACAATAAGAAACAGCCCGGCCTCTGCTTTCCATCAGCTGCTCCTTTTGCGATCAGATATGGAAATCAAGAGATCCTGGTGAAGAAGAGGTGGCGGCAGTACCCCACTCTTGCGCCCGGCGCTTTATCGAATTTCCTGCTGATCTGGGAATGACAACTGGCTCATTTGCTCGGCAAAAGAAAATCACTCACACAGGACAATGCGCCAGGCACTTAACAGCTTGTCATGGGGATGAGGAGCCAATGGAGACCGCAACATAGATTTCCACAGAGGTCCTGAATTCCTAATGAAAGAGTCCACGGGAAGGGTTAACGCACCTGCCCTTAATCCATAAAGCTCACAAGCATCGCTGCTTAGAAATTACAGGGCTGCAAGAGATATCTTTCTGCAAAAGACATCTTTACAGGGCTGCAAGACACATCTCTCACTAGACATCTTTCTGCTGTTATTAAAAAAGGCAGGTCGGGAACTGACTTGGATTGGGAACAAGGTGTTCAACACCACCACCCCGTTCCTCTTTTCTCCATGTTCAGTTTTCCACCTTAACACCTCCCCTACCCCCGTTCCAAAGCTGCTATTAGCCGTGGGAGGGGGAAAGGGCCAATACAATATGGATACCATTCCCCCCACCCCCCAGTGGAAATGGCTAACCCCCCTCCACGGCCCCAATCCACGGCCCAGCCCAGGCGCCTGTCATTGCTGCTTTTAATCAAAAGACATCAGTGGATCCAACCACATCATATCTAGACTGGTGCTTGCAGCAGTTTAAAAACTGGAGTCAAGCAGATCAACCCAAATGGAAGCGTATTTTGGGCACAATCCTGTGGCTGTTAAGACAGGAAAAAAAGTCCAAAAACTGGCAGTGGCAGTATGGCCCCCAGGAGCTATGCTGGTGAACTATGCTGGCTGGTGCATGCTGGGAGTTGTAGGACTTTTTTTCTGTCTAAACAGGCATAGGCTTGTGCCCTAAAAGGAAAGAAAAAGGTCAGTGGGAGGCTAAGTCCTTATTGCAGGTGTAGGAGGAAGAGAGTTGGGCCATAGGTAGAGTTGGAAGGGGCCTCTAAGGCCATCAAGTCCAACCCCCTGCTCAAGGCAGGAACCCACCCTAAGCATCCCTGACAGAGGGTTGTCCAGCTGTCTCTTGAAGGCCTCGAGCGTGGGAGAGCCCACAACCTCCCTAGGTCATTGGGCCAAACTAGACGTGATGTTAAAAGGGGTTTTGCATTTAATGTGCATTTTTAAACAAACAAAAAATGCTAGAAGCATCAGCTGCAGGGACCTAATATTTATTAGGGTAGCAGCAAGTGAGGTTGAGAAAATTAACCCATTCCTCCCCTGCTGCGGTCCTGATGAAAATTGTTCCTCGGAAGCTGCTATTTGCATTGAAAGGAAATCCCCCCACTGGTGTCACGATGACGTCTAGCTCAGCCACCAAAAGCAAAATGTGGCGGCCCAGCTGTGAGTGAGATATGTGAACACCACAGGTGAGATAATGAAATGAAGGGCTTGACTTGCGTACAAGGCAAGCAGTAAGGAGCCTTTAACTTACAAACGCTGGCTTGGGCGACTCTGTCGGGGCGTAAACGTATGCATGTGTAGACAGAACCACTATTTCAAAAATCATATACTCATGGAACACGCAGGCTTGAGTTTGTTTATTTCCTTGTTTCGTGCTCTGAACTGATATCCTTGTGGGGAAATAATTATGGAGGGAACAGCCCTGAGCAATTTACACAGATGGCTCTATCGTTAGGCAACATGAGTGCTTAACATCATCATGAGTGCCTAACATAGAATCATAGAATAGCAGAGTTGGAAGGGGCCTACAAGGCCATCGAGTCCAACCCCCTGCTCAATGCAGGAATCCACCCTAAAGCATCCCTGACAGAGGGTTGTCCAGCTGCCTCTTGAAGGCCTCCAGTGTGGGAGAGCCCACAACTTCCCTAGGTAACTGGTTCCATTGTCGTACTGCTCTAACAGTCAGGAAGTTTTTCCTGATGTCCAGCTGGAATCTGGCTTCCTTCTTCCAGACCTGAAGGTGCACTAACACCCTGCTGCTATTACTGGGCTGAATCTACATTACTGTAGCTGTAACGTTATAAATAGCTCTGGATGATGTCAGTGATCACGTGATGTGTTCCTTATATTGTTATGCAGAAAGGTTTTGTACCGTTTTACCTTTCGTTGTAACACTTCTGCGTCGTTAGACTTCTTTCAATGCGCTCCGTTGTTACGATGTCTTCTGTGTCGCATTGCGAATCTAATGTTACATGATTCCTCACCGGACTTCCTGTCTGATGTAACTTCCTCTAAGCGTCTTCAGTAACCGTTGTTAGAACTGGTGAACGGAATGTGTTAAATCTTTCTCATTTTTTAAACATTATTTCCGTGGCATTACATGCAACCTACCTTGGGTAAAAGCTTTTTTAAAAAAATATATAGTAAAGGATGCGCATATGCGCGTAGCCAATTTCTAATTTAATTTATTTTTAAAAAATGAAACTAAGGATGCGCATATGCGCATATGCACATCTTTTAATATATTTTTTTAAGTTTTTACCCGAGGTAGGCTGCATGTAATGCCATGGAAATAATGTTTAAAAAATGAGAAAAATTTAACACATTCCATTCACCAGGCATCCCTACGCTTTCCTCAAGAGACAGACAACTCGGACAATCCACAAACCACTCTCTCTGAAGAACTCCCGCCGCAAAGATTTGAAATTAAGAGCACGTGCATAAAGGAATGTTAGCTAGAGAGGCGCGGGAAATACAAAAATAAGGAAGTGGGAGGCGCAGAGGAAGGACAGTCTGGGAATTGCAAGGATCACAGAAACGAGAAGAAGAAACACAGACAACAGGGCAACGAACAGTGTGCTCCGCAACAACGTTACAAGAAAAGGTAAGTAACGCTACTGAGCAACGGTATACAAGGTAGCGATACAAGTACGACAATGGGATCAGTTATCAAGGGAGGTTGTGGGCACTAGAGGCCTTCAAGAGGCAGCTGGACAACCATCTGTCAGGGATGCTTTAGGGTGGATTCCTGCCTTGAGCAGGGGGTTGGACTCGATGGCCTTGTAGGCCCCTTCCAACTCTGCTATTCTGTGATTCTATGATAAGTTACAATGTTACAAAGGCTCAAAAAAATGATATAAGCAGAAGTGTAGATCCACACATTGTGCTGTGCTGTTGCCTGAGCGGCACCCATTCCTCTTCCTTATTGGCTGTCATTAGAGAGAGTGGATCTGGGAAGGTCTCCCCATCTCTTTTCATTTCATTTCAAAACGTTGCCTTCCCCACCACCAGCTCCAACACCACCATTGCCCTGGGCAGGTTCTACACTACTGCTTTATAACAGTTTATAATGGTTTTCACAACTGTTCAGGCCCAGGACACGTTACATATACCGTTTTCAAAGTGTTATATTCTGCTTGGTGTAGATCTGGCCCAGGTGACGGCTGAATCATAGAATCATAGAATAGCAGAGTTGGAAGGGGCCTACAAGGCCATCGAGTCCAACCCCCTGCTCAATACAGGAATCCATCCTAAAGCATCCCTGACAGATGGTTGTCCCTCTTTAGTGTGGGAGAGCCCACAACCTCCCTAGGTAACTGATTCCATTGTTGTACTGCTCTAACAGTCAGGAAGTTTTTCCTGATGTCCAGCGGGAATCTGGCTTCCTTTATCTTGTGCCTGTTATTCCGTGTCCTGCACTCTGGGAGGATCGAGAAGAGATCCTGAAGAGCAACTCCAAGTTGAGCAGCACCTTTGTAGAAATCAGTGAGTCCTGACCTCACGGCACCACCACCCCTCAGTCTGTTTTCTAGACTGAGCAAATCCACGTTAATTGATCTAGGGCATGCATCCAAGGCACGTATATGGAAATGGATGAATTGACTCTGTTAATAACAATACAAAGGAATATAATCTGCATGAGGTGGGAGTGTGGTGGGAATAATCAATAGGCTGATCTCATATTGATTAACTGAACAACCAGAATAAGGGGAAACTAATGAATTATTATTAATGAATGAAACCTGATGGAGAATCTCTCCTGGTATGAAGCTACCCATATAATATGATTAACTTTTGACAGCCTCCTCTGAATGCCATCCTCTGAGGGAGGCTCAGAGGATGGCAGCAAGGGAGAGGGTCTCCTCAGTGGTGACCCCCATGATTATGGAATGCTCTCCCCAGCAAGGTCTACCTGGCAACAACATTGTCATCCTTTCTGCACCAGGTTAAGACTTTCCTCTACTCTCAGTATTTAATAGCATATCTCTGTAGTGGCACCCACCCTCCAGAAAACCCTCCCTCATGCAGTTCAGGAGGCAGAAAATGTAACTTCTCTTAAATGCCTCCTGAAAACACGTATTTTCACACAGGCTTTCCCTGGATTGTAACTGCTGCTGGTTGTATTTGGGTTTCACGTGGTATTTTTAAACTTTTAAAGCTTTAGATCAGCCTTCCTCAACCTGGGGCGCTCCAGATGTGTTGGACTGCATCTCCCAGAATGCCCCAGCCTGGCTGGGGCATTCTGGGAGTTGTAGTCCAACACATCTGGAGCGCCCCAGGTTGAGGAAGGCTGCTTTAGATTATGTTTTGATCTGCTTGTCGTTTGTGGTTTTAATTGTGAACTGCCCAAAGAGCCTTGCCAATACATAAATAAATACATAAATAAATAAGAGGGGTCCTTTTTATCAGGTCCTGGTAGTTTTATTGTTAATTCTGTTTGAACTTGTTTTCAAACTGTTTTAAATGTTTGAATGTTAAAAGTTGCCAAGGCCATGGCTGAGGTGAGAATATAAGCAGGGACATGTTGACTCACAGCTTCATGGCTTGTCTTCTTGTTAGGAAGCCTGGGAGGAACAAGCCATGATTTAGGGTGGATTCCTGCATTGAGCAGGGGGTTGGTCTGGATGGCCTTAGAGGACCCTTCCAACTCTACTATTCTATGATTCTATGATGTTTCAGTTCTCAAGATTAACAATTGTGGTGCCATTAACTCCCCTATGCTGTGTGTGTGTGTGTGTGTGTGTGTGTGTGTGTGTATGTGTGACAAGTTCGAGCCTCTAAGCTGCCTTTCTCACCTCAAGCCAAGGCCTGTAAGGGGCTTGTTTTCACCTCGGGCAATGCCATGTTGCACGTGGGAGATGTGGAGGACCGTGTCTGTCTGAGTGTGCGTGTGTGCACATGCGCATGTCCCGACATGGCTGCTGTATCTACCCACCCCGTTTCTCCACAAACACCCCAGAGGACACAACCAGGCCGCTGCCTCCTGCCCTATCAATCAATCACTCTTTCAGGAGTTGACATGGCTGGTCTCCCAGGGAAGAGGCAGCAGCCCAGGCTGAGGTAGCACCGGACAAGCAGCAGAAGGAAAACAGTGAAAGCTGCCACAGTAAACAAGCCGATGGCTGCCAAAAGCCGCAAGGGCAGCCATGAAATATTCATCCCACCAGGCCTGCTGCCGCTTCTCAGGTGAGGAAGCATGTGGACCTGGAGGAACACAGGCCGCCTCTCTCCGTCGCCGCCGCCGCCGCCAGCCTCAGCTAGGCCAGGCATCAAAAATGCAGAGCGGCCTGACGTGCTGGGGGACGTAGTTAAAGATGCATGATCCTATTTTTGTACCATCCCCACATCCCATCTGTCACCCTCGTCTCCATCTTCCTGTCGAAGAGCCTTCAGGAGAATGGCGCAAGCGAAGGCAGGAAGCAGCAGCACGTTTTCGCCGTTCACCAAAGCAAGTGGCCGTAGCTCAGGCAGAAGCAAGAGGGCTTTGGAACGGATGAGTGATGGATTGATTGATGGATTGATTACATTTATATCCTGACTTCTTTCCACTTGCCCAAGGCAGCCAACATACTCTTCCTCCCCTCTAGTTTATCTTCACAACAACCCTGCAAAGCAGGCTAGGCTGAAAGTCAGCAATTGGCCCAAAGTCACCCAGGGATCTTCATGCCCCAAGTGGGAACTAGAACCTGGATGTCCGGAGTGGGGAGATCCAGACATCATTGTTTCCCATTTGTAATCTTCCCATGTTTTCTGACTGGTTCATCCATCTGTTGTTGTTGTTAAAGAGTGAAAGTTGGAATATCTGCTCAATGCCTTTTCATAGAATCATAGACTAGCAGAGTTGGAAGGGGCCTACAAGGCCATCGAGTCCAACCTCCTGCTCAATGCAGGAATCCACCCTAAAGCATCCCTGACAGGTGGTTGTCCAGCTGCCTCTTGAAGGCCTCTAGTGTGGGAGAGCCCACAACCTCCCTAGGTCACTGGTTCCATTGCTGTACTGCTCTAACAGTCAGGAAGTTTTTCCTGATGTCCAGCCGGAATCTGGCTTCCTGTAACTTCAGCCTGTTATTTTCATAGAATCATAGAATAGCAGAACCGGAAGGGGCCTACAAGGCCATCGAGTCCAACCCCCTGGTTGGACTACCTCAATGGGTAGTACTAGGAGCTGTCCATCTGGAAGAACCCTAAGGCTGCAATCATATGCCCTCTTACCTGGAAGTAAGCTCTACTTCTAAATAGCCACATATAGGATTGTGCTGTAAAATGCTGAAATTCCCATATCCAACTTTGAGAACTGGCAACCATGTCCTTCCTACATTGACCTTGTTGGACTCAATGGCCTTATAGGCCCCTTCCAACTCTACTATTCTATGATTCTATGTATTACACAGATCCAACTAGGAGGCCTCTAATACATGGATGAAGATTGCTTTCACTGTAGGAGGGTTAAAAGTGTCATTATCAGATGCAATGACTTCTTGGTTTGCTAGCTCAAAGCAGTTAATTATTTCCATCTAATCCATTCCAAATAAACACTAAATCTTAAGATCCAATACTTAGAACAATCATAATAACTGCAGCAGTGACATAAATATTGCCATTTGAGGGCAGAGAAGGTGTGGCGTTCCTGCAACAGAAAATGTCTTGATACCCCGCAACAACTGGAGTAAAAACTGCACAGCTCTTGCAATAAAAAGGATCATACGCAAAGACCTTGAGCTTCTTTAAATGAGCATTTTATAGCACACTCGTTGCTGGCCACTCACAGAAATTCATGGGTCATTCTGACGACGACATCAGCCTCCCATGCATCTCCTGCTCCATTTCCCCATTTGAACACTAAAAATAAAACCCCAGAAAACCCAACTCTTCTGGGATATATCGATATTTGTCAGGTCTTCCTGCCATGTGCAGGCAAAGTTGCGCCATAAAATTGCCCACTAGAGGGTGTTGTCCTATTGAACTGTATGGGCCACATGGTCGCTGGTCTCTTCCTCGTGTAATTACAGCTCGTTGAAGGAGTGGAAGAGAAGCAGGAAGCAGAGCCACGGTAAGGGAATGGGATTCCCCCTCCCCCGGCCTCAGATAAACACACTTCTCACAGCTCTACCCTGCTACCTTCATCTATCCAGTCTCTGGTCTCAGGAAAACTCTGCTGTCGTTGTTGTTGATATGAATGTTACTTTCTCCTGCTGTGTTTTCCTGTTTCAGGCATGTTTCTTTCCATGCTTTCTGCTCCTTTATTCCCTCAAACTGTTTGGGTTTTGGAGCTTGTCACTCTTCCCTTTGCAACACCAGGACTTAGTTGTGTGTGATGCTGTGTGCATGTGGGTCAAAGGGGGAAACCCCTGTGCAGGGGATCCACGTACACAGCTACGAAAGCCCCTTCTGCATGGATGCCATTACGTGGGGCTGCAGTGCTCTGTTCTTTATGCAAATGACCATGGGGGATACTTTGCATATTTGGGTTTTATTTACATATGGCCATACATTTCAGCATATGGCTCTTGTCAGTATTATACTGTGTTGAGGGTTAGCATGGGGACCTGAGCATTTTAAGGCAGCACACGCTTCGTTTCTTGCATATGTCAAATCTTACAGGCCAACACAGGTTCAGGTCTCCCCCTGTTAGTCTTGCATGAGAAGATGAGACTACGTGGGATTTTAAAATTTAGTTCAAGCAGAAGAAGCAGGAGGAGGAGGAGGACGACAACGATGACAAATAGCTTTAGGAGAAAAGCACTCTTTAAATTAAATTTTGCACAGATTCTAAAGATGGAATAATTTGGAATTTTTAATCTGGAATTCATGATTTAGATTTAGGCCAGAATCCAAGAAGACTTCCACTCATGCAACAAGATTCTCTCCACCCCCCCCTCACAAAATCTTCTCTTGAAGGTCCCCCCTCCCCAACCTCCAAAGCAGGGGAAGGGGGCTTCTGGGATGCCCTGATCAGAGGGGTCCCTCATCAGCAAGACCAGTAAATTGGATATAAAAAGTACGTTTTTGTCTCTTTAATAATACCTTTTAATAAGAAGGTAGGTCTGAGTGATTTCCAGTAATAATAACAACAACAACAACGTAAAGAATTGTGAGTAAATTCTAGTTGGTGGATCTGGTTAATAGGGGGGAATCCGCACGTCGTTCTCAAGGCGCTTCCATCCGACCCCAGTGCACCCTGAAAATGATCGTGAAACTTGCCTGTAAAAGAGACGAGGAAGAAGCGTCCTTGCCAGCGCCGGCGCCGGCACCCAACTCCCTCCTCGCCGGCTGGCTCGGAGAGCTCAGCAGAAGAAGGCGGGGTGGAGAGCGGAAGAAGCTCTCCACCCCGCCTTCTTCCCCCGAGCTCTCTGTCCCATCCGGCGAGGAGGTCTGTGGATGGCGGCGGCGGCATGGACGTCTCTTCCTCGGCTCTTCCAAAGGCAAGTTACACGATCGCTTTCACGTCGCACTGGGGTCGCTTAGAAGCGGTCTCGGTACGACGTGCGGATTCCCCCTAGATCTTGGGAGTCCTAGTTAAAAAATGCACGAACTAGGTTCCGTGAGCCCAGAGTCTTCTGTCCCCTGATTTAGGGTAACAACATTAGCTACTAACTTGCCAATTTAAATACATTATATCCTGTGTTTTCTGAATTCGCTGTGTCACATTCCAAAGAAGCAACCCTCTCCATGCAGTGAAGAACTTCCAAGTGCAGCTGGGGCTTTGATCCATGGTTTTTACAGTCTTTCTGAACGTAGGTTGCTTCTACCAATTATGACCCCCTCACTTTAATGTATGCATTTCCATCCTGTCTCAAAAGCACCTTTTAAAAAATAATAATAATATGGAAACCGGAAATGAAGCTGCCATTTGTCAAACAAATGAAGCTTCCTGGTGTTGTAAATCTTTACAATTTCAGTTTCTGAATAAGTTGCTTATTCCACCTTCAAAGGAAAAGACAGCTTTAAGGATATTTTCCAGCATCATGGTATGTTCCAGTGTTAGGTACAATGATCCACCTGGACATTCTCCGGTGCAACCCCCACTGAAATGAAAAGCTTAAAACAGCAGGAAAAAAGAAAAAAGAGCAGTGTTTTTTCCAATGCAACTCACATAAGTCGGGGTGTGAAGTACTTGTTGGCAGAGATCCACTAGTTGAAAATGGCTTACTGACTCAAAATTGCAGCTATTAGTGAATTCTCGCTTTAAGAGTTAGAGCTCTTCAAACTTCAATATCTCTAAATCAATCTATGGAACTCACTGCTTCAAGATGTGGCATGGTTACTACTATTTACAAGGTTTTAAAGAGAGATAGGTTCACAGGGCAAAGCTGTTTCAATAGCTATGTGGCAGGGCTACTGAACCGCTTCAGCCCAAGGACTGGATTCAGTTTTGTAGAAGTTCTCAGGGGTCACACTGGTGTGGCGCACAGGGCCAGAGGCAAAAAGGGGGAAATCCGAAGTAGCAAGAATACCACCACATGGCAGCCAAAACCTCCTACTGCTAATTACTGTCTTAGGAGAGGCATTTCAATCTTTCAAAATTGAGCTGGTTGGAAATGCACAAAGGCTGGGAAACCATGAAATGATTGGTGGTTGACAGAATGGGGTGGCGTCGGGTAAAAGGGGCGTGGTCATGTTGGGAACTCCAGAGGGCTGGATTTGGATCTCAAGCAGGGCAGATTTAGCCCAAGTTTTGGGCATGTTTAGCCTGGAGAAGAGAAGATTGAGGAGAGACATGATAGCCCTCTTCAAACACTTAAAAGATTGTCACACAGAGGAGGGCCAGGATCTCTTCTCGATCCTCCCAGAGTGCAGGATACGGAATAACGGGCTCAAGTTACAGGAAGCCAGGTTCCAGATGGACATCAGGAAAAACGTCCTGACTGTTAGAGCAGTATGACAATGGAACCAGTGACCTAGGGATATTATGGGCTCTCCCACACTAGAGGCCTTCAAGAGGAAGCTGGACAGCCATTTCCTGCATTGAGCAGGGGGTTGGACTCGATGGCCTTAGAGGTCCCTTCCAACTCTACTATTCTAGGATTCTAAGGGTCAGAGGTTTAACACACACACACACACACACACACACACACACACTATGACGTTTCTCTGTATGCCACCACATAAGGATCAAACAGCAGGGGACAGTCCTGCCTTCAATCCCTGCTTCTGGGTTTCTGGAAGGCATGGCCACTGTGGGAAACAGGGCATGGCATTAGATGGACCGGTGGTCTGTGCCTGTTGCGCTCTTCTCTTATGGTGGGCCCTGCTGCACGCTACTACTAAGGGTTATACTAATCTATTACACAGCCTGATGCTTGGACTGCCTGGAATAACTTAAAACATAATGCAGCGAGGTCACTGGGTTCCTCTACTATTAATAATTGTTCATATTTTGGTAACTGACTGTCTGAATGGAATGACGTTATTGAAAAGCATTTACATTTGAGGTGATGAGGTATAAAAGCTCCATCTACACTGTTACCTTTGTGAAGTTTATTCACACATGCAAGCCAGTGATGGATCTTGCAGCCATCAAGGGTATGCATCCACTTGTGAACCAGCCCATAGAAAACGAAGGCATTGAAGAACCTGTTTCAGTCCAAGGGCCAAATTCAATTTTGGAGGAGCTCTCAGCGGCAAAAGTACCAGATTTTTTTTCTTAACTCAAAGCTCTTACTGTCAGTAAATTAGCCTTTCTCTCCCTGAACTGTTCCCATTCAAGTTGGTCAAGGTAAGAACTTTGTAACTTTCAGAGGTGCATAAGTTTGCTCGTTTCCCTCCTCCCTCCCCTTCCCAATGCATTGTAGTGGTTAGAGCAGTGGTTCCCAAAGTGGGCGGTACTGCCCCCTTGGGGTGGGTGGGATTGCATAGGGGGGCGCTAAGAGGTAAGGGGGCGGCAGGGGGCGCTCGAGGTGGTCTTTTCTGAGAAGCACCTCTCCAGAAGGTCTTAAAACCCAGGGACATTTTTGGGAGAAGGTAGTTTGGTCCCAAGCCATTTCGGGGAAGAATCCACACATGTATTAATACTGTTTAAGAAGAGTCCTTTTAACAGTGAATTGAAATGTTTCAAAAGCACGAAAACGCTAATGAAGAGACATACCCTGCTTGGTGTGCCCCGCCACGCCGGCTGCAAAACAGAGGCATTGGCTCTCTTTTCCCTCCCTCCCTCAGCAAGCCTGCAGCGGGTGCTTTGGATTTTGAATAAATATTCAGTTGTTACTGTTTTGAATTTTATTGTTATTATCTTCCTTAGTGGGTCGTTGAAAATGGCTATTCTGAATAATGATTTTTATAGTGTAGGGTAGGGGGCACTGGGCATGAGTTTGTGGAACCAAGGGGGCAGTGACCTGAAAAAGTTTGGGAACCACTGGGTTAGAGTGAATTCTTCTGAAGCTCAGGAGACTGGGATTCTAGTGCCCACTTGGCCATGAAGCTCACTGGGTGGCTTTGGGCCAGTCACAGACTCTGAGCCTAACCAACCTCACAGTGTTATTGTGAGGATAAAACAGAGAGGAGGAGGATCTTGTATACCCGCTCGGAGGAAAGACACAATTTATTTATTTATTTATTTATTTATTACATTTTTATACCGCCCAATAGCCAAAGCTCTCTGCAATGCAAATATAACAAATAAAAAACTAATCCCCTTTGTCTCATGTTTTTTAGAGTGTAAAGGCTCCATCACACCAGGCTGATTGTATGCTTTCATGGCGAATTTCATGCAAAAGACTCTCATGACATCCACCTTTTAGTCTGCTATCGCAGCGAAGGACTCGGGTGACGTTGACGATGTCCTGCTGTGATTGCGGTCCTTCCTCCCCCTCTTGGCGACATATTTTGCCCCTCGGAAAGTGCGATTCTTCTTGAACTCCGAGTGGCCACTGGGGAGCGGAAGGACGACGAGGAACAGAGCCGCCTCCCTCAGCAGCCTCCAAGCGAGCGCCGCGGAGCCTGGCCCAGCCCTCCTGGAGTGCGCACCGGAGCAGGGCGGAGGCGCGGAGGCTGGTGTGATGAAGCGCAACAACAACAGCTTTCATACGCTATGGGATAATTCAAGGGAGAACCAGAACAAAAGCGTAGGGGGGATGAAGCTTTAAGTCTGAAGGCAGGGACTGCTTTGTGGTTGATCTTATGTACACCTCTCTGTCAGAGGCTTTTTGGGGGCTAAATAGGATAAAAACCTTTAAATAAATAGCACCACTGGGCTAATTTGGACTATCTTCTCTTCTCTGTACAGTGAGACAGGAGGCAGGGGAGAAGAGGGAGCCTTCCTACCCAATCCTCCTGGACTGTTAGATGGCTACAGGTGGGTGTAATATTAGAAAAGGGACATTTGGACATAAAATCCATCTATTTGACCTTGAGCCTCCTGTACAAAGTGTTATTCGATCACTGCTGTTGTTTCTTTTCCAGCCTGAGCAAAAACTAGTTCCTTCCAATTTTTCATCATATATTCTCTAGGTTTCTACTCATCTATTAAATAGTGAGAGAGGGGGAGCAGCTGTGACAACAATGCATTAGGAGCTATGCTGTTGATCTAGCCACCAGCAGGGACAGGATACTGGGATGGAGAGGTCATTGGCCTATTAGGATACAGCAGTCATACTTGAAGACAACGACCCTCCAACTGATGTGAGTTCACCTCTTGAAGGCAGCAAGGCAGCGGGTTCCTGCTTTAGTTGTCCTTCCATGTTCAATGACCCTTCATGATCAAATGTTGAACCTTTATGACGATTGAGGCCTAATTAAACCAAAGAAAAGCTGGGTGAGATATTTAACTGGCACAAGGGAAGGCACAAAATAGAAGGATGTTAATTACCCAGCTTATTAGGTGTCTGCGTTACTAGCATAACCCTGACGTAATTAACTCTCCACAAACTATCCCACAAATATTAATTGCCTAAAACTTCCCCAGAACTTGGATGTATTAATAAAGACAGTAATTATGTATAGATTGTGTTGGCTGAGAGTTAATGACAGGGGAATTTGATTTGCCTGTCCTAAATGCGATAAACTCAAGGAAGTGTTCTCCAAACAATCAATTGATATTTAATTAACAAACACAACCTTTCACAGAAAGCCCAAATTGAAAGTCCACGACATCTAATCTAAAATGTTATGGTAACATCTTTGGATCCTTTGAGTACACAGATATTCCCCACCCATCCGATGGGCAGCTTATAAAGGTCGTGGTGCTTGGTTTTTGTTAATTAGCTAATTTAGCAAAGCTATTTTGGCAACCCAGAAGAATTCAGTATTCAAGTTGAAGTAGATTGGGGCATAGGAGACCTTTTTGGCTTAGCAACATGAAATCAGCCTTCCTTAATCTGCTGCCCTTCATATATGTTGGGTTATGCTGGCTGGGGGATTATGGGAGTTAAGAACATCAGAAGAGCCCTGCTGGATCAGACCAAGGGTCCATCTAGTCCAGCACTCTGTTCACACAGGGGCCAACCAGCCGTCGGCCAGGGACCAACAAAGCAGGACATGGTGCAACAGCACCCTCCCACCCATCTTCCCCAGTAACTGGTGCACACAGGCTTACTGACTCTGATACCAGAGGCAGCACACAACCATCTGGGCTAGTTGCCATTCATGGCCTTCTCCAGGGATTTATCCAACCCACTTTTAAAGCCATCCAAATTGGTGGCCATCACTACATCTTGTGGTAGTGAGTTCTATAGTTTTAACTCTGCGCAGTGTGGAAAAAGTCCTTCCTTTTATTTGTCCTGAATCTCCCACTAATCAACTTCATGGGATGTCCCCAGGTTCTAGTATTATGAGAGATAGAGAGAAATGTCTCCCGCTCCACATTTTCCACACCATGCATGGATTTTGTACACCTCTATCATGTCTCCCCTTAGCTTCCTTTTTTCCACGCTAAACAATCCCTTTTGTTCCTTGACTTTTACATTACTATAGCAGCCATTATGAGACATGTCAAGCCCACCCCACCCCCTCACCCTACATTCTGTGCGCCTACCCTACGCTGGGATCTGCCCTAGGTTCAACCACTTTCTAAACGTAAACTGAAGCCACCACTGACAGACGGAGAAACAACTGTGGTGACATTGAAGCAAGGGGGGAAGTAATGGTAAATCGACACTTTGAAAAAGCGCAGTTTCGAGGGGGAAAGCCAATGTCGCTGTGAGTTGGCGGCTGCGTCATATAAACAACAGGACACAATTGCACAGCCACAGTGGGGTATTTAGAGCATATAGTCAAGCCCCCAGGTAACACTCCCATCAGGAAATGAGAGGTCACACCAGCCCTGTGTCAGGTAAGGAGCAACGTCTTGTGTGCCCAGTCTGGTAGGGGGAGAGGGGGAATGGGCCAGAAAAATCAGAGCAGAGATAGGATATGGCCCAGGAGCCATTCCTGATCAAGAATGTTTTTCATATCCATCAGATTATGGTTTCCTTTAATGCAAGTGTTTTGAACTTCTTTCACCCCAAGGGTTGAATTCCATTTCAGAGATACCCTCTGGGGGCATGACCCAGCGGTGGGCAGGTCCCAAATAACACCTCCCCCCCCTCAAATACCAGCATGTGTTAGCGTAAAGCTCTTAGTACCAGTAACTGAGCCTTAGAAGAACCGTTTCAACCTTTGGTTTAAGGTCGTACATCCCAACAAGCTACAGCTGAAAGAAGCTTTAATTACTAGAAATTTCTCATTTGTCTGATGTATGGGGCTTGAAAGAGCACCCTACGTAGTGCTTATGAAAAGGCACATTTTAAGCATTTCATAGAATCATAGAATAGTGGAGTTGGAAGGGGCCTAAAAGGCCATCGAGTCCAACCCCCTGCTCAATGCAGGAATCCACCCTAAAGAATCCATTATTATTATTATTATTATTATTATTATTATTATTATTATTATTATTATTAATTTATATAGCACCATCAGTGTACATGGTGCTGTACAGAGTAAAACAGTAAATAGCAAGACCCTGCCGCATAGGCTTACAATCTAATAAAATCATAGTAAAACAATAAGGAGGGGAGGAGAATGCAAACAGGTACAGGGTAGGGTAAGCAGGCACAGGGTAGGGTAAAACTAACAGTAGAAAGTAACAGTAGAAGTCTGCACAACATCAAGTTTTAAAAGCTTTAGGAAAAAGAAAAGTTTTTAGTTGAGCTTTAAAAGCTGCGGTTGAACTTGTAGTTCTCAAATGTTCTGGAAGAGCATTCCAGGCGTAAGGGGCAGCAGAAGAAAATGGACGAAGCCGAGCAAGGGAAGTAGAGGCCCTTGGGCAGGCGAGAAACATGGCATCAGAGGAGCGAAGAGTACGAGCGGGGCAATAGTGTGAGATGAGAGAGGAGAGATAGGAAGGAGCTAGACCGTGAAAAGCTTTGAAGGTTAACAGGAGAAGTTTATACTGGATTCTGAAGTGAATTGGAAGCCAATGAAGAGATTTCAGAAGCGGAGTAACATGGTCGGAGCGGCGAGCCAAGAAGATGATCTTTGCGGCAGAGTGGTGAACAGAAACCAACGGACTGATGTGACACGTGGTTGTCCAGCTGCCTCTTGAATGACTCTAGTGTGGGAGAGCCCACAACCTCCCTAGGTAACTGGTTCCATTGTCGTACTGCTCTAACAGTCAGGAATTTTTTCCTGATGACAAGCTGGAATCTGGCTTCCTGTAACTTGAGCCCGTTATTCCGTGTCCTGCACTCTGGGAGGATCGAGAAGAGATCCTGGTCCTCCTCTGTGTGACAACCTTTGAAGTATTTGAAGAGTGCTATCATGTCTCCCCTCAATCTTCTCTTCTCCAGGCTAAACATGCCCAGTTCTTTCAGTCTCTCTTCATAGGGCTTTGTTTCCAGACCCCTGATCATCCTGGTTGCCCTCCTCTGAACACGCTCCAGCTTGTCTGCGTCCTTCTTGAATTGTGGAGCCCAGAACTGGACGCAGTACTCTAGATGAGGCCTAACCAGGGCTGAACAGAGGGGAACCATGACCTCACGTGATTTGGAAACTATACTTCTATTAATGCAGCCCAAAATAGCATTTGCCTTTCTTGCAGCCATATCGCACTGTTGGCTCATATTCAGCTTGTGATCTACATTTGTGGTGATGAAACACGGAATTCATACATGACAACTGAAATGAAGTTTGAGGTCAGTTTTGTGAATGTGAATTCCTGGCGTACTGATGTAGGGGTGTGCCCCATTTCTCTAGCTTCAGTGTGCCGTCTAGATACCTGTTGCCCATCAAGTAGTGAGTGAGGGGGCGGTGCTGGGGCTTAGATACCTTTCAAGATTTACTTAACAACTAAAATAATATTAACGAACTGAATGTAAATCAAAGTTACGTCAAAGAGAAATGCTTGGAAAGACATCAGAGTTTAAATGACATAGCTCAACAAAGGGAATTATTCAGAACGTTACTAACAAGTGTGTAAGATACCCTCAAGAAATCAGGGAAGATGTAAAGTTTAAAGAGAATGCAAACCTGTCAAATCTTGGGCCAACAGACCTGACAGGCACTTTTTCCTGACATGATGGAAAGGTTGGGGAAGAACGGAGTAGCCTGGGGAGGAAGGCGTCATTCGTACCCAGTATTTTATGGACTATAAGCCCAGATGCTCTTCGTAAAACACCTGGCTTATGAACATGTAGGCATTGGTCACCTTACAGCAGGTGTCCCCAACCTGATGCCCTCCAGCTTCCTTGGACTACAATGCCCATCATCTCCAGGCAGCGTGACCATTGGTTGTGGGAAAGCTGCCTTTTTTTGTCCATAGTTTTATGAAAGTGACAAATACAACATTTTATCACTTTATCTCCTGAAGGCCCCTCCCTGCTTCAGGATTTCTTATGTCATCTTCAGATGCTGAACAGGGGGCTGACCAAACCTTCTACCCAAGCAAAGTTTCGACTTGGGATGAAGGAGAGGTTTAGCCCCATGGATGAATCAAACTTAAGTCCCATAGCTACTGGTAAAATCTTCCCAAAATGTTCCGAATAATGGCTCTGCTGGTCTTCCCCAATTGGGCTCATGGCCAAAGCTCTGGGATTTCCTAGGGATGTTCCCAACCTGCTTCCTAATGGAACTTTATTGATGGATATTTTTTAATTTTCTTTATCGCTTTTTCGTTTTGTTCTTTTGGAAGCTTTCTGAAGCTTTAGAAAGGCAGAATATCTGTGTGTTAAATAAAACTGTGTTAAATAAATGCGAACCCTAGAACTTCGAAATTAGATTACTGCAATGCCCTCTACATGGGGCAGCCTTTGAAGACGGTCTGGAAGCTGCAGCTTGTGCAAAATGCAGCGGCCAGATTGATAGATGGAACAGGGAGGTTTGAGCATATAACACCAATTCCGGCCTGCTTGCATTGGCTGCCTATACGTTTCTGAGCCCAATTCAAGGTGCTGCTTTTAAAAAGCCCTACATGGCTTGGGACCGCAATACCTGACGGAACGCCTCTCCCGACATGAACCTACCCGTACACTGCGCTCAGCATCTAAGGTCCTCCTCCAAGTGCCTACTCCGAGGGAAGCTCGGAGGATGGCAACAAGGGAGAGGGCCTTCTTGGTGGTGACCCCCCAACTGTGGAATGATCTCCCCGATGAGGCTCGCCTGGCGCCAACATTGTTATCTTTTCAGTGCCAGGTCAAGACTTTTCTCTTCTCCCAGGCATTTTAACAGCATTTAACAACGTTAAGTTTGTTTTTAATGGACCCCAGAATTGTTGTTTTTAAAGGGATACTGTTGTTTTTATGTTTCTGATGGTTTTTAAATTTTGTATACTTTATTTTTAAATTTTGTATTACCTAGGGAGGTTGTGGGCAGTCCCACATTAGAGTCGTTCAAGAGGCAGCTGGACAACCATCTGTCAGGGATGCTTTAGGGTGGATTCCGGCATTGAGCAGGGGGTTGGACTCGATGGCCTTGTGGGCCCCTTCCAACTCTGCTATTCTATGATTCTATTATACTTTTTAATGTTTACTATTTTTAACTTTTGTAAACTGCCTAGAGAGCTTCGGCTGTGGGGTGGTATATAAATGTAATAAATAAATAAATAAACAAATAAATAAACCAGCTTGATTGATAACTGGCAAATAGAGGGAGAAAACGTGGAGGCAGTGACAGACTTTGTATTTCTGGGCGCAACAATTACTGCAGATGCTGACTGCAGCCAGGAAATCAGAAGACGTTTACTTCTTGGGAAGAGAGCAATGACAAATCTTGATAAAATAGTTAAGAGCAGAGACACCACACTGACAACAAAGGTCCGCATCGTTAAAGCAATGGTATTCCCCGTAGTAACCTATGGCTGCGAGAGCTGGACCATAAGGAAGGCTGAGCGAAGGAAGATAGATGCTTTTGAACTGTGGTGCTGGAGGA
Source organism: Elgaria multicarinata webbii (assembly GCF_023053635.1). NCBI lineage: Eukaryota > Metazoa > Chordata > Lepidosauria > Squamata > Anguidae > Elgaria > Elgaria multicarinata. Next base: position 113,912,117 of record NC_086177.1, on the reverse strand, counting down.
AAATTCTGAGAGTGCCGTGGACTGCAAGAAGATCAAACCAGTCCATACTCCAGGAAATAAAGCCAGACTGCTCACTTGAGGGAATAGTATTAAAAGCAAAACTGAAGTACTTTGGCCACATAATGAGAAGACAGGATACCCTGGAGAAGAGGCTGATGCTAGGGAAAGTGGAAGGCAAATGGAAGAGGGGCCGACCAAGGGCAAGATGGATGGATGATATTTTGGAGGTGACAGACTTGACCTTGGGGGAGCTAGGGGTGGCGATAGCCGACAGAAAGCTCTGGCGTGGGCTGGTCCATGAAGTCACGAAGAGTCGGAAGCGACTGAACGAATAAACAACAACAACAACCTTATCTAGGGAGAAAGACCAAAGGTTGGCCTGGAAGGGCAGAGTCTCAGGTCTTCCCTTGGCCTGGTACCCAAGATCCTTCACCTGGAGATTCCAGAGCTGGAACCTAGCATGAGCTTCTACATGTGCTCCATCATGGAGCTACAACCGCCCACCTAACCCCCAATAAGAACCCAGCCAATGCAAGGCTTAGAACAAGAGCGACACCCACACGATGACTACAGGTGAAGCACTGGGCTCCTACCCTGCTAGTCCTACAACCCACTTAAAGATTTCTGTGCTTTGGTGAGCAAGGCCAGAATCACTCAATGGAAGGGGGGGGGCTGTGCCTGCTGCCTGCCCTGCTCTGTTTCTTCCGATGGGTCGTAAATAAGAGATTCTCCCAGTCCACCTGGCCTGTTTGTCCTTGTGAAATATTCATCAGCAGCTGATTAAGTTTTAAGCAAGGGCTCAGCCGTCCAGGTGTGCCTCTTATGCACCAACAGCCAAGGGAAAGGGAGGGAACCTAGCAGTGGTGAGCTTCTCATCTCTTTCCTCCCTCGGCCCCTGCAGCCTTGCTCTGAAGGCAAAGATGTGGAGAAAGGGAAGAAAGATACTGTGGTCCTCCTTGCACTAACGTCACAGCGAAGCTTTGAAGGCTGGTTTTCACAGATTGAAGGACGGAGAGAAGATGGCAGAAATTGCAGGGAGTTGTAAAGTGGACAGCAAGTGTCAACTGCACAGAGATATTCAGAACATACCTTTCAATTTTCTGGGCGTTTTCAGCCCATCTTTACAAGGCTTGTCTGCATTTAGATGTTCTTTAGGTTTTTAGATGGGAAAAATGGCATTTTAAAACCGTTCCTCATTGTTTGTACTGGTTGGTGGTGCGGACCTAGAGAGGACACCTGCTAATAGGGGTGTGGAACAGGTTCAGATGAGGTCAGAGCCAAATCCGGCCCCTTAAGACCATTTCTGGTGCTTCCCACCCAAGCATCCAGAGCCGAACCTCAATCAGGATGAGACATCATTGCTGACTGGGGCTTTGGAGATGCAGACATTTTATCTCCTCTCCAAACAACACTCGATCCTCCCAGAGTGCAGGACACGGAAGAACGGGCTCAAGTTACAGGAAGTCAGATTCCGGCTGGACGTCAGGAAAATCTTCCTGACTGTTAGAGCAGTATGACAATGGAACCAGTGATCTAGGGAGGTTGTGGGCTCTCCCACACTAGAGGCCTTCAAGAGGCAGCTGGACAACCCTCTGTCAGGGATGCTTTAGGGTGGATTCCTGCATTGAGCAGGGGGTTGGACTTGATGGCCTTGTAGGTCCCTTCCAACTCTGCTATTCTATGATTCTATGTAATAAATAAATAAAATAAAATAAGGATGGGACCATGAGATGACCATTCTTCCAACGCCACCTGGCTTCACTTTGTAAAAAAAAAAAAGGCTTAAACTGAGTTTGGATCATCATAATTCCTTAGCCCCTGCACCTATTCTTCTGAAAGCTTGGAAGTTTCCTGCCTGGGAAAAACACCTCTATGATCTGTGCCGTTTTCATACAAATTTTCCCAAACCCACAGGGGCATGGGTGCAATCACATGTTTTGGTGTTTGGTTATATGGACGCCATTTTCAGACCATACGCCAAGAATATTCCAACTTACCTGTGGGACGCTGGTGACTTCCCAAGAAAACTAGGATGCATTGACATTCTCCCAGAGAGAGTACTATCCTAGGTGCCATGAATGCTGAGGCAATTTACACCAATATCTTTGCACCTACTCCAGCATTCTTTTCGCACAGTGGCCAACCAGCTGCTTGTGGGAAATCCATAAGTAGGATGTGAGTGCAATGTCCCCCGTCCCCACCCCCCCGGTCATGATCCCCAGCAACTGACACTGACAAGCACAAGGTATCTGATGCTGGAGGCATTCTCAGCTCAATGGCACTGCTATTGTTGTAAACCGCCCAGAGAGCTTCGGCTGTGGGGCGGTATATAAATGTAATTAATTAAATAAATAAATAAATAAATAAATAAATAGCTATGGCTCCATCGTGTCCACATTCACAGCTAACACAGAACAACCCTTTCTCAGCTCCTGGGTCCCCAAATGCTTCTCCCCGCCCCGAGATCAACCTGGACACTTCTTACTTACAGACTGCCCCCCACCCCAACCTAAAATAGCTAGTTGCCAGCAACAACAGGACACATAAAGATAAGCAATAGGATAACCCAGCCTTCCTCAACCTGGTCCCATCCAGATGTGTTGAACTACAATACCCCCCCGGCAACATAACATCTGCATTCTGCATAGAACAAACCAGCCTGTCTCTGTGCAGAACTTTCTCTGTTGTGACACCCTGGTTATGGAATACCCTCGCCTTGGAGGCCGACTGGTGCTGGCTTCATTTTAGTGTGCGTTTGAGGGCTAAATTCTCCATAATTGCACATCGTTTTAATTGTTTTTGGTTCTATTGCTTTTAATTCTCTCTCTCTCTCTCTCTCTCTCTCACACACACACACACACACACACACAGAGGTTTTATTTTGTTAAAGATATAATACATGTTTAGCTGTGAATACTATTTATTGTTTTTCATTGTTTTGATTTTATCTGTATGCCACCCTGTGATGCCAGTGAGATAGGGCGGGGTACAAATGCTTTAATAAAATAAAATAAATAAAAGGACACAGTTCTGGCATCAGGAATGGCAATATTGAGAAAACTGTGTGTGTTTGGGTCTGGGGGACAGAGTTGAGGCTTGCAGCCCCTCTGTAACTGAACTTAATGTTCAACAAAGGAACTACAAAGGAAAACTCTGTGTAAAAACGCTGAAATGCAATTTATCTGGAAATTCAATACTATCACCTGTGGCTTGAATTGGGTTTTGTTTTGTTTTTATCACGTGGCATGTGTTAATTAGCTTAACAGTGCCAGGTGTTATCTTGCACTGTTAGTGGCCACCACAACTATTTCCCTCCTACGAAATTGTCCCTATTTTTGCATTTGGTTTCCCCTCTGACTTTGCTCCTCCCTATTCTGCCCCGCCCGCCCCCCCCCCCGCCCCCCAATGATCTGTATATATTCCTGGTAATTTAGGATTACACTTCATGCATTTCATGAAGTGGACTCATCCACAAAAGCTTACGAACAATAACGAATTGGTTAAGTCTTTAAAATGCCACAATATTTTTTTCCCGCTGGATACTCATGCCATCTGGATTAAATAATTGAGTGCTGAACTCTATTTTTCCCTTGAATTTTTCTTTTCAGGGCTGTAGGGTGTGTGTTGGGGGGAGCTAATGAAATAAATTTATTTATTTATTTATTTAATTGCATTTTTATACCGCCCAGTAGCTGAAGCTCCCTGGGCGGTTCACAAAAAAGTAGGAAAGTATTAATCTCTCCGTTCGTGCTGATCATACAGCCTGCATATACTAGCAGTGAGGAAGTGTCCAGGCAGACAGACTGGAAAAATAAAGAAAAACCCTGTGAGGTTTTGAGCACTGCCCACTGCTGGAAGGACGTAAAACTACATTCTTTGTTTCTAACCCTTTAAAAAGTGATCAAGGGATGGAGAATCTTGTTTGAACAGGGGGGCACAGAGACAGTCTCTGCTAGAGAACTGTACGGGGCTGGAGAGAAGGACAGGAAAGATTACTGAATTTCCTACCTGTGAGCAAAAGAGGAGGGCAACCAGGTGATCAGGGGTCTGGAAACAAAGCCCTAGGAAGAGAGACTGAAAGAACTGGGCAGGTTTAGCCTGGAGAAGAGAAGATGGAGGGGAGACATGATAGCACTCTTCAAATACTTGAAAGGTTGTCCCACAGAGGAGGGCCAGGATCTCTTCTCGATCCTCCCAGAGTGCAGGACACAGAATAACGGGCTCAAGTTAAAGGAAGCCAGATTCCAGCTGGACATCAGGAAAAACTTCCTGACTGTTAGAGCAGTACGACAATGGAACCTAGGGAGGTTGTGGGCTCTCCCACACTAGAGGCCTTCAAGAGGCAGCTGGACAAGCATCTGTTGGGGATGCTTTAGGGTGGATTCCTGCATTGAGCAGGGGGTTGGACTCGATGGCCTTGTAGGCCCCTTCCAACTCTGCTATTCTGATTCTATGATGTTGGGGATGCTCTGTATAAATAAATAAATCAGGTCCTAAGTGGAGGCGCCAACGTCCATCACCCAACAAGAACCAATGAACTGGAGGGAGGAGGAGAACGGGCAGGGTGGGGCGGGCGCAATAGCAAACCAGTGAAAAGGGAGTCCCCTGGTATAGTGATGATCGTGAAAAGGACCAGCACTTGCCCCGCTAATGAAACGGAGGTCAAAATCACGGGTGCATACCAGGGGGGAAAAGTAGGTGTGACGGAGCTCTAAAATGCAGACAAAGGAAAGGAAACAATCCAGTTTATTGGTCTAGCTTCTCAGGGTTAGCTTTATACCATTCTTTTTCCAGCCAGAAAATTAAAAAAAAAAACCTTCGCTTCAAACAAACCTTCAATTCTGACTCCGTACTTGAGGGAAGAGTGGGGAGAATTTAGCATTAATTGAACACTTGCGTTTCTTTGCAATTGTACTTACACTTATTTATTTCTTTATTTTTACTAGGTAATCCATCTTACTATTAACAATTCAATAATACAGAGTAAAATTATTTGACATTCTGGGGTGGGGGAGAAAATAAGTTGCTGAAGATCAAAGTGTTGAAATAAACGTTAAAGTTGACGAATTTAAATTAGTAGACCAAGTCAAATGGCGTATTGACTATTCACAAAGGATGTTTTGGACCCAGTTGAGGAAGTTACACTCCTTTAATTTCCACTTATTTCAGTGGGAGAGAGTTAAGAGCGTTCGTAATTCAACTTAGTAATACCCAGGTTCGACTGGATTGCGGCTTTTGTGTTTTGAATCATTCAAATCTATTTGAAGCTGGCCTGGGAAAGGCAAAAAGCACTCAACTATTTATAGCAATGCATCATTGCAGTGGCTGCTTTGGTTGATACAGCTATGGGGGAAAGATCTGGGTGTCCCACTCACCTTTATTTTATTTTATTATTATTATTTGTAAATTCTGGAATGATCTCCCCGACGAGGTTCGCCTGGCGCCAACATTGTTATCTTTTCAGCGCCAGGTCAAGGCTTTTCTCTTCTCCCAAACATTTAACAACATATGCTGAGTTGGTTTGCTTTTAACAGACCCCAGAACTGTTGTTTTTAAATGCATACTGTTGTTTTTATGCTTTTGATGGTTTTAAATTTTGTATACTTTTTAATGTTTATTTATTTATTTAATTTATAGGCCTACTAATGTTCAGTTTTTAACTTTACTGCCCAGAGAACTTCGGCTATGGGGCAGTATATAAACGTAATAAATAAATAAATAAACACAGAAAAGTGGAAGGAAATCAAATATATCAAAACTAAAAACATAAATTGATTACACATCATTAGGAACATGTAAGTGTATTGTGTACAATTTAGTATGTAACCCTAACCCTAACTCTTTGGTATATTCATGAAATTCTAAACATATCAATGCCTTTGCTTTCTTCAACCTATTCCAAATTTATTTATTTTATTTATTTATTACACTTATATACCGCTCCCGTAGCCAGGGCTCTCTGGGCAGTTTACAGACATTCTAAAATTAAGATAAAAACGAGTATACAAAATTTAAAATTCTTAAACACAGAAACATACACACATAAAGCATTAAAAACCATTAAAAAACTAAACATGTGGGTGATTAAGATGTGCCGCCATATGCCTGGGCAAAGAGGAAAGTCTTAACCTGGTGCCGGAAAGATAGCAGCGTTGGCGCCAGGCGAGCCTCGTCAGGGAGATCATTCCATAGTCTGGGGGCCACCACCGAAAAGGCCCTGTCCCTCGTTGCCACACTGAGCCTCTCTTGGAGTAGGCACCCGGAGGAGGACCTTAGATGTTGAACGTAGTGTTACTGTTAAAAGAGATGGAGCTGCAAGTTCCTGCACCCAAACTGCCTGTGTGGTGCACATTCAACTCAGGCACAGATCCAGCTGAATGCAATGAGACTTACTTCCAAATAGCTGTGCATAGGTGTGCACTGCAGGGTTCCTAAGGGTGCAATCCTTTGCATATTTACACAGGAAAAGCCCACAACCCCCAGCATGCCCTGCCCCAGCCATGACTGTTTGAGCCATGCTGGGAGTTGTAGGATTTTATTCTGTCTAAACATGCACAGAATTGCTCCTTAAATCTACCCTACTTTGGGGCAGGGGGAAGAAATGAAAGTCTAAAATAGGTAAGCACGAACGTGTAAGAAACAAAACGAAGTTGTTTTTAATTTCCTGAGCTTTGAATGTAGAACTCACTATTGGTCAGAAACAGAAGCAGCCCATATTTTAGAAGAAAAGCTCAGAATATAAATATCCCTGTAACATTATTAAGAAATAGTACTGAATTTGGATAGTTGATAAGAGTGTAATATTTAATAATTGATTGTACCTAGTTTTAGGCTGAAATCGTATTTACATACCTGTATGGGGCTGTATCCAATGTTAATCCTACTTAGAGAGAACCCACTGAAATGAACGGGACTTAAGTTAGACTAACTTTGGATTCAACCCACACACACCGGAACAGAATAAATTCTTGCTGTAACTAGACAAAATTAGCTAGCATGAACCCAGATTTATTTTACTTATATCCCATTCTATCCTTCTAAAAGGGAGAGAAAGAAAGAGAGGCACAGAGAGAGAGACAGAGAGAGAGATCTTGTTGGGAAATGTTAGCACAACTCAATTATTATTTCTCTTATCGGAATCAATCCCCGAAAGATCCATAGCTTCCAAGTCAAGAGTTTCAAGGGATTCAACACACAAATACCATCAACGGAGGAACGGTTGCTGAAGGTTTTGGAGTTGGCGGAGACGGCTAAACTTACGATGCTAGTAAGAGAAAAATCAACAACCTTGTTTGTATCGGACTGGAAACCTCTGATAGAATATTTGCAAGAGCTGGGAAAAAATGATTTATATGTTTGTGGATTCCACATATAATCTGTGGTCTTAATACACAATAGTGTGTTGGCTAAAGTGAAGTAAGAATGATATAAAGTTACGGTATTTAGGGAACTAACTAGTAAGAACAGATAGCTCAAATGTCTGCCATGAAGAATGCCTTAAATGGAATATGGGCTTGTACGTTTTGTATGTGAGCTTTTATAAGTTGCATTGTATTATATTATTAAGTTTGTGAAGTTTTGTTTCGTCATTTTCTGTAGAAAATTTTTTAAAAATGTAAAATTTTCAAAGAAGAGTTAAAGGGCTTCAGACTCGCAGCCTTCCTCAACCTGGGGCGCTCCAGATGTGTTGGACTACAACTCCCAGAATGCCCCAGCCAGCTGGCTGGGGCATTCTGGGAGATGCAGTCCAACACATCTGGAGCGCCCCAGGTTGAGGAAGGCTGGCTTCAGAGCTATGGAAGACCTGAAGCATGTACTGTTTCATGTATTAATCTGTTCCTCAATTGTATAAGGGGTGTGTGTGTGTGTGTGTGCGCGTGTAAACATTCATCAGTTGTTGTTGTGGTTTTCATTTGGACAACTTGGATTTCTCCAGAAGCAAGAGGCACCATAAGCAGGAGGAATATGCTCTGACAGACTCCCAGATGGCACGCAATGCCAGATTTATAGGCCGCCTTTCCATTATACAGAGCCCAAAGTAGATTGCAAAGAGGTCTGAAATAGTTTTTCCCATCATCTAGTGCTAAGCAAACACAGCAGCAGATCTTGTGCTCCAGCCTAACGCAGTAGCAAGGCTGTTGTCGCTGCCTCTGAAATCTGGATCTAAGATTTCCAGCAGCGTGAAATATTCTTTCGAAAACAGTATTCTTTTTAAAACAATAATCTTTTAAAAAATTGCTTTCAAAAAGTATTTCACACATACTTCTAGGAGAGGAAAACATATTTCACAGGAAGGCTTCTCAAAATGCGGAATCATTCCATTTTCAGGCCTACAATTCCCATAATCCTTTGCCATTGGCTATGCTGGCTAGGCCTGATGGAGGATGTAGTCCAAAACATCTGGAGGGCCGCGAGTCGCCCACCCTTGCCTTAAAGGCTGAAGAGGGGAAACTACAAGGGCAGAAAGGTGGGGGGTCACAACTGCCAACCTGTACCCACCTATCTGCCCACCTACCCCACCCCCCGGCTCCTGATTTTAAGATCCACGTGTGCCTGGACACAGAATGGCTCTCCTTCATTGCTCTGATAAGTACAATGTTGTGTAACATCTGTACTGCAATGTAAATTCAGGAGCACGTGTGCGGCTGTTATCCAGAAAGTCAGACAAAATAATGTCCCAGGACATAGTCTGAAGGCAAATAATGCAGCCAGCTGGTGCCTGGTAAGGAGACCACTTGGGAAACTTCTACACAGGACACCTTGAACACCATGAAGGAAGATAGAAATGGAAAAATACACACACGTACAAAACAGCAGGGCAAAACTTGCAGCATTGAAGCTTCTTCTCTTCCACCTAAATCCCAGAACCTGATCGAAATCAACAGTAGACAAAATAGGGGGTGCAGGTATGAGAACAAGAGACAGCAGGTCAGCACCTGACTTCAGAAGTGTCCCCCAAACCTCCTGCCACGCACGAGGCTGTTTGAAATCAAACCACCCCGTTGCAAGGGTGCAGAGTATTGTCCTCCTCGATTCCAACAGGAGACGGCAGGTTCCCTTTCCAGGGGCTCTTGTTTTTTCAAGGAGGCGGCCTCTGGAAAAACTGAAATAAGCAGGCACTTTGCACACACATACGGACACACTGCGAAAGAGGGCTGCACTGCATAGACTCACAGAGAGCTGCATAGATCCATTTTATCATTTAGCGTTTCAGGTTTCACGTTAAAAGCAAAATGACAACAGACTACGTTGGTGTTCTTATTCATAAAAACCATTTCCGTTCCCCTCTTCTCCCTGGCATTTAGCCTATCGTATAACTAACTTTATTCCAGATGTATCTTTTCCCCAATGTCACAGGAGCCAACGCACGCTTGTGCAATGGCGTTTCTCCTTGCTCTCCTCCCCGCTGCATGCACCCCAAATCTGCTTTGGGGGGTCCCTCGCCCCTTCCAGAACAGATTGGAGCCACATGCAGGAGGCTGCAAGGGGAGGGAGACCCACCATGCCTGCAGGCAGCCACCAGTGTGGGATAGACAGCTGGACAGCCATCTGTCAGGGATGCTTGAAGGTGGATTCCTGCATTGAGCAGGGGGTTGGACTTGATGGCCTTATAGGCCCCTTCCAACTCTACTCTTCTATGACAGAACACATATATCCAACACAGGCACTCAGCAAGAGAAATGGGGTGGGGTGGGGTGGGGGTTAAGAGAGAGTAAAAGATGGAAGAGGAAACCTCTCCAGTAGCAACAACCTCTATGAATGAGTGAGAAAAAAAGATACTGCTATAGCCGAAGAGAAGACTCTTTTGCCTTGTCACAAACAGAGCAGAAATCACAGCTCCGTATTAAAACAGCATGTATCGTTCTTCCAAGGAGCATTTTTAACAGCCTTCCTCAGCATGGCACCCTCTAAATCAGTCAGATGACATCACCCATCATTTCCAATGCTGTCTGTGGATGATGGGAATTGCCATCCAACAGATCTAGAGGGCACCAGGTTGGGGAGAAAGGCTGACCTGACATTTAAAAGAAAACTGGCGTGTTTATTAATAAAAATCGGCGCGGTTCAACATTATACTAAAATTATGCAACATGCAATTTGACACACAGGGGAAAGAAATCAATACGTTTCTCTAAGTTTGCCAATTGCACCAGCAGGGCCAAGTCAATCAAAAATATTAGAAAGCTGAATTATTCCCACTTCAAAATACCTAGCAAGAGTATGTGGGAACACTCATATTTCTCCTCACTTGGTGGCCTTTGAAAGCTTTCCTTCAGCTTTGGAAAACTCACATATTTAGGAAAGCAGGGGGAAATGAGTCCGCAATGCATTCGCAGCCAATATTATTACGTTAATGATTTTTTAGTCTATCAGCACCACCACCCAATCCAAAGGAATTCTTTGGCAAACAAGCCTCTGTCTGGACACATCTCCAGAGATCTCTCCTGAGAAAGCTCCATTAAAACGAACAGGGATTAGGTGTGAGCACACGCACACTTATGCACGCCTGCCACTTCTTTAAATGGAGCTTGCAGAAGAGGAGCCACCAGCAAATTGCACCCTTCGTCCCGGCAGCCATAGATTTCACACTGCAGGTGCCTCCATGTTTTGGACAGCTCCTTCCACGCTCCAGCCACCTGAAACAGGGAGCTAGAGCAATGGTTCTCAACCTTCCTAATGCCACGTTGTGGTGACCCCCAGCCATAAAATTATTTTCGTTGCTACTTCATAACTGTAATTTTGCTACTGTTATGAATCTTAATGTAAATATCTGATATGCAGCATGTATTTTCATTGTTACAAATTGAACATAATTAAAGGATAGTGATTAATCACAAAAACAATGTGTAATTATATATTGTGAATTATTTATTTCTAATTACAAATAAATGACCATCGGAAATACGTGTTTTCCGATGGTCTTAGGCGACCCCTGTGAAAGGGTCGTTCGACCCTCAAAGGGGTCGCGACCCACAGGTTGAGAACCGCTGAGCTAGGAGGAGGGATCCTTAGTGAACCCCTAGGACCACCTTCCACAACCTGGTGCCCTCAACCAGTGGCAGAGCCCCACCTTTGCATGCAGGACACCCCAAGTTCAATTCCCACCACCTCCAGGCTCCCATCTATATGACAACAGGATTGCTCCTCACTGAATATAAACCCAAATTTTTGTAGATTCGAACCTAGGCAAAAAGCGCCACACTGCAGCAGTTATTAATGTGTACATAACGCACATACGAAGCTACAGAACGCTAAAGCTTTATCTGCGGAACTCCGCAGGTTCATATAGGAGGAAAAGCGAGTGTGGAAAGGAACGAGGCAGCAGACGAGGATGTGAGCGGGAGACTGAACACGTCTCTTCCCTCTCGCTGCCCCCGTTCCCCACTCTTCGTTTTAATTTTAAAAGCTCTATCTGCGGACCTCCGCAGATTCATATAATTCAAAATGAAAACGGCAGGAAGGAACGAGGCAGCCAGAGGACGACGTGATAGGTGGGAAGGCGGGAAATCAGCCAATCACTTTGTCCTGCCCTCAAAGTTATGCCCACTTTTCAAAATGCGATTTAACACCCCCCAACAACACAGAACTATAATGCAGTGCAAACTCGAAGGTTGATCCAAAAGTCGCCGTAAATCGCAACTACAAATCTACGCATTTTCTGGTTAAAAACCCGTTGCTGCTGCGAATGGGCAGCTGCGTCATGTGTCCTGAAATGTAAATCTGCGCATTTAGGTCGGGGGTCAAGAAGTCGCATAGACACCCCCTGGTAAAGCTGGGGAAAAAATCCTTCCTGGAACCCTGGAGAATACTGGGCTAGATAGACCCAAGGTCTCACTCTGTAGAACAGCCTTCCTCAACCTGGGGCGCTCCAGATGTGTTGGACTACAACTCCCAGAATGCCCCAGCCAGGGGCATTCTGGGAGATGCAGTCCAACACATCTGGAGCGCCCCAGGTTGAGGAAGGCTGCCGTAGAAGTCAGTTTCCTATATTCCTACATCTGGAAGGCATCAAGTTGCGGGAGGCTGATTTAGAATAATCCCATGTATTTGAGAAAGCCTCAATATCTGCCTCAATGGATCAAACTAGGGCCCATCCTGGACCATTTCTCACAGTGACCAGACATATGGCTCTTGGAAACCCACGGTTTCCTTCACACAGAATTAATTCCAAATGTTCTTCTGAGGAAGAACACATTATCTTAGAAGAGGCTTTGAGATGCTTCCGATTAAGCATCTGGGTCGCCATAAGTAGAATCATTAGTTTCAAATAGATAAATAAAGATGATGATAATGCAACATCTTTCACAATAAGACCTAGCTGTTTTGATCAACGTGCCAAAAAATGTAACTGCAGGAGAGAGAGAGAGAGAGAGAGAGAGAGAGAGAGAGAGAGAGAGAGAGATGTCCCTGGCACCAGAAAGAGATAATAAAGCCAGTGGTGAAATTGCTGAATAAGAGAGGGAACTTACCCTGTCTTTATCAGCTGAAGTAAAAGGAAAGAAAAAAAGGAGTATGAACAAGTTTGCAGCATTTGTGTGCGCCTTAGTGTGTAAGCAGCACCAGCAGACCACATCAGCCTTTGGGTGAATCAAACATTTCCCAGGCCCCAAACAGTGGCGCATTAAACCACCCTCGGCAGAGACACTGAAAAAAACATTTTGCTAAACAGATCGCACTGCCAGGAAATGCAAAGTGATCAAGTCCTACGATGTTATCCAGCGTCACATGATTTGGCAGTTTCTTGAAACTAAAATTGCAGGGCTCCACAATAAAACAGCAAATATCACCCGACTACTATGTTTCTTTTTTTAAAGGAAATCTATTTCTAGCACTCAGCCTGCTGCTGGAAAAAAAACCCTTGAACACGCAGTTGCAGGGTGTTCCCTAAAAAAGGCTGAAAAGGCAAAAAACGGAAAATGCTGCCTGTCATTGTTTTAAAGCCAGCCTCTCGAGTTGGGAGGAGACCGTTACATTATTTTTATTTATTATTTATTTTATTTATTTATTACATGTTTATACCGCCCAACAGCCAAAGCTATTGGAAACATCAGGGAATGTAGTGCAAGACCAGAATCTCATTTATTGAGGTTTTAGGATGCTATATGCATTGCTATTCAAATCCAATGCTGTTCAGAAAGTGTAATGACAGAGAACTCATAGTTGAAGAAAGCAATAGAATCATAGAATAGCAGAGTTGGAAGGGGCCTACAAGGCCATCGAGTCCAACCCCTTTCTCAATGCAGGAATCCACCCTAAAGCATCACTGACAGATGCTTGTCCAGCTGCCTCTTGAATCCTTCTAGTGTGGGAGAACCCACCACCTCCCTAGGTAACTGGTTCCATTGTTGCACTGCTCTAACAGTCAGGAAGTTTTTCCTGATGTCCAGCTGGAATCTGGCTTCCTTTAACTTGAGCCCGTTATTCCGTGTCCTGCACTCTGGGAGGATCGAGAAGAGATCCTGGCCCTCCTCTGTGTGCCAACCTTTCAAGTATTTGAAGAGTGCTATCATGTCTCCCCTCCATTGTCTCTTCTCCAGGCTAAACATGCCCAGTTCTTTCAGTCTCTCTTCATAGGGCTTTGTTTCCAGACCCCTGATCATCCTGGTTGCCCTCCTCTGAACACGCTCCAGCTTCAGATCTACTCTTGACGGGGAAAATCTCCTGCACAGGAGATTTTCCCCAATCACTGTATCATTTATGAAGAGTAGATTGTATGGTTCTGGATAACAATTGGCCATCACAGAAGAATTTGAACACACATCAAGTTACAAAATAAATGGGAGGGGTGTGTCTGCCATCACCCCATTTCAAATTTCACAAAACAAAACATAGTATTGATTCTGGCTTGTCACATACTGACCCACCAGCCAATGCAAGTGATAGATGCTACCTTTGTTGCTGAGATATGTCCTTTAATTCTTCTTGTTCAAGATCAAGATCTTCCTTAAATATAATTTATTGCAAGCATGCCCCACTTCATGGCCCCAGAGATTCCAGCAAATATTTGGTTTTCTTATATTAATGGTTTTTAAGCTAATTTTTTTAAAGCGTCACCATGGTTTTTAAAATACAATTTTCTAAAAGTACATTTTTAAAACTACGACCCAGTTTGAAACATGGTCCAAGAAAAATCCCAGAGCCAGAACTTTTGGACCCCTAGAGAGTCAGGATGGCCATGAGCACAGTTATCTACGAAATAAGAATGGCAGTGACCTGCCACGTGGTATTGTTGGGAGGAAATATCCAATACAAGGATAAATCAAAAGGTGCTTACTAAATGACAAATCATAGCTGGAGGTAAAGAGCAGCGTCTTGCAAACACAGAGGTGAAATAAATTTGCTACAAGCATTTGCCCCCAAAACTATCCTTCACAAATGTTGATGTTAAATGTTGACCAAATATGTGAAATCTGTATTTAATTACAGTATCTTTCATTTGACATTTGTTTTCAATATTTAATGTTTTTTGATAGTACATACTGGCATGAAGCAGTGTTTTAATTTGATAGTTAGCGTGCAATTGGAATTTAGCAATAATTGACAGCTTATGACATAATCAATCATTGATTTCAGCCAAAATCAAAACAATTGAGACATAATAGAACATCTAACACATTGACATTTTAACTTAGCCAAAATCCCACAAATTACACATTCTAATTTGAAAATTTGCAATCAAAATGTGAATACTCTTTAGAAATGTCTGGAATCCCATCTGAATCTATAAGCACCCACCACTATTAAGTCTGAAATGTTCCTTAATTTGCCTGAAAAACAGGCATACTTTGGGCAAAAGGAAATTCCAAGATCTACACAGGACAAAGACTTTAAAAAAAGAAAAATGATCCTCTCAACACATCCATTCGGTGTCAGACATGCTGAAGACGCACGATCTTCCATCATGAAGACATTTAAAGAAGAAATCAACTGGCATCCAAAACACTGAACCCGAACATGGATTTCAACGATCATATTACTGGGAAGATGTAGAAGCTGACAGTTTTGTACAGAAAAATAGAAGCGTCATAAATTGCCAACGAAGCTCCAACCGACTTTAGATTAGAAGCTTTCTTGGGGCACCAGCCTGGGCTTGCAAAGGCCGGCCAAGAAGCACATACTGCACTCAACACATGCCATGTTTCACACCCTCATTTTGGGACACCTGCTTCCAGGGAGATATACAGAAAGAAAAGAGCCCAAGGAACGAAGAAGCACAGCTGCTAGAAGTCGGGGAGAGCTACGGGGAGGCTCCTTCGCGGGGGCCTTTGAACTTGCGATGCCAAAGAGACCAACAGACTGAGCCTCCTGGCTTTTCTTGCCTGCTGGATCCCAAGAGCAGAATTAGCAGGTTGGTTGTGAACGGGCAAGAGCTGAACATGAAGGGATCCGACGTACGTTGAGAGACATCTTGTAACTGGTAAAGTGGCCAGGTGATCTGATACCCCTTGGCGACAGCCTGTGTGCAAACGCCAGGACATGTTCCACCGTAGATGCAGCTGGCCTCTGGAATGGTGGAGTTCACCAAGCCCAGAGCCGCCCCAGGCCAGCCGGCGTCTCCTCCCAGCTCAGACAGACTCCCCATACAAGGCTTAAAATGGAGTCCTGCAAAGCGCAAGGGGCCGTACGTTTCTGCACCAACCAATAAAGGCGACCCTTTGGCCCGACTTCTTCTTCTTCTTATTATTATTATTATTTATTTATATAGCACCATCAATGTACATGGTGCTGTACAGAGTAAAACAGTAAATAGCAAGACTCTGCCGCATAGGCTTACAATCTAATAAAATCATAGTAAAACAATAAGGAGGGGAAGAGAATGCCAACAGGCACAGGGTAGGGTAAGCAGGCACAGGGTAGGGTAAAACTAACAGTATACTTAAATGTAAGGGCGAGAGCCCTTTTCCTCACAACCTCTCCAGTCCTTCTGCGTCTTCCCACTGGGACCACAGGGTGGTCCTGGCAGAGTGGAAAGACACACAGATGGTTTCACAACCAAGGGGGGAACATACACACACACCCCCAATTCTTATTATCTTTGTTTTCGGAATTTTTGTAAACTGCCCTGGATGGTTCCAGAAAGGTGCCATAGAAATGCAATAAATAAATAAATAATTTTCACACAAGAGGAAATTGTAGGCTGTGACTCAAGCAGTTACATTTTATTACGTTCGACATGTTTTGATTATTTATCAGTTAGTAAACGTCTTAAGCATAATGAAGTAGGCCAGAGTGAAATTTCAGGAATAAATTAGTATTGAAGATAGGGCAGAATACCTCCGTGTTCGTCTCACCCTCCCCTTCAAAACTTGCTTTCTACTTCAAGTTGCAGCACTTTAATTCTTATATAATGCATACCCGAACATTAGTTTCCCGAATAATACAGCACGTTTGTACACATTTATTGATCGGAAAGCGCCATTGTAAAATTCAGAAAAGTGCAAATTTTGAGGGATAACTGAATTTCCATTCACATAGCGGTTCTTAAGGGTGAAAATAAGTTTGCATTAAAATGTGAACGCATTTTCCCCTTACCCCTAATTGGATCCCATTTCAACCTCAACGCCACGCCGCCTTTTCTTTTTCCTTCCTTCTCTCTCCTAGTATCAAAATGTAGACACTTAAGGGACACTCAGGGCAGGGAGACGTCTCTTTTTTTTTTAGTTTATGCTACTTTGTAAAAGGTTGTGTGAATCAGTTTCACTACATACGGATCAGGGATCTTTCATACGTATATTCCGCAAAGTTCCTTGCACACAAAATACATTGGCATTACGGAGCTATTGCAAGGTATCAGGAAATCAAGACACAAACCGTCCCAGAAAAGGCCAACCGCAGCTGAGTGACAGGATGCATATTGCACACAGTAACTAGACAACTACCCACAGAGTCACTTAAAATGAAAATATTCTCAGGGCGATCGATGAAGCTGTGCCCAATATTATTATACAAGCGATGTTCGTCCCTTCCCTGCCGGCGATTTCTTGCAACACCTCAACAGATTCCGGGGAGCAACTCTCGGGCCATGCATCGCGCGTCCAAACGATGTCTTGGGGCCGAAGGAAGCTGACAAAGGAGTGCTGAGAACTCTTTTTCCAGTAGACTATCCCTCCACTCATAAACGTTTCCAGGCTGCAGAAAGATGGCCTGACACAAACCCTTGGCCTACGGTTGCAGAAGGTCCATTGAGCAAGGCTATATGCAGGGGGCCCATCCTTCAAAACAACCTCCCCCCTGTATCAGTGGTTAGGAAGAAGAATTCCCTATAGCAGCTGTGGGGAAAACACCAAGGCAGATTGAGGACCAGAGCATAAGCGGGTGGGGGTGCACCTTGGACCTTTGCCCCTACTGCAGTACCAAGCTGGATTGAGGGGTTGGGTGTGACCTGGATGCCATTTTCACGCAATTAGTAATTGTGTGACTACCATAATGTCTGTTTGGTCTCTGTAGGTTGCTAAAACGAAAAAGTTTCTGAGGCAGAACATTTTTTTAAAAAAAATATTGCCTTTTGAGCTGCCCTTCAACTTAAGGAAGCATGCAGAAAAACCCTCCCTCCCCTGTCTTACCCTCACAACTGTGTGTGATAAGGATGTCCCACAGATGAGGGCCAGGATCTCTTCTCGATCCTCCCAGAGTGCAGGACACGGAATAACGGGCTCAAGTTACAGGAAGCCAGATTCCAGCTGGACATCAGGAAAAACTTCCTGACTGTTAGAGCAGTACGACAATGGAACCAGTGACCTAGGGAGGTGGTGGGCTCTCCCACACTAGAGGCCTTCAAGAGGCAGCTGGACAACCATCTGTCAGGGATGCTTTAGGGTGGATTCCTGCACTGAGCAGGGGGTTGGACTCAATGGCCTTGTAGGCCCCTTCCAACTCTGCTATTCTATGATTCTATGATAGCTTCCTTGTCGCTGCTCCGTGGGGCTCTAGAATTCCCTTCCCAGGGAAGCTAGACTGGCTCCCTCCTTGCTAGGCTTCCAGAGGCAGACAAAGACATGTGAACTGCCCAGAGAGCTTCGGCTACGGGCGGTATAAAAATGTAATAAATAAATAAAATAATAAATAAATAAATATTTTTGTTCCGGCAGGCCTTTGGAGAATAGTCTGGACCTGTTTATGCATTGGATTTTTAAAATTGTTTTTTGCATTTTAAATGTTTTAATATTACAGCAGGTTTAATTATATTTTTAACTTTTGTATATTTCAATTAATATTTTTTAACTGTATACGATTTAATTTTGTAAAGCTGCCTTGAGTCCTTGTATTGTTTTTATACTGGTTTTATGTTTTTAAATTTTGTATACTTTTAATGTTTACTGTTTTTAACTTTTGTAAACCGCTCAGAGAGCTTCGGCTATGGGGCGGTATATAAATGTAACAAATAAATAAAATAAATATTGGGAAAAAGGCGTGTTGGGAAAAATAGCAGCAGCAACTTAAGCAGAGTGAAAACTGGCTAGCCTGCCCGCCCAAGATCACCCTAAAACCTTTATGACTGACTAAAGATTTGAACCCGGCTTTCTTGGGTCTGAGCCTGATACTTCAGCCACCACACCATCTGCAAACTTCCAAGGTCCAGCCAGGGAGGGTAGAACAGAAACACAAAACCTTTAAGTGCCACAGCGCCAAACATCCCCGGAATGGCATCTGCTCGTCACACTGTTATGTTCGGAACGAGGACTTCTCACCTTCCTGCTGAAACCATCTTCCCTTGCTCAGCCGCGTTCCCAACTGGTAAACAGCCAGACATGCTAACTCGGTCCTCCTGCCCCCTTCCTCTGTCCCTCCCTTGTTACACCCACGTGTTTGCCCAGAGAATAATCTAGAAGCACACGACTCTGTTCTATTGTGGAAGTAGGTTCAGCCCAGCACGATGTCTGGACTGCATTCAGGGAAGGGCAACTAAGATGACCGGGGGGCTAGAAACTAAGTCCTACAAGAAAGGATAGAAGGATCTGGGGATGTTTAGTCTTGAGAAGAGAAAACTGAGGAGGGCGAGAAGAGCACTTTTCAAGTACCTGAGGGGTTGTCACACAGAAGAAGGCTGCAACCTGTCCTCTGTCTTCCAGGACTGCAGGACACAAAATACGGGGGCTAAGGTATGTGAAGTCAGATTTCACTTGAACATCAGGAAAAACATCCTAACGATCAGAGCAGTCTGACGATGGAACCAACGGCCTAAAGAGGTGGTGGGCTCTCCGTCGCTGGAGGTTTTCAAGCAGAGACTTCCTGAAAAACTTCCTGACTGTTAGAGCAGTACGACAATGGAACCAGTGACCTAGGGAGGTTGTGGGCTCTCCCACACTAGAGGCCTTCAAGAGGCAGCTGGACAACCACCTGTCAGGGAAGCTGTAGGGTGGATTCCTGCATTGAGCAGGGGGTTGGACTCGATGGCCTTGTAGGCCCCTTCCAACTCTGCTATTCTATGATTCTATGATTCTATGGGCAGCCACCTGTCAGGGATGCTTTCAGCTGACTCTATTCAATGATCCTCAATGCCCCCCCTCCTCCAACTCTTGGGAATGGGACTGAAGCTTCTCACTGGAGGAGTTGGGTGGTTGTAATAGGGGCAGAGAGGATTAAAAATGTATCTACAGCACCTTCCTCAACCCAGTAACCTCCAGATGAGCTGGACAACAACTCCCATGATTTCCCGTCAGCATATGGCTGTGCTAGGTGGGACCGATGGGAGTTGTAATCCAACGCATCTGGAGGGCAGCAGATTGGGGCAAGGCTGATGTACACCCACTACAGAACTGAGCAGTGCATTTACGACAAGATGCTCAGCCTGGTATTTAGTTTCTCAGCAACCACATAACGGAAATTAGTCTGTTTATAACAGACTTTTATTTTGGTTTGGTCGAAATGCTGGGTGATTGTGCTATTTTGGAAAGAGTTTTCCTTCCATCATTCATTAAGGGCCTATGGCTGTTTAGGCAGAAAGAAATCCTATAACTCACAGTATTCCCCAGCCAGCCACATTTGCACCTCAATATGCATAGGATTGCGCCTTAAGGCGCTACGATCTGCTCGTTAAATGGTCTTTCTGAAAGGAACAGCGGCTTTACACTCCTACATCACCTGAGGATGTCAAGAAGAGTGACCATAAGAGGCTTGTTGGATCAGACCAAAGGCTTATGCCCCCACAGGAAGCCAGCCCACAAGGAGGACAAGAACACAACAGCACCCGCCTGCCCATCTTCCCCAGCAACTGGAATTGGGAGACATACTGCCTCCGATACTGAAAGTAGCATACAGCCATCATGACTGGTCGCTACCAAAAGTCTCCTCCAGTAGCAAACAATGGAAGCCAAGAGAAACCATCAAAAGATAGGGAGATAGAATTGCTCTACAATTCTAATGAAAAAAAACCACCCAAAAAAATATGGAAAGGTATTGGGTAAAGAGGCTAATTAATTACAAGAACAGGGAAACCCATTCATGAAATGTTGGAAGGGAATTAAGGCACTAAATCCAGTTCTGGAAAAGGTAGGCGCTGTTATTGCTCCTTTTTGAGAGTGTGTTTTATTAATTTTTTCGTATTTACATGGAAAATGTGTAAAGTATTTAGATAATCATGCCAGGTTTCTGGGGCAGCTAGACCTAAGGTTTCTCCTGGGATCATCCAGGGTCCGCCCCTGCCTGAGCACTGGATCCCCTGTGTGTCACCTAGATGAACAGGTTTGACCCCTGAACGATCCAGGGATAAACCTTAAGTCTAGCTATGGCCTAAGTGAAAAAAACATATTTCAGCCTTCCCCAACCCAGTGCCCTCCAGCACTGGTTGGGGATGATGGTTTTCCCATCCTCAAAGCCGACCCTATAGGCATGGCTCTTACAGAATTCTATGTACATATCAGAGCTTCTCAGGTAATAGCAGCTCCAGCAGCAGAGAGGGACTGCTGGCACATTTAATATTGCACTGAGACAGAGCTTTTTTACATTTTATTTTTCATTGTTAAAATAGTTTTAATCTCCCTTAAACATCAACCTCAGCTGCCATCATTCCATTGAAACGCTGATTTAAACGCCATCGTTTGCAGTGCCAAAGCACTGTTAGCACACTTCATTTGTAACTACTTATAATATAATGCAGCAAGACCTAGGCAGAATCTACACATTGCATTCAAAGCGATCAGGGTTGAGGCACGGAGAGAAAGGAAGAAAAAGGCTACCAGGAATTTCTGCCCTCTGCTTCACGTGCAACACATTTGATTCTAAAGGGTATTATGTACCTAGACTTTTTGCGGTGCTTATTCCATCTGGCACAGACCCCATGCCGGCCATTTGACTTCATGCCCTCAAGCCACAGCCTGGCCAGTCACAAACTGAGGAAGCAGCGAAAGAATCCAGAAAAAAGAGAGTAAACGGCTCTCTGCCCATGCAAAAAAAGCCAGCGGCTGTATAAACACAGAAGCTTGCAGAAAGGGCTAGAAATACAACACTTACATAAGTGCTGCCTTTGGGACACTCCCAGCAAAAGATTTGGAACTATTTCAAAGTCTTCCGAAGGCAGGCCTTTTCCACCGTGAGATCTCAAACAACGCCAATAATTAAGGCATCCAACATAATAAATTCTCATTGCCTGGTCAGTATAAGTTGAGCACATCAAAGTATACGGATCTGCCTTATATCGAGTTATATCAGTGGCCTGGCTAGCTCACTGAGGAAGCTCCCTGCTAAGACATTTATATAAATATTAAATAATAATAATAATAATAATAATAATAATAATAATAATAATAATAATCATTTATATACCATCCCATAACCGAAGTTTTCTGGGCGGTTTACAAAGATTAAAAACACTGAACATTTAAAAACCAAAATACAAAATTTAAAACAATAAAAAGCATAAAAACAGTCTATGCACCAACCATCTACTGTATACATACAGACACACTTTGGCCCCTTTGGGAAAAAGGGCATTTATTTATTCCGTTAATCAAACTAAAAACACAGAATATGGCTGAGTATATATAGAACTACAACTCACTAACACCCCAGGTATGTCCGTAATTAATCCTGCCATGGGGCGCAGTCCGATTTCTGTTAATTTCTTCATCCGTTTCCTATAAAAGGAAAATATATTCTGCCCAATGCCCCTGGCTCAGCCTGCTTTAAAACACACACACACACACGATGCATAAACCTCTGAAAGAAACGGCAAATCACACTTGTACTAGCAAACTATGAGATGTGTCCATTTCAGACGCTATATTGTCTCCAATTAATGACTTACAGAGGCTAGGAACAGACGCCAGACACTTTTGCATCTAACAAGATAGGAAGCTTCCTTTTTAAGATCCTCTTCCCCTCGGGACTTTATTCTTTCTCCAAAACTAGCTCATATCACAGTATTTCATTTTTTTGCCTGCTCTAATATACAAACACCAGAACAAGAGGTTGTCACAATCACATACCAGTTGTGAGCAAATCCCATTGAAATCAAAGAAACAAATGTGCACAATTAAAACACTCACGGCTATGATTTTAAGCACAGTTCACCAAATCCCTCCCAAATCAGTTGGACCTACTTGTGAGTAAATATGGTTCGAGTCAGGCTGTAATCTTAATTGATTTCCATGATACTTAACTGCAACCAACTTTTGCTCTAAATTATCAACACGGAATGAAAGAAAGGAAAGATGAGAAAAGAAAACAGGCATAAAACAGAAGTTCAGTTGAATGAAAAGAATATAGGAATAAAAGTGAAAAGGACAAATGAACCTAGACTCCAAGAGAAAGTGGACAGTATTAAAACATTTTTTAAAAAAATTGATTGCTTTTTCTTTACTGTACACTTCCCCGGGAATTTTATTTTTAAAAAAACAGAGAGCAATTTATACATTTTGTAGTTAAATAAAATCCTATCTGGAGCAAGGAAATTAAAGATAAAGCACCTTTTGGAGGATTTGTGCAAAAGAGTCCCTTTATGGTGCAATCCTCT